>NC_091769.1:84880496-85505496 GCF_029378745.1 Bos indicus | reverse complement strand
CCAGATAAAACACAGGACACCCAGTTCAATCTTAACTTTGGGTAAACAATGAATAATGTTTTAGTATGTCTCAAATATTGCACAGAACATATATTAAAGAATTATTTATCTGAAATTTAATTTAATCTTATTTTCACTTGTTAAATCCGGCAACCCTACCCCCAAGACAAGGATCTGATGTGTTTGACCCATTCCCGTCTAGTGCAAGAGCTTCTAAAGCAACAGAGACTTTTTTCTTCCCTCTCCTTTCCTGCCTTCTCCCCTCTTCCTCCTTCCACCTTCTCATCCCCAGTGTGGCCTGGCCAAGAGCATGCCAGTGCCTGGCACCAGTCTTTCCACTGAGAGCCACACAGGGAGTCCCTGGCAGAGGGCCAGGAAGAAACACCCGGACTCCCACTCCAAACCCACTCATTTCTTAACCCAGTAAGTGCTTTTGTGCAACTTCCATGTGCCAGGCCCTGTTCTGGTCCGAGGGATGAAGCAAGGAACCAGTCAGGTGAGTTCCCACTCTTTGGGGGACAGGCATTCCAGTGAGGAAGACAGACCATGATCCAGAAAACAGCTGTTTCACATGGTGATGACAGCCGTGAAGGGATGTGGTCAGAGTGACCAGAGCCCAGGTGAGGTGGGGGGGTCAGGGGGCCTCTCTGAACAGGCAATATGACTTGGGCTTGAAGCTGACAAGAGGCATCTTGTAAAGACCTAGGGAAGAGTGTTGCAGGGAGAAGAAAGACCACAGGGGTGTCACAGGACATCTGGGCACCCCACCACATCTGGCTGATGTGTGGGATTTGCCAGTTTCTGTGGTGCAACTACTCTATCATGGCTAGTCGCAAGCTACCAACAATGAGATGATACTTTTTAAGAAGCTGATATTTTAGTTGATTTGGGGCCTCATCAAGGTGCCAGGGCCAAATGGCTGTCTCAAAATCCTGCTCTCTAGAAATGGTATTGAAAAATTTATTTACATGGAAGCAATGGATGCAGGTTCATGACACTGTACAGAAGGCAGTGATCAAGACCATCCCCGAGAAAAGGAAATGCAAAAAGGCAAAATGGTTGTCTGAGGAGGCCTTACAAATAGCTGAGAAAAGAAGAGAAGCTAAAGGCAAAGGAGAACAGGAAAGATATACACATTTAAATGCAGAGTTCCAAAGAATAGCAAAGAGAGATAAGAAAGCCTTCCTCAGTGATCAATGCAACAAAATACAAGAAAACAAAAGAATGGGAAAGACTAGAGATCTCTTCAAGAAAATTAGAGATACCAAGGGGACATTTCATGCAAAGATGGGCTCGATAAAGGACAGAAATGGTATGGACCTAACAGAAACAGAAGATATTAAGATCAGGTGGCAAGAATACACAGAACTATACAAAAAAAAATCTTCATGACCCAGATAACCACGATGGTGTGATCATTTACCTAGAGCCAGACATCCTGGAATTCAAAGTCAAGTGGGCCTTAGGAAGCATCATGACAAACAAAGCTAGTGGAGGTGATGGAATTCCAGTTGAGCTATTTCAAATCCTAAAAGATGATGCTGTGAAAGTGCTGCACTCAATATGCCTGCAAATTTGGAAAACTCAGCAGTGGCCACAGGACTGGAAAAGATCAGTTTTCATTCCAGTCCCAAAGAAAGGCAGTGCCAAAGAATGTTCAAACTACTGCAAAATTGCACTCATCTCACATGCTAGCAAAGTAATGCTCAAAATTCTCCAAGCCAAGCTTCAACAGTATGTGAACCATGAACTTCCAGATGTTCAACCTGGATTTAGAAAAGGCAGAGGAACCAGAGATCAAATTGCCAACATCCATTGGATCATCGGAAAAGGAAGAGAGTTCCAGAAAAAACATCTACTTCTGCTTTATTGACTATGCCAAAGCCTTTGACTGTGTGGATCACAACAAACTGGAAAATTCTGAAAGAGATGGGAATACCAGACCACCTTACCTGCCTCCTGAGAAATCTGTGTGCCGGTCAAGAAGCAACAGTTAGAACTGGACATGGAACAAAACACTGATTCCAAATCGGGAAAGGAGTATGTCAAGGCTGTATATTGTCACCCTGTTTATTTAACTTATATGCAGAGTACATCATGAGAAACACTGGCCTGTATGAAGCACAAGCTGGAATCTAGATTGCTGGGAGAAACATCAACAGCCTCAGATATGCAGATGACACCACCCTTATGGCACAAAGCAAAGAAGAACTAAAGAGCCTTTTGATGAAAGTGAAAGAGGAGAGTGAAAAAGTTGACTTAAAGCTCAACATTCAGAAGACGAAGATCATGGCATCCGGTACCATCACTTCATGGCAAACAGATGGGGAAACAGTGACAGACTTTATTTTCTTGGGCTCCAAAATCACTGCAGATGGTGACTGCAGGCTTGAAATTAAAAGACGCTTGCTCCTTGGAAGAAAAGCTATGACCAACCTAGACAGCATGCTAAAAAGCAAAGACATTACTTTGCCAACAAAGGTCCATCTAGCCAAAGCTATCAGAGAAGGCAATGGCACCCCCACTCCAGTACTGTTGCCTGAAAAATCCCATGGATGGAGGAGCCTGGTAGGCTGCAGTCCATGGGGTTGCTAAGTCGGACATGACTGAGCGACTTCACTTTCACTTTTCAGTTTCATGCATTGGAGAAGGAAATGGCAACCCACTCCAGTGTTCTTGCCTGGAGAATCCCAGGGACGGGGGAGCCTGGTGGGCTGCCATCTATGGGGTCGCACAGAGTCAGACATGACTGAGGCAGCTTAGCAGCAGCAGCAGCAGCCAAAGCTATGGTTTTTCCAGTAGTCATGTATGGATGTGAGAGTTGGACTATAAAGAAAGCTGAGCGATGAAGAATTGATGCTTTTGAACTGTGGTTTTGGAGAAGACTCTTGAGAGTCCCTTGGACAGCAGGGAGATCAAACCAGTCCATCCTAAAGGAAATCAGTCCTGAATATTCATTGGAAGGACTGATGCTGAAGCGGAAGCTCCAATACTTAGGCCACCTGATGCGAAGAAATGACTCATTGGAAAAGACCCTGATGCTGGGAAAGATTGAAGGCAGGAGGAGAAGGGGACGACAGAAGACCAGATGGTTGGATGGCATCACCGACTCGATGGACATGAGTTTGAGCAAGCTCCAGGAGATGGTAAAGGACAGGGAAGCCTGGCGTGTTGCAGTCCACAGGGTTGCAAAGAGTCAGACACAACTAAGTGACTGAGCAACAACACTTACCAGACCTCTGAGAACCTTTGAACTCGGGATGGAGAACCAATTGGATGGTCAGTGTTTCTAAACACCTCCAAGGAGCACTAGGTCTTAACTTTGCATCCTTCCTCTCCCTTGCCTCCAGGCCTCAACAAATGGGGACCAAATGAACGAATGAAGTATTCAATCTCCCTAAGATACCAGCCTCCCTCCTGTTGCCACAAAGGCGAGGTCTGAAGTCTGCACAGCCACCAGTCCCTGTCCTGGGTACTGCAACGCAGCCTAGCTATACCCGCTCGCCACCCCTTAGTAAATGTCTTAAATGACAAGGGGTTGTTGTTGTTTAGTCACTAAGCCGTGTCTGACTCTTTGCCTAGCTATACTCACTCACCGTCCCTCAGTTCTGTCTTAAATGACAACAGATAACTCTGCCCAAAGTCAGAAGGCCTAGAAACTGAGCTTGACTTACTGTCAAAATACCCAAGCCATAAAATTGCATCAACCCTTCCGAGCCAGACTGGGCTGGGGGGGTCAGAACGCAAAGGCACTCAGGTGCTCCCTAGACACCTCCCTGACTCCTTACAGCCTGTGCCTCCCCCGAGCCTGCAACCTGGGAGCTGCAGCCTAGCCCAGGTGAGGATTGGGAAGGACCTCTGGCAGTCTACCCCCTGCCATCCCCTGGAGTCCTCAGGTGGGAGGGTAATCCACAAGCAGCTGTCAGCCCCCAACTCTCCTGGTTATACCCTCCTGGTCCCCCTCCAGCTCTCTCTCTGCCTGGCAGGGAGGAGCCGCTAGAGCTAAGCGGATTTCATGCTATTTTCAAAGTCATTTTCCATGGAAAAAAATTTTTTTATACCGTTAAACCTGCTTTCAGCTGCTTCTCATCTCCCTGAAAGCTTCCTCCTCCCTTTCCATGAGCTAAACCAGTAAAGGGAATATTCAGGAACCTGCCAGTGACAACCCACAGGCATGCTGGGTTGGGAAGGGCATGAGAAGGTTCCCCTCACCTGTACTCCAGAGTCTTCCAGCCCCACCTTAACAACTGCCTTGTGGCAGGGAGCCTGTCCTTCAGGTTGCTGTCACCCTATGGCAGTCACCAAACTGGGGTGAGTTTTTACAACCAGCATCCAGCGTCTTTTGAGGAGTAATCGAGGCATTTCTGAGACCACCAGGCAGCCTACATTCCCTGGAGAAGAGGCGGCCCTAGGAAGCTTCAAGCTGGGAGGGGTTCAGGGTGAGCTATGAAATGCCAAAGCCGGCCCTCGCTCCCTTGTGACCCCACTGTGTGCATATGAAAGCCTGAGTCACATCTCAGCTGCCAGTAAACGGAGGCCTTTGCTAGGACAAGAGTTGAGACCAAATGGTTCTGTATCCTCAGCTTGTGGCACAGGGCTCAGCCTATCATGGGTTGCTGGAGAGGAGCCTATGACATTTGCCAGACCCCTCTGGCGAGCAAGGCTGATCCAGCACCTCAGGCACAGGTGATTGGACGAGACTTGGGAGGCCTCAGATGTGACCTGGCACGAGACCTGTGCTCAGAGGAAAGGATGAGGATGGCCTGAATCAATCAAATTCTCTTTCCTGTGATAACCCAGCAGCATGGAAATATGAAAAGCTTGCAACGTTCCTATGGTCCTGCTGAGACAAAGACGTGAAAAGTGAAAGTGATAGTCACTCAGTCGAGTCCAACTCTTTGTGACCCCCTGGACTGTAGCCCACCAGGTTCCTCTGTCCATAGAATTCTCCAGGCAAAAATACTGGAGTGGGTTGCCGTTTCCTTCCCCAGGGGATCTTCCCAACCCAGGGATCAAATCCCAGTCTCCTGCATTACAGGCAGATTCTTTACCACCTGAGCCACCAGGGAAGCCTGAGATGGCGATGTTGGGGAGAGGAAATTCTAGGATGATGCACACCCAGCTTTCTGGCCAGGTCATCTGATCACCTGACGCTGGCAGCAACCATGGTAAAAACTGCTGAGAGAAGAGCACATTGGTGGAAGATGAGGGAAGGAGTCCAGCTTGGTAGTTGGTGAGAATGAGGCAAAAATGGAACAGCCAGGAGGGGTGAGATATGAGGTGATGCTCAGGGCTCATGAGCCACCCAAGGGCCTGAGTGCTGCTGGACTTCGGAAATATTTGAGGAGCAACCTTGAGCATCAAGGTAAATAAGATCATCTCCACTAAAACACAGGACTCCTGCCCCCTGGCCGGGGGGAAATAGATGGATACTTAAAATTTTTTTAGTTATTCATGTTTCAACTGATTGCTTTTTTAGGGAAAAGTTTTTATAATCAAAATTTTAGAACTCATTGTTACAACAGTACAGACTATGAAAAGCTAACCTCACATATTCTGTTTTCTCCCTTTATTCAAACATTGTTCACTCACTAGAATTCCTTTCCACCTTTGCTTCTGATATAGAAAGTGGTGCCAAAAAAACAGCAAATAATTTCAACAAATGTCAACTTCAGAATCCGCACGAAGTATTCTTAGCAAATATGGCCACTGCTTAGGTATTTCTGCCTTTCTAAGCAGATTATAAAGGAAGCAGATTTTCTACAGAAGAGTAATTGAACCATACTTAACAAAACCTTTTCGAAATCAATAAATATTGACATATCATTTTTCTTAATTTTTCTCCAAGAGGAGCTAAACTGTCTCCCTGTAGATTTAGGCTCAGTGCTGGCCTCTGACAAAGGGACCTTCCCGTCTTGGGACAGGAGCGTTTTTAATCCAGAGGCTAACTTGAGCAAGAACCTCCTTAGGCATTAGCTTCCTCCTAGAACACAGGAATTAGATTCCCAGGGACATCATTGTTACATAACAAACCCTCACTGAGCATTACTGTGTACAACATGCAATATTGCAGGCATTTCTACAATCCCTATTTTACAGATGGAGAAAGTGAGGCATGGCAAAGTTGAAAAGCTCTCTCCTGTGCATATTACTGCTTCTTTGATGTCTAAGATTAGAATCAGAAGGTCCAGGTAGGGCCCTGGAATCCATACTCCCCCAGGGAGAGATCCAGGTGATTTTTACTTCTCTTGTGAGATGCTGCTCCAGGCATCAGATCTGCTCTGATTGAGGGTTTAGGAAGGGAGCAAACAGGAAAATCCAACGTCCTCAGCCAAGGCAGTTCTCAGGATGGACGTTGGTGCCACCTTCTGACAGCTACAGCAGTTAAGAGTGGTAAACTGGAGTTGGAAATAAGGAACACAAGAGATTTTGTCTCCTGCTGCACCAGAGTGCCACCTGCTGGCTATAGGTGGCCATCGCAGGTCAGGCAGGAACCTCACCTGTCCAATCCCTTCTGTAAGGGACTTTAAGAGACTACTAAGCAACTACACTCGGAGAAGGCAATGGCACCCCACTCCAGTACTCTTGCCTGGAGAATCCCATGGATGGGGGAGCCTGGTGGGCTGCAGTCCATGGGGTCTCGAAGAGTTGGACACGACTGAGCGACTTCCCTTTCACTTTTCACTTTTATGCATTGGAGAAGGAAATGGCAACCCACTCCAGTGTTCTTGCCTAGAGAATCCCAGGGATGGGGAGCCTGGTGGGCTGCCATCTATGGGGTCGCACAGAGTCGGACACGACTGAAGTGACTTAGTAGCAGCAGCAGCAAGCAACTACACTGCCACTGGGGGTTCAGTAGAGACCCCACAGGGTGAGAGAGAGAACAATGGCCACGCCATGACAATGCTGCGTGGTTCCTGGAAAAGCAGGTAGGGGGCAAGGGCAAGCAGGGGTGGTAAGGGCAACAGAGGGACCAGAGGCTGTGTGTACCAGGGCTGTGCCAAGAGGGGTCAGTGGGGAAAAATAAGCCTATAGGTTGTAGGGGCTCAGAGCTTGGGTTTTGTGCTAAGGGTAATGGGAAATGCAGTAGCGAGTCCGACTGAGATCACTCTGGGCTTTGTCAGGGAGGCTGAAATGGGATAGTCCAAGTGGAGGCAGAATCCATTTGGAAACCATTCAAAAATCAGAGATGAGAGCAAAGTCGCTGGCCTAGATGAGGTGGGCAGGGATGGGGAAAAAAATGGTCAACAAGAAATAGGATTCAGTTTGATTAAAAAAAAAAAAAAGCAGCTGAAGAGTTAACAGTGAGACATCACATTGCATTCATTCATTCCTTCTTTCAACAAACTGTGGTGCCTACTGTGGGTCAGAAACTAATCTACCTGCTGGGGATATGGTGGTGTAAACCAGGCCAGGGACAGCCCTGCTTTTCATGGGGTTTATACGGTTAAGGAGGTGTGGGGATAAGACAATCAAGTAAGTAAATAAACAACAAAAACAGATGGGAATAAGCACCACGTAGAGAATGTAGATGGGATGTGGGGCAGTGACTCAGATTTGAATGTTAGGGAGCGTGCCCTGTAAAGATAACAAGGCAAAGCACTCCAGGCAGAAAGCAAAGAGTCCAAAGGAACAGAGGCGAAGGCCCTTAAAGTGAGAGTAAGCACAGCACACTCAAGATCAGACAGCCAGCGTGGCTGCATGTGGTGGTAAGGACAACAGAGGGCCCAGTTTATGAAGGAAGGACTGTGTAAGGCAATGCAAGGAATTCTAAGAGTGAAGGGAAGCCGCTGACACCTTTCAGATAGGAAAGTGACAGAACCCGACTTCGCTTTCAGATCTCTCTGGTTGCCCTCTGGAGAATGGATTGTATAAGGCAGGAGTGGAAGGAGGAGCCAGGGAGAACCTGAGATGTGGACCAGGAGAGATGGTGGGACAGCAGCATGAAGGGGAGGGGCATACTTTAGAGTCAGAGTCAATGGGACTCGCTGATGCACCAATGTGGGGGTGAAAAATAGCAGAACCAACAATGACTCCCCAAGACCAGGAGGATGATAGCTACTACGGAATACCTAGACACAAGGAGAAAGGGCCAAAGGGAACTTCTCCTCCAGGGACATGGCATTGCAACAAGCAAAAGTCTGGCCTTAATACTCCGCCATGCTGGAGGGGGCATGCAAGTGAACCACGCTGAGGCTTGGTTTCCTCACCTGCGACTGGACCTAGCCTGCCTGGGTGCATTTCAAAGACTAAAGAAGCCTGACACTGACTTGACACTCATGCTGGCCTGGCCTCTGAGCATACTGAGTTGGCCAGTTTTCTCCCATTGTTGGGGCTTCCCAAGTGGCTCAGAGGTAAAGAATCTGCCTGCCAATGCAGGAGACACAGGTTTGATCCCTGAGTCAGGAAGATACCTTGGAGAGGGAAATGGCAACCCACTCCAGTATTCTTGATTAGAGAATTCCACGGACAGAGCTTGGCAGGCTAAAGTCAGACATTACTGAACAACTAAACAACTCCCATGTGTTGGGAAGTATCTCTCCAGGCAGCCAAAGCCCTGCCCCAGCTGGAAGAACATCCAAGGTCAACATCTAATTCTAAGCAGAAACCCCAGAGCAATTCCCTCTGTCCAAGTCTTGGACCTGGGAAAAGAAATGGTCACTCTCAGTCCCCTTAAATCAAAGGGAACATGGGAAGGAGCAGTCACTTAGAGCAAAAACAAATACCAGAGACCAGGGGCTGTGAGCACCACATCACTTTATTTCTTTGGTTTTCCAACTTCATTTTGGACAATGCAAAGTCAGTCTCTCACCTGCCTGGCCCCTGTGTGGTCTCTCACTGGAGACGGGGCATGGGCTCTGCAGAGCTCAACAGAAAAATGGGGGTCCCCAAGGGCTGAGGGGTCCACAGCAGATGCACCAAGCACCAGCAAGCAGGGACCCAAGGCTCTCTCCCCCGGCCCTTTACCAAACTCCTCGCAATGAACAGGTCAGCCCTCAGTGATCAGGCTCAGGACCTTCCCCTAAAGGTCAACCTTGGTCCTTCTTCATCTCTGCTTCTGCTCATATGGAACCTGGCACCCTCTCCCTTAGGGGCACCAAGCAGAAGTTATGACCTGCTCCACATCTGATCTCTAACATTGCTTTGGGAAACATCTTTGAGTAAAGAGGGTGCCAACCCCCAAAAGAAACTGAAGGCATATATTCTGCCCAATGGGACAGATGGCCACGCTACAATACTCCCTGTGTCCCTGGGAAAAGCTGAGAGCGGCTGTAGCTAACCAACCTCCCTTCGGGTCCCCACATACATAGAGCTTCCAACACGAGCAAGGGGGCCCAGCCAACTCACTTAAATCAAAAGACTAAAAAAACCAAGACGCGATAATAAAAATAAGAATGGTAAACAACTGAAGAGAACATCCCTGGTCCTGCAGCTGTCTACAGGAGGCCAGATGGCCGGTCTCTGGCTCTCTCTGCCCTGGAGCTGGGAAACAACACAAAGCTGCCCTCGGAGTCACGGTAGACACCGTGGAGGCAAAAGGGATCCTGGCCAAGCCAGGGGCTGACTCAGGCCTCTGACCTTCTCCCAAGTGGTCCTCCTTCCTCCCAGCCCCTTGCACACCTCCCTGTCAGCCGTCCACCAGAGTAAGACCATCGTAGAGGGCGCGTTTCCACATGTAGTAGGTAGAGCGGGCGGTGAGGGGGAAGAGGGTGCTGAATTCCTTGTAGGAGGGGAAGCTCTTGGACTGGAAGCGCTTCTGCAGGAACAGCTTGGCCTGGGCCTTGAACTTCGTGGTGGCCAGCATGTCCATCACCAGCACCTGGCCGTCCCGGCCCCCTGCCGCGGCTGCTGTCACCACAGGGTGACTGGACAAGGACCCACTGGGGGGCCGACCCTGGGCCGTGGGCCCCTCTTGCAGGGCCCCCTCTCTGGAAGGCCCTCCTGTGGCCTTCCTTGGATCCTGCCCTGGAGAAGCTGCCATTGGCCAAGTCCCTTCAGGGGGGGCCACGGCAGCTATCACATTCCTGCCAGCTTCTTTCTCCTCTGCCTCCTTCCTGCTCCCTCTGCCCAAGGTGGGGGCCGGGATATGGAGCTTGGACAGGCTTCCGGGCCAGCTTCGGGCCAGACTCTTCCAGACCCAAAAGGAGGAAGGCGACAAGCTCGGGTAGCGGAGACGGAAGCGACAGAAAGGGAGGTGCCCACCAAGCACCTGCTTGCGGGCCGCTCTGCGCAGGCGCCTCTGCCAGCGGGACAACGGCACTCTCAGGGGCAGGAACGCCCGCGGAGCGGGTGGGCCCCCACCCGTGGCTTTTGCTGCCCCCTCTCCGACCTCACCACCCTTCCAAGGGAGCAAGGCCTTTTCGCCCACCGGCACTGGCTGGGGAGGCCCAGACTCCAGGAGGGCCGGCACTGGCTTGAAGCTGGGGTTCCTTCGGAGAGCTTTTCGGCGCCAGTTGTAGTAGGTGGACCTGGAGATGCCCGGGAAGCGGCGTTTGAAGCAGCGGTAGGGTACCAGAGTATTCAGGGCAATGCAGTGCTCCAGGTACAATTTGGCCCGCTGCATGAAGACCACGCCAGGGCTGGACGCGGCCGTCGAGGAGCATCCCAGCCCCTCGGCAACCTGCCGCTCCGGCAGCTTCGTCAGCTCCTCCGTGGGGGTCAGGGCCTGGCAGGCCCCAGAACCCACGAGCTCGTGCTTCCAAGCGTAATAGGTGGAGCGGGAGATCTCGGGGAACCTCTGCAGGAATTGCTGCAGTGGCACGACGCCCCCGCGGTGGAAGCTGTCCTGCAGGAAGTGCTTGGCCGAGAAGCGAGTGGCCACCTTCTGCCGGTGCTCCTGGGACTGCCGCCGCCAGCGGTAGAAGGTGCTCTTAGTGACGCTGGAGTGCTCTCCCAGGTGCGAGTAGCTGAGGCCAGGCTCGCGGTTGAGCAGCTCCAAGGTCTTGGCGGGCGGGGGCAGCGGAGCCGGGCCGGGGTGGGCGCTCTCGGCCTCCACCTCCTCCAGCCCCACCACGGGTGCAAAGTACTGGTGGCGGAAGAGGTGGCCACTGAGCGGCTGGCCAGCCCACATGATGTGCAGCGTGGCGGGCGTGTGGTCGCAGCGGCGCGGGCGGATGACACGGTTAAAGTACGGCCGGATCTTGAGGTTGCGCAGCGGGTAGATGGAGTAGATGTTGCGCTGGACCACCGAGGCGAGGGCGTACAAGTGCCACACGTTGGAGAAGCTGCTGGGAAAGCAGGTGGCCTTGACGTCCGCGTCGAAGATGGCCTCGAGCGTGGCGGACGGCAGGCTGGTCATCTCCGGGGACTCCTCGGAGCGCAGGGAGTAGCGCACCGCCTGCAGCATCACCTTGGAGTCGATCATGCCCTGGAGGTAGTAGTGGCGGTGGAGCAGCATCTCCACCACCGTGCGCGCCCGCAGCTCCAGGCTGAGGCCCGCGTCACCCCACAGCAGCAGGCTGGCCGCCTCGAAGAGCAGGCTGCCCTCGCCCTGGCACACCAGCGGCAGCATGTTCCGGGGCGCATCCTCCGGATACAGGCTCAGGGCCACCGAGTCCACCTCCAGCACCTGGGGGCCGGGGCCCCCGCCACGGCGGGTGGGGAGAGCGAAGGAGGACAGGACCTGCTTGGCCTCCAGAGCGGCACCGACGAGACCCTCCAGGCCCTCTGACTCCACCGCCTCCTGCAGCTCCTGCAGCACGTGCTGCACCAGCTGCTCCCGAGAGGTCATCCTAGCAGGGCAAAGGGGAGAGGGCAGAGGTCAGGACGGGTACCCGGATGACACTCCTGCGCCCTGTCCCTCCAGATACTGCCTGTCTACTCCCATTCTGCCATGGAAGAAAATGGCTACGTGCCGCCTGGGGTTTGTTTAATTACCCAGTGGTACAAAGGAAGAGCTCGATCTTGGAGAATGGCTTTGAATCCTGGTTCTGCTATTAGCTTGAGCAAGTCATCAACCTCTCTGTGCTTCTGGTTCCTTTTCTGTTAAAAGGGAGACAATAAAAGAATGTACCTTATAGACTTGTTGTGTGTATAAATGAGACAAAGTAAAAAATGGCGATACATGGGTGTGTGTGTATATATATACATACATATGCACATATATATATATATATTCATCCTTAGAAAAGTGCCGGGCACATAGTAAAGTACCACAAAAGTGCTAGGTCTTATATATTAGAGTATTATCTAGTATTATGGGAATTCTCTGATGGCTCAGCAGGTAAAGAATCCGTCTACAATGCAGAAGACACAGGAGACTTGAGTTCAATCCCTGGATTGAGAAGAGCCCCTGGAGAAGGAAAATGGCAACCCACTCCAGTATTCTTGCCTGAAAAATCCCATGAACAGAGAAACCTAGTAGGCTATCGTCTATAGGGTCACAAAAGAGTCAAACACGACTGAGCGACAACATTTCTAGTATTATACATATTATATAATACAAGTATTAAAGTATAGTCCATGGGCCCTTGGGGTTCCCTGAGATTTTCAGAGGGGCTTCAAGTTAAACTCTTTTCATAATAATACTAAGATAACATCACTAAGATATGATTTTTGCAATTGTGTTAACATTGGAGTAAAACAGTAGTACCTCAGCATGGATCAAACTAGAAATCACTATGTTCTTCACCACCATGTAGTCACAGTTGGGAAAAAGAAAGCTAGTACCACTCCAAAATGTCCTTGATGCAGCAAAGATTATTATTTTTTAAATCACAAGCCTTAAATACAGGCAGCATTTCTGCTGCACAGTGGTATGTAACGAGTAAGTGACAGCTGCTTGGGCTGCATGATGAACTAGATGTTTTTTCGTACAATAATGTTTTTTAACTTGAAAGAAAAATTAAGTGGCATTAGTTGTTTAGACTTGGATATATTTGACAGAGGTTTTTCTCAAAAGTGAATAAGGTGAGCCTGTCACTTCAAGGAAAACTTTATGGTCAGGGAAAATTTTTGAGCTTTCATATGAAAATTAGAATTTTGAAAAACTTGTATCTACTACAGTGAGCTTGACAGCTTCCCAGTACCTAAAGATTTTTCTGATGGGATCAGTGGTGACACTAACACGTCTAACTTTTTAGACTATGTAATGGAATGGCCAGCATTTGAAGGTCTGTCACTCAATGAACCCCCTTTCCCAAATAACCAATAGTCTGGCACAGATCATTTCAAAGTATAAAAGAAAGCAAAGGATTTTAATATAATAGGGTACCAAAGTTCCTGAATATTGTTTCAGATTCTGCATTATAACTAAGGTTTGAGGAACTACCACCAGTTAAATTTTGGTATAGTTGTCAAAAAATATCCACTGAAAAAGCTATCAAAATACTCTTTCTAGAGAAATTTCCTAAGGTCCAGTGGTTAGGACTTGATGTTTTTCACCTCTGTGGCCTGGGTTCAATCCCTGGTTGGGGAGCTAAGATTCTACATGCACTGAAGTTAAAAGACCTTCCCCTGTCCCTCTGTCCATCTGTATCTGAATGAAGTTGGATTTTCTTCATATACTTCTACCAAAATAACGTATCACCACAGATTAAATGTAGAGACAGATGAGCACCTACTTATCTTCTGTTAAACCAGATATTACAGAGACATAAAAAACCTAAAAGATGCACTTGTTCTCACGAAACACTTTTTGTTCTAGAAAAGTTTCTTTTCATGAAAACTATTATTCATTACCATGTAACAGGTTTGTTCTTTTTAATAAAGAAATCTTTCCTAAATGTCTAAGTTTTAATTTTGAATGTAATGTACGTTGACCAATGTAAGCTATATAAACAAAAGCTCTTCAGGGTCTTCAGTGTTTAAGAGCACACAGGGGGCCCAAGACCAAAAAGTTTACAACTGCTGACTGAGACAGAGATGGTCTTTTCAAAGAGTTAGCAGCAGCCTAGCCCTTGTGCTGACAGAGATCTACTAAGGAAGGTTGACTCTTTGCCATGCACTGTCCCAATCCTGGCGCTTGAACTTTAAGGTGGGAACCACCATCACCCCCAACTTACAGGTGAAAAAACTGAGACCATCAAAACGAGCCTCACTGGCCCCATTTGCCCAGGTGACGTAAGCGACGCAGCCAGTAGTTGAAACCAGATGCTCTTTAGGACCCGTGATTCATCTACTCCAGCTTAAAATGCCAGTCACCTCTCAGGACAAACTAATCCTCCTAATTACTGGTAAGTTTTCTGTGTTTTGCAAAACAGAGTAATATTCCTTTGCAGACATTTTTTTAAATTAAAAAGGAAACCATTAACCTTTCTCAGATCTCTGTTCTTAGAGTTTAATAAATTCCTTTAGATTAGCTTTGGGTTTAAAAATTGTGTGTGGGTATACACATTTGCCAGCTCACTGCACACCTGAAAGGAATGTGTCTTGCATTCTTAAAAGGATGTGTTTGGGTGTAAATTATGGTTCAGTAAAGGTGAAAAAAAGTTTTTAAAGAACCAAAGGCTTACCACCAGAATTTTACTTGATAACCATAAAAAAGAGAGCTTTTTAAAAACTGGGTAATGAGAATCAGCTTTGGATAAAAATTTCTTACCTGTAGATTTTTTTTAATGTTCTTGTGACAAATCTGATCTAACCTCCCACTGAATTTCTATTTGTACCATATTATTTGACCCTGGAATTGAGCTTTTAATCTGTTGATCTTTTATATACTTTATATTTACTTTTTAAAAAACTTTATTTATTTTTTTTTGACTCAGGAGATAAACTTCAGCAAGAATACTTCCATATGCGATAAAAAATCGAGCCCTGAGGAACAAACTGTACACACAGAAGAGCTTTTTCATTCTGGCAGACAACAAAGATGCTGGGGGTTTTGTTTTTCTTGCATATCACTTGTAAATGCTGCTATACGGATGAATATAAATGAGCTCTCTGCTCTGCTACTTTCCAAACAAAATTATGAAAATAACCACCATTACCTACTGCTTACTATGTGCATTTAGGTAATTCAACCAAAATCTCAACAAAAAAGAGGGGACAATTAAATCATGTGGGTGATTCTTCCTGCTCTTCCATGTGGGGAACAGGGCACGATGTTACCTTGTCCGATTACAAGTTTCTGTGGGCTTTGCACTGGATGAGCATTTGGACTTCAGGCTTTACAGAAGTAATTTTATTTATATGCGGTTCTCACTTTCCCTCCATAGGAGCTACAACTCCATCACACCTGCACCTTCACCAGGATGGCTACTCTTAGTTCACACTTAGAGAAACAGAGGCTTGGGGGTTAAATTAAATAACACTCCCAAGACCACAAGCTATTAAAACTACAAAACCTAAGCAATCTGACGCCAGAGCTCCCCTCAAAACCACTGTAATCCCACCAACCAGGGAAATACAGGGCCCGAAATGGTCATTACCTAAAGGATACAGAAACACATGGATTCTTGGGGCTTTCAGACAAATCAGGCCATTTTACAGATAAGGAAACTGAGGTCCGGGAAGGGAAAGTTGACTTGCCTGAACTCCCGCAGCAGGGTCCAGATACCCTCCAGCACGTCCAGATATATCACACTTCTTCCTGTGCAAACCCCACCCTCCTCCCTCCCCTGTCCCACCCTACCTACCTGGCCAAGGCCCAGCCCCACCCCATTCCACCCTAGCTCATTCCTTTCTCTTCCCCAAAGAGGTAAGAGGAGGTGTGAGTAGGTAATACCCTACTTCTTTTTTTCTCTAAAGCTTGCAGAGAAAAAGTAGCTCCCCGGAGAGGCGCTGCACCCTCACAACTCAGGTGGGTCTGGACCAGCAGAGAAGGGGGCAGTGGGGAAAGGCAGAGGCCGAAGGGGGAGGCTTAATCATACTTAAGTAGACAATTGGTTGATGGGGTTCAGGTGCACCAGTCTTTTCGGAGATGGCTCCCTGGAAATACAAGGCCAAGCAGAGCTGGCAATTACCAGGTGCGTTGGTAGAATAAGGTGCAGAAAGTGAGAGCTAATCTAGGGGCCTTGCCCAGCTGGCCTCCCCTGGCCCCACCATTATTAGAAGGAATCTGAAAAGGCGTGAAACCAAGGAGGCAAAGCCTCTCCGGCTACACAGGCTCCCCTGGCTTGAGGTTGGAAGGGGAGGAAACAGGACATCCAAAAACATCTAGCCAGCATCTCTGACACCCAAGAAGGGCTCTGGAGCCAAGGAATGGATGAATGGACACAGGTAGCTTCTGCAGGCGATTCAAAGCCTCGCCTTCACCAAGGCCTGCTTTCCTCCCCTACCATCCCCATCTCCTTATTTCAAGCAGACGGGGTCTCAAGCTCAGGTTTGGCCTCTGTCCCTTACATTTTAGAAGGAGTGAGCCAGCGCTCTGGGCAGGGCTAAGAGAGGCGCAGACAGTGCTGACAAGTCTCTGGCACCTAGAACAGACACCCTCCCTGCCAGCCTCTCCCTGGACTTCACACCGGCTCACCAAGGACCCCCATCCTTCACAAAGCAAGCCCGACAAGCATGAAGGGAGCCACACAGGCAGGCCTCTGTAAGACTAGCATCTCCCCCGGCCTGGCTCCACACCTCTCCTGCCTGCCCTTCAGTGCCCCTGCTCATGCTGACCCAGCCGCCCAGGCTACGCCCCTGGCTCAAGGGAGCGCCAGCCATCTTGGTTTCTCCCCCAGTGGCCAGGAGGCCCCGTGGGGCATGAGGGAGCCACAGGGAACTGCCCAGTGGCAGGCAAGTCCCACGACTGTGACTTCCCAAGGAACCTCCCACCACCAAGGGCAGCAGGAGTGCCTGAGGGCACCAGGGTGGGCTTCGGGCCTCCCCATCAACCACGCCTCAGGAGTTCCTAAGTCCAGGGGCTCTAGTGGATCACGTGCCTGGAAGGGAAGGTGAATGGGCAGTGGTTCCAGCCACCAGGAGGCCCCCGGGTGGCGGGGAGAGGGCTGGCGGGTTGGGGGCATCAAGGGAGGGGCTAAGGCCAGGGGAGGGGAGACAGGCAGGCGAGTGGGGGTGGGGAAGGGCTGGAGGTGGGGGTGGGGAGAAGGAGAACTTGAAACAATGCCTCCCCTCCCCTCTCCACACACATACTCACACACACTTACACACAAACACACACACGTACCTGCAGCATCTTCAGAGTCACTCTTTGACCCCTTTGGTGTCCCAAGGCCACCCCCTCAATCCCCTGGGGCCTCCAAACGGCATGAGGCACCCACTCTTCCTAATTTAGAGGAAACTTCCTAGTTTACTGACCTCGAGGGTGGCCCAGAGCCCAGGGGGCATCCACGTCTCTCTCCACCTTCCAGCTTGGGACATTTAAGTCACCCTGAGGGCAGCGTCCCCAGCTGAGCGCCACGCTCACTCCAGAACTGGTGTCATATCCGTGGTGGACCATTGAGCACGAACTGTCTTCAGCCAACTGGCCGGTGGAGAAGCGGCTTAAGCCACTCCCCGCCAGGAAATCGCCCACCCTCAAGGGCTCTGGTCCCAAGATGAAAGAAGTGCAAATTCGGGGGTCACTTCCAATGGTAAAGTGATGGAAGCTATTGTGTCAGCCTCTCTACCCAGCTGGGGGTGTTAAGGCACCCTGACCTAACTCTGAAACGGACCCCGAACTGCCCAGGGAAACTTGAAAGAAAGTTGAAAGATTTCCAAAGAGTTTGGGGGGAGGGGAGGGGAGGAGAAGGTTTAGATAGAAAGACCGAAGGAAAAGAAGAATCTGCGGCCAGGCTAAGAGGGGGAGGGGGGCGAGAGTGAAGCTGAGGGCTTGGGGAAACTGGCCTTGGCTGATTGGTTAGAGAACTTGGGGCTCCCTGAACCCCCAGGATGCATCTCTTCCATGAGGCAGCTCCCCCATCCCTGGCCCCGTGAGACGGGGGAGGCTGGAGAACTCACTGCCCCCACTTTGGTGCAGGCCCCTTCCCTTCCAGAAAGGCCTCCATCCCCACCTCGCTCTGAGCATCCCCCTGCCTTGAGACTCAACACCTCTCACCCCCAAAATGAGAGGGAGTGCGAAAGATGCTTCCGTCCAGGGTCAGGGCGCCTATCCCAGGATAGGCCGGGCTTTCTGAGCCCCGCAGGCAGGTAGGAGCGTGTGGTACCTGAGGCTTCCGTCCCTCCCGGCAGCTCACCTCAGCCCAGAGGCCTCAGATAATCCCGGAGGAGCTAGTCCTATCCGCCCGTCCAGTTCCCCCGCTGGTGGGGGAGGTGAGGGCGGCCAGATCGCAGCCTTTAGCGGTAGCTCCCCCCAGGGGCTTTCCTGCCCGGCCTTAACCCTTTGGAGTGCTGGGGCCAGCAGCTTCTCCCTGGCTTCCGTTCCACCCACCTCTCTTTATCGCCCTACCCCCGGCTACCACTGTAAAATGCCCTCCAGGGTCGATTATGCCCCAGCTCCACTATTAACATTTTCTCCTCTGCCAATCATGAACCCTACACTTATCACCTAAGTCAAACATCCTTTATCAAATGTCCATCCTCAGGAAGGCTGGATGCGGGGGGCCACAGAAGTGAACTCAGGTCCTGTCCCGGCATCTTAATCACCCCAGCCCCACCCACCATGATGGCAATCGCCTGAGGCTGTGGTTTAGACGCTCCTGGACTTGGATTTGAATGCCAACCCTGCCCCCATTCTAAAGTAGTTGTTAAGTAGCCCAGTCGCGTCCAACTCTTTTTGCCACCCCACGGATTGGGATTTTTCCAGGCAAGAATACTGGAGGAGATTGCCATTTCCTTTCTTCAGGGGATCTTCCCACATGGCTTTAGACAAGTTGTTTTAAACCTCAGAGGCCTGATTCAGTGGTTATTGGGACATAACATTTACCCCCAATGTTGTTAGGTATACACAACAAGATAAATGGAAAGCTTTTAAAACTGTGCTTGGCACAAAGCAAGTATATTCGAGTTCTCAGCCTCTCCAGTGGCTTAACATAAATGCAGTATTTTAAAACTTACAGAGAGCAGTGGTGATTTTGCAGAAGGAGATGGAATTACGAGATACTTTTTCTTTCCGCGTAGCTTTGTGTCGTTTGACATTTTATAAGGAGTCCACATTCCTTACTATTATTTAAAAAGGCAATGAAGATAATTTAAAATTCTCTAAAAGGCCAATAGAATCTTTAAAAGTATTTTTTAAAAAGAAACCTTAGTGATTCAAAGGTTTGCTGGTGCTTCCACTACCAAAGTAAGAATCTTTATAGACTAATTGGGAAAATGTAGAATAATTGGAAGAATCTTTAAAGTAGTAGGAAGAAAAAATTACCTATAATCTCATTATATGAAGACAGCTATTGTGAACAGATGTACATTTCTTTCTAATCTAGTTTCTTTTCTTAGACCTACACAAATTAAACTCTGTCTTTACAAAAGACCCTAATGGCACAGAACAAAAAAACAGAGTAAGTTCTCCCTTTTCGTCCATAATACATTCTCCTCACTACAAGAACTAAAAGAACTGCCAGTTCTTTTCCTGCACATTTTCAGCTTTTTCTATGAATATATACTTGTCTATTTTTCTAGCCTCTCTGTGCATATTTTTATTCTACATTAAATATTTAAGCTACTTTTGACTAATATATATTATACATGCACATAATGTATATTATACACACAACATCTAAAGAATAATACAGTCGTCCCTCCTTATCAACAGTTTTGCTTTTTTCGATTTCACTTGTGTTGTTCTTAGTCCTCAGACTCTTTGCGACCCTGTGGACTGTAGCCCGCCAGGCTCCTCTGTCCATGGGGATTCTCCAGGCAAAAATACTGGAGTGGGTTGCCATGCCCTCTTCCAGGGAATCTTCCCAACCCAGGGATCGAAACCAGGTCTCCTGAATTTGCAGGTGGATTCTTTACTGTCTAAGCCACCTGAGGTCAACTGCAGTGCAAAAATATTAAATGAAAACTTCCAGAAGCAAACGTTCATGAGTAGCATGCTGAAATCGCTCATCGCCCCACAGTTGGTCCCACTCTGTCTTGGCTAGGAAGTGAGTGACTCATTCTTCTGATCAGCATATCCACATTGTATACTTAACCCACCTAGATAGTGTAAGGAAAACAGTTTACAGAGGGTTAGGTCCTCTCCAGGGTTTCAGGCATCCACTGGGGATATTGGAATGGGGTTAGGAGTTGGGGGGGGGGGGGAGTACTGTATCACTGTATATTATTCAAAATGCTTGTAAATATTGATTCAGAAATTTACTAAAGGACTCAAGATTCAAATTGCAGCCTTGTCCTCTATCTACAGTTTCTCTTTCCAGAAGCAGCCAATATCATCGTTTCTAGGGTATCATTCCAGAAATATGTATAAAGAAGCAAATCTCTCAGAAAGCACTTTTGTCTTTTCTTTAAAGCATAAATGTAGTATGCTAAATACTCTTATCCCCTGGTTTTTCTCACTTTAATTTTTTACCCAGAGCCACCACTGTTCAATAAAATGTAAAGACAGGCACACATTCCTTTTATACTTTCTAGCAGCCACATTTGAAAAGTTAAAAGGAACTGTGCTCAGTCTTGTCCGACTCTTTACAATCCCATGGACTGTAGCCTGCCAGGCTCCTCTGTCCATGGGGATTCTCCAAGCAAGAATACTGGAATGGGTTGCCATGCCCTCCTCCAGGGGGTCTTCCCAACCCAGGTCTCCCGCATTGCAGGCGGATTCTTTATCTAGAGTCTGAGCCACCAGTGAAGCCCTTAAAAGGGACAAGTGAGGGGCTTACCTGGTGGTGCAGTGGTTAAGATCTTGCCTTCCAATGCTGGGGGCATGGGTTCGATCCCTGGTCAGGCTTTCACATGCCATGTAGCTGAAAAACCAAAATGTAAACAGAAGCAACATTGTAACAAATTCAATAAAAACTTTTTTTTAAAAAATTAACAATAAATTTTATTTAAACCAGCATATCTGAACTATTATCATTTTGACAGGAAATCAATGTAAAAAATTATTGAGATGTGTCATTCACTTTTTTATACCAAGTCTTCCAAATCTAGTGTGCGTTTTCCATTTAAAGCATATCTCAATTAGAACTAGATACATTTCATGAGTTCTGTAGACTCATGTGGATGTTCGGAAATATATTAGCACATATCTAGATGTAGCATGAACTCCATTTTGTAAATAAACATTATATGTTATCTAGTCCTCTACTGATGAATCGTAAGATCATTTCCTTCTTTTGCTCTTCAACCATGCTACAATGGTAACCTTGCACATACATAATTTTGCATATACGTAGGATGCACAGAGTCGGACACGTCTGAAGTGACTTAAAAGCAGCAGAAGCAGCAGCAGCAGCAGCAGCAGCAGATATAACTATACCTTCAAAATATACATGTAGAGTAATTTAGATAGATTTTGCCAAATTTCTCTTCATAGAAGTAGCGCCAGCTTATTTCTTCTAAAACAAAAGATATATTCTCCCTCCCCTTAAGTATAGTGTGTTATCACATTTTTTTATCTTTGCCAATCTAATAAGTGAAAAAATTAGTCCATCAGTATGGTTTTAATTTATATTTTTTTATTATGAGTAAATGAGAACATTTTTCATATATTTAAAAGTCATTTATGTTTCCTTTGCCCATTTTGCTATTTGGTTATAGACCTTTTCTTACTGATTAAAGAGAGTTTTGTATAAAGACAGTTCTTAGTCTATAATAGAAATATTTTTTTCTGAGTTTGTGGTTCATAATTGGACTTGGCTTAGGGTGGTTTTTTTATCCTGAAGAAATCTGTTTATTTTTACATATATTGAATGTGTCTTGTCTTTAATGGTTTCTGGATAAGGTACATTTTAATTTACCTTTATTTAAACCATGAAGATGAAGTGTCACAAAATTAAGGGCCTGGTCATAAGTTATCCAAACACCAAAAATTCCATATTCCCAGCAATAATTAAAAAAACTCCTCCAAGTAGACATCTTTAGTTAATATGTACCTTGCTTTGAACAAAATTCAGATTTAGGAAACAGATGAGTTCAAGGCAATCCTTCACTTATAAAGGGACACACAATATTCCTTTACATAATGAGCTAAGTAATTACCTATATTTAAATGTACAGCTTTCCAAGGGTTGTATAAGTGGGGGTTCACCTGTTGTGGCAGCAGCTACAAAAAACAAGTCCTGTATTGAGTGAAGTAATATTGATTGAGCACTCATTGTGTAATGAAAAGCCTGAGCTTTTGGGTATAACGGCCAAGTTGAATTTCCAGCTCTTTGGCTACATGCCCTTGAACGTGTCTTCTCACATCTTCAAGCCTAATTCCTCACTTAAAGAATGAAAATAATACCACAGAGTTTGCTCTGAGGATTAAATGAAAAACTGCTTATGAAGTTCTTAGCACTGCTGCTGCTGCTAAGTCACTTCAGTCGTGTCCGACTCTGTGGGACCCCAGAGACAGCAGCCCGCTGGGCTCCCCCATCCCTGGGATTCTCCAGGCAAGAACATGGAGTGGGTTGCCATTTCCTTCTCCAAAGCATGAAAGTGAAAAGTGAAAGTGAAGTCGCTCAGTCGTGTCCTACTCTTAGCAACCCCATGGACTGCAGCCTATCAGGCTCCTCCGTCCATGGGATCTTCCAGGCAAGAGTACTGGAGTGGGGTGCCATTGCCTTCTCTTAGCACAGATCTCATGATAAAATGCTCTGGACATAATGGTGGTTTAGATTTAGCTGTCTTCTCTCCTCATTCTCCTATGGAGATTTAAAAAATTTATCCGTCTGCCATTTAATTAATTCAGCCACTCAGTGCCTTATTAAATAATTTACATAGTAGACCATCATTCATTCTATTACTTACTCACACATTCATTCATGCACTATCATTCATCTGAGCTCCTCGCATGGGCCAGGTCCTGGGCTAGCTCTGAGGACACAGTGGTGTCTACGGACCTGACTCAAGAGTTTTGAGGGTGGAGATTCAAAAGCTTCTCATTCATCCCACAAGAATAAACACCTGTTTGCACTATCTACTGTGGCTCTGGATCCAATGGCTGCTAGTTTTAGTTCCATGACATTGTAAACTTCCTTTCTTTGTTCCTTTCTGTGTTTTCTTCTTCCCCTCCTCTTCCATTCTTCTCTTTTACCCTCTCTTCGCCCAGGACTCTACCCATGTCTCAGGCCCTTACTACTCCTACCAGAGTCCTTTGGTGATGACCAAGACAGATGACCACTCAAGACTCTGGAGTCAGACCAACCTGAGATGAATCTCAGCTCCTCTACTTCCTCAGTTCAGTTCAGTTGCTCAGTCATGTCTGACTCTTTGCAACCCCATGAATCGCAGCACGCCAGGCCTCCCTGTCCATCACCAACTCCCGGAGTTCACTCAGACTCACATCCATTGAGTCAGTGATGCCATCCAGCCATCTCATCCTCTGTCGTCCCCTTCTCCTCCTGCCCCCAATCCCTCCCAGCATCAGAGTCCTTTCCAATGAGTCAACTCTTCACATGAGGTGGCCAAAGTACTGGAGTTTCAGCTTTAGCATCATTCCTTCCAAAGAAATCCCAGGGCTGATCTCCTTCAGAATGGACTGGTTGGATCTCCTTGCAGTCCAAGGGACTCTTCAAGAGTCTTCTCCAACACCACAGTTCAAAAGCATCAATTCTTTGGCGCTCAGCCTTCTTCACAGTCCAACTCTCACATCCATACATGACCACTGGAAAAACCATAGCCTTGACTAGATGGACCTTTGTTGGCAAAGTAATGTCTCTGCTTTTCAATATGCTATCTAGGTTGGTCATAACTTTCCTTCCAAGGAGTAAGCGTCTTTTAATTTCATGGCTGTAGTCACCATCCACAGTGATTTTGGAGCCCCCAAAAATAAAGTCTGCCACTGTTTCCACTGTTTCCCCATCTATTTCCCATGAAGTGATGGGACCGGATGCCATGATCTTTGTTTTCTGAATGTTGAGCTTTAAGCCAACTTTTTCACTCTCCACTTTCACTTTCATCAAGAGGCTTTTTAGTTGCTCTTCACTTTCTGCCATAAGGGTGGTGTCATCTGCATATCTGAGGTTATTGATATTTCTCCCGGCAATCTTGATTCCAGCTTGTGTTTCTTCCAGTCCAGCGTTTCTCATGATGTACTCTGCATATAACTTAAATAAGCAGAGTGACAATATACAGCCTTGACATACTCCTTTTCCTATTTGGAACCAGTCTGTTGTTCTGTGTCCAGTTCTAACTGTTGCTTCCTTACTTCCTAGTTAGGGACAAATCTGACCCTCTGATTCCCTCCTCTGTAAAACAGAGATAATAACATCGACTTTGTTCAAATGATTGAATTAAACAATGACGTCACCCGTTGGCAGCCAAGAAAACTTTACCAACCAGGGAGATATGATAATCAATCAGTGGAGCCTCTACATAGGCATTATTTTCAGTACTGTGTATTAGTCGCTCAGTCATGCCCAACTCTTTGGGACCCCATGAACTGCAGCTCACCAGGCTCCTCTGTCCATGAGATTTTCCAGGCAAGGATACAGAGTGGGTTGCCATTTCCTTCTCCAGGGGCTCTTCCCAACCCAGGGATAGAACCTGGGTCTCCTGCACTACAGGCAGATTCTTTACCAACTGAGCTAGACTGTGAAGACACGCAAAGAGCTAATGTGTCTTCCGGTCAGAAGCCATAACCCCGGGGGAGGTTCACAGTAAGTGCTCAGTAAGAAGAACTGCTATTAGCTGCTTTTCGCAAGGAAAGCCCCTCACTCCTGGGCACCAGCATTTCTCAGAAACCTGTGCTATTGGGCTAATGCTAGTTTATCTGGTTTTATTTGCAACTCCAATCTAGCATTCTATTTTTCCCCCTTTTTTGGCCTGGCTGGGAGGTTTGAGGGACCTTAGTTCCCCAGCCAGGGATCAAACCTGGGCCTTCAGCAGTGAAATAGCAGAGTCCTAACCACTGGATCTCCAGGGAATTCCCCTTTGTGGCTTGAAAGTCATTTAGTTCTGTGGTAAATTTTAATATAGGCTGGATATTAGCATATTCTAAGGAATGGGTAATAACCCAAGGAATTAATGTTAAATTTGTTAGAGATAATAGTAAGAAAATGTCCTAAATTTTCAGATATGTATATAAGAATTTAGGGGTGAAATGGTAGGCCTTCAGGTATTTGCGCTTTAACAATCAGAGGAAAAGAAGAAGAAAGCATATCCCCAGCCCATACCATTTACCATTAAAGCACTGATCTTTTACTACCTAATTTAAAAAAAAAAAGAGTAAAGCATATATGGCAAAATATCAATAATTATTGAATCAGGGGTTCATTTTACCATACTATAATTGATGTGTTTAGTAAGTTTTATAATAGAAAGGTTGAATATCTGTTCTTGACAAAGGAAGTATCAGTTTATGGAAGAAAAGGGGAAGGAAACTTACCTGCACGCAGTGTTTCCTTTTAGGCAGAGGGCAGGCAGCCCTGTCCTTAGCCAGGAGCAGAGCTTGCCAAGTGTAGGCTAAGTCACTAGATTGACATCTGCTTTATTCACAGGGCTTTTGCTAGGTGCCCTTGAGGAATTTACCTGGACTGGGGAGAAGGCTTATGGATAACTTACCCCTCCTCTACCCCAAAGAAAACAGGCACAGGTACCACACTGGAACAGCTAGGCCTCAGGCAAGGTTTCAAGAGTTTGCAGTCCTCTCCCTGCAAGTTCATTACAATTTTTTTTCTGTCACCTGTTTCATTCATAAAGGGGAGACAAGGCCAAAGGCCAAATCCAAGTTCTCCCAATTATTCTGTTCATAACTCAGGCCTGGTACCCTAGATCTTGGTTAATTTATTCCTAGTTCCCTCCACTCCCCACCGCCACACATTAGGTAGCCCCTTTCTTTTTTTTTTTTTTTTTTTTAGGTAGCCCCTTTCATTAGTTCTCTTCCAGAGTTTCTTTTTGCCAGTATAAGCAAATGCACATATACATTCTCCATTAGACTTAAAATTAATAACAAAGCAAGCTGAAGCCAGAGAAAATTGCCCTGTTCCAAGTAAGGAGTGAAGTAAGGCTGGAAGTTGTTAGCATATAGATAGATGAGCTCTAGAGCCCATGGAGAAGAATAAGAAGGGGAGGAAAAGGAGAGAAAGAAAAGGGACTTTAGAGTCAGCCAACGGAAAAATGCAAAGAAGTGGAAAGAAAAATCCAGAGAGAATATTTTAAGAAGAGAGGAGTAGTCAATTGTGTTACCTGCTCTGAATATGTGAATACATCGGTATGAACCACCCTGGAATGTAGCCACGTTAAAGAGGGAGTTAGCAGTAAAATAAATGTTCTGATCCTACTTTTGCAAAATTGATATGTATATATACATGTTCAGTGAGTAGAAAGTGGTCTAGAAGACTTTAGAAAGGGTGGACTAATGGGAACCCCAGGTGAGTTTTGTTTGTGGAAAGAAGTGGCTTTTTGACTTAGCACACTTCAGCTTTGTTTGCATTTTTTTACCGCAAGGATGTATTCTTGTGGTAAATTAAAAAAAAATTGTAAAAGGGGGAAACTACTGTTTAAAACCATCTATACACAAATTTTCTGAGGCTGTAGAGAAAGTGATTAAGAGCATTGGCTTCAGAATCTAATAAATGCAAGTTTAATCCCCAGGTATATCCCATGAACAAATTAACCTTTCTGAACCTCAGTTTCCTCCTCTGCAAAATAATTATAGTGATAATCACTTCAAAGGATTGTAAGAAGAATACAATATCATACAGAAAAGGCTCAATTAATATTAGTTACATATAATATATAATAACATATAATATTTGCTATATACATTGTTGGGCTTCCCTGGTAGTGAGTGTGTTAGTTGTTCAGTCAGGTCCGACTCTTTGTGACCCCATGGATTGGAGCCCACCAGGCTCCTCCGTCCATAGGATTTTCCAGGCAAGAATAATGGAGTGGCTTGCCATTCCCTTCTCCAGAGGATCTTCCTGATCCAGGGATCAAACACAGGTCTCTCACATTGCAGGCGGACTCTTTACCATCTGAGCCACTAGGGAAGACTTCCTGGTAGCTCAGCTGGTAAAGAATCTGCCTGCAATGCAGGATTTGGTTTGATTCCTGGGTTGGGAAGATCCCCTGGAAGAGGGCATGGCAACCCACTCCAGTATTCTTGCCTGGAGAATCCCATGGATGGAGGAGCCTGGCGGGCTCCAATCCATGGGGTCACAAAGAGTCAGACACGACTGAGTGACTAACACAGCACACACAGCACATATACATAGTTAATAAAATAGCTATGACTAGATTGAACCAGTCAATCAGATGTATTCATTTGGACCACATTACTTGGGTCCCTCTAGAACTGCTGTCACTGAAACGCATTTTCTGCATCATGATTTGGTTGTTAAAAGAAATGGTGATGTGAGTTCAGCCAGTGTTATCTCTTGCCAGGACTCATCCCATAGACCCACCTACTGTACCAGGGAGCCCCCGAGGGGCCTGAGTCTACCCAGGGACCGAGCAAGATGATCCTCAGCAGTATTTCCAAGTGTTATTGTATTTTCTCTCATTCTCGTCAGTTTCTGTTTGTTTCACAATGCACATGATATATCAGTTCCTCAATGCATCTGTGTAAATATAAACAAAAATACCTGTATTGGGGAGTTCAGTGATTTTTTACCCATGGAAGGCTAATAAAGTTTGGAAAGCAGTGTCTGCTTGAGGAGTTCTGTCGGGATCAAGGTTACAAAAAGCTGCATTCCTTCCAAGGATTTGGTTTACTGTTTCAATAAATACAATCAGTCCTGTCACTGAACGCCTTTCCTTCTTAGCTTTGGCTGCTAGAAACCTGAGAGCCAGATTCCGAACCCAGCCCTACTTACAGAATGCCTGTGGGTGGTATTCTGAAGGCTGTGGTTCTGAGCACGACTGGAACCACATCTCCAGTGTTTACATCCCACTGAGTGAACTTGGGCAAGTGACTTAACCTCTCTGCATCTCTGTTTCCTCAATGTGAAATAATTATAGTAGTAATCACTTCGTAGGATTATTATAAAGAGTAAATGAGGTGGGACTTCCCTGCCGGTTCAGTGGTGAGGACTTCGCCTTCTTAAGAAGCTAAGATCCCACATGCTTCGCAGCCAAACAATCAAAACAGAAACAATATTGCAACAAATGCAATAAAGACTTTTTAAATGGTCCACAGCAGGACTTCCATGGTGGTACAGTGGATAGGAATCCGCCTGCCAGTGCAGGAGATGTTGGTTCCATCCTTGGTCCAGAAGATCCCACATGCCGCAGAGCAACTAAGCTCCTACATTGCGTCTACTAAGCCCAACGCATCAGGAGCCCATGCTTCGCAACAAGAGAAGCCACCTCAATGAGAAGCCTGTGAACTGCAAGGAAGAGTAGCCCCCACTCGCCACAATTAGAGAAAGCCCATGTGAGAAAACAGACCCATCGCAACCATTAATTAATTTCTTTAAATGGCCTACATTTAAAAAAAAAAAAAACCTTAAAAAAAGATTAAATGAGGTGATGCATGTAAATCATTTAGAACAATGCTCTGAAATAGTAAGTACTCACATATTATTTTTGTTATTGTTATTAGTTCTCATTCCATGATTTCTTTACCCTTGCTTTTCTTTAGCCCTACTTCTGCTACTCTTTATGTATTTCAGTAAGGCACTTAAAATCCTTTTTGAGGGGAAACGGTATAATCGGCAAACAACTGTGCAAATTTTTTTTCTTAATATGCCAAGCACTGAGTTAGGTGCTTGAAGAATACAAAGATAAAGGAGAGATTGTTTCTGCCTTCAAGGAAATGCTCAGTCTATGGGGGAAGCCATACATACAAATAGCCATGAACCAAGTACAGGATATGGGAAGCCGTGCCAGAGAGATGTGCAAATGCCATGAGGATGTGAAACAGCTGAGATCCGTGAAGTCTTCCTGGAAGAGGTGGCATGGGAGCTTTGCTGCCTGGGAGACAAGGATGATAGAGCAGAGATTCCAAGTGGAGGGAGCACTTGATAATCTAAGGCACACTCTTCAGGATTGATGGTTATGGTAGATACTCAATAAATCCCTGCTTTTTTTTTTTTTCTTTGTTTTCTTTTTGTTTGTTTGTTTTTAAGTTTATTTATTTATTTGGCTGCACCGGGTGTTAGTTGTGACACATGGGATCTTCAATCACTGCAGCACACAAGATCTTTGAGTTACACCAAGTGGGATCTAGTTCCCTGACCAGGAATTGAACCCCAGGCCCCCTGCATTGGGAGCACAAAGCCTTAGCTACTGGACCATCAGGCAAGTCCCCAAATCCCTGGGTTTGAATATTTGATTCAACTGGCATGAAAAGAGGGAAGAAGAGAATAGGGCAAAGACCAAGAGCACCCCTTTTTCAAGGGAAGTGAAAAAGAACAGGAATAGAACCAAATCCTCTGAGGTGAGAAGATAAACTTGCCTGCCAGGCCAGGAAACACTGGTGTGAAAACCAGATTCAAGCAGCTGCTCTGAGAGAGGAGCGGATGGAAGATTTGGGTAGGACATAGGAGGGGTCTTCTGCCTGGATCTGTCTGCTGTGCAGAGCAAATACCGTAAGCCCTTAACATTTCCTTTCAGGCTCAGAGATAGAACTTTTCTTTCATTGTGTGGCTTTCAACTTCAGGCCTTCCAGAACCACTTTCGGGCATAGTCTTTTAAGGTGTCCTGTCATCTCTAAGCGGAGTAATCCCAGATAACTTGACCACACACTCCCTGCCTGAGAGTCTAAACATGAGAAGCCTATTCACAGTTAAACCCCTGCCCCAAAGGTCCCTAAGAAGGGACAGAGGGTGGGAAGCAAAGTAGAAAATATACAGTTGGGCACAACTGGCTTTTAATTCTAGCTTGTGTGTGTGAGTGCGTGTTTAGTCACGTCCAACTCCTTGCGACCTCATGGACTGCAGCCCGCCAGGCTCCTCTGTCCGTGGAATTCTTCAGGCAAGAATACTGGAGCAGGTAGGCATTCCCTTCTCCAGGGCATCTTTCCAACCTAGGGATCAAACCCACATCTCTTGCATCTCCTGCATTGGCAGGCAGGTTCTTTACAAGATGTCAATCCCAGTCAGCCCTGGCTTCTTCCTCTTTAAAATGGGGATATGAAAGTTGGCCTCAGAGGCTTGTTTGGAAGGATCACAGGGCACAATGTACATTTGCCTGGAATTCAGTAGGCACAAAGATCATGTCTGAGCTCTTTCCATTCCTGAAAACTAATAAGCTACCCTTATTAAGCCCCTCCACCTTGTCAGGCACTGTGTAAAGTGCTTCATTTGTGTCCCCGTTTACTAATAAGGCCCACAGTGCTGCAAGGTGAGCTCATAACCTTCCTTCTGCCCTTGGAGATAAAATCTCCTGAAGTGGTCAATTTCTGTAACACCTGTGTCCTCAGAAAGTCTGATATCGCTCAGGGCTAAACTCAACTAAGCCATTGTTTACAGAAGGTTAGTGATGATTCGAGGCAGTCCAATCACCTTCTTTCCCTAGAAAGAGCAGAGTAGGTAATATCTATGTAGACTTCATGTAAAAAGTTTACAGCTTCATTTTCCTTTCTGAGTCAACTTTTCCTTCCTTCTGTTTTTTTAAGGTAGTGTCTCCCAAGTTGACTGCTCATTGGAATCACCTGGGGAGGTTAAAAAACTGCCTCCCTCATCAAGAGACTGTGATATATAACACATGGTCTGGAGTGAACCTACACCTCTGGATCTTTTTAATTCCTGGGTATGCCAATGTGCAGTTAATGTGAGAACCACTGTCCTAAATCTTCAAGTTAAAAAATTATCTATCTACTTTCCACCTTAATAAATACATTTTTAAAACAAAAATGAAATGTCCATTTATGTATTGTTCTGCTACATGCTTCTTTTCACCCAACAATATGTCATGGATCATGTTCCTGGTGGGTGCGTATAAAATTAGCTCACACCTTCTAGAGGCTGCAGGATATTTGATTGTAGGAAGGTACAATAAAGTATTTAATCAATTTGTTGGAACTGGACACTTAGGTTGCTTCCACTTTTTCACTATTACAAAAAAACATGCAGGAGACATGTTTGCACACATTGTACAAACATTTCCATTTGTAAGATTCACAAAATGGAATTGCTTAATCAGAGAACATAGTATGTAGAGAAGTATTTATATACTTATGTATTTCTCTTGGGTTTTAGTAAATGAATGAAGGAAGCACTTCGTGTTGTCATTTGCTAGGTACACGCAGAGAATTGCGGCTGAAGTGGCTTCTGAGTCCTTTAAGGGACAGGACCGCTCAGCCCTTTGAGGGCGCTGAGGACTGGCTGGGCTAACCAAAACCATGGCCACCTCTGTGGCTGTATTTCAGCTTTTCTGTCTGAGGCGGGAGGTGGCCAGGGGCCAGAGTTTTCATTCCTTTTCCTTCAGGGTGTCTTTTGATGTGCTGGCCCATATCCTAGGAAGTGGGAAGCAGTGCGGGGGGCTATTGGGAGACATGGAACGTGGCAGTCAGAAGCAGGCAGCACTGGTTTTGTCGGAAGCTCGGCTTGGTCCACAAGGGCAGGGCCTGCATGAGATGGAGGGTCAGGGAGCCGCACAAACAGAGCCAGGCCCGAGTCTCCACAGGGCCTTGCACGGAAGTGAGAAATAACTCTCCTTTGTCCTGGCCTGCCCTACTAACCACTGTCTGAAACAAAACATGGGCTTCTGTAGCGGCCACCTTGGAGGGCAAGGGGAGCCCACTGGGGCCCGTCCTGAGGATCAGGAAAGATCAGAAGCATGCCTTGGCCGACTTTAGAGCCAGCTGGTAAACAGATAAACAACAGGGACTGGGGGATTGCACAAGAGAGTCGGAGGGAGGAGTTGCCCAATCGGTCCTCAGACTCACAGTCAAGGTGAGGGGTGTGAGTTCACATCCTGGCACTACTGCTGACCGTTGGTTGGCAGCTGACCGAGTAGAGGCCTGGGATGAGCCTGTCCTCTCTGAGAACCTCTTTCCTCATCTGGAAAATAGAGTCCACACTTATTTCATCTTGAGTTGCTGTGAGAAATGAAGGAACAGAGGCAAAGGCATTTAGCACTGTCCCTGGCACACAGTAGGTGCTCAATAAATAATAGCTGCATTATCAGTGGATTAGGGAGTCATGCAAGAAAGATAGGGACCAGTATCCTACAGGGAAGTCACCTTGTGGGGCCTGGAATCAGGCTTGCAAGGCACAGGGAAGCAAATTCCAGCCGCTGCTACTGGGCGGAGGGGATAAACTGTCCCGAACAAAGGGCTGCACCTTCAGCCCAGGATTCTAGGATGTGGGCCCAGCATGGAGCCCCATCTGTATTTCTGCGGCCCTGACTGTGTGCTTCACAGGCCACTGCCCTCAACCTCCGGGAAACTGTGAGGAGACCCCTGGGGCCTGGTGGACCTGCAGCCCTGGCCATGGCCCTGAGGGAGAAGGGGGTCGGGGCTAGGAGGGAGGCTGTAAAAAATGTAAATGGTGTGATGAGGAGTGGCTCCAGCCGTCTGGCACTCCCCGGAGCTGGCAAGAGCCCGGAGAAGGAGCCCCAGGCCCCGGGCGCCTTTTGTCCCAGGGCTTGGCTATGTAAAAGCTGGGGGAAGGGGCAAGAATTCAGGGAACTTGTCCATTCACAGAGCCCCCGCTGCCAGCAGGTGCGAGATGGGGGAGGGAGTCGCGGACTCCAGCGGCCTGGAAGGTTTAGAAATGAGAATTTACAACTCAGCATGCAGTGGACAGCAAACAGATTCCTTGGGTTCCAGTCTCTGAGGCTGTGAAACTTCAGGCCAGCCAGACTCCATCCTGCTTAAAATTGAGGCCAGCCACTGGTTCCCTGCCCCCCAGCCGGTCCTTCCAAACTCAAACTCCCAAGTCATTCTTTCCCCAAAATCCCACTTTCCAATCTGCTTCGCCAGCCCTACTTACAAGGCTGTTAGATTTTCTCAGGTTTTTTGTTTGTTTTTACTATTCGATTCCTCTCTGGTTGCTTGGGGTTCACAGTTTCCCCAAAGCACCGTATTCAAGCATGAGATAGCGCCTGGACCGAAGTCCTAGAAAAACCAGTGTCGGGAGAGGAAGGAAGCCTGGGTCTGAGCCCTGCTCTGCCCTTAGGAGCTAAGTGAGCTCCAGGCAAGTTACTAACCTTTCTGAGCTGCTGTTTTCTATAGTAAAAAGGAATACTGTTTGTTTCTGGTTCTCAAAGTTTCTGTACAAATTAAGTGCTGAGTTAATGTTTAGGGAGCTATCAGCACAACGCCTGACACAGAAAAGGGATTCAATGAATATTAGGTTATTCCCCTTAATAACAGTAGACAAGTAAGGCCAAAACTCCCTGCAATATTGTTTCAATTTGTATTTCCCTGTTACTAGAGAGATTAATCTTTTTTTATACATTTATTGACCATTTGTATTTCCTATGTGGATTGTCTGTTATCCATTTTTCTTTTTTGTTGTTGCTGTTTTTGATTTAACAGTTGATGGGAGATCTTTAAGTTTGATTTAACAGTTGATGGGCATCACTGACTTGATGGACATGAGTTTGAGCAAGCTCCAAGAGTTGGTGATGGACAGGGAAGCCTGGTGTGCTCCAGTCCGTGAGGTCGCCAAGAGTCGGACACAACTAAGCAACTGAACTGGGAGATCTTTATGCATTCTGGAATTCTTTGTCATACAATTTGCAATTTTTTTCTTTTTGTCTGTCACCTGCTTTTGGCTTTTAGGTGTCTTTCAACATACAAACTCTTTTTCTTTCTACACAGGGTAGAAATCTGCTCTCAGGGGCTGGTTCTCTATAGACTGATTTACTTGGTTTGGGGGCCTCACTAACGCCCTTTGGCCAGTATCCTCCCCAGGGCTGTCTCAGGCCCTCCATTGTCCTCTAAATGGAACGTGAAAACCTGCCTCTTGTGCTGTTTAGGGATCCTGCTGGATCACAGTTCTATCCCCAAACGTACACACTCCGCCCCCTACTGGTTTCTAGAAGAATCACATCTTTCTTTTACTGGTGTGATTTGGGGGAACTCCAAATTCTAACTGAGAAATCAGTGGTGGAATGAGAATTTGGATCCTCCATTAACCCTCCTTGGGGCCCAGGACTGAATCTAGAAGTCTCCATCCCTCACCATCCCAGCCAGCTGCCCAAATTCACATTAAGTGACCACTTAACTGATACATTTCTGAGAAGCTGGGCATAAACCTAATTTGATGGATTAGATTTTAATGCACTAAAAAAGAAGGAAATTAATGTTGTGAAGTCAACTAGCTCATATATTGGGCATTTACCATGTGCCATTTGCTGTGTTAACTACTCTACTCGAAGACCCTATTTAATCTGGACAATAAAGAAAGCTCAGATTTCTTCATTTTATAGATACAGAGACTGAATTCAGCTCAAGAGATTTTTATTCAGCTTGGCCAAGGTCACCAGCTGGAAGGCTGCCAGACTGAGGAAATAAACATAGGAGCCTAGTTAAAGTTAAATTTCATATAATTATTTATTGAGACTATTTTCTTTAGTATAGCAAATATCAAATATTTCATGCAATATTTTGTCTGCCAATCCTATCCAGATGGTAAGGGGGCGGGGAATGTGGACTGGAATCCAAGTTGCCTGATTCTCTGGCCTTCCAATTATAAGACCCCGGAATTCTTCAGAAAGGGAAGATACCTCCTGTACTGACACTTGGACTCCATCTCAACACACTACCAGTATGGAAGTGGGGGAAGTAAGTCGATCAGTTGTGTCTGACTCTTTGCGACCCCACAGACTATCCAGTTCATGAAATTCCCCATGCCAGAATACCAGAGTGAGTAGCCTTTCCTTTCTCCAGTGGATCTTCCTGACCCAGGAATCGAACTGAAGTCTCCTGCATTGCAAGGCAAATTCTTTACCAACTGACCCACAAGGGAAGCCCCGTATGGAAGAGCAGCCTTCTTAAAAAGCATCCTCACCCTCAAACCCCCACTCCTCTGACTTTTGAGAGCACTTGTGTATATATCCAGCTTGTAAATTTAGATGCCACATTCAAATGTCTTATAGCTTCCAATATTCTTAGTAAGTTTTACATTCATTCAATCAACATCCAATACACCCATTCAACTCCTTGACAAATATTTATTGTTTGAGGGCTTGTCCTGCCAACCAGGACTAGAAAAATGAATTAGACAAATTAGACTCAGCCCCTGTCCTTGAGGAGCTCCTGTTTCACCGCAGGAGACTGACAAGTAGACACAATAGGGCGGGTGATGGTTGGGGTGGGCTATGATAGACTGAGATTTGCTCCAGAAGCAGAGGGGCTTAGGGTGGGAGCAACCAGATACGAAACCCAGGAGATCAGCTTCAGGGTGAATAGTTTTGTTTTCCTCTGGAGGAGGAAACAAAAGATAATAAACTTTAGCCAGTGGTTAAAATCTGCAGCAAAAGATGAATTCAGATGAAGAAGAACATGAGAACTTGGGCTCCAGAGCCGGACGTCCTCATTACATTCAAGTTCTCTGGCTTACTAGCCATGGGACCGTGACCATGTAACCAAACCATCCTCTCCTTGCCCAAGTTTTGACTTCTCTGAAATGGGGGAAACAACATGGTCTACCTCATTGGTTTGATGCACAGGTTAAATTAAATAATCCATATAAAATGCCTAATGCAGCTCCTGAAATGTAGTGAGTATGCATGAAGTTAACATCAAGTATTTTCCCCTTCTACCCTTAAGATCTTCCCTTAAGCCTACAAACAAGTTATAGTATCTTACTTTGACTCCATATTTTCCTCTAACTACTGGTGTATTTAATGTTCCTTTTTTAGGGCATAACTCTTTGAAAGAATTGCCTGTAACCCCCACTTCTATTTTTATTACCTCCTTCTCTTTCCTGAACCCACTCCATGGAGCCTGTTTTTGTCAAGGTCACTGACAAGCTCCACAATGCAAGCCCAGTGGGCAATTCTCATCTCACTTGCATCCCTTCAGCAGTCTTCAATGCAGCTGGTCCAGCCGTGCTTCTGGAAGGGCTTGCTTTCCTTGGCTTCCAGGACCCCAGGCTCACCTGGTTCTACCTCCCTCCTGCTCCTTCTCCAACTCAGTAGCTGGCTCTCCCTCTCCCTCTCCAGGTTCTACAACTGCATGTGGGATTCCCATCGAGCTCAGTCCTCTGACCTCTTCTTTCAATCTACATTCACTCCTTAGGTGATCTCTTGCAATCTGCTGATTTAAAATCCTGCCTTTCTTCTAATGACCAAACATCTAGAGCTCCCAGTTCAGACATCTTCCTGAGCTCCAGACTCAAACAGCCAATTGCATAAATAACGTAACCATTGAGGACTTCCCTGGGGGTGCCGTGGATAAGAACCCACCTGCCAAAAAAAAAAAAAAAGAACCCACCTGCCAATGGAAGGGACATGAGTTCGATTCCTGGTCTAGGAAGATTCCACCTGCCACAGGCAACTAAAGCCCACGTGCCACACTACTGAGCCCGAGTGCTACAACTATGGAAGCCCATGCGCTGAGAGCCTGTGACTCCACAAGAGAAGCCACCACAGTGAGAAGCCCGAACACCACAATGACAAGTAGCCCCCTCACTGCAACTAGAGAAAGCCCACGCGTAACAACGAAGACCCAGTGCAACCAAAAATAAATAATTTTAACAAATAAAAAATTTAAATAATTTTCTAAAAAATCACCATTGAGTATTCAACAGGCATCTCAGATTTAACCTGTTGATACACAAACTCTTGAATTAACCACCCGCTCCCCACCCAGAATCTGTTCTTCCCAGAGTTCCCCATCTCAGTAAATGCTACCATCGTTCATTCTGATGAATCACTCAATTCCTCTTTCTCTCATTCCCTACATCCACATTTCCTGTTGGCTCTACTTTCAAAATACATCCCCAATTCAATAGTTGTCACTTTCTCTAAAGAAAGATTTCTCAGCTTCGGCACTTTGGATATTTTTTTTTAAAGCATTTATTTATTTATTTGTGCTGAGTCTCAGATGCAGCACTTGGGATCTTTAGTTGTGGTCTTTAGTTGCAGGCATGTGAACTCTCAGCTGAGGTATGTGGGATCCAGTTCCCTGACCAAGGAATGAACCCAGGCCCCCCTTCATTGGGAGTGTAGAGTCCTAACCACTGGACCACCAGGGAAGTCCCACTTTGGACATTTTGGAACAGCTAATTCTTTGTTGTAGGGAGCTGTCCTGTGCATTATTGTAGGATGCTTACCAACATCCCTAGTGTCCACCCAGTAGAGGCCAGTAGCATCCCCCTGGTAGTGACAACCAAAAATGTCTTGAAATACCAGATTTGCCTCCTAGCTGGCTCCCTATTTCCGTTTCATCTCCCTCAGAATCCTCATGGCTCCTTCCCTCATTTCACTCATGATTGCTCTTTAAACCTGCCAGAGAGGGACTTCCCCGGTGGTCCGGTGAAGACTCCGCATTCCCAAAGCAGGGGTATGGGTTCGAACCCTGGCTGGGGAACTAACGCAGCATGACCGAGAAAGAAAGAAAGAACCTGCCAGAGAGGCCTTCCTTGACCACTGTCTCCCAAGGAGCACTGCCACCCCAGTCCCTCTCTGTCCCCCCACACCCTGTGTGATGGACACAGAGACTTGCAGCCCCGAGTTCCTTCCTTGAGGAAGGACTATAACCCCAGCTGCTCCGAGTACAGTCATCAGACAGCCTTGAGCTGTCAGTCCCTTTACTAATCGGCTCACCCACAGAGTGGGCTCGCCCAAGGTCGTGACCTTCCCTAGGTGGCCCACATCCAGGAAAGGAGTGGGGCCAAGTGGAAAGGAGGTGACGCAGATGGGCCCTTTTAGCTCTGGAGCTCCCCGCGGAGTCTGCTGAGCCTGTCATTGGAGCTGCTTCTCAGCTTGATTTCCACCTCTGCCCAGTCTTGCTCCCTTCCACTCACTTCCTCAGAGGTGATTCTAGAACATTTTGAGGTGCTAAACATCTCAAGGTGTGTGTCCCACAGGATTCAACCTGTGACACCTGCTAGAGTTTTCTTAACACTCTGGCATATCTAACATCATTTTTCTTTTCTTTTTTGGTTTATTATATGCATCTGTTTCAGGTCTTGAAGACAGGGACTTTGAAACGGCTGTATCTCTAGCACATGAAACAATGCCTTGCACATACAGAGTAGGTGCTCAGTAAATATTCATTGAATACTGAATGAATTATCATTTTTGTCAGTCTCAGCTCATCACTCCTTTAAGACTACTCTACATTCAGGGAGTCCTTGAGCGATTTCTAATATGAAAGCTTCGACTTTCTAACAGACGTACAGCTCAGGGGATAAATCTTTCTGAAATGATTTCCTTCTGGAGCGGAGACAGGCCCAGATGGTTTTGGATCTAAAAGATCTACTGCAGGGCTCTGCTTGCTAACAGCTTTATCCCTTCTGCTCTGTCCTCCTTTTGTCTGGGAACACATTTAACAGGCTGGCTCGGGAGGAAGCTGCCATGAGCCTTTGAACCAGCTACACCGAGGGCTGTTTTGACCTGGTCAGCCCACAGGACAAATTTCAGATTGAGAGGCTATTTTTGAGTATTTTTACACACTGTTTCATCTTTTTCAAGAGTGCCCACATTGCTCAGTAATTTCCCAGGATGGCCATGAGTTCACTTTTCCATCCTAATTTTATATACAGGCAAACTGTGGTCAGAAGAGTCACTTCATTCGTTCCAGAACTGTTTACTGAACACCCCTGTGCCATGCACTGGGCTGGGTATTACAGGACATGAGGATGAATAGGCAGACTGGCAGGGAGACAGGAAGGAAGAACTCTGTCTGTTACTGAGGTGTGAACCAGGAGCTGAGAGGGTCAGAAGATGAAGGAAGTAGTTTTTTCTGTATTGAGAGACAACCTCTGGGAAGGTTATACTGTGCCAGTCACATTTTTTAAAAAAAGAACCCACTTTAAACATGCAGGCTCTTTAGTTCAAACTGTCTTTTGCTCTCACCATTCCTAGTATTCCTAATGCCTACAGATTCTAATAATTTTAAATAGATATACACTCATGCACACACAAATATGCTTTTTTTTCAAACAAAATATGAAATATGCCATCTTTTAAAATTACTAATATTTTGGCTATATCCAAGGATATTCATTGCAACATTCTATGTAATATCAAATATCCAGCAATAGGAAACTGGATGAATAATTTCTCTACACAGTGGAATATTATGCAGTGGGAAGAAATGAGGCGGGTTTGTGTGGTATGGAAGCATCTCCAAGGTTTACTATGAAACCTAAAAAGCAAGCTTCAAAAGGAAAATGTAGGGGTGTGTGTGTGTGTGTGTGTGTGTGTGTGTAAAATAATCACACATATAAGTTTGCCTATGCATGAAACATTTTTGTAAAGATTCCTAAGAAGGTGTGAACAGTCATTTCCTCTGGAGCAGGAAAAATAAACATATTACTTTTCACAATATGCCCTATCCTATGTGGACATTTTTTATCATGTGTGTTTTAAAATTTTCAATTAACCTAGAATTTAAAATGAATGAGACAATATAACATGGGCACTTCTCCCACGTTGCTATATAGCATTTAGCTCTGATCACGGCCAGGTCCTTTTTAGATACTTGCATAGAGCTCTCTGATGTCAGAATGATTATCATCCCACTTCACAGAGAAGCAAACTGAGGCAACTTGCCCAAGGTCAAACAGATATTAAGTGGTAGAGCAGGGATTTGAATCCACATAATCTGGCTCAGAAGTCCATGTTCTGAACCACTGTGGCCATGTAGCCTCTCTCACCCTTGTTAAGGGCTGCAAAGTATATTCCACAAAGTGATTATGTCAAACTTTTCACATCCTTTCCTTCTCTGGTAGGAATTCTGTTTGTTTCTAGGGTTTTGCTGTCACCCTACCACTCTGCAGAAACATCTTCCAGACTAACCCTTTGTGCTCCTGTATCCATAGGAGAAGTCCTGGGAGTGAAACCACGTCATCGTCTGAGGCTTGGTACTTATTACCAAATTAATTACCTTTTTTTTTTTCCCTTTAACCAATTTGTCTCCCTTTGTCTTTGTATGAGAGTGAGAAAGCAGCCCCAAGACTGGCAGTCGTTGTAGTAAACAGTATGAGACAGCGGCCCTTGTGAGGTCAGGGACTGTCTTGCTCAACTTTGTTCAACAAAGATTTACTGTGTCCTTACAGAGTGCTTCTGGACAATGGTGAACACAGTGGACGTGGTGCCTGCAGCTGACAGTCTGTGGAGAGAGGCATTAATGAACTAAACACACAAAATGAAAATATAATACCAAGCTTCAATAAGTGCCTTAAGGAGAAAAAATAGGGTGTTATGGGAAGGAATAAGAGTCCTTCTTGGAGAGAAGGAGGTTGGAGAGGACTTTTCTGAGACATTACAGTGGAGACAGAAGGAAGAGGAGAAATTAACAGCAGGGGACAAGGTTGTCTCTTGGTGCCTTAAAAGTTTAGAGTGGATAGTGGAGCCAGGGTGCTAGAGACTTTGGAACCATTGAAGGGTTTTAAGCAAGGTGTTGATCTGTTTTTGGCAGTCTCCCCTGGCTGTCATGTAGGAGCTGGATTAGAACAGCAGCAAGAATCCAACTGGAAAAACCAGTTAAGACATTTCTGCAAACAGGAAAGAGATAAATGTGGTTAGACTAAGGTGATGGAGGAGGAAGCTATAGATTAAGAGTTTTAGAAGACATATCGATTGACTACAATGTGTGGACCTTATTTGGGTCTTTATTTTTTTTTAAATAGTAAAAAAAAAAGAAAAGGAAATATCACAGTTACAATGGGAAATTTTAACAGAGGTATCTGATATTAAAAAATTATGTGTTTAAATTTTAGGTGTTTCATTAGGTTTCCACTACCCTACTTCAGGATTAAAGTGCTGGAAATTATTTAAAAGATAATTTCGAAATATAAACAGAAATATTAATGAATGCTGTGATGTATAGAGCATTTTGTAAAGTTTAGAGTAATAAACAGTGTTAAGGGGCCCTGGGACAAACACCAAACCAGAATACCTTTGAGAGTGAAAGGCGACGAGAGCTGTAAACAGGGGTTTTCCTAGCAGGTTGAGGTTGTTTGCCTTGATACTTCGGTTGCCTTATTAATTTTTCAGAAACTGTCTCCTGACATGTTTATTTTTTTTTTGATTTTCGAAGTAACAAAGACATACTTAGGAAATCACACTTGAGACTAAGTCATGCTCTTGCCACGTCTAGAAATCACTTAGTTTTCTTCTCTCCCCTTTTCTCCATCATGAGTCGGATGGCCCTCTCTATGGCTCTGAGACGGCGGTTTTCAGTGCTGGGGGCAGGGGGGTGAGACAAGGCTAGGGTTTTGCTCCTCTCCACCCTCACCGTTCAAGGGACATTTGGCAATGTCTGGAGACAGTCTTGGTTGGCACAACTGGATCTGGGGTAGTGCTGCTGGAATCTAGTGAGTAGGAGCCAGAGATATGGCTCAGCATCCTACCATACACAGGACAGTCTCTCTACTCTGCCAAGAAAGAACTATCAGGCCCCAAAAGTCAATAATGCCGAAGCTGAGAAACCTTGCTGTATGATTCCTTTGTCATAGCACTTCACAAAGACAAGTGATACTGTCCGCTGGTTGACCTTCCCAGCTAGACTGTCAACTCCAAGAAGACAGGTGATATGTGTATCTTGTTGAGTGTTTGGAATATAGTTGACACTTAAGGACTGAAGGAAGAGGGGAAGGTACATCTAGCTTCAAACTTAGGGCCCTGGGAGATCATGCTGCTCATCATCAGCCAGTTGACAAGCATTTCATTCATTCAACATTTAACAAATATTTATTAAGCACTTACCTCACACCTAGTAGCAGTGTTTGAGGTACTGGGATAACATCAATGAGCAAGACAGAGTTCCTGCTCAATGAAATGTATTCTTATAAAGGAAGACAAACAATAAATCAAAGAAACAAGATGATTTCAGACAGGGATAACTATCATGAAGACAATAAAAGTGTATTGTAATAGTGAATGTCGGAGCAAAGATAGCATATTCTAGGTAGAGTGAGCAGCTGACATCCTATTGAACTAATGATGAGAATGAGCCAGTCATGGAAAGCTTTAGGCTAGGGAGAAGAATGATCCAGGCAAAGACCCTGAGACCAAAATAAAGTGGCCAATAAAAAAGACCAAGGTGAGAGGACCTGATCACTTGTGCCATGGAAACATTTGGATTTTATTCTAACTGAAATTGTTAAAAGATGTTGTTAAAAGATAATTCTAGGCAATTCCCTGAAAATCCAGTGGCTAGTGATCCACACTGTCACTGTGAGAGCACAGGTTCAACTCCTGGTGGAAGAACTAAGATCCCTGAAGTCCTCACTGCATGGCACGGTCAAAAAGAAAAAAAAAAGTCATTCTGGTGTCTTTAGGAGAACGTATGAAACATGTATGAAGTGAAGTGAAAGTCACTCAGTCGTGTCCAACTCTTTGCAACCCCATGGACTATACAGTCCATGGAATTCTCTACGCCAGAATACTGGAGTGGGTAGCTTCTCCCCTCTGCAGTGAAACATGTATCACTTCAGTTCAGTCACTCAGTTGTGTCCAACTCTTTGAGACCCCATGGACTGTAGCACACCAGGCTTCCCTGTCCATCACCAACTCTGGGAGCTTATTCAGACTCATGTCCATTGAGTCGGTGATGCCATCCAATCATCTCATCTTCTCTCATCCCTTTCTCCTCCTGCTTTTAATCTTTCCCAGCATCAGGGTCTTTTCCAATGAGTTAGTTCTTCGTATCAGGTGGCCAAAAAGTATTGGAGTTTCAGCTTCAGCATCAGTCCTTCCAATGAATATTCAGGACTGATTTCCCTTAGGATTGACTGGTTGGATCTCCTTCTTGGACTCTCAAGAGTCTTCTCCAACACCACAGTTCAAAAGCATCAATTCTTCCATGCTCAGCTTTCTTTACAGTCCAACTCACAACCATACATGACTACTGGAAAAACCATAGCTTTGACTAGATGGACATTGTTTGTAAAGTAATGTCTCTGCTTTTTAATATGCTAAGTTGGTTATAACTTTTCTTCCAAGGAGCAAGCATCTTTTAATTTCATGGCTGCAGTCACCATCTGCAGTAATTTTGGAGCCCCCCAAAATAAAGTCTGTCACTGTTTCCATTGTTTCCCCATCTATTTGCCATGAAGTGATGGGACCAGATGCCATGATCTTAGTTTTCTGAATGTTGAGTTTTAAGCCAGCTTTTTCACTCTCGTCTTTCACTTTCATCAAGAGGCTTTTTACGGTGGTGTCGCCTTTATATCTGAGGTTATTGATATTTCTCCCGGCAATCTTGATTCCAGTTTGTGTTTCATCCAGCCCAGCATTTCGCATGAGGTACTCTGCATATAAGTTAAATAAGCAGGGTGACAATAAACAGCCTTGACCTACTCCTTTCCCGATTTGGAACCAGTCTGTTGTTCCATGTACAGTTCTACCTGTTGCTTCTTGAATTGCATACAGATTTCTCAGGAGGCAGGTCAGGTGGTCTGGTATTCCCATCTCTTGAAGAATTTTCCAGTTTGTTGTGATTCACACAGTCAAAGGCTTTGGCGTAATCAATAAAGCAGAAGCAAATGTTTTTCTGGAACTCTCTTCCTTTTCCGATGATCCAACGGATGTTGACAATTTCATCTCTGGTTCCTGTATAATTCGAAACAGGTATAATTCGAATTACAAATACTTCGGTCACATTCTCCGCGCCTTCTTGCGTAAGGGGAATCTGTTCATATTCAGGAGAGGGCGCTCTAGGCGCCGGGTCGACCGACAGCGCTCTGGTTCTTTTAGAGAAGTCGGTCGCTTCCGGGAGCGGCTACGTCGCCCGGCGCCTTCCTCTCTATCCGCCCGTCTCTGTGGTAGCCGGGTCCAGGCCCCGCCCCGAACCGGGGCCCCGCCCCTCGTCGTCAGGCAGCGCGCTCTTCGGACTATGCCCGGAGCTGACCCGGGGGCTGCCCGGCTCCCGCGTCGGCCAGATCCCTGTTCATGGCGATCCGGGGGCCCGGGCCCCGGCCTGGCGGCAGGTTAGAAGGGCGGCTGGGGAAGAGGGCCGGGCCTTGGGACGTCTTACTCGGGGCTGTTTGGGGAAAAGATACAGCTACCTTCCAACTTCATAACATGCTGTGATTTTTCAAAAACTTTTTTGCTCAACATTGTGTTTTTGAGATCGTGCATGCTATAGTAATCTAGTTTTCACTTCTGAGTGCTGGGTGGTGCTACGGTCTTGAGACCGCAGTTAACTTACACATTCTCCTAGTGATGGACACTCGGAGAAAGCAATGGCACCCCACTCCAGTACTTTTGCCTAGAAAATCCCATGGACGGAGGAGCCTGGTAGGCTATAGTGCATGGGGTCGCTAGAGTCGGACACGACCGAGCAACTTCACTTTCACTTTTCACTTTCATGCATTGGAGAAGGAAATGGCAACCCACTCCAGTGTTCTTGCCTGGAGAATCCCAGGGACGAGAAGCCTGGTGGGCTGCCGTCTATGGGGTCGCACAGAGTCGGACACGACTAAAGCGACGTAGCACCTGCAGTGATGGACACTTAGATTGCTTAGATTTTTCTTTGGATTGTTCACCCCAGGGTAGGATGCTTGGTCACACTTAATCCTGCTAAATTTGTTTTCCGGAGTGATCACACCCAGTGTCCCAACACCACTGCCTAAAGGTTCCTGTTTCCCCTCAGCCATCGACCCCCACCCATCCAGGGTTTGGTATTGTTTGGGTTTTCTAATGTGTATCAACTTAATCAGTGTAAGGTGGTATTCCATTGTGTTAACTTTCCTCTTTTAAGTATTTGCATTTCCCCTTATCTAAGTCCTTTTCCCACTTTTCTATGGATTTCCTGTCTTCCCGAGGCAGGAATTTCTTGTATGCCTGGATTTTATTACCTTGTTTATTTTCCACTCTGCAAATTTTATTACCTTGTTTATTTTCCACTCTCCAAGTCTTTGAATCTATGGCACAATGTTGAACAAAAATACTTAATTCTAAGTTAAAGTTGTGAGTTTTCCTGCTTTTTAGTTTTTGATTTGGAGGTCTTATTTGAGAATGGATGTAGCGGGTTTCCTTGTCTTGTGGCTAAAATTTCTTTATTAATTTAGCTAAAGGTTTTTGGTAAATAACCTTTCATAGTGAAAGTGAAGTCACTCAGTCATGTCCAACTCTTTGGGACCCCATGGCCTGTAGCCTACCAGGCTTCTCCGTCCATGGGATTTTCCAGGAAAGAATACTGGAGTGGGTTACCATTTCCTTCACCAGGAGATCTTCCTGACCCAGGGATTGAACCCGGGTCTCCCGCATTGTAGGCAGACACTTTACTGTCTGAGCCACCAGGGAAGTCCTAACCTTTCATAGCATTGTCAACTTAAAGAAATTCCTTTTTAATCCCCTGGTCTGTTCCCAGCCTACCATCTTCAGCATTTGTAAAACATTCTTTCTGTGTGGCCTCAGCCCCAACCCACAACAGGTGTAGATAAGTTTAGTCACCGCTCTCTAAGGCTCTGTTGTCCTCTTAGGCTTCTCTCTGCTTCTCTTCTTCAGACCCAGGTTAGATTTGCAATTTCTCCAGCGGTTCCTGCAGATACAGAAGGTTTTGTTTCCCTCTTGGTCATCACAGAGTGCCTTGATGTTCCTGACCCTTTTGTGTGTGGCCCTCCTGGGTGAGTGAATGAGCCCAAGCTCGTGGGGTCCTTTTCCTTCTTTGGGGTGTTGATTACACAAAGATACGAGAAGCCTTCCTCTGACTTTTCTCACCCCTCGTTACTGACTCCTGACTCCTCCCCCTCCCACCAGAACAACTGGTGATCTACCAGGTTGGCTTGATCCCCAGTCAATACTTTGGAGTCCTAGGAAACAAAGATTTAAATGGATTTAAGACCCTGACGTTCCTGTCTGTGGTGCTCATCGTCCTCCAATCCATGGTAAGGTCTTCTCCCCACATCTCTCTTCTCCTCCAGCCTAGTATGATGTCTGTCCAGTGCCCGGTGGGACTTAGCCGTCAGGAAGCAGGAACCAAGCTGTGCGTGTGTGTTCCTTCCCTCTTCTGGGAACACGGGGTCAGAACTCTAGGCAGGGCATTGATCTTGCCGGTTGGCCCACATGAGACCATTTCTGCAATTGTTTCAAGCTCTTGGGGCTTGGCCACAGGGTTCTGGTTTAATTCAGCATTTAACAGAAAAGATCACTGTCGCTTCTGTTCCCAGAAGTCTTGCCTCAGGGAGCTCAGAGCCCCTGAAAACAGGGCCCAGCAGCCAGAGCTGCTGCTGTCCTCTGGCGCACTGAGACTGTGACTGAGCCTGGCACTTGTCACATCTCCCAGCCTTTGCACCTGCTGCTTCCTCACGGAACGGCCTCCTCCCCGAACCCCTCATTCACTTGCTTAATGCCTGCTGACTTTTCAGGATTCCTCTGCTATCACCTCCTTTAGATCATCCTCAACTTTTCTTTCATGTTTCCTTTACCCAACTCCCCCCCTTTGAATTACTGATTTTTTTTTTTTTTTTTGCTGCACCATGAGGCATGTGAGATCTTAGTTCCCTGACCAGGGATCAAATCTGGGGCCCCTGCCTTGGGAGCTTAGAGTCTTAGCCATTGGCGCACCAGGGAAGTCCCGTTAATCCTTTTGAGTTTACCTCTGCTCTAACACTCCTTACACCCTTGGGACTGTTTTTTCACTAGACTGTGAACGCACTGTTACCTCCCTCGTGCTTAGCCTACAGAGGCTCCATAAATGATGAGAGGCAGGGCTCTGCTAGGACTCAAGCCTAATGCTCTCTGTCAGGCTGCACTACCTGTTTTCTTGGGGGAGGCACTTCTCATCACACTTTGGCACTTCTGTTGGGTCTGCTGTCAGTAAGCACCTATGTATATAGAACCCTGTTCCAGGTTTGAGGGGGGCAGAAAAATAACATAAATGGAAGAGAAGATACTGTCCCCAATCCCCAGAGGCAAGTGGGGGCTGGTCCTTTGGTGAAGGATTGAACATATGAGTGAATGAGGAAGGGAGGAATCCCATGACTTGAGGCTTTAACAGGCCCCAGTGCTGAGTGGACAGACTTTGGGCTGGGACTGGTTGGCAGAGGCTTTCCACCAGCCTGAGCTGGGAGCTGACGCTTGCAGGAAGAATTATGCATCTCTCCCTTCCCCTTGTCTCCCCCACTGCTCAGCTCAAGAGCTTTGACCAGTTCACCTGCAACCTGCTGTATGTGAGCTGGAGGAAGGACCTCACTGAGCACCTCCACCGCCTCTACTTCCGCGGCCGCGTGTACTACACCCTCAACGTGCTGCGTGATGACGTCGATAACCCGTAGGCGCCTCTTGTCCGTCCTGGCCACCCTCTACGGGGTTCATCCATCTGGGCTGACTCAGCCCACCAGAGGCCCTGCTGGGACCCCATGAGGTCATCTGCAGTTATCTGCAAATGTTGTTGCCCGGAGCCACGGTGGGAGGGTGCTCTGCATGCCTGAGGAAGGGGAGCTGAAAGAAGAGGCCAAGAGCAGCTCCCTTTTGTCCATTTCATATCCTGGGCCTCCAAACAAGGCACCCTCTAAAGACTGAGATAAAAGTCCTTGCTAGAAAAAAGCAAGAAAACGGGCACTCTGATTTTTACCAGTAAAAAATTGCTGCTGTCTAGGACTCAGTCTGGGATGCCTGTCCCCATTCTGTCACCTCTCAGGTTCACTGAGTTCTAGGTTCCCTTACAGGTGAGGAAACTGAGGCCCAGAGAATGCAAGGGATTGGCCCAGGCTCATGCCTCCCTGGGAGTTAGGAGTCATTGTGGCCTTGGTGTTGGGATGGGACGTATGGAGTCTCTCTTCACACTCATTTCCTCCCCACTCACCACCCTTCTAAGCTCTTTGTTGCCTGAAGTAACCTTTCCTCAGCTTATGCAGAGCTTTGCAGCGGAGGCTCTTGGGAGGCCCTGATGCTGCTGCCTTTTTTTTTTTTAACACTCCTAAGTCACGTCAGTTGTGTCCAACTCTGTGTGACCCCATAGACAGCAGCCCAACAGGCTCCTCTATCCCTGGGATTCTCCAGGCAAGAATACTGGAGTGGGTTGCCATTTCTTTCTCCAATGCATGAAAGTGAAAAGTGAAAGTGAAGTCGCTCAGTTGTGTCCGACTCTTAGCAACCCCATGGACTGTAGCCTACCAGGCTTCTCCGTCCATGGGATTCTCCAGGCAAGAGTACTGGAGTGGGGTGCCATTGCCTTCTCTTTTTTTTTTTTAATATTTATTTATTTATTTGGCTCCATGGGGTCTTAGTTGAGGCATACGAGCTTAGTCAACCTGTGGTATGTGGGATTTCGGTTCCCTGACCGGAGATCGAACCTGAGAAACCGGTGGATTCTCAACCACTGGACCACCAGAGAAGTCCCACCCTGATGCTTCTTGACTTTCTCTTCTAGGCATCTACTCCATGGTTGAACCCATCCAGAGCTTCCACAGCCACATAGCTAAAATGGGGGCGGGCTCCGGCTCGTGAGGGAGAGGTTGGGAGGAGTGAGATAAGCCGGATGGCTTTCCTGATCATCCAGAAACTCAGGTCCCCCACCCTCGAGTCCTTCTTTGGCTCTGCTTGGAGCCAGCTCAGGCCCCTTGGGTGCTGGACCGTTCAGTTGCCATTTTTTTTCTGAGGGGTGGGCTGAAGTGCCATAAGAAGCCACTTTCCACAACCCTGTTTGAAGATCCTAAGGGTCTCATTGCGTTTAGGAGACCAGCCCTTGCCTGAGTCCCTCTTCCCATGGAGTCGTTGCAAGGCAAGGTCAGAATAAGAGGTAGGCTGGAGCTGCCTTAGCTCTCACCCTAGAGCCCAGCTCCCTGGGTCCAGTCACTGTGTGTCGTTGGCTCCAGGGACCAGCGCATCAGCCAGGACGTGGAGCGGTTCTGTCGGCAGCTCAGCAGCATGGCCAGCAAGCTGATCATCTCTCCCTTCACCCTCGTCTACTACACCTACCAGTGCTTCCGGAGGTGAAGCCTCTCCTCCTGCTGGCATGCCCCCCGTCCTCCTCTACCTGCTGGTTCCCCGGAGTCCCTCACTCCCCTGCCGGAGGGGAGTCTGCACTCCCGGGTCAGGGTCCAGAGAGGTCTTTCCTCCTTCCCACCTGCACCCCAGGAAGTCTTCCCATCTTGTGTGTTCGGACCCCGGCCCTCCCTTTGGCCCTTAATGTGTCACTGTCCAGGTACTGGGTGCCCCCACGTAGGAGCAGAGGCCCCACAGGGCTCTGAGATGGGACAGGGGCTGCCCAGAACGGGGGCAGGAGTCAGGGCCGAGGCCTGCGGGCATATGTCCCTCTCCACACCCTCCCTCTCTCCCACCTTTCAGCACCAGCTGGCTCGGGCCTGTGAGCATCTTCGGGTATTTCATCCTGGGAACCGTGGTGAACAGAGTGGTGATGGGTCCCATTGTGGCAAAGCTGGTGCAGCAGGAGAAGCTGGAGGGGGATTTCAGGTGTGTCTCCCTTGCTCGGGGTTTCTGGGCCAGGCATAAGGCATAAGGAATGGGATCTGGAAAAAGGCTGCCTGAGTTTAAACCCCAGTTATGCCAGTCACTAGCCATGCTCTTGGGGGAGGTCTTTAACCTCTCTAACTTCCATTTTCCCATCTCTAAAATGGAGATGGTACTGTCCCCGATGGAGAGAATCGTAAGGGGAATTAATGAGATGATACATGAGCAGCAGTGAGAATGGTGACTGGTTGGCCCTCGTCGCTGTCATCCCTTGGCCTTCTCACACGCTTCTGTTCCAGACGCCCTCATTCAAGTCAGCCCGTGGATCTGGGCCCTGCTCTGCGCTTCCTGGCCGCCTCCTTCAGACCTGGCCCTGGGAGGAGGAGGGGCGGTGGCAGTTACGCGCCTGTCCTCTCTGGAGCGAGGCAAGGGGCTGCCCTGTCTGCAGGGCTCCTGCCACCCCACCCAGGCCTGGGATTTCCCACGCTGTGACAGTTCAGGGAAGGGTTGGGCTGAAGCAGCCACAGTGTTGAAGGGGAGCCGTGTTCCTCTTTGCCTGGAGGTCCTGTTGATCCAGGACTCTGAAAGGAGAGGGCCCAGTCCTGCCCACCGTCAGCACACATTTACCTCTGGTCTGCCCAGGTTCAAGCACATGCAGATTCGGGTGAATGCTGAGCCTGCTGCTTTTTTCAGGTGAGTCTCCTGAGATAGTTGCCCATCTGCTTCATCAGAACTGATCGGGGAGATAGATGGCAGAGAAGGCAAGGTGAATCATCCAACCCTTCCACCATCGCCAAGGCCGGGGGCCAGGCATCCTCACATTGGCTGTGACCCTCTCCCCGTGTCTCACTGTCCTCATCTGCCTCATCCTTCTGTCCGTGGCTTTGCTTCTGAAACAAGTCCTTCCTCCTCTTGGTGTAGCGCGGGGCAGAATTTGTTTTTAGTGAAATGAGTGCCTGCTTCATTAGCTTGCTGATGACTATAAGGCATTGCCTCTGTTTTTCTGTCTGTAAAAAGGTGGCTTTCCACCAGTGCCCGAAGCCCAGTGACGTCCACCTCTGATCCTGCGTCTCTGTGGCGTGGGAGGGAGTGGAGCCTCTCAGATTAGAAGACCTGCTCCCCACAGACTCTGTCCTGACAGCTGTGTTGTGAAATCCCATTCCTTCCCCTGTGGCCACGGCAGGTCCCTGAACTCTGCCTCCTGTAAGAACTCTGGACTCTTGTTTGGATTGATAGTAAGGGCCCAGAGGTTTGTGTTTAAGGAATGGAAGTTTGTCCTTGGATCACCTGGATCTAATAGCCCCAGGACTTTGCTCTTCTGTCCATCTCTGCTGTAGTTTGTAGCTGCCACCACTTGGGGGGCACCAAGAGTTTCAGGAGTCTATGAGAGAGGTTGAGGGGCTTCCCAGGTGATGCTAGTGGTAAAGAGCCCACCTGTCAGTGCAGGAGATGAAAGAGATGTGGGTTCGATCCCTGGGTCAGGAGAATCTCCTGGAGGAGGGCATGGCAACCCACTCCAGTATTCTTGCCTGGAGAATTCCATGGGCAGAGGAGCCTGGTGGGCTACAGTCCATAGGGTCGCAAAGAGTTGGACACAACTGAAGCAACTTAGTATGCACTCAGCATGCCTGAAAGAGGTTTGTTGTCGGGAGCAGGTATAGCTGTTAGTTCAGTCGTGTTGGACTCCCTGCGACCCCATGAATTGCAGCACACCAGGCCTCCCTGTCCATCACCAATTCCCAAAGTTCACTCAAACTCACGTCCATCGAATCGATGATGCCATCCAGCCATTTCATCCTCTGTCATCCCCTTTTCCTCCTGCCCCCAATCCCTCCCAGCATCAGAGTCTTTTTCAGTGAATCAACTCTTCGCATGAGGTGGCCAAAGTACTGGACTTTCAGCTTTAGCATCCTTCCTTCCAAAGAACACCCAGAATTGATCTCTTTTAGAATGGACTGATTGGATCTCCTTGCAGTCCAGGGCACTCTCAAGAGTCTTTTCCAACACCACAGTTCAAAAGCATCAATTCTTCGGCGCTCAGCTTTCTTCACAGTCCAACTCTCACATCCATACATGACCACTGGAAAAACCATAGCCTTGACTAGACAGACCTTTGTTGGCAAAGGTATAGCTGGGCCTGTGCTAAATTGTTTTTGGATTCTGCAACCTCTGCTCATGAAGCTTTGGGCCCTGGGGCGAGCAGGTTGGTTCTTGGGGCTCTTGAGTTTGTTCTCCTGCAGCCTCTCTGTCCTTGATACTAAATCTGTAATTCCTTCTCTGTCCTCCCCTAACCTTTCTGCTTGGAGAATTTCTGCCCATCCTTGAAGCTTGAAGTCACCGTCTCCTGGGCGCCTTCCCAGACTCCCTTAGTGATCAGGCCTGTTTGCTTCCATAGTCCTGCAGACACACGGCTTATGTAACACTTTCCATATGTTCCAGGTGGAGAAGGCATGCATTTGCCTGCCGGGCTGTTTTATCCACCTCTGTCTGGCTGACTAGCACCAAGCCTGCCACCTAGTGACTGCTCAGTGTATATTTGTTTAATAACAGCAGTTTTTTTATCGGGAGCCACTCATATGTCTGGCGCTTTAAATTCAGAAATTTTCATGTGAGCCTATTACATAGGTTTTATAAGCTCCTTCTCATAGATGAGTAAACTGACACTCAGAGGCTTAATAACCTGTCAGTGTTACCCAGCTAGTCACTGGCCAGAGCCAGAATTTGAACCAGGTCTGCCCACTCTATAGAGTTCCTGTTGTTTCCACAGGCAAAACCAGGTTGAATGAATGCAGCAATGGCTGACTGCTAGTGGCCAAAAGGGTCTGCAGGAAAGATCACTTGGGTGGGCCTGGTCCCGAAAGGGGAGTGTGAGGAGCCTGGCAGAGGCTCTCTATACCCGGTGGACATCCCGGCCTTTATCATCAGGGCTGGTCACGTGGAGCACATGAGGACAGACCGCAGGCTGCAGCGACTCCTGAAGACCCAGAGGGAGCTGATGTCCAAGGAGCTCTGGCTGTACAGTAGGTGCAGGAAGTCCGGAGGCAGGAACCACGGGGCGGGGATAGTCTATGGCACCCGCCCCCCCACAAGCCCCTCCTCCCTCTCTGCACTGATCAGCTTGCCTTTGCTGTGAGTGTCCTCAGGAAAGTGAGAATCCGGGAAATCACTTGAGACGCCGCTTGGCCTCCTGTTCCCCTTGGAGCACACACGCTCAATGCCTGGGTCTCTCACCCTGGGTCTCTTGTGTCTTCTGCAGTCGGCATCAACATGTTTGACTATCTGGGCAGCATCCTGAGCTACATTGTGATTGCGATCCCCATTTTCAGTGGTGTCTACGGAGACCTGAGCCCCACAGAGCTCAGCAGCCTAGTCAGCAAGGTGAGCCTCCCTCCTGGGGAACGCTCCCCCAACCCCCAGTCACACTTGCTCCCCTGCCCTTCGGCCTTGGAGTCAAGGCCTGGGCTCTCTGCCCTCTATCCTGTCCAGAACGCCTTCGTGTGCATGTATCTCATCAACTGCTTCAGCCAGCTCATCGACCTCTGCACCACGCTCTCCGACGTGGCGGGCTACACACACAGGTGAGGCTGCCTCCGGCCCCGCCGGGTCCTGAGCCAAGTGTGTGCTGCTGGGAGAAGTAGCCAAGGGGAAAATAAAAGAGCAGAAAAAAACCTCACCAAATACTTGTGGGCGTGAGAGGAAGAAAGGAGAAAGGCCTTCACCGGGGCCCCTAGACCCTCCTCAGGCTTTCACTTCTTGCCCAGGATCGGGGAGCTTCAGGAGACCCTGCTGGACATGACCCTGAAGTCACAGGATGGGGAGTTTCTGGATGAGAGCCAGTGGGACTTGGCCAGGTAAGCCCTGGGCCGGCAGCACAGTGATGGACCATGCGGGCCATGGAACCGCCCTGGAGACTGGCCCTTTCTCAGCTGGCAGGACAGTCCGGCGGAGCAAATGAAAGAAACCCATGTCGTGTGCAGGCGTGCTGTAAATGTTCACCATCCATGTCACGGTTGCGGCATCTGTGTTCATTTACACCATCCTCCCATCTGCCTGGGCCTGAGCTAATGAAACTCCAAGTAGCATCCCTCCTCTTCCTTTCTTCCCTCTTCCTCCTACGGAGCCCTGCTGCACCCGCCTCTTTCCTTGGGGCCTGTCTGTTCTTTGTCCCCGCACAGGCTCAGAGGTGTCTTCATTCATGTATCCTTGAAGGCTCTGGGATGTTTCTGACCTTTCTGGGCATTGAGGATTTGTCTCGCATCCTCACTTTTCTTTAGCAGTTTACCTAACCGCTCTCAATATCTTCATATCCATAGGAAGATGTTCGTGGAACCTTCGTCTTAGGGTTGTTGTGGGGATTGGGTCTCCTAGTTCATAGGAGGTGGTTTGGATGGAGGCCGCAGAGTAAGCTTTGAAAAAAGGAAACAGGCTGAATTTCAAGAACTGTGCTCAACTCTCTTCTTAGGAGCTAACACCTTAACTGTTGCCTCTGTTAAGAATGAAAACTTCATGCATCTCTGAACCCAGGGACTGGGGTGGGCTACTGGGGCAGGGACTGTAGGAAACTGGAGTTGCTGTTCTGTGGGGAAGATGGGCATCCACGGAGAGCCAGAAACTCCAGAATAGGTTAGTATTTCCATTCCCCTTCTGACCTTCAATCACACTGTGAGGCTGTGAAAACTTCTTGACATTAGAACTAGACAGATGCAGCTCTGTGCCCCTGAGGCAGTTACTTAGCCACCGGACTCAGTTTCCTTATCTGCCAGGGGATAACCGCTTTGGTACCTGGCTGGTAAGACTGATTAAGATCAGTCAAGGGCAGGACTTGGCCCAGCCTGCCACAGAGTACATGCCCAGACCACCTCTCTCAGTTTGCCAGGGCTACCATAGGACACCCATAGCTACCATAGCTACCCACCGTAAACTGGATAGCTTAAAGAGCAGAAGTTTATTTCCTCATAGTTATGGAGGCTGGAAGTCCAAGGTCAAAGTGGCGGCAGCATTGGTTTCTCCCCAGGCCTTGCTCCTTCACTTGCAGGCAGCTGCTTTCTCACTGCATCCTTCCATGGCGTTTTCTCTGCTTGTTTGCCCCCTGGTGTGTCTCTCCCTCTTCTTAAAAGGACAGCAGTCCTGCAGGATTAGGGCCCTACCCTCACAGCCTCTTTTGAATGTACTCACCTCTTACAGCTCAGTTGGTAAAGAATCCGCCTGCAATACAGGAGACCCTCGTTCAATTCCTGGGTCAGGAAGATCCGCTGGAGGAGGGATAGGCTACCCACTCCAGTATTCTTGGGCTTCCCTTGTGGCTCAGCTGGTAAAGAATCTGCCTGCAATGCGGAAAACTGGGGTCCGATCCCTGGGTTGAGGAGATCCCCTGGAGAAGGGAAAGGCTACCCACTCCAGTGTTCTGGCCTGGAGAATTCCATGGACTGTGTAGTCCATGGGGTCACAGAGTTGGCACGACTGAGCGACTTTCACTTTCACCCCTTTCAAGACCCTGTCTCCAAATGCAGTCACCTTCTGAGGTACAAGGGTTGGAATTTCAGCATATGATTTCTGAGGTCACAACTGAGCCCATGGCAGCCCTTCCCCCAGTCTGGAGGTGATTCGCCCCCGAGCAGAAGGGGCTCCCCTACTCCCAGCAGCACTGACAGTGCTTATCTTCCCCTCATCTCCTCCCTTCTTGGACCCCAGGGGCCCGGGAGGGCCAGCAACAGAGCCAGCAGATACAGCTTTCCTCCTCGAGCGGGTCTGCATCTGCGCCCCCTCCTCTCACAAACCCTTAATCAAGGACCTGAGCCTGAAGATCTCTGAGGGACAGAGCCTGCTCATCACAGGCAACACGGGCACCGGCAAGACCTCCTTGCTCCGGGTTCTGGGCGGCCTCTGGGCGAGCGCACGGGGTGAGGACCAGCCTGGCCCGTCTCTGAGCCAGCCTTGGCCTGGGGGGTTGGGGTGCATGTGTGTGCGTGTGGGTATGTGTGTGCATCTGTCTGTAAGGATCAAGCCCCTTGGAGGAGAGTGAGGAGCAGTTACCTTTCGGAAGATGCCCAAACAAAGGTTTCTGTGGGCCCTACAGGCTCAGTGCAGATGCTGGCGGACTTTGGACCCCATGGGGTGCTGTTCCTGCCCCAAAAGCCTTTCTTCACTGATGGGACCCTTCGGGAGCAGGTCAGCCCGGGACCCACCCCACCTCCCAACCTGGCCCTGGTAGGGTGACAGGTCTCAGCCCCAGAGAGCTGGGGCAGCAGGCAGGGCATAAATGAACCATGCCTAGCAAGTGAGGGCAAGGACCCCGAGGTCCAAGCCCACCTGGTAGCATTGACCACAGGTGCTGGCCCAGCGGGGCCGGCCTGCCGTCCCTGGCCAGGGACTGGAGGTCTGAGCCTGGGGCGAGGGAGGGGTTGGGGTGGGCATATAAATCAGCAGTGGGAGCTGTTGGCCAGGTACGGGGAACAAGCAGCGTTCACGCTGTAGCAATTTTTAAAACAATGATAACACTACATCAGGTGGTTTTTTCTGGTCCCCAAGCTCCAGCAGGTCTAAATGGTAGGTGACAGACTGCTCCTGTTTTATATTCACATCTGTGGGTCAGGCCATGTACTCAGGGCAGCTCCCGGAGACAGGCTAACCTGTGGGGGCCATAAGCCAAATATCACACGTATCTGTTGAGCACCAGCTTGGATTCTGGGGGCCCTCCTTGCTGTCTGTAAGCCCAGCTCCTCAGCCAGAATGCTGCTTCCTCTCCTCGGGTGGAGAGGAGCCTGGTCTCTGGCGGTTCCTGCTTCCGAGCGAGGGTGGGCTGTGTGCCGTCCCACCTCTCCTTGGCCCTTACCCCAGGCCCCTGTGGTTTTACCAGGTGATATATCCCCTGAAGGAGATCTACCCGGACTCAGGTGAGCTGGGCCCCCTCGGGACATGTCCCCCATCCCACTGTTCCTTCTCTGCCTGTTGGGGGAGGCCCCCCACCAGGCTGCTGGTTTCTGGTTGGGTCCCCTCCACTGCCTCCTCTGACTGGTTACTGTTTCAGGGTCTGTACCCTGACCTCACCTTGTTCTGTCTCCCCCCTGCAGAGGAGAGACACCCATGGGAGGGAAGGGACGGATCACATCCTTCCCTGGCCATTCCCTAGTGTATTAAGTGCTGTAACCTGTCGCTTAGAACCCTGGGCCCCATTCTGGTGCCCCACCTCTGCCCGCCCCCTGTCATGGTGCACCCCATCTATTCTGGCCGCCCAGAGGCACTGACTTCTGCGTCTTGCAGGTTCTACTGATGATGAGAGGATCATGAGGTTCTTGGAGCTGGCAGGCCTGGTAAGTGAGGGCAAGGACCCTGAGGTCCAAGCCCACCTGGTGGCACCAACCACACAGGTGCTGTCCCTGGCCAGGGTCTGGAGGTCAGAGCCTGGGGCGAGGGAGGGGAGTAGGGGTGGGCATATAAATCAGCAGTGGGAGCTGTTGGCCAGGTATGGGGAACAAGCAGCGTTCACTCTGTAGCAATTTTTAAAACAATGATAACACCATGTCAGGTTGCTTTGTCTGGTCCCCACGCTCCAGCAAGTCTAAACAGTAGCTGATGGACTGCTCCTCTCTGCTTTGGGCAGACTGCTCGCCCAGCCGCTGCTTACTAAGCTGCCAGGGGTAGATGTATGTGGTGGGACTGAGGCGGTCCTCAGGATGGGAGGAGGCAGGGATGGGCCCTTCCATGGACCCATTGTTCCCTCTGGTGTGTTACAGTCCAGCTTGGTGGCAAGGACAGAGGGTCTGGACCAGCAGGTCGATTGGAACTGGTAAGGAGGAGGTTGGGGTGCTCCAGAAACAGCTCCCCCAAAGATAGTGGCTCCCAGGGGTCCTGGCAAGGGATGAACTGACTCCTGACCCTGAATCCCAGGGCATAGCTTGCCCATTAGGGGCCTGGTTCATGTCCTTGCGTACAGAGCTTTGGCCTTGTCTCGTGTGGGGAGTGGGGCTCTAGTGGGAAAGTGGGGCGGGCGGGTATGGGACAGTCTCTACAGTGAGAGCCTCTTCCTCCCCAGACCATTCTGTGCAGAAGCCAGGCTATATGTTCCTTCCTCCAGCCAGCCTCTCCACTTCCCTTTCCGCAGGTACGATGTTCTGTCCCCAGGAGAGATGCAGAGGCTCTCCTTTGCCCGGCTCTTCTACCTGCAGCCGAAGTATGCAGGTGAGGTTCGCCCTGTAGGCGCATGTGCCGTCCAGGTACTGTGTGCGCTCAAGGTGTAGCGGCGTGTGGTTCAAGGGCACCTGGAGAGTCATGGGTACGGGTAGGAGAGCACACCTGTGCCTGGCCAGGCGTCTCTGTCCCTGCCGAGGGGGACAGCAGAACTCTGCCCATGAGGCGGCAGTGCTTGGCATCCTCAGGTATATATAAAACTGCTCAGTCGTGTCTGACTCTTGGTGACCCTTTGGACTGTAGCCCACCAGGCTCCTCTCTCCGTGGGATTTTCCAGGCAAGAATACTGGAGTGAGTTGCCATTTCCTCCTCCAGGGGATCTTCCCACTCAGAGATCAAACCCGAGTCTCCTGCATCACAGGCAGATTCTTCACCACTGAGCCATCTGGGAAGCCCCTGTATATTAAACTACCGAGTCTTAGGCTTTGAGCCAGTGTAGCAGCTGGAGGCAGCCTTGAGAGGGCTTCTGAATTTGGTCCTCAGATTCTGCCATCTCCCCAGCCGTACCTGGCAGAGAGATGGCAGGTATGAACTTTTCTAGGAACTGAGGGAACTAGGATTTCTCGGATTGAGTGGTCCAAGGCAGTGGCTGGTGTTCATCCATAGCAAGCTGAAGGATTTTGTCCTGCTGCTGGCAGTGGCTTCCCACATGAAGCCTCACCCTCTCTTTCTATGGCCCATGGTCTTCCTAAGGCAGGGCTCCTGGAAGGCAGAGCAGTTTTCAGCCTCTCATCAGGTCCCAGCCAGAGGTGAGCGTGGGCTGGAGGAGCAGCAGAGGTGGGTGGACCGCAGGCCCCACATTTTCCCTCTGGGTTCTGTCCCCAGTGCTTGATGAAGCCACCAGTGCCCTGACCGAGGAGGTGGAGAGCGAGCTGTACCGCGTCGGCCAGCAGCTGGGCATGACGTTCATCAGCGTGGGCCACCGACGCAGCCTCGAGAAGGTACCCGTGCCCACAGGATGGCCTGAGGACCAGGAAGAACCCCAAGGCTGGGCCTGGTGGGGGGCCCGCGGAATGGGGAGTGGGGATGGCAGAGTGGGCAGGGGGTCGATCACAGCCAGGGCAGCCTGATCGCCGCGTGGTGGTGGTGGTCTCTTATAGTTTCACTCCTTGGTTCTGAGACTCTGTGGAGACGGAAGGTGGGAGCTGACCAGAATCAAAGTGGAATGAAGCCAAGGCTGGGCACCAGAAGGAGAGCCAAGCTCAGGAGGTCGGGTCCCCAGGAGAGACCAGGAGGGCTGGCGGGCGAGGAAGGAGCCCCAGGTTTGCCTCGCAGTGTGGGGAACGCCGGCGGCAGTGGGCTCAGCCCACGTGTGAGCCTTCACACCCCTCATCCTGCCAGCGTGCCTCCTGCTACCTCAGCCACCGCTTTGTACACTTGAAATGCTGATCACTTACGTATAACCTCAGACCACGTTTTCTAAAGAAAACGAACTGTGGGATCTATAAGAGATGATGGGTCGGGGCTATCCCTGGTGGCTCAGTGGTAAAGAGTCTGCCTGCCAATGCAGGAGACATGGGTACAATCCCTGATCTGGGATGATCCCACATGCCGTGGAACAACTGCGTCTATGCACCACAACTATTGAACCTGTGCTCTAGAGCCCATGCTCCACAACAAGAGAAGCCCGTGCACGACAGCTAGAGAGTAACCCCTGATCACAACCAGAGAAAACCTGCATACAACAATAAAGACCCGGCACAGCCAAAAAGAAAAAATAAATAATGAATAAATACAAATTAAGAAAAGAGATGAAGGGTCACAATGGAAGAGTGTATTGGACTTGGGAGTCAAGAGAGCCAGAAGTCTTTTAGATCACTTCAGTTTTGCCATAGGAGACTAATCAGCTATGTAAATTTTATAACTCTTTTAAAGAAAAGATAAACCTTTTTTTCAACGTGTAGCTTTCCCATTTTCTCTTTCTTCATAAGATGATCTTTTTTTTCTTCTTTGTGGCCACACAGTACAGCGTGTGGGATGCAGGATCCATGTGGGATGCAGGATCTTTGTTCCCCATCCAGGGATCAAACCCATGTCCCCTGCAGTAGACGTGCTGGGTCTTAACCACTGGACCACCGAGAGGTCCCTAAGATGATCTTTTTAGTTGACTCTCCAGACTTGTCTTTGAGACCCTGAGGGCCAGAGCAGGACTCTCCGTTGTGTTGAACCTTCTGCCCCTGGTCGTTCACTGGCATCTCCCCAGTTGCCAGTTGTCCCTCAGCCACTAACCTCAAGGGCCCTTCTGCTGTTCTAATCTCAACCCAGATGAAAATAAATTTCTAATATTTTTAAGTTAATTCATTTCCTTAAATGCATTTTTAAAGAAAAGTTTACACTTGATATAAATAGAAAGTAACTAAAAATTAATACAAATGGTGTTATGAAATGACAGCCCAATACTGTGCCTACACATGAGACTTGGTGTCTGTACACAGGGAGGTTAAGGGATGTGACCATGGAGTCAGACACACCAGCACCCATCTATTCCCCTCAATAGATGTGGGGAAATGGAATAAGAACCACAAGGCTACAAGGGATGATTTCCTTTGTATAATTCGAGGTTATTTCATGCCTGCTGATACCACTGGAAATGATCCCAGACATGCGGTCGAGTCCCAGACGTGGGGAAATGCTGCCCCGGGTAACAAGTCATCCCCCTGCCCCCACCCCATGGCTTAGCTGGCACAGAGGCCTGGAGCTTATTCTCAGCTCCACCCCTTGAGGGCACTAAAGCAGTGTGTCCGGGTGCTGAGGGGCTGAGAACTCTGGGATTGGCACCTGGAGTGCCCAGTCCCCAGTGAAGCCTCCGTAGGAACCTACAGGACGTCAGTGCTGAGAAGGCCCATGGCAGCCCTTCTCTCCGGGGTGAAAGGGACCGTCAAGGTCAGCGTCTGCTTCAGGAACCTTCCCAGACTTGACTCTCCCAAACCATATCCTGCCGAGCGCTCTTCTGGCCTCTGTTCAGACGCTGCTAGCCTTGGGGGACGTCCATCCTCAGACCCCTCCAACTGAGGAGAGCTCTCCCCTAGCCAAGGGGAAGCCTGTCTCCCTCAGGAGCGCCCTGACTCCCACCCCTTGGACATGTTTTAAATTGTGGGGGTTGGGTGTGGGAGGACTCCCTCTCTGGTTTAATTTCTGGACTTTTCTCAATATAGCAGAAGCTCCCCTCAGCCTTTCTGTGACAGCCTTGCCTCACTGATTTACTTCATCCTCATAAGCAGTGGCACCCCACTCCAGTACTCTTGCCTGGAAAATCCCATGGATGGAGGAGCCTGGTAGGCTGCAGTCCATGGGGTCGTGAAGACTGAGCGACTTCACTTTCACTTTTAACTTTTCATGCATTGGAGAAGGAAATGGCAACCCACTCCAGTGTTCTTGCCTGGAGAATCCCAGGGACGGGGGAGCCTGGTGGGCTGCCGTCTATGGGGTCACACAGAGTCGGACACGACTGAAGTGACAGCAGTAGTAGCATAAGCTCCGACTCCTAAGCCTTTTTCACAAGTGCTGCTAGCAGATTATTATAGAGACCAAGTTTGTTCCTCTGCCTTGAACATGTTTCCCACACTGTTTCTGTTCTTAATACTCAAGTACCCAGTGTTCTCCCTTGCAGAAACTCTGCCAAGAGAAAGCTGTTCTTAGGGGCAAACTGTACGCTCTTCCATCACCCGTCTCAGAGATGGTGGCTACTGAGAGTTGTAGATGAATTGATACAAACCTGCATGAGGAAAAATCAGGTATTGTATCCTTATGAAGAGGACTAAAGTGTTTATTTTAAATGTTTTAAAATAAGCCAGAAAGATGATATCCCAAACTTAGGTCTCATTCTGCTGCCCAGGAGTCTACACAGACCCATGTGGATAATCCATTGAAATGTTATCCTTATATACATCAGTCTTCTGAAGAGTCCTGGAGCCATGGGACAGGGCAGAAAAGCAATCTTTTGTCATCTCCATCAAGTATCTGCTTACCTACCACATCCACTTGAGTACCACCCCAGTCATTTTGGGATGAAGGATGATAGACCAGTCTCTGCTCTGCCACAGCCCACAGGGAACTGTGCTCTGTGTTCTGGGGACAATCTCCCAGGAAGCCAAAGAGCAATGCTGGGTGCCCTCTGTAAAAACTGCCTTTCCAGAAACATTGTCTTGTTCCTGACATCCCATCTAGGTGTCGGAATGATGCATGGGCCTGGGCTAAAGCCTACGTCAGGAAGGAACCCCTGGAAGCACAAGGAGTTGTCAGGAGAACCCGTTCCTGGAGAATAAGCTAGCTGAAAGGGAGCGCAGGACTGGGGGGCTGTCGAGACTGCCGTCCTGCCAAGGAGGTAGGGAAGTGTAGACAGCTCAGGCAGGGAACATGTGCTGGGGAACACTGTCCTTAAACCCCTGGCAGGGTGAGGCTGGGTAACTGGCCAGTGAATTTGCCCATCTGTAGGTAGTTAAGGGTTTTGAAGGTCAGATGCCTCTGGGGGCAGTTTCCATGGGAAAGTCTGAAGACAGGGCAGAGACTTTTACCCAGTGACAGCTCAGACCAGGCCCCAGACCCAGAACTGCCAGATCTCAAGGGATTAAAGGAGGAAATAGACAAGACTCAGTCCTGAACCGGCGAAGGGATTCGTGCAGAGCTGGTGTGCTTAAGGGAACCCCAGCTCCCGCCACATTTTCTTAAGAACCCTGTGAGGAAGATGTTTCCTTTTCTTTCCTTTTTACCCCTGTTGAGGGGTCAGCGCTCTAGGGCCTGAAATGACTTAAGAATCTCCAGTTCAAAGTGGAATTCCTGAGCCCCTGCCCCGCCCCCACATGCTGCATTCATCTTGCCCATCTCAGGGATGGCGCTTCCACTGTCAACCCTGAGCTCAGGCTAGAGACCTGAGACCCTCCACACCTTACCCATATCCAGCCCATCACTATGTCTGTGGGTTCTGCTTCCAGAATACATCTGACATCCACTCCTGCCGTCAGCATCTCCACCGGGACAACTGTGGCTGCCCAGTCCCTGGTCTCTGACACTTCACCCAACCACATTCTCCACAAAGCAGCCTGAGGGACCTTAAAAATGCAGACTAGCTGCTCATTACATTAAAGTCCAAAATACTGAGCCTGCAAGGCTGCATTCTCATCCCTGTCCTTGGGAGCCCATTGACCTCTGCGTCAGGGATGGGCCAAGCTGGGCCAAGTTGCTCCTGCTGAGAGCTTTGTTCCCCATGCATTCCTGGAAGCACACAAACTCCCAAGACTGACTCAAGGAGAAGCAAAATCTGAATAGATCTATAACAAATGACTGAATCCGTAATCAGAAACCTCCTAGCCAATAATCTGAAGGCCAGTGGCTTCACTAGTAAATTCTACCAGTTAAACAGTGTTTCATATCAGTCCTCAAAATATGCCAGAAAATAGAAGCAAAAGGACACTTCCTAACTCATTCTATTAGGTCAGTATCCCCCTTCACGAAAGCCATATAAAGACGTTACAAGAAAACTTCAAACAAATATCCTTTATGAATATAGATGTAAAGATTCTCAACAAAATACTAGTGGACAGAATTCAGCTGTATATTGAAAGCATTATACATCATGATCAAGAGAGATTTAGCCCAGGCAAGGCAGGGTGGTTCATATGAAAATCAATCAATGTAATACACCAGTAGAATGAAGGGGAAAAACCATATGATCATCTCAATTGGCAATTGGTGCAGGAAAAGCATTTGATAAAATCCAACCCTCTTTTATAATAAAAGCACTCGATAGACTAGAAGGAAAGGAAATTTCTGAAACATGATAAAAGACATATATAAAAACCCTACATCATACTCAGCTGGTGAGACTGAAAGCTTTCCCATTAAGATCAGGAACAAGACAAGAATGACTGCTTTTAACACTCTTATTCATCATTGAGGTTCTGGCCAGAGCAGTTAGTCAAGAAAAATAAAAGGCATCAAAGTTAGAAAGCAAGAAATAAAGCTATTTGCAGATGACATGATGGTATATTTAGAAAATCCTAAGGAAAAAAGACTACACAAAATATATCAAAGTCAACAAGGTTGCAGGATACATATGCAAAAAATCAGTTGTATTTCTGTATACTGGCAATGGACAAAGTGAGAAGGAATTAAGAAAACAATTTTATTTACAATAACATCAGAAAGAATAAAATTCACCAAGGAGATGCAAGATTTGTACTCTGAAAATATAAAACACCGCTGAGGGACTTCCTTGGTGGTACAGTGGGTAATACTCTGCACGGGGCACAGGTTTGATCCCTGGTCAGAGAACTAAGATCCCACATGCTGTGAGAAGAAAAACAATTACTGAAAGAAAATAATGGAATGAATTACCCGAATGAACAATTTGGCCAACTCACTGCAATAGACCACCTAAGCCTGGGAAGAAACACTAGGAAGTTTCTTTGAGAAATTGGGGTATTCGAAAATGACCCTGTGTACTAGGGAATTTAGAAAGCTACACGCATGGCCAGGACAGGATGCATGTTCAAAATAGACCTGAGAAGACCCTAAGCTTTCACCTCTGGCTGGTCGCTGGGCTTGGTCGAAACAGGAAGTAAAGGTTAAAGCAGAGTTATAAGCTGCTCGCTGTTACAGGAGTGGACAGCAAAGAGCCAGCCTATAAAGACTGGAAGAAATGAGTTGTTTGTTTTTAGCCTCTGGTAAAAATTGTAAAAATACTAGTCAAACAGAGACTTCAAATGAACATACATGACCCAGGATGACAGTCTTCACAAAAATAGTTGGGGAAAGTTATTAAACAGATGACTGCAGTCTTCAATAATCAAAAACAGTAACCTCTGAGAAAGGGAGAGAAACTGATTTCCAGGGTTACCATATTATAATATTCAAATGCTCAGTTTTCAACAAAGAAAAATATACAAAGAAACAGGATTTTGACCACTCAAAGCAGGGGAAAATGGGCAGAAACCATCCCTGAGGAAGCCCAAACATTGGACTTTTTAGACAAAGGCTTTAAAGCGACTGTAATATGCTCAAATCGCTACAGGAAACCCTAGAGCCGGTTCTAGCTTTGGCTCTAGTGCCAGCGCTGGCAGCTCGCACTGACTCTCCATCTGTAACTGGTACTGGAGCTGGAGCTACAGCTGAATGTAGCCCTGCAGCTGGTGAGCGAGCTGGTCCAGGGACTGGCGGAGCCTCTGCACTGGCTCTGTCCTGTCGCTGGCCCTAGCTCTGGCGTTGGTGTTAGGGCGGCGACTGGAGCTGGTCCCAGCTCTGGACTTGCCAAGGGCTCTATTGTTGGCTCTAGCTCTGGAGCTTGGGCTAGAGCTAGTGCTGGTACATGCCACGTATCTTTCCTCCTCCACTGCTCGCTTGACATTTCTGGATAAAGAGGACAGAACTGGAGAGGAGGGTGCCAGTGGTTGGAGGGGATTGACAAGAACCAAGTGAAACAAGTGCAAGAAGATAACCCAATGTCAGGATTGGGGGAAGTATCCTAACAGGGAGTCAGGTGTGGCAGGACCACTTGCAGTGGGGAAGGATGCAGAGAAGCAAAGGCTTGAGAGGTGATCATGTTATTCACATTTTACAGACCTTTACACTTTACACCTGATGTGAAGAGCTGACTCATTGGAAAAGACCCTGATGCTGGTAATGATTGAGGGCAGGAGGAGAAGAGCGACAGAGGATGAGATGATTGGATGGCATCATTGACTCAATGGACTTGAGTTTGAGCAAGTTCTGGGAGATAGTGAAGCACAGGGAAGCCTGGCATGCTATAGTCAGTGGGGTTACGAAGAGACACGACTGAGTGACTGAACAACACTTTAAGAGAGAACCTTGTCATATTAACTTACAGAATGCACAGGCAGATAATATACCATGGGTCAGCAAGTGCAAGAACAGAAGATAGAATTTCAAGGAGAAATTGGCACATCCACAACCAGAGTGCAAAGTTTTTAACAAAAAAAAAGGAGTAATATAAAATGTTTGGTGACTTCTCTGGTGGTCCAGTGGTTGACTCTGCACTCCTCATTCCGGGGTCCCAGGTTAGATCCCTGGTCAGGGAATTAGGTCCCACATGCCACAACTAAAGGTCCTGCAGGCCACAACTAAGCCCTGGCACAGCCAAATTTTAAAACATATGTATTTGAACAGCTCAGCTAATGGTTACATAGAACACTGCACTCCAAAATGAGAGAAAATATATGTTTTATAATACATGGAATATTTACAAAAATTAGCCACAGATTCGGAGAAGGCAATGGCACCCCACTCCAGTACTCTTGCCTGGAAAATCCCATGGATGGAGGAGCCTGGTGGGCTGCAGTCCATGGGGTCACTGAGAGTCGGACACGACTGAGCGACTTCACTTTCACTTTTCACTCTTATGCATTGGAGAAGGAAATGGCAACCCACTCCAGTGTTCTTGCCTTGAGAATCCCAGAGACAGGGGAGCCTGGTGGGCTGCCGTCTATGGGGTCACACAGAGTCTGACACGACTGAAGCGACTTAGCAGCAGTAGCAGCAGCAGCCACAGATTAGCCTAAACCAAGCATCAATATATACCAAAAGATCAAGAGGATGAAAATAATGATCTATGATCATAATACAATAAAATTAGAAGTCAATAATTTCTCATCCCACAAAAATCCCATATACTTGGAACTTTTTAAACACTTAAAATATTCAGGAGGGAAAAAAATGGGATTTAGTAAATATGCAAAACTGAAAAGAAAAACTCTACATGTAAGCCTTTTGGAATGCCACATACTAAAATTAAGAATTGTATGACAAAGTATCTTAGGTATTAAGTATAGTTAAGTATATTAAGTATATTTTAAGTATTTAGTAAAGAAAAAAGAGTATAATGAATGAGATACATAACATTGTAAATAAACTATACTTCAGTTTTAAGAAAATGAATGAGATGTGTTCAACTCAAGAAGTTAGCAGAAGGTGGGGAATTTTTTTTGATAACAGCCAAAACAATAAACCTAACTCAAAAAGAAAAAGAGTTAAAAAAAAAAAAAAAGAAATAGAGTTTAATGCAAACCATCTCATCATCTCTTTGGCTCTTACAGCACCCCTGTTCAGGACATGGCTGCAGTTGTGTAGATGAATGTATACCAATGCTTGAGGAAGTTAGGAAAGCAGCAGAGTTTGGGGACTTCCCCAGTGGTCCAGCAGTTAGGACTCCACACTCCCCATTCAGGGGCCTGGGTTCCATCCCTGGCCAGGGAACTACTAGATCCTGCCTGCTGCAACTAAGATCCAGAGCAGCCAAATTAAAAAAAAAAAGTAGAAGAGCTTCTGGCCCTAGAACCAGGCCTTCCAGATGCACTTTACTGTTCTTCCCATCTTCAGGTTGCGCTCTTCTCATCAGGAATTGTCAGGCCTGCGTGATGGGGCCTTGTAGTCAGACAGGGACCATCCGAAGATGAAAGAGGGCCATCGGCCTGGTCCTGAGTCCGTTCCCACCTTTCACACTGTCCGCCACCCCCTTCCTGGGCTCTTGCTCTTCCTGAGTGGAAACCACAGGTGGACGGATTCCTGAACAAGTCGTTGTGGAAGACAAAGATGTGGAGGAGGAGAGAGAGGCAGTCTCGTGAAAGGACACATTTGTCCCAGAAGACTCACCTGTATCCATTATTTTATCTATTTATCTTACTTTCTCATTCATAAAGGTATCCACTTACTTAGTTATTGTGTTGTCATCTCAACTGCAAAGCTGTGTTGGCTGAGCCTGGATTCAGCTTGTTTCTACTTCTGGGCAGATAAAAACTGCTCTGGTCCACCCCCGATAGGGCTGTGTGGAGGAAATAGAACTTTTCCTCTTTTTCCCTCTCATCTCTCATTGTCCGCCTGCAATGTGGGAGACCTAGGTTTGATCCCTGGCTTGGGAAGATCCACTGGAGAAGGGATAGGCTACCTACTCCAGTATTCTTGGGCTTCCCTTGTGGCTCAGCTGGTAAAGAATCCTCCTGCAATGAGGGATACCTGGGTTCGATCCATGGGTTGGGAAGATCCCCTGGAGAAGGGAAAGGCTACCCACTGCAGTATTCTGGCCTGGAGAATTCCATTTACCATGGAATACAGACCATGAGTCGGACGCCAAGAGTTGGACACAACTGAGCAACTTTCACTTTCAACTTGAGGACATAGGACAGTTTGTGCCATTCTCCAGTTCCATGGAAGGCCAGCTCATCCTCCTGACCCCTCCCTGAGATGGACATGTTGGGAGTGGAGCCAGGGAGATGAATCAGAGGGGACCTTGGCTCAGAGAGGAAGAATCAGGGAGGGGAGGAGGCCATCTACCTCGGAGAAGAGCCAGTACTGGGGGGACTGGTCTGAGTGAGAAATTCCTGGAGCAGAGCATGCTGTGCCCACTTGGCTGTGACTAAGCAGAGACTTCACTACATCCTCAGTCAAGGGCAGCCAGGCAGGAGGGGGGACACAGGGGAGACCCAAGGAAGAAACAGGTGGCAAGGAAACACTAGGAGATGGAAGCTGTTGAGGCCAGTGCTCTTGATCCAGTCTCCCCAGAGTGTGATCTTGGGGAGCCTGGAACTGTGACACCCAGTGAGCAGAGCCCTAGGGTCAGAGACAGAGAAAGCAGCAGCCCCCACGCTTGTTCTGACCCTCAGGACCCTTGTTTTTCCCTCTAGAAAACAAACTAGTTTGTTTTGGGTTTTTTTAAGCTAATTATTTACACAGCATTTTTAGATGGACAGAAAAACAGTGACGACATAAACAGAGTTCTCGTCAAGCCCTCTCCCGGTTTTCCTAGGATGCTGAGTGTCTCACATTAGTGTGGTATCTTCGCTCCAATTGATGAACCAGCCACACCCCAGGGGAGAAGGCGTTGCAGCTTCAGCGGGGGCAGGGGGAAGACCCCAAGACTCCCAGGGAGCTGGGGGTGCAGGAATCTGGATGGACTGAGTCCCAGAGATCCCCCAATCATGGCCCCTTTCTTGCAGGATGCAGGACTGGGCCTCGGGAGCACCCCCACCCCTGCTGGCCCCCCTTGCCAGTCAGACTCCTCATCTATCCCTGCCAGCCCTGTTGCTCGGCTCCAGGCCGAGCTCATAAATCAGCCCCTCCTGCCCTTTCATCACCCTGGCTCTTTGTGCAGGCGGCGGTCTATCTGCAGCCTGTCGGGCCTGCGGAGCCTGGAGTAAGATCTCTCTTCCAGGCTCCACAGGCTTCTCTGGGAGAAGGCCCCCTGGGGTGCAGTCCGCACCTAGCAGTGCTGCGCTCTAGGCCCTGCACCCTAGGGTCCCGGCTGTTCAGGCCTGTCCTTTCCTGTCCTCTGTTTTCCCTTTGTGGCATCAACCCCACCTTGATTATCCGGAGCCCTATTTGCATGTCCTTCTGCAGAGAGTTGTGTGCCTCTTCCCAGGGTAAATTCCCTGGGGTGGTCGTCCAGGAGGATTTCTGGCAGCTCCCAAGCCTCTGAGGGTCCCACTTGTCCCCGAGATCCAACTGAGGGTGGGGCAGCTGCCAAGCCCCCTCCCCTTGCCCCCGCCAGCTCCTGGAGGCTGCCATGGTGTGACCACCCTTCTCTCCTGCTCATCTGACACCTCTGCCATTGTCCTCGCTTCTAACTTAAAACAGTATGAGACCGAAGTAGGCAATGTTTTTATTTCAATTTAGAGCACAGGAGAACCCCTCATGAACGAGAACGCCTTGACCGATCCCAACCCCGTGGATGTGATCTTTCAGGGTTCCTCATCTCCAGCTTCTGATGCCTTAGGATACTTGCAATTTTGTTTCTTAGTGTTAGTCGCTCAGTCATGTCCGACTCTTTGCGACCCCATGGACAGTAGCCCACCATAGTCCTCTGTCCTTCTCTAGCCAAGAATATTGGAGTAGTCTTTCCTTTCTCCAGGGAATCTTCCCAACCCAAGGATTGAACCCTTGAAGCGCCATTCCCTTCAGCACATGAAAGTCAGAGATCTCCCACGTGTGCCCCCCAGGCTCCGGATCCAGGGTGGGGGGGTTGTACCTGGGCCAAGTCTGGGGTGCAGGGACAACCCAGCCCCTGTCATTCTGGTTTGATGATGGGCTGCCAGGAAAACCTCTTCCGAGGGGGGAGTTGCACATCTGAGCTGATCTGAAACAATCTTATAAGATTTCTTGAGCCAAAAGCTCAGCTGTAAGCCAAGCCTGCTCCCTCTGGTCTCTCATCCTGTAATTCCACCCAACACATCATCCGGACAGCGGGGCGCAGGTGTCTGCAAGCCATCGCAGGCGCTCTCCCCTTACCATTTCCCTTGTTTACTCTGCTTCTCCTCTCCAGGGATTTAGTTTACCTGACTCTCAGTTGCAGATGCCTCTGCCTCTTCCATTCATTGTCCTTTTACTGTTTGAGTTGTGGGTGAGATATTCGAGGGCATGTGTGTACACAAAAGGAAGGGTCTCAGGGCTCTTGGGGGCCAAGGTGGGCTGTGGGCCTCACCTGAGATGTGAAGGAACTAGGGCTGTTTGTAAGTAAGGACCAGAGGGAAAGGTCAATGTAATCTGTTGTGTGGGGAACAGGGAGGAGTCAGTCATAGGTAATAATTTAGGGGCTCACTGGCTGGGATATTCCAGTTATGCCTGCAATGGAGGAGGGTCCCATATTGCAGTGACAAATGGTGATGTCGGCTTAGTGGAGAAAAGCAGGCCACTGTGCCTCTACAGTAGTAGTAATTTTAAAATAGGAATCTAGTCATTTTGACCTAAACTTGACTTCACCGATTTATTGGGTAGGCCAAAATGTTTGGTCAGGGTTTGAACGAACATTCTGGCCAACCCAATACTTTTTATACCACTCATACACACAGACACTGCTCATCCACAGAGGACTCCTGAATCCCTCCCCTGCTGTTTTTACATCAATTTTATTCTTACTTGTATCTTTACAGAAAATGGCACAGAAATCACAGGTTTTGAATACCTAGAAGTTATTACAGTTCCATATTTCAAACACTTCAAGTTTCTTTCTTCTGACTCTATGTACATTATTTACACACCAGGGGCTACCATCTAACTCTTCAAACCAAAGGGAGACAAAGACAAGAAGAACTGGGGGAAAGGTCCATGAACGGAATGAATAAGAAATCAACTTCTGATATGAAATTAAAATCCCAACTCACTGTCTCAGGCCTTTCTCTTGCAAGGGATTCCCTGCAAAGGTGGGTGGGATGATAGAGAAAAATCCATGGGAGTGAGGGGGACATGTGTCTGGCCTGGGGGTGGAAGGGACCGCTGCAAAGACGCCATCAGTATGGATGAGTCGTCCCATCAGCAGACAGGAAGAAACCCCGTCCCCTCTTCCAACACCATCACTGCCTGACTAGAGAACACGCTCCACAGCTCACAGCTGGCCTGAAGGTGTGTGTGCCTATAGTTTGGGTCTAACACCGGCTCCTCCCCTACTCTCCTTTCAGCTGTTCTCAAGCCCTTCTTGTGATCAACTCATGATGCCTATTTATAGCCCCAGGCCCACTCCAGGAATGACCTGGATAAGTTGAGTCAAGATGTGTGGTTTCCTGTGTGTTCATTTTACAGCTGGATTGGGTGGCTCCAAGGCAGGGCTCAAGCAAGCCAGTAATTTGCAAGAAGCTCTAGGGGAAGGATGCCTTGCACAGCAAGTCAGGGTCACAGGCAGGGTATCAGAGGTCAGGATGTTCCAGAACACATACCCAAGGGTCCCGGCTGGAGGATTTGGCTTCCCAAAGGGGCAGTAGCTAGAGCACCTGTGAGAGGTGCCCTTTCGCTGCAGGGCCCGCCCTGGCCTCACTGCAGGTATTGTACACCACCCCCCTGTGACACTGGCATCTTTGCGGGGAGGAACAGTGGGACAGGCTGGGTGTGGAGGGCGGGTTCCCAACGCTGACTCTGAAGGGCATGACATGAAGGCTGGCCGAGGGGCCCAAGGCCGAGGCTTTCCAAGTATAATCTGGAATCTGGGCCCCAGTGGTGGGGGCGGGCAGAGGTGCCCGGTGGCTGGCAGGACAGGACACCCACACTGCGGAAGGGGGAGGAGAGTTCTGCTGGGGGGCTGAGGTGCTCCGGACACCAGAGTGGAGAGCAGGTTCTCCATCCCCGGGGCCGCGGTGGCAGTATTTGCAGCTGAGGGCTTTGGGTCTAGGCAGAACAGAATCCACCGGTGGCTACAGAGCTGGGAAGGAGGGAGCTTTGGAGCAAGAGACCAGAGGTGGATTCAGACAGTGAGAGTAGCCGAAGAACTGAGTGGAAGCAGCCTTAGGGGGTGGTCTGGGGCAGCAGGAAGGCTTCTGAGACAGGGCTGTGAGGATGAGGAAGGTGCTGGACAGGTCAGAACTAGGTAGGGATGTCTCAGCGTGGCCCAAAGCCTCAGCCACAACTGAGTTGTGCCTGGAGTCACCCGGGGGGTGGTGCACGGAGGGCCTGCGGGGCCCGGGCCTCGCCTGGGAGAACACCTCGCAACACCACAGGCCCCCGAGGAGAGCAGAGTCCTGGGGCTCCAGCGTCTGCGCGCACCCTTGGCCTAAGCCACGTCCTCGAGCCGCGCTGGACTCAGCCTCTCCGCCGGCCTGTCTTCGTCCGCGGCCTCCTCTCGCTCCGGCTCCTCGGCGCCGCGGGCCAGGCCGTCGGGGCCGGACACAGTCCCCAGCACCTTGGTGCTGTGCTCCTGCGCTCTGGCTCGGAGCGCGGCGATGCTGTTTTCCCTCAGTTCTTCCTGGGACATGGCAGCGGGGGGCTCGGTACCCCGCTCCTCCGGCTCCGTCTTGTTGAGCTTGGGCAGCGCCTGGCGCTCCGCCTCGGGCTTCCTCCCTGACTCGGCTGCCGCCTCCAGCGACTTTTTGTGCATCCCTAAAAAGAATTGTTGGTATTCGGGTTTAGAAAAGCGCCTGGGAAAGCCATCTTGAACTGAAAAAACGGCAAAGATAGAGAGAGGCCAGAATTAAGGACGAGCAGAAAGCCTTACTACACACACCGCTGTCACGTGCGTCCCAGGGGTGGGGGCGGAGGCTGCGGCGGACCACCAGGCCCGGCAGAGGGCTCCTCCGAGCCAAGTCCCTGGGCTCCTGGCACCCCCACCCCGGGGATCCTGTCTGTCCCTTCACCAGCATAGCACTTGCTTCCCCCGCCCTCCCTCTGGGATTCCAGATCTCCGAACCCCAGACAAACTGGCAGGTGGGGAGATTTAGGGGGAAGAAGTCCTTTGGGCAAAGCCAGAATGGTGGCCAAAGGGACCTCGGGGCCCCCAAGAGGGGCGATTTCGTTCGCCACAACCCCAGCTCTGGCAAGGGAATAGGATACATCCCCTGGGGCAATAGCCACCCACTCCTCACAGAGTGACAGAACCCACAGAATGAGAGTCCTAGACACCGAGGGGCAGACACCCAGCCCTGGGTGCAGCCTGCCCTCGGAGCCCCCCTCTTCCCTCAAGGGAGACTGGGAGGCCAGCTTCCTGGGGCCTCTCTCCCGCCAGGCTGTTGTGGCCACCAGGCATTCCTGCCTCAGGGCTCTGTCCCCTCCTTGGGAGCCCGCTCCCCTCGCTCCAGGGGCAGGACCCCAGGGAGGGTGTGGGCTCTTACCCAGCAGCCACGGGGCGCAGGAGTCCATGATGCCGTCCTTGGCGGACTTGAGGATGGACTCCGGCAGGGGAATGGAGTGGCGCACCATGGCCCCGTAGAGTCCATACTCGGCCATGACGCTGCTTCGGCCCCAGCACTTTTCCCGCTTCCTCCACTTGGCTCTGCGGTTCTGGAACCAGACCTGCTAGTGCGGAGGAACAGGTCAGGGGTGTCCTCTATGAGGCAGAGGCCAGCCCCCACCCCGCCCCCACCCCCCCACCCGTGTCTGCCTGCCTGGAGCTAAGGGCCACACCTCTTTGATTGCCAGTGGCCCCATTCCCTGGTGACTTTGGTTTCTCCAAGTAAGGGCATCCTTACTTAAGCTCACCCACCCCTCGGTACCCCTGGGGTTCCTCTTGGTTCAGGGTGTCCAGAGTGAGATACAAGTTCTGCGAGAATATGATGGGTAAAAAAAAAATTTTTTTTCAATCAAAGCAGTTTAGGGTGATGCAATAAGATGCCTCCCGGACTGGGTCTTGCAGCTGGGCAGTTCCCATGTGGTCCTGTTTGCCGCTGAGAAACCTGAGCCTCATAGCTCTCATACAAGGGTTCACACCTCCAGCATCCCTGTCTGACTTGCAGAGGGACAGAGTCCTTTTCAGGGGATGAACTAGCAGTGCCTTTGGTTCAGGCTCTTCCTCCGCACCAGAACTCCAGAGGCCAGGGCAGTCCCAGGCGGGCGAGGTGAGTGTGGACTCAGGCAGCACAAGGCATTTCATCCAGGTGTCAGGAAGCCTGAACCTACCCAGAGCCCTGCGCAGGGGACCCTCCCAGGAGGCCTGAGTCAGTCTCCCTTCTCTGCCCTGTCCTGATCAATCCCTGTGGGGCCTCCGCTCACCCACTTTCCACAGGTTTGGACTTTAACCCTGAGTGATAGTTGGAGGAGCTGGGCAGCCATCCCTCAGTCAGGGAGGGAAGATAAAATTCTTCGTGAAGAGTAGAGCACGTAAAGGTGGGGACCTAGAAGACCGCGGTGGGAGATAACCGCTAGGGGGCGCTTCTCTGGACCCGAAGTTGACTGCTGCAGGGTGGGAATGAGCACGGGGTTCGCTGGATCTATCAGCGACACCCAGCCGGGTTTTTGGAGGCGATCCCAAGGTCCCGGCCATGCTTGGAGGAGGGGGTTATGTCTTGGTCCCCCCAAGCAGCTTTCCTGAGGTTTCCGGCAGCTGACAGGAGTCAGGGCCAGGCCAGCTGCACTGTCCCTCAAGCTGGTGAACAGTCCGTGGGAGACGGGTGGACGCAGGAAGGACCTGGGGTCCCGGTGTCCCCCTTGTGTTCCTCTCACAGCCGCTCCACAGGCTCTGACTCCTGGGGTGGTGGTAATGGTGGTGAGACGCCCAAGCACCCCAGAAGTAGAGGGTGCGGTGGGGGGGAGGGGAGGGCAGAGGCCGGTTCGGAAAAATCTATTAGTTTCCTGGGCGATTTCCATTCCCTCGTCTGGACCAGGTCCCCGCCCCTCCCTCTGGGCCCCCGCCCCCAGCCCTCCGGGCGGCGGAGGTTTCAGCTTTTGATGAAAAATTGCTCCAGCTCTATTCAGGAGGCGGCAAAAGAAGAGTCACCCCCAGGGGCAGCCCTGGGCTGATTGAAAAATAAGTTAATTTCTGTTTGAATCGATGGGCCTCAGGCACTGAAATATCACGGGAAATTAAAGCGGCTGCTCTCCCGGGATCCGCGGCATTGACCCGCACTAATTAATGCTGGGGAGGCAGCGCGAACCGCGCCGCGAGCCGCTCCCCTTCCCCGGGGGACCCCAAACACTCCTCATTTAACTAATTAGACGGGGAAAATTGGGTGTTAATTTGTTTAGGATTTTTCTCCCCCTCCCCTTCCTCCCGGCAGCTCCCTTCCCGGCCCCCTCTCCACGCGCGGGGGCGCGGGAAATGAATGCGGGGCTCGCCGGCAGATGGCTGCCCCGGTCACTCTGCAATCTTCTCCGACTTGATTGCTTGATTAGGTCGTTAGCACATTAAAAAAAAAAAAAATTGCTTGCCGTCTGGCGCTGGCGTGATGAGTGGGACGCGCGGCAGCGCCTGGGTAATTTATCTTTTTATACGGCGAAGAATTTGATTTCAATCTGCAGATATATGGGGCGCCTTTGACACCTGTTTAACATCGCGCCGCTGACAGCTTAACCCTTTGCTGCCTCGGCCGCGGGAAGGCCTGGGCGCGGGGGTGGGGGGTGAGAGGAGGCGTGGAATCCGTGCGCCCCTGCGGTTCCCACCTCCGCCGCCGCCGCCAGGTGGCGGAGTGAGCGCCCCGGCAGCTCCGGGAGGCCCGGGGACTGCGGCGGAGCGTGGCTGGCCTCATCCAGCAAAGGGGGGCGCCAAGGGGGGCGCCCCGGCCGCACAGCCGCGCCCCCGCGAGGCCGGTCCTCTAAGGGCTCCGCGGTCACCGGCGCTTTGCGGAAAGACCGCATGATCAGTGCCCACCTTTACAATGCCCCTGGTTGTGTGAACCCTGTTTGGGCATTTCCTCATTTGTAAATAACTAGGAACTTCTAAAAATGGGAGAGATGCGGCCTCAGACTGCCCCCCACCCCGACCCCTCCAACCCCACACTGAGCCGCGCCCGCGCCTGTTAGAAAACGACCACCCCTCAGTCCCCCGGGTGGCGTCGCCCCCGGTGAGCTGCACGTTTGCCACCAGTGGGTTTGGCACCTCCTGGAAAGCTGTGGAACCAATGCAAGGCCGCCACCCCGGTCTGAACCAGACCGCACTGAGTGAACCCGGTCAAGGAATGGGTCTATGTCACCGGAAGGCTACTAGATGGCTGCGCTCTGGACGCTAAGGAGCGCAGAGCGGTGCGCAACGGAGTTCGGAGGAACTCGGCCCTCCGCCTGGCCTGGCTCTGCGTTGTGTATACATCTGTCCCCAGGGGCCCTGCCTGTCCAGCAGGCCCTCTGCCATACCCCAGGCCTGCGGTTTGTCTGAGACCTCTGTCCTCTGTCCTGTTCCCTCTTCCCCCTTAGCGCTTGGTGGTCCTCTACGTACTCACGTGTCTTAAGCTACATTTTCACACAGGGGGGGCATCTAAAAGGGATAAGCCACAGAAAGGTGTACGTGGCTTCTGGTTTCATCCACCTGACAGAGAAGACGGCAAAGCGCGAACCCCTTAGAGATGGAATGCCAATGTGGAATTCCGAGTCTGACCACAGAAGGTTGAGAAGGCTATCTTGATGAATCTTAGGTAAGCCCTCTGCCTCCTGGGCAGGAGATGACCTTCCTGCTTGAATACAGTGCATTACAGAACAACAAGGCCGCTGGAACCCACGGGGGCGGGGGGGGGGGGGGGGGGGGGGGGGGGCGGGCCAGACTCCAGACTGTTTTGGATTTTAGAAAAAATACGCGGTGCATATACTACATGTTATGTAACATTCTGTAGCAGCAGCACATCCCCGTAGTCAGATCCATCAGTTCTGATTTCTGCAGCAAAACATCCACATATGCATGAGGGACAAATAAAGAGCATGAAGTCCCATCTGGTTTTTGCCAAGAATGAGTTTTGATGACAAACTGATGGAACAAGTGTGTTTCAGCACAATTTAGAATCAGGTATCCTGAAGAAGGGATTGTGGAGAAAGCAAAGGCAGAGAGATGCTCATTAACCACCACCACCGCCCCCCTCCCCCCGCCCCACCCCTGCCTGGAAAGATGCATTGCCCTGGCTTCCCCAGGATCGCATGAGCTTGAGAGGGGGCGGGGCAGGGCTCTCAGATGGAAACAGCATCTTTACTGGAACACCAAAGAAGGTGGTGCCGACTTGGGATTCAGATCATTTCTGAGACCTGTAAACAGAACCATTTTCCCCAGTCTCCTGATTTGGACAAATGAATAAGTGGTCTGCGGATCAGATTTTGTCCACAGACAGTCCCAGAGGGGTTGGCGCCAGCTGGTCATTCAATCCAGGAGTTATTCGGACCCTTGGTTATGGGTTCCTGAAACGCCTGGCTCTCTTTGAATACCAGATGCTGCTCCAATTTATAGAAGAAACCTGGACAGCCAAAACAATTTCTCTTTAGGACAGTTGGCAGAGAAGCTGTGGCATTGGTGCCTTGGAGGGAAGTGGACAAGGAATTAGAATTAACCCTAACCACTCTTCATATTTGCGTTTCTCTTCCTTTCCGGGAAGCAACCAGTATGTGTGCAGAACCTAAACATTTGCCAGACGCATTGAAAGTAGTCCTGAACTGGAATTCCCAACTGTGACAAAAATTGCTAAGTCATCTTGGACAAGTTACTTGCCTTCTCTCAGTTTCAGTCTCTTCAAGCATAAAATATCTATTTTTCTGAGTTGTTTTGGGGATTAATGAAATAAGTGAGGGGTGCCTAAAATCAGTGTTTGTCCCACAGAAGGTGCTCAATAGATGCTTAGTTCAGTTGCTCAGTCGTGTCCAGCTCTTTGTGACCCCATGGACTGCAGCACGCCGGGCCTCCCTGTCCACCACCAACTCCTGGAGCTTGCTCAGAGTCATGTCCATCGAGTTGATGATGCCGTCCAACCATCTCATTCTCATCTCATCTCATCTCATCTCATCCTAGCATCAACAGATGCTAGTTATTATTACTTCTGATTTCCCTGACAGCTCAGTTGGTAAAGAATCCGCCTGCAATGCAGGAGACCCCAGTTCGATTCCTGGGTCGGGAAGATCCACTGGAGAAGGGATAGGCTACTCACTCCAGTATTCTTGGGCTTCTCTTATGGCTAGGCTGATAAAGAATTCACCTGCAATGCGGGAGACCTGGGTTTGATCCCTGGGTTGGGAAGATCCCCAGGAGAAGGGAAAGGCTACCCACTCCAGTATTCTGGCCTGGAGAATTCCATGGACTGTATAGTCCATGAGGTTGAAAAGAGTCAGACACGACTGAGCGACTTTCACTTTCATTTTTATTTCAGTGGAGGCACAGAAAGTCAGTGGGAGTCTGCGCAGGGAGCAGGTTCGTTAGTGGCATTACTTGCTCCTTTGGCCTCTTCCAAGACATGCCCTGCAGCGAGGCTGGACTGACAAATAATAATATCAACCACCACCCCAGGAGGTGTGGGGGGGGACAGAATTAACCTCCAGGCTGTAAGATTTTAATACAGATAGTCTCTAGTTTCCCCTCTAGGGGGTTCCCTGGTGGCTCACACAGTGAAGAATCTGCCTGCAACGCAGGAGACACAGGTTCGATCCCTGTGTTGGAAAGGTCCCCTGGAGAAGGAAATGGCAACCCACTCTGCTATTCTTGCCTGGAGAATTCCATGGACAGAGGAGACTGGTGGGCTACAGTCCATGGGGTCTCAAAGAGTCAGACACGACTGAGTAACTAACACTAGACTAGACTTCCCCTCTAGGGGCCAAACAGATGCCCCGTGCAACACCCCCTGCATTTCTAATGTATCCCAGACCCCTGAGGCTCAAATGTAAGAGACCACCTATGCAGACGGCTATGAGACGGAGCTAAAAGGCCTGGACTGGAGAACTCTGTTCTGCCTCCAACTGCATTTGTGAACTTGGGCATGTTCTTAACCTTTCTGAGCTTCTCATTCTTTGTCTGCCCTATGATACCACTTCCTCGCAGGTTTGTTGTAAAAATTCAATAGAATAGTGCATGGGAAATGCCCAGCATGTTGTAAGAACTGGAAAACATTGGCCTGGTGCTGGATGAATTCTACGGACAAATGACCAAATGCTCGGTGACTCTATTCACATAAGCCGGGTCCTCTCATCTCCCACCTTTGAGATTCCTTCATTTAGTCCCTGTTTCCTGCTTGGTCCCTTAGCTCTGGCAAACCCACAGTACTCCTTCAGTTCCTCTCTTACTTTCCAGACTGCACACTTTCTAGAAGCCGCTACTCCACGCCCAAGGAAGTCAGGTCGGAACTCTTCAGGAGGACCGGTATGCAGACCCTGGCAAGGATCAGAGCCCTGCCTTCCTCTTCCAGGCCTCCAAGTGCCTGAGAAGGGGCTCACAAGGGACATTAAGGGTCACCAACTTGGGAGTCCCAGGCGAGGGAGAGTGGTGAAGTCTTCCAGCTCAAGGAAGAGCCTGGGTTTCCTGGTGCACTTCCTCTCACAGGTGGTGCCCCGGTAGCACTCAGAGAGCCCAGCAAGGAGGCCTCTGGCTGTCCACAGCTGGTGCCTCCACACCCGGCGGAGAGGGGCCCAAGAGCTCGTGCCTTCACAGATGGACCGGATCCATAAAAGGGCTTCTTGCCAGAGGGATGCTCTTCTGGTCCAGGGCACCCTTCAAGCCAGCCACACTGTCAGCCCTCTGTCCCGTTTGTGGGTAACCAGGGCATCTCTTGGAGAAGGCAATGGCACCCCACTCCAGTACTTTTGCCTAGAAAATCCCATGGACAGAGGAGCCTGGTGGGCTGCAGTCCATGGGGTTGCTAGAGTCTGACACGACTGAGCGACTTCACTTTCACTTTTCACTTTCATGCATTGGAGAAGGAAATGGCAACCCACTCCAGCGTTCTTGCCTGGAGAATCCCGGGTATGGGGGAGCCTGGTGGGCTGCCATCTCTGGGGTCGCACAGAGTCGGACACGACTGAAGTGACTTAGCAGCAGCAGCAGCAGGGCATCTCTTGTCCTTGAAAGCTCCCAGCCTTCTAGCCCCACATGATGACATGCCCAGGCCTCCTTCCCTCTGAGGTCCCTCCATGGTCACCCTCTAAAGGAGACACCATGCATAATAGATATTCTGCACATTCTGGCCCCTTGGCTACCCCCGGGCCCTGCCCTCCCATCTTGCCCCAGGCTATCAGGCCCTGCTTCTTCAGCCCCATGGCAGTTTTCAACACATTCACCTACCTTCCCTCCTCTCCTCTGATTGGAAGCTGATTAATCTGCGCTAGTTGCTGGCGTGATTTAACGACCTCGCACTCCACACGCACTCAGCACTTCTGACAACATATTTCAGCACACCCTTTCCAGTCCCAGCTTCAGGCTCAGAGAAGCTTGACCTTGCTGTAGCCTCTGATGTCCACTAGAGGGCAGCTCTGCCTATGTTTCCTGGCAGGCCCAGGGAGCATCCTTCCCTGAATTCCTGGACAGGTCACTCCACTGTGTCACCCAATACTCCACTTTCTTCCACTCATATTAACTCACTTAAAGCAGAGACACTTTTCCTGAGCCTCTGACCCAGCATTTTTACACTGGTTACATACAGTCACCTGGAGAGCTTTAAAAACAAACAGGGCTTCCCTGGTGGTCCGGGGAATCCACCTGCCAATGCAGGAGACACGGGTTCAATCCCTGGCCCCGGAAGATCCCACATGCTGCGGAGCAACTAAGCCTGTGCACCACAGCTACTGACCCATGTGCTGCAAGAACTGAAACCCTTGAGCCCTAGAGCCTGTATTCCACAACAAGAGAAGCCCTCTGCAATGGGAAACCTGCTCATGGCAACTAAAGATGAATCCCTGGGGTGGAGGGGGGGTGGAATGGGGTGGGAGGTGGGAGAGAAGTTCAAGAGGGAGGGAATATATGTATACCTATGGCTGATTCATGTTGATGTATGGCAGAAACCAACACAATAATTGTAAAGCATTTACCCTCCAATCAAAAATGAATACATTTTTTAAAAGGAAAAAATAATACAATAGTCTAGAAATCTTGAAGTTATATTTTCAATTTTAGTTTCTCAAAATAAAGGCATTTGAGAACTTTGAGAAAGAAAAAAAAAGAGTAGCCACCGCTTGTCACAACTAGAGAAAGCCTTGTGCAGCGATGAAGACCCAGTGTACCCCAAAATTAAAAAAAAAGAAATGCCATAGCTACACACCAAACCAATTAAATCAGTGTTGCTAAGTGTGGGAGGCTGGCACAAGTAATTTTATTTTACTTTAAATATTTATTTATTTGGCTGCACCAGGTTCTTAGTGGCAGCATGTGGGATCTAGCTCTCTGACCAGGAATCGCACCTGGGCCTCCTGCTTTGGGAGAACAGAGTCTTAGCCACTGGACCATCAGGGAAATCTCTGGCATGAGTAATTTTTTAAAAGCTGCCCTGGGACTTCCCGGGTGGTCCAATGGTTAAGAATCTGCCTTCCAGTGCAAGGGATGATTAGGGAACTAAGATCCCACATGCCTCAAGGTAAGACCTACAACAGCCTGCATGCTCAGTCACTTCAGTCATGTCTGACTCCTTGCAACCCCATGGAGCCCACCAGGCTTCTCTGTCCATGGGATTCTCCAGGCATGAATACTGGAGTGGGTTGTCATGCCCTCCTCCCAGGGATCTTCCCCACCCAGGAACTGAACCCAAGTCTCCTGCATCCCCTGCATTGCTGGCAGATTCTTTAATGCTGAGCCACCAGGGAAGTCCTGAAGGGCCTGCATGCCTCAACAAAAACCCAGTGCAGCCAAAACTTTTTTTAAAAAAGTAAAAAATAAAAAGCTGCCCTGTGTTTCTAATCCATTTCCCCGGCTGAGACACACTGCAGTCTTTTCCCAGTCATGTGGTTATCTATTAACTTCTGGGATGGAACCCTCTAAAACTTTGTTCCCCACCCTTGGGCAGGGACCACGTTAAAAGAGACAGAATGGAACAGCGCTAGTCAGAGAATCCAAACCTCATCCTTCCAAACATACCAGGTTGCTAAGAGTGGAGGTGAGATGGCTCTGTTTACTTGCACATCTGTAATGTAGGCATTCTAAATAAGTATAACTTCTGTCAGAAAAAAATACAGTAAACACATAAGTGAATGTATCAAAATACTGAGAATAAATGACCCACAGAGGAAATAAACTCAGTCTGGAAACCATTTCCTCTTCCCCAGGGCTGACATCCGGTGGGGGCTTCCAGAATGCCACATCCTAGCATTTCTCAGAGACACAGAAAGGATTTTGCATCTGGCTCTGATATGAAGTCCATCCTAAAGGAAATCAGTCCTGAATATTCATTGGAAGTACTGATGCTAAGCTGAAACTCCAATACTTTGGCCACCTGATGCGAAGAACTGACTCCTTGGAAAACACCCTGATGCTGGGAAAGATTGAAGGCAGGAGGAGAACGGGGCAACAGAGGATGACTGATGAAGTCAGGATGGCATCACTGACTCAATGGACATGAGTTTGAGCAAGCTCCAGGAGTTGGTGATAGACAGGGAAGCCTGGTATGCTGAGGTCCATGGGGTTGCAAAGAGTCAGACACGACTGAGTGACTGAACTGAACTGAACTGATATGAATACTAGAAATCTCTTCTTCCCCTAACAGTGCAACTTATCCCTTCACCCCAACTTAGAGAGATGTAGAGGGGGAAAGTGCTTGCCCTCAAAGCATAAAGGTTGAGGAAATCAGCCACTATTAAGGGGTTTGACCCCTCATCACTGCAATTGGCATTAATTATTCCAGTTTCTGTACATAAGTGTTCCCTTTACCTTCATTTGCTCTCTTGAGATAGTACTTGAATGGTACTGGGTTTGAATCCCAGTCCACCACTTACTTCACCTCTCAGCCCTTCAGTTACCTCATCCAGAAAGTGGGGATAAGAATAGCATCTAACTCAGCTAGTTGTTGTAAAGAAGTGATGAAAAAAGGCATGGAAAGTGACTAAGCACAGCACATGTCTGACTTTTCACATCTACACTGGGTTCTCATTAGACAGTAGGTCTCAGACACATCCAGGGGCTTCCTTGGGTGGGTCCAGCTGTCCACCTGGGGCCGAACATTCCACCAACGGCAGCCCAGAGTCAGAATGAGAGAGGTGACCCTGAGCAGACGGCCCGCTGGGAGGGACTCCCCCTCTTCCTTTCACAGATGAGAGATGGGAAGTGACTTGGCTTCTGCCATACCTGGTCGGTGTCAGAGCCAGAACTAAGATCTGGATCCTTGATTGAATATCCAGTCCCTTAACCTTCCCATTCCACCTGAGGATGTCTAACTTCAGACTTGGAGACTCTAAAACTTCCCCCCTTCCTTCTTTTCATGGCAAAAGGAGAAGAAGGTGGCAGAGGATGAGATGGTTAGATAGCACCACCGACCCAACGGACATGAATTTGAGCAAACTCCAAGAGATAGTAGAGGGCAGAGGAGCCTGGCATGCTACAGTCCGTGGGGTCACAAAAGATTCGGACATGACTAAACAACAACAGAGTGCATCCATTGGTGGAATGGTCAGCCCCAGGTGGACAGCCGGGCCCCAGGCTGGGCCGCTGCTAAACACCACACACATGGCTTCATCACAGCTGCAACTGCCACTGTCATACCCATTTTACAGATGAGCAATGGAGGCTCAGGCTGGTGAAGTGTGACCTGCCCACAGTCATTCAGCTGGTACCTGGTGAGGCCAGGATGGTCCAACTCTGAAGTGAGTGTCCCTAATCACTGCACCACCTTGCCGCTCCTGTGCACGCCCTGTACTTAGAACACCAGCCACACAGGAATTGCTCTGCGGGTTGGAGCTTTGATAGATAGTTGTCACTAATAGATGTGAAGTCCTTTCCCAGGCCACTTGGTAAAACATTTGGTTGGGCATGCGTGCTAAGTCGTTTCAATCGTGTCTGACTCTTTGCGACTCTATGGACTCAGAGGACCAGGCTCCTCTGCTCATGGGATTCTCCAAGCAAGAATATTGGAGTGGATTGCCATGCCCTTCTCCAGGGGATCTTCCCGACCCAGGAATCAAACCCGTATTGTGTCTCTTAGTCTCCTGCATTGGGAGGCAGTTTCTTTTACCACTAATGCCACCTGGGAAGCTTCAAAATATTTGAGGATTGGGCCATTTGATAACTCACACCTTCTGGGGGCAGCATGTAGCTGAAGAACTAGGCAGTGCTGGAAGAGTTACAGAGACCCTTGCCTTGGCTCACCGATAGCCACAGATTCCACAGTCAATCCTTGCAGTCCAGGGAATCAATGTACTCCACACCCTTGGCTCCTCCATGCTGGTGCTGGTGATTTCAGACACCAACCTGTAGACAACCCCTCAGACAATTTTAAGAAGTCTAGAGTCTGCAGGCTGAGCATTTATAGCAATGCAGTTACAGCTGAGGGCAAGCTCTCCTTACAGCCTTTGGACTCTCCCACCCACCACTACCACCACCACGGCCAGATTTTAGGACAACCACTGCAAGAGACGAGCTGTTCCATTCTACTGGTCAATAGTGCAAACGTGCAACCAACCAAAGGGGAAGTCTGGCAACCTCACCAACCCTGGCTGCTTGTAAGGACCAGCTCTACCCTAATAAAGACCAGGTAGGGGTTACCACCACACATGAATTGGATTGGGTCTTGGCTTACACACACAGAGGATTCAAAATCAACATCCAGCCTTTCCCCACTGGAACTTAGTTGGGTGGGGATGATGGATCCAGGCCACCATGGATAATGTACCAAACAGATAATCTGCTTATGAATAATTGAGCTTATTGTTAGTGTCACCGTCTAAAGCCATTGGCTGAAATTCCCAATAGACTTCCAGGGGAGAGGAAGGCTCTTCTGGAAAAGCAGCTCTCGCTTCATTCCCCATTCTCTGGTTCTCCAGCAAGCGAGTGCAAAGAACCTACACACCTTATTTGGTTCCTTTGCTGGACTTGTCCCCTCCCCGCTCCTCCCCCTGCTCCCCAACACACATCACACCTGGAGACAAAAAGGAGGAGGAAATTTGGAGCAGAACGGTTTCAGGAAGTCCGGACCCTCCCTGCCTTTCCCAGCCTTGGCAGGTCAACTACTCCGGGCCACTCAGGTGTCCCGACAGAAGCAGCTCTGGTTCAAGGTCTTGAATTAGCTATGGCAACCTCAAATCTTCTGGAAATGTTTTTCCACCCCAGCCCTCCTTCCTTAGAGGCCCTGTCTGGAGAATCATCAGACTTCATTTCCTCCTGGAGAAATGATTAAGCAACCCATTCCTGTCTGCCAAGGGGAGTCCTGGACTTGGGAGGATCCTGCTGCTGCTGAAAGGAGGCCTGGTGCCCAGCACAGCTGAGGACAGCCCCAACTAGTCAGGGCTGACTCTCCACAAAACTCTCCAGTAAGGAGGTGAGGGGAACGACTTAATGAGCTGGTCCAGGAGACGTCCAGGAGCAGGAGCCCTGGGCAGGACCAGCTGCTGGGATGGAGGCAGTGGGAAGTAGGTAGGAAGGGAGAGGGCAAGGTCTTCCTCATGGGGGAGGCAGCTCCCCTCCACCCCCAGGCACCCAGGCCTTGAAGCAGACGTTTACCTCCTGGGAGACACCTGGCGCGCCAGAGACCCTGCTCAGAACCCTAGACCCACATAGGTGCCTCTCCCGGCCTGCCATACTCCTCAGGAAGCCCACAGTCTGCAGCCACAGGCCGCGTCTTGTCTGCCAAGACTCCAGTCCCTCCAGCAGCACCCATCTCACGTGGTGGGTATTCAGCTAAAATCTGCTTAAATGAACTGTTGCACGAGGAGGTGATTACAGACAAGCACACACTGGGGCAGGAGGGTGAAAGAGGGGTATGTGGGAGCCTGGGGCAGTTGATGTCCCTGAGGGTGAAGAAAGTGTGAGAGAGGGACTCAGGGCTGTTTTACCTGTATCCTGTCTTCGGGCAGCTCCGTTTTCATGGCCAGCATCTCCCGGGCATAGACGTCAGGGTAGTGGGCTTCATTGAATGCCTTCTCCAGCTCCTCTAGCTGGTAGGAGGTAAAGATTGTCCTGAGGGGAGCAAACCCAGAGAGTCAAACCCAGCAAACCCCGAAAATGGAAAGAGTTTGTCCCAGAGAGGACAGAATAGCCCTCCCCTGTGGCTCCTAAACAGCCCCCAAACCCAGCCTGGGCCAGTGCAATTGAATACAACCCCTCTCTCCCGCCCCCATCCCCACACACCCTCTGGACTCTTCTTCATTCCAGTCTGAGGGCCCACACTCCCTTCTAGTGCTTAGGGCATTATTTCAGCCCTCTGGGACATTTCATACTGGGAATCTTCCTGAAAGTGCTTTGGGGTAAGGGCGTTAAGATACAAGCTTTAGGAAACTGCAGAAAGCCCCTATTCCTCCTCCCAGGCCCACAGCGAAGGGCTCACCAGGTAGATAAGTGCCCCAGCCTCAGGCAGGACCTGCCGCCCCAGGCGCCCCTCACAGACGGGAGAGTTGGTCTTTTAAATTGTATTCAAGAGTTCAAAGTCTCACCGGAAGGTCAAATGCAGCAGCCCCCCAGGGTTTCTACAGTGGAGAACTAACCGCACCTCCCAGCCCCTCACCCCACCCTGCTCGCCGGCTCCGGAGAGCTGCCCTCAGAGTCTTGGGCAGAGAGGGGGGAATGGGGGTGCTCTGTCCTTTCTGGTGCTCCGAAGGCAAGGGCCACCTTCCCACCATCCCACCACACCCAGGCTCACCCACTCACCCAGCAGGAGCCGCATTTAGGGGCAGTTCACTCTGGTCATCCCAAGAGAGCCTACCTACACAGCCCCCAACCCCCGCAGAGCTATTTACATCGACCTATTTTGAGTTATTAACATAAACTGCTTTAAGAGTCCAGTAAAAGCTACATCCTCTTCGCTAGCAAATGGATATGCTCCAACACACAGTTTTCCACCTCCGATATTTAGGGGGTTTGTAATCCCCCTTTCTCAAATAAATACACTACACACCCCCTTACCAACATAAATTCTTCTCTTTTCAAACCTGAATTTCACCAAGTTCTAGGCGACCTTTATCCTGCACCCTCCTCAACAATCTGGGGTGTAATACTGTACAGATTTTACAGACTCAGCTTCTACAATGGTTGAAGTAGAGCCTCTGGGATTTGAACCCTGGGACCAGTATGAGGGGGCGGCGTGGTAAAATCCCTCGCTGCAGCCCCTGATGTCACCCAGCCTGAGGGAAGAGCATGGATGGAAACCCCAGGTATTCCTCCTGCCGGTGTTGGCGTTGGCATCCTGGAGGATGATACAGGGGATGTGTGAGAGAGAAAGATTCTGCTCTTTATGGAAAATGACTGGTTTGATTCTAAATCGTTGCTCCTATTCTCTTGGGGGCAATGGAATGCTTATGTATACAGAAAGTTAATTCTTCAGAATTTTGAAGATCTGCTGCTTTCTATTTCTCTCTTGCCACTTACTGAAAGGGCCCCTGAACAGACAGTCAAAATAAACAATCAAAACGTGTACGGCTTCTTCAAAACTAGGAAAAATAAAACCCACAGCTATTGTGGCCTGGCCAAAGCCAAAGAAGAGAGATGATGGCAGATTATTCAGTGGTTCAAGTGCCAGACTCTGCTTGGGAGAACTCTTATTAAAAAAAAAAAAAAAAGAACAAAACAAAAACAAGAAAGGAAGAAAGGAATTAAGAAACGAAACAAAGTGAAATGATGCCTCAGATCCCCAGACTTGCCTGAAAAATCCCAGGAACAGAAGAATCTGGCGGACTCAGTCCATGGGGGTCGCAAAGAGTCAGACACGGCTGAAGTAATCCACCAGACCCTTCAGTTTCCCATTGCAACTGAGCCTCACAGGTAAAGAGAAGAAGAAAATCGGAAGACTCCATCCCCACTCCCCTCTCTAACTCCTTCAAGCCCCCTATGTTTCTGGGAGGTTAAGGGATCTTCATCTCTTACCACCAGAGTCCAAGGTTTCTTACCTGAACTCCCCAATCGAGAGATGCTCAGATTTTTTTTTTTTTACTAATTAAAAATGGCACCAGCCATTCTCCTGTCTTCAATAATCTGTTCCCCTCACACATTAGAAATAGCCTGAAACCTAGTGCAGTTGACCAGTCTCCTAGGGGACCCTTCTGAAGCACCCAAAGTTTTTCCCAGGGGAGAGGGTATCAAGTGAGGACAGAGGGTCGAGAACCTTAAGCATGGACTTTGGACTGCGTGTCAGGCAGCTCCAAGTGCCACACAAGGAGATGCCCCTGTGCAGAAACACTGTCCTTGCTCTCCTTGCTCGGGGAATCCCTCCCCCACCCCAATTCGGGCAGCAGCACAGAAGCCGGTCAGCCAGACTCCCACCTGCCCTCCGGCAGCCCAAAGGCAGACAGGATTACCGACGCACCACCCCCCCACACAACCTGCTAGCCTGGGACCAGCCTGAGTTGGGTGCATAGGAGGTGTTTTAATGAATATTTGTTGAAACGATGACTATAAAAAAAATGACCCAGGATCAGGACTAAAAACAACGCTTCCGTTCACAATAAAACACAACAAAACAAAAACAAACAGCTGCCTGAAGGGAACAAACCGAGGTCACCAAGAAACCAAGCCAAAGTTCACCCACATTCAAGTGGAAACCTGTAGGGGTCTGAGAAGTCAGGAAGAGCCGATTTAAAATGTGGGATCATTTCCGGGAGTGAAGCAAGAGAGAAACGCAGACAAGCACCCAGAGACAGTGTGCAAAGAGGATGAGACAAACTGGGGAGAAGAGGATGAGGTGGGTGGGGAGGAGAGCGCCCCAGGGGGAAATGCCCACAGGTCGGGAGGGAACCCTAGGGGGGAGCCCACCCACACAGGGACAGCGAGGGAATCGGGAAAACAGAGCCAGGGCGAGCGCAGGGCAGCGCCTGCAAGCAGCACCCGCAGAAAGTCTGGTCGATTTTTGTTTCTCACGAGCCTTTATTTCTTAAAACCCTCCAGATAAATTTACACTAGGAATTGGTAGCGGAGGTGCGGGCCACGGAAGAGAACGCGGGTCTCAGGCAAGGGCATTACTTTGCAGGACTGAATTTTAACTTTGTGCAAGTGATGTCTGTTTTTTAAAATATTTAAAGGGAAACAAAGCCAAATAACCTCTCTCTTTTTCGTCTGTCTGCTGCAATGCAGCCCACTCAACTCCAGCCAGGGCTGGCGGGGGCATCCGGTCCACACACTCCTCCTCCCTCCCCATTTTACAGACAAGGAAACTGAGGCTTACGGATCAGAGGAGCAGAACCCGAAAGCAAATTTGCCATCCATGCGGATATCACGCTCAAGATTTGGCCAGCGATGGGAGCAGAAAGACAGGGGGGTTGGCGGCGCTGACAGCGACAGCGGAGAGGAACGGGGAGCCGGGCAGGGGGCAGAGGAACCCGCTGGGGCGGGAGGCGAGAGCCGACCTGTCCGCCCAGAGATGTGCGCGACTCTCCTAATGTGCAGAGGCCGGGATGACATATGGGTGTTTCCAGCCTCTCTCTGGGTAGGGTTTGGCCCTATTTGAGGCCTTTCCTTTCTCCCGGAGAAGGGGAGAAAGCCTGAAACGCGCGGCTTCCTCGGCGGCCTCTCCTAATCCTCACCCGGCATGGCCGGACGCCAGGGCCCCGGGAGGATGTCCCCAAACTCCAGGTCTCCCGGTCCGACCTCCCCGTCCCGGCACAGCCGCGGACCTCAGATCTACAGCCGGCAAGATTCGGGTCCAAGGGACCCGATCCTTCGAACTAGGGACCGCAGGGGATGGGTGAGCACGAAGGTGACGGAAGGCGCTGCAGGGGCCTTACCTGTGTCGCCGCTTCTTCCGTTTCTTGGTCTGGTTCAAAGCCGATTTGGACATTTTTCGGTCGCTGGAGGAAACATCTTCAGAATCTGAAAAGCGGGCGGAGGCACAGGCGGCAGAATGGAGAGGGGGCGCGCACGGCAACCCCCGGGTGCGTCGGGCTCCCGAAGCCCCGCGAGGGGCCCACTCCCGGCGGCCTCGGGGAGCCGCCCGGCCTGCTCAGTCTCCCCGGGAAGCCCTCGGCGAGGGCGACCCCATCCCTAAGCCGAGGCTGTTTCTACCCATGCCGGCGCCGGAATCCGGAGGTGGTGGACGGATTTCGTTTTAAGAGAAGCAAAGGCCCCGACACGCCTGGGACGCGGACGGCAGGGGAGCGAGACAGCCTCCTGGGTCGCAGGGTCCCCCTCCGGCGGTGCTCGGGGCTCAGCGCCCTCCCCTGCGCTCAGCCCCGGCGCCGGGGCGCAGAAGGTGGCCCCCCATCCCCTCGGAGCAGAGCCCAGGGCGCGGAGAGCTGGACCCCGGGAAGAGAGAGGGGCTTCTCGGGCACAGCCCCCTTTCCACTGCCCGCACCGTGCGGCCCCGCTCGGGACTGGAGAGACTGCGGCGCGCCACTTTTCGTTGCCCCTCCAGATATTAATAAAAATAAATAAATAAAACGAGAGCGGAAAATCGGGGGAATCGAAGAGCGCGAATCAGAGGCGGAGGGCCGAGCCGACGGAGAGGTGCGGCCGGGAAAGCGGCCCGTAGGTTCGGTGGCCCCCCAGCCCGCGAGGGTCGGGATCCCGGATACGGTGACGCTCAGGTGGGATCGCGGATGCCGACCGCTTGGGCTGCCGCGGTGGCCAGGTGGTCCTGAAGCTCGCGAGGGGAAAAATCAAACCCAGCTGACCAGTGCGGGGTGGGTGGGTGGGGGGTTGGAACAGAGAGAAGGAAGAAGGGCAAGACAACTTTGGACATCAGGGCTGGGGCCCTAAGCTGGCATCGGCTTCCCCGGTGCTCACGCCCGAAACGGAATCGGGCTGTAGGAGCGTGGTTCCTTTGGGAGGCCGCGGCCCAAGTGGAGCAGAGAAGGGGGACCCCTGGCCTGCCCCACGGGCTCCGACACCCTAAGCCTCTTTTCCAGTGGGGCCCCAACCGGGCGCTGCCGCAGAACCGGGTTCAACGCGCAGACAGGACAGCTCGGCTGCCGGAAACGCTGGGGCCCAAAGCCGGCCACCGCGGGGAGCATTTTCCCGTCCCCCCGGCCCAGGGCGCGCCGGCCCCAGGCCCGCGCTGCGACCCTTTGGCCTGGCACCAACTTCTGCACCCGGAGGAGCAGGCCTGGCGATGCAAGCCAGAGCCGACAGCGTGGGGTTCCCGGTTCTCACCCCAGTCGGGGAAGCCACACAGCCTCACCCTCACCTACCCGAGCTGGCCGTCTGGCTGGTGTCCAGCGGCCCCGACGCTCTGCCCAGCGGCTGTAAGTGGACGCTCTGCGGGTCGGACAGCACTTCCAGGAAGGTGGGCTGTGCGTAGAAGCCGGGGAGCCCCCCGGGCCCCAGTAGCCCCATGCCGCCCACTCCTGCGGGACTGAGCACGGAGCGCGCAGCCAGCAAGTGCCCGGGGGCCAGACCGTCGAGGGTAGCACGCGGGTGGGAGCTGGGGGGCTCCTTGTTCAAGCCCAGGATCTCCTGAATGCCAAACCCGGTGCACCTGGCCGGGGCGCTCCCGGAGGTACTCTTGGCCACTGTCTCGGCTTTGGGCTTGTTCAGCGCTTCCCCTGCTTTCCCGGTCATCTCTTGGCTCTTTGGAGGGGCCGAGGCCGAAAGTCTTGTGCTCCCCCCACCCCCCCGGCTGGCTCCCCGCTTCACGAAGTTGGTCCCAGGTGCCCCCTGCGATGTCTAATGCTCTGGAGCCCCAAGGAGATTCCCCTTTTATCCAACCAGGCGGCAGCCCAAGTGGGGTCAGAGCTGAGCAGCCAATCACCGGGGCCAAGAGCGATTAGGAATTCCAAAAAGCTGGCAGCTCCCTCCGCAGGCAGCGCTGAGGGGCCAGGGCGCTGAGGGCCGGGGCACCCGGTGGGCTCTGTAGGACACCCATGGGCAGGGGCCCCCAGAGACTGAGATGAGGCAACAAGATTCAGGGCAGTCCCAGGAGGTGGGTGGCTGGGGATTCTGGGCAGAGCCAGCTTAGACTGTCCCTGGAGTAGGGTGGGAGGATGGGATGAGGGCAGATCCTAGAGACTGGGAGCCTTGCTCCCTCCCTCCCTCAACTCCTATTCAGGTTTGGCAGGGTCAAAGAAGCCCAAATATGGGACCCCTGGGAAAAGGAAGAGCAAGGAAGGAGCAAGCTTCCTGGGCAAGCTGTGTGGTGGCAATGGGGAGAAGGAAGGGCCTGGGGTTTGAAGTGGGAGACGTGGGGATCTCCAAAGCACAGGATACAATGCCTAGTTCAGAAGAGCTACTCAGTAAATATCCCCCAATGAATGAATGAATAAAGGGGTCAGGTGTAGGGATCCCTGAAGGTAAAGAGGAGTGGTGGTGACTTCTTCTGGAGAACAACGCTGGACATCTGAACATTTTCCTAGAATAAAGCATGAAGTTCGCCCAAAAGATTTGCTCTTCTATCCACTCCCTTAACTAATTAAGTAATGAGCCCCTACCAGCTCTGAGCTAGGAGCTAGGGCTTCCCAGTCAATCAGGTGGACAAGTCAGAGGGTCTGCTATACCTTAGAGTTCACTGAGCAAACAAATGAAGAGGAGAGCATTGTTAATGTGGAGGGAAGGAGGAGGGTGTGAGGGGCAACCAAAAGGTGCGCTTCTGTCCCCAGTCTACAGGGGATCCCTTGACTAACTCCTGTGTTGGAAGCTGCAGAATTGCACCCAACTGGGCCAGTTGAAAGGGAACTGGTCCATGAGAGGCAGCAGGAAACTGCTTTATGCAGGCAGGCCCCTCACCCGGAGAAATAAGAAATGCCTGAATTCCAAAGGCTACTGATTCCTTGCTTTCGGGGAGGAGGGCTCCTTTGGGTCCAAGTGTTGAGTGAAGGCAATTCTACACACACACACACACACACACACACACACGCACGCACCATGGACCCCGGAGTGCCTGCACTCCATCTCCTCAGCTAATTCTTCTGTGAGCTTTTTGGGGCTGAGGACTGTCTGTCCACCTTGGTATTTAATACTTCCCTCCACTGTGCCTAGCATAGCATATAGTAGGCTTTTAATAAGGGCTTCTTGACTTGAAAGAAAGGGGAAATAAAGATAGGGTCAGTTGCTTTGGGCAGACCCTAAAAAACAAGGCTGGTGAGAAATTCCATTCAGGATTTCTGGGCTAGTCAACAGCAAACTTCCAAATAGATTGAAATCCCATAACTCTCCCAGCCTACTGCCAGAGTATCCAGTGCCCTCTCTGGTCACCATGAGGTCAATCTGAGAAGTAAGAGGAAAGCTTATAGGATATGGAAGCTGAGGCCTTGCTAACAGGGCTGTTGGAAGGTAGGTCTTCATCTGCTCTGGCCTGGTTCACATAGGAGCCAGAACTAGTCAGGGACATCCCTCATTGCAGAGGTTGTCTGGGAAACAGGCACTGTTCACTCCAGTGACTGCCTCCTTATCCCATAATAATGCCTTGCCTACTGTGCACCCATGTTCCTGAGTCCATTTACACAGCATGATATCAGGTCTTCACAAGAACCCAACTAGCATCTTGGTTCCACATTTGGAAGCTGTCATAGCTATTCTTACTTGCAAGGTGTAGACTCAGGGATATGCAGTCTCAAAGGCATCCTTCACCTTTATTCTGTGGAATTGGGTTTGTTGTGGTACCAGTCACACAGACAACCAGGAGCAAAGCAGTGGCCCTGCCTTCCAGATAAGAATTTCTATCCCCATTTCTTGAATGTGAAAACTTAAGTTTCCAGGAAGGTTAGGTGACTTGTCCCAAGCTCCCTAGCTTGTAAGTAGCAGAGGCCAGACTCAACATCAAATGAATCTGGTGTCAAAAGCTGTTTTCTTTTGACTCCATCCCTCTCTTGGCCTCCTTTCTATGCCAGCCTACCCTGGGAGGATAAATGGGAATGTTTCATAAATGGCAGTTGTCATATCCCTGACTTATCACAGGACATCCACGATGAGCCAGATGCCAGCCAATGGGCAAGGACGTGAGTGATGGAAAACAAGCATGGGGGTGATGGAAACTCGGCTCTTGCCAAGAGATGAGAATGAAAAATCTCTTGACCAAACCTTGTGTCTGAAGCTGCTAGTTCCCGCTCTCAGTGAGACGGTCTCCATCCCACCCTAGGAGGCTGGGAACAAGGACAACCCCAGGCCCTCTGAGAGGCACACTTGCTAGAAGCTGCAGTGAAGGGAGGACCCAGTGTCACCTGCAGCCAGCCCCACCCTTGAAACTGTACTCTGGAAGGACTCCTGGTTGGACTGTCTCTGAGCTGCTCTACTGAGGCTAGACCCAGACTGAGCACATTTGTGGACTCTGGAGTTGGGGGAAGCTACAGGGAAAGGCAGGCCCCCGGGGCTTGGGCTGGAGGAGTAAATGCCTTTCAGAGACATTTAGCTTAGTCACCCTGCATCCACATCCTGGATCTGTTACCTAATAGCTCTGTGACTTTGAGCCTATCATTAACTTCCTTCTTGGCTTCGATTGCTTTACCTATAAAATAGCCAGACAGTGGACCTGTATGCATCTCCTGACCCCTTGAGTTAGTATAGGGATCAAGGGCATGGACTTCAGAGCCAGATTTTCTGGATTCAGACTCCAGCTCTATCACTTAGTTGATGATCTTAGGAAATCTATCCAGCTTCTGTCTACCTCCTGTGCCTCAGTTTCCTCATCCATAAAATGGGAATAATAGTAGTACCTACCCCTTAAAACTGTCATGAAGATTAGAAATGTACAGTGCTAAGAATAGTGAGTAAGGTTATACCATGAATATACAAAATAAGGCTACAATAGAAGGTTCCTGGAAGTGTTGGTTGTTACTATCATCTTGCAGGTAGATTCTAAGACGACAATATGGCAAGGAGCAAGACAGACCTAGCCCTAGCCTCATGGAGTTTGAGTCCACGATTGAAGGAGCTGCTGTTTTTAAAGCATTTAACATGGTGTCTGGCCCTAGGGACTCCATACATCATGATTCTTATCACTATTATTAATGGGTGTCAGACCCCTTATGGCATTTAATCCACTCAACTTCTCAAGTTCTTTCCCCCGTGTTGCAAATATAAGACACTAAGTCTCAGGGAGGGAGTTAGGTTGAGAGACGATGCCGTCTCCCTCCTTTGCTGTGATGCTGGTCGTTTTTAGCACCAGCTGCAGCCAAGTCATTGTCCCCTGCTTGCTGCTTCCCTGAGTTGTCACTGCCCAGTTGTCAGCAACAATTTTTGGAGGGAGGAGGGTGGAAAATACAAGGAAGAGAAAGGATCTGTGTTTGAATCAATAATCCCATTATGAATCTGTCACCCATGAATGTGTTTCACTTTTTTTTAATGCTCTTGTGTATTTCGAGCTTACCCCGAGAGTAAACCTTGTCTTTTGTTGTGCTGGACAGTTGTCCTGAGAGAGTATCCCGACAGAGTCCCCGAGCTCCAGCTCTCTCATCCTCCTGTCATCAGACATTGGACCAGATATCCCATCCCCTCTGTTCAGTAAGGGGCTGATGCTAGGAGGAAAAACAGGAGCGACTTTGATTCACGTTGAAGTTATACACAGTGAACCTTTATTAACTTCTGGGCTTTTTCACACTGCCTCAACAAGTCCTCCCAACTACCCTGAAAGATGTGTATCAATTTTTAAATGAGGAAGCAACCTCAGAGAGGCTAGGTGAACTCCCTAGGAATTTGCAGCTGCCAAGGGCTAATCAGAGTTCAAATCCACTGTATTCTTGTTTTCTTAAAGATGGAACCAGAGCCTCAAGCAGAGGAAAGGACCTTTGGTGTAGGGAGGCAAATGGTGCCCCAGCAATGCTTCGAGCAACCATTCTGCCCCTATCCCAGAGAGAAAAGGAAGGGATACCCTCAAGGGGTTAAGAAGGGCTACTGAGGTCAAGGCTGGTGAATCCCCAGAACCTTGGTCTAACAAGAGCATCTTACTTCAAACACTTGGGCTGGATTCCTTCCCTTAGTTCTCCATGATATAATCTATACCTTTTGGATTTTTCTTGGAGGGTTCCAGGGAGTGGGAAGGAAGGAATAGACTCCTGACACTGCCTTCAAGACAGACTTAGAGAAGATCTTGTCTCTAGGTAGGTGTTCCAGGCGTTGTCCATTGCTCCGCCAGGATCTTATCCCAGTAGGACACCACTCACCCAGTTTCAGGCACCCACGACTCCCTGCCCATGCCCTCCCTCAGCTGTAACCATACCTTAGCCTCTTGAGGAAAAAGAAAACATCTCACATGTATCGCCCTTGTCTCTTCCCCAGTGTTCACCTATGGGCAGCGTGGAACAAAGGAAAAGAGCCAGGCTTAGAGGACTTCCTCCACTACCAGCTTGCCACATGCCTCTGGACTGTGTCCAGTCTCCCTGCAGTCTCAAGTGGTGGGTCTTGGAGCCCCAATTCCACAACGAAACAGGAGAGGCCAGAAACGTGCTTTCCCAGCTTCCTTTGAAGCTAGGACATGGTCATGTGACCTGCTCCACCCATCAGAAGCAACCGCCCAGGGACTTTGACTCTGGAGCCAGTGACACAGTGACTACATCTCTGTTGCCCTGAGAGGATGTTTGTTTTTGCCCTATAGGAATGTTGTGAGACAATTTAGTCAAGAACCTTCAGCAAGTATTTACTGAGCACCGACTATATGCCAGATACTGGTAATAGGAATACTGTGGGGGTAAAAGAAAGCAAAGCCCCCATGGTACTTAAGTTTTAGTTTGAGAGATGGTTAATGAACAGGCAAGTAAGCAAGCAAATGAGATAATTTAAGAATCGGAAGTGCTAAAGAGAAAACACAGTAGGGTGAGGGGTTTTAGACCGATAGCAAGAGGGATCTCTTTTGGATGCAGGACAGAGAGGGGTTTCTGGGCTGTCCACATTTGGGCAGAGACCTGAGAAGTGGAAGCCAGCCAGGTTGGGGGCTGAGGCAGGTGGCAGGATTGGAGGAGCAGCTGAAGAAGCATCAGGTAGGTGTTTCTAAGGAACATCAAGAAGGCAAGGGAGACTAGAAGGGAGGGCTGAAGGTCAGGTGAACATTTGAGGGGAACTCAGTTGGTCAGAAGGGGTCCGGGCCTGCAGGACTTCATGGGATTTTGGATGGTATCCCCAAAGGGAACAGAAGCTGCTAGCAGTTGCGAAACAAAGAAGCCAGTCAGGAGGTGGACTATGCAGCCCAAGCCAGAGAAAGCATTGGTCAATTTTAGGGTATGAAGGCGGCAAAGGGGAGAGAGAGGGGGGATGGATTGGGGATTACTAACAAAAAATTTGTTGGCTTAAAGCTCAACATTCAGAAAACTAAGATCATGGCATCTGGTCCCATCACTTCATGGGAAGTAGATGGGGAAACAGTGGAAACAGTGGCAGACTTTATTTTTGGGGGCTTCAAGATCACTGCAGATGGTGATTGCAGCCATGAAATTAAAAGACGCTTACTCCTTGGAAGGAAAGTTATGACCAACTTAGATAGCATATTAAAAAGCAGAGATATTACTTTGCCAACAAAGGTCCGTCTAGTCAAGGCTATGGTTTTTCCTGTGGTCATGTATGGATGTGAGAGTTGGACTGTGAAGTAGGCTGAGCGCCAAAGAATTGATGCTTTTGAACTGTGGTGTTGGAGAAGACTCTTGAGAGTCCCTTGGCCTGCAAGGAGATCCAACCAGTCCATTCTGAAGGAGATCAGCCCTGGGATTTCTTTGGAAGGAATGATGCTAAAGCTGAAACTCCAGTACTTTGGCCACCTCATGCGAAGAGTTGACTCATTGGAAAAGACTCTGATGCTGGGAGGGATTGGGGGCAGGAGGAGAAGGGGACGACAGAGGATGAGATGGCTGGATGGCATCACCGACTCGATGGACATGAGTCTGAGTGAACTCCGGGAGTTGGTGATGGACAGGGAGGCCTGGCGTGCTGCGATTCATGGGGTCGCAAAGAGTCGGACACGACTGAGCGACTGAACTGAACTGAACTGAACAAAAAATTTGAGAGCAGCAAGCGCTTTCCCGGACAGAGTGCAATTTTTAAAATTCAGAGATGTTGGAGCCCAGAAGTCTCTCTGATGCTTCTGTTATCCTTAGAGTCCCAGCAGCCCCCTCATTAGGCTCAGAGCTGTTCCCATGGTATCGTGATCTGGTTCAAAGGCATATCCCTGCCCAGACGTTCAGCCTCCATCTACTGATCAGAATTGGGAGGGAGGGTCAGATTCAGGCAGGTCTTTGTGATCAGTAGAGCTGCCTACCGAAGCCATTAATATTAAGCTATTGTAAATGGGAGGAAATAGCCTGGAGGAGGCTCACAAAAGGGAGGCAACAGGCATATGTCCTGAGGGTGACTTTGCCAGAGACCCACGAGGCAGGTGGGAGCAAGGGAACCATGGCAATGCTACATCCAGTCACAGAAGGAGAAGAAGTGGAAGTGCAGAGGTGCCACTGAGGTCTCATCCCACAAAGAAGTTTCCAGATTCCTTACTTATTGACCCTCTGGGGTGGGCAGCTTTGTCTTTACTAATTGTAAGACTTTGAGCAAGTTACTTCACTTCTCTGAGCTTCAATTTTATGATGCATAAAATGAGTTATTGTGAGCTTTACATGAAACTTTTACAAAATCCTATAATAGTCATTTACAATTTTGTGGGCTGCCCACCATCTGAACTTGATCCCTATTTGGGAGAAGTCCCCAACTTATGAGTCCTAGTGGAAGACAGAGCCCCAGTTCTGCAACAAAACTGGAAATGCCAGATACTTGCCTTCCAGCTTCCCTTGCAGCTAGAACATGGCCACATGACCTGGGCTGTACCAGTCAGAAGCAAACACCCTGGACTTTGAATCCAAAGACCATGACACAAAGAGGCAAAAACTGTGTGAGAATCTCCTCTGGTAGCAATGTGGTTGCAATGAGACTTGAGCTGCAGAGTGACAGGTTTGCAGCAGATCCTTGCTCAGGGTTGGTGGCAGCAGCAGTGGGAGGATCAGCAACTCAGGATCCAGTAAGCGGTGCAGTAACTGCAGTGGCTTCTACACCAGACCAGTGCTGTGACAGGCTTTGGGGCATTGACTGTAGATTCCAAACTTCCTGGAGGAATTTTGAACTACTCAGTATCATTCTGGTAAATTCCTTTTTGGGTCAAATCAGACAGAGTTGTTTATAAACCTGAAACCAAGCTATTAAAATTGTGGGTTTAGGACCTAACCCCAACACAGTCCTACCTCGGAACCTTAATTTCCCTTAACAATCTAATTTGGGTCAAATTTGAGCTATGAATAATATGGGACTATAAGCAGCAGGACTTTGGAGACAGATCCCCTAATAAAATCTATTTCTATGGGTATAGTTGAGACTGATAGTTGCCTACTCAATTTATATTCTCTCCTCTGCCTTGGTATTACATTTTATTCAGAGTGGTGATGTCCATAGCTAAAATACTACATTTCTCAACCTATTTTTTCAACTTTAAGTGTCCATTTGGTAAAGTTGTAGTCAAAGAAATATGAGCAGAAATCTTAAGATGTTTTGTACATACCTTTTTTGCTTTTTCTGCCTTTCTTCTAGCTTCCTGTCTGGAATACAGACATGATGGCTAGTGCTTCAGCAGTTGCTCTGGGCTGTGAGGTGACCCTGAGGATGGAAGCCAACATTAGGAAAATGGAGTGAATAATAGGAGTCTGCGTACCTGAAGACTGAGGAACTTCCATATGAGCCCTGCTCTGCCCCCAACAAGCTTTTTTTACAAAGAGAGAAAAATTTCCATCTCCCTCTACCCACCAGTGTCTAAGCCACTGAGGGGTCTCTGTTACTAGAGGCTGGAAGTGATTCTTCACTGATACCACAGAGAAGCATTTGAAATCAAATGTTTTGAGCTGGGGTGGGGGGTAATTGAAGGGCTTGTCATCACAGCAGAGATCTGGTTTATCTCCAAGTCCTGACAGATGAAAACCTCTCTTGGTCTGTCTCTCCTCTCCAACCTTATAGATGCTGGTGTTCATTTGATCCTCGTCTGTGCACTCTAAAGTACCTTCATGAGTGGTAGACCCTAGAATTGCTTTTGTAGTGGTTGAGATAGCACCAACCTGACTTTGCTGCAGAGAAGCCCCTTACTTTTTTGTTCTGGTGCTTTCTCATGATGCCCAGCGTGCTATTTGCAGGTAGATCTGCAAACATGGCTCCACTCTTGCCTCCAGGACTTACTGTGTGCTATGGGGTGAGCTTTTAGCATCTCTGTGCCTCAGTTCCTTTACCTGTAAAATGGAGATGGTGATGCTTGAACTGGCTTTCTTGGAGAGCTCTTGGAGGAAAATATGCATGAAAGTATTTGGAAGATGGTGAAGGATCACACAGAAGTCTGGTAATCTTTTTTTCTGGTTACAAATGATGGCCCAGAATATATTGACCATCTCATTTGCAAGCTTGCATTCTTTTTTCTACTTTATACTTGTCCACAGTTGCAACTCATCTGCCCACCTTCCTCACTCTTCAGTCTTTTAAGATCTGCCCTAGATTTATATCTGTTGACTTGATATTTTACTGTGCATCATTCATAGATAGCTAGCATTTATTTATTGAGATTTACAACTACCTCTGGCGATCTCCGTTAACATTTATCGAGTGCTCAGCACTGTACATGGATTATCTTAGCAATACTCAGAAAAAAGCTAGGAGATGGGTGTTTCATTTTTTTTTTAACTGATGAGGAAACTGAGTCATCGTATGGTTATGGTCAGGCAGCTAGTGAATTGTGTAGTCAGTATTTGAACCCAGGTGAATTAGTCTTGTAGCAATAAGGCTATGTCAGTTCAATTACTCCAAGAAAACAGATACCGAGACTGGGTTAGGAATGCAATGGTTTATTGGGGATAGAGGTGAGGGTAACACCTGTGAAAGGTAAAGGAGAAGGGGAGCAGGACTGGACAGGAAGAGTCTCAAACCACAGTGAAGATCTGACAAAGTCTCAGACAATCTAACAGGGAGCTCCAGAGCAAAGACTGCCCCTTAAAGGAGCCTTGAGTTGGGCAGAAATGGTTAGACCCTAGGACCTATGCTCATCATGCCCAGTCACTCAAACACGGCAGTGAGTGATTATAACTAGTGTTTCTGTATCATGTACTTGAATGTTACTAAGAGAGTAGATCTTAAAAACTCTCATCACAAAAAAATAACTGGTAACCATGTGGTGGGATGGAGGTGGCAGTGAATGCTATGGTGGTAATCATTTTGCAGATTATAAATGTATTGAATTAACATGCTATACACCTTAAACTCACAGTGTTATGTGTCAATTATATCTCAATAAAGCTGGCAGGAAGAAAAAAGCACCACTGCAGTGGATCTGAAAAAGGCTACAGCTGGTGACTCTGCTAACCACGCTCCATCCCTCAACAGCAAGTACTTTATTGAAGGGGGATCAGAGCAGGGCAGCTCCATGGCTTCTACAAATAAGGTGTAATAACAACTCAGACGGCGTATCGTTTGCTCTGGGTCCTGGGGTCCAGGCACAGCTAGGCTTGGCTGTGAACTGTGGGTTGGTTCCAGGTCTGTTTTATGCATATCCTTCTGGGACTGTGGCTACATGCTCTTCTAGCAGAGTTCAGGATGAACAGAGGCAGCCAAACCACACAAAGCCATTCAAAGCCTCTTCTTGCATCATATCGGCTAACACCCCATTGGCTGAAGTTGGTCACATAGTCAAGACCAAAGGCAATGGAGTGGGACCGTGACCTTCCCCAACCAGGGAAGCCCTGACAAGGGTAGAGAGGGAAGGAAGAATCGTGGACAAACACCTACACTATCTGAGCAGCCATCTGGCACCAAAATCCACACGTTGGCTATTTTGTTGTAAGTGGCTAGTACCGCAACTGATGTGAGCTATTACGTACAATGGCTGAAAGCACAGTTCTGAAGTCAGATGGCTGGGGTCAGACCCTGGCTTCAACACTCTCAAGCTGTACCGTCTCAGGCATTTATGAGACCTCTGGGAGCCTCAGTTTCCTCTTTTGCAAAATGGGGATAAGTAAAGAATCCATTTTGTAGGGTTATGAGGAAATGAGAGAACATGCATAAACCCTTTGCCATGGTGCCCGGTACATGGTAGGCACTCACAAATGTTGTATTTACTTCTAATTCTTACAACAACCTTGTATAATGGTGCTGTTTTTTACTTATTTACTGGCTGTGCTGGGTCTTCATTGCTGCACGCAGGCTTTCTCCCGTTGAGGCGAGCCGGGGGCTACTCTCCAGTTGCGGTGGGCAAGCTTCTCATTGCAGTGGCTTCTCTTGTCGTGAAGCACGGGCTCTACAGTACTGGGCTCAGTAGTTGTGGCGCATGGGCTCAGATGCCCCTCGGCATGTGGGATCTTAGTTTCTGGACCAAGGATCAAACCCCTGTCTCCTGCATTGACAGGTGGATTCTGAACCACCAGACCACCATGGAAGTCCACTAGCTGTTAGCCCAGAACTGTGTATTATTCTGAGAACCCATCGCCTTCCCTGGGTGTTACGACGGGTTCCAGCAATGGCCCCCCTCCCCCGAGTCCTGTACCTGTTTCCGTCTTTCCTCAATATTTGTCCATCAGACCTCAGGCTTTAGGACACCTCTCTGGAAAAATCCCATCCCACCTAGCACCTCCTCATGTTTCCAGTCAGTCATCCTGGGGAGAAGGTCACCCACTCCCACATGGCCAGAAATATCTTCCAGTATGTTCCAACTGCTCAGAATCACCACTTGGCATAGTCCAAGGGTGGAGGTGGGTAGGTGTCGAAGAAAGTAGAAAGAGAGACCCCCCGGCCCCCATCCCAGGACTCCCAGAGGGTGGAGGGACTGCGGTGGGTGCAGAGGAGAGGAGGCCAACACAACACAGAAAGTCAGCCAGCAAAAGGGTTAGCCCCACAATCCCATTCTACTTAATATCCCATAATAAAATGCTGTCAACATGAGTTTCCTGTTCAAGTGGATTTGTTAAGAAGGCTGGGCAGGTCAGAGATGTGTTCTGGCCTCCTATGTGTGTGTAGGGGATGCCTCAGGCACAAGAGCCCCTCCTCACCTTTTCCCCTCTGCAGTCCAAAGAAGCTCCCAGAAAGGGGGCTGTCATACTTGTCTGTACCCATCAAGTCTGTGATGGCTCACACAGGGCCCTAGAGCCCCCCAGAGGGGAGTGTGTCTCCTTTTTTTTTTCTTCGTTTCTTTTTTATTTGAGTGTGTTGCCTTTTTTTTTCTTCTTCTTCTTTTCTTTTTATTTGACTGTGTCTCCTTTTTTTTTTCATTCTTTTCTTTTTATTTGAATTGTCTCCTTTGATAAGCATCCTGCCACGAAGGCAGAAAGTATGATTTTTAAGTGGGGAATTCAGACCTGTACCCAAGGGTGGGGAGGGGGGTCCCAGGTGGGGCGAGGCACGTGTCAGAGCCCCCAAATCCCACCATGATGGAGGAACCACGGGTCAACCCTGGGGCCACCTAGGGGACAGAGAGCTGCTGAGTGAGAAGCTTGTAGATCCGGTGTGGCCTCTGCCCTACCGAGCGACAGCTCAGGGGTGACCCCAGTTAGTTCTTCAGACTGGCTGCTGGCTACCCTGCTGCCTTCCAGGCTGACCCACTGCTGAGCTTTCCTCCCCATGGAGGACTGGGGCACAGGCCTGACCTCCCCAGGGAGGTTGGCCAAGCTGCCTTGGGAGCCTTGAAGGAGGGTTTGACAAGAGTTTACTACTGAGTGGTCACCTTGGGTCAGAGGTGAGGGCTGTCCCGACATCACCTTGTTGAATCCAGGGGAGCTGGGTCAGGGGGCAGCAAGGAGGTCAAGGCTGTGGAGAGGGGCTGCAGAAGGCTGGAGACTAGCATTATCCATATTTTCCCCTGAGTTAATGGGGTGGGGGTCCTGGGGAGTTTAAGAAGTTAAACCAAGACCTCACGTAGGGAGGGGCATCACTGGGACAGGGGTCCAGCTCTGTCTGACCCCAGACCGCACCCCACCTCCCTCCCCATTCCTCCCACCATACCCCCATCCCCAGCCAGGGGTGTGGAGCGATGCCTAACTCAATCAGAGGCTTCAGGATCCCAGCCTGGGCTCGGGCTCTGCGGGGGAAGCTGGGGCATCTGCAGAAAGGCACGGGGCCCAAGTCGAGAGGATGAGGTCAGGCTGCAGCTCCTCTCCTGGGCGCCTGTGGGTGGGCGACCAGCTGGGGGGGTGGGAGTGAGACCAGGGGAAGGGGTGGTGGGCCTTGGGGATGAGGACGGGAGGCCTGGGCTTCCAGCCCTTTTGTGAGCCCTTTTAATTCGTGTAAATGAGGGTTTTTAATTTGTTATTCTGGGTTTTATTTCTATTACCATCTCATTTGCCTCTAAACCCTATTTCGCCCCAGCCTGGACCGAATTCCATTTGATGCATTAGGACTAATTCTCCTCCCAAAGGGTTAGATGTTTTCTCCCCACACAAAAGTCGCTTATTTTGGATAAAGAGACGATTAGATTTATCTTTAATATTTTAATGGCAGCTGGGATTAGCGGGCAAACAGCCCTGACTGGGGTTGTTCCCCGCGGATTAGGTTCTGATAAACTCTCAGATGGGGAGCCCCTACCCCCACCCCACCCCACTTTCTGTTTCCCACAAAGTGCTTTTTATTATTTTGGGTTGAAAAAAAAATTCCCTTGTCTTTTGGAACATCATAAATTCCATTTGCTGTTTTCTATTAAATCAAGTTGATTAAATTCGTTGTGACTCTTTGCACATAGATCTTTTTAATTTTAACGTCTCCAGCATAAAATCTTTAATGGTGCAATTCGAAATGGCTGCAATATACAGTTCAGGCCTTGATAAAGCAGATGGAAATGAGGTTCTTCCAGGAAGGGGGGCTGTCAGGAGGGGCTCAGTCAGGAGCTGGCACAGACCTCCAGGAGAAGCCAGGGATGACTCTGCTTCAGGTCAGAGAGGCTGGGGTCCCAATCCCTGTTCTGCCACCTCCTAGCTTTGGGGCCTTGGCCAGGGCTTGCTGTGTGGGTTGTAACTTCAGCTGATGCTTACTGATATGCTTCCGCTGTGCCTAGCGCTGTGCACGCACCATCAATAACCCTTTGCTCAAGATCACACAGCAAGTTGGTGGCAGAGGTTGAGTCCGGCTTGTCTTCGGCCAGAGAAGCCTCAGCTCACCTCTTGGAGCCTCCATTTACTCATCAGTGATACGGGGGTGCTCAGTTGGGGCCCTGGGTCTCAGGAGCTTGGAAAGATGCGATGCAGTCCACTTTGGGAACGGTACAGAGCTGGATTCTTCTTGAGGATGGCGGGTGACGGGGCTGGCAGTGAGGCCAGCCCCTCAGGGACCCAGAGGCCTCCTCATCGCTGCGAAGAGCTGAGTTCTGAGACCCTGGGAAACTTCCGTGACTCCAGGGTTGAGGAGAGAGGCATGCAGGGGCCGGCCTCCCCCACTCTCACCAACAACCAGCCCTCCAGCCTCCCACCTCAGGCTTTTCTCCCTGGCCCTCCGGCTCTAATCCTGACCTCATCAAGTCCTGGGAAGGGTTGATCCACAGGAGCAAATCCCTCATTCGGAGGGACAAAATCAGCTTAATTTGCAGCAATTTGAAGCAGGTCTTTGCCAGGATTTGAATATCAAATTATCCCACAGCCCAGGCTGGCCCCGGGAGGCCTCCTGCCGCAGGATGGATGGATGTGTTCTGGGCACCACCAGGGAGATTGTTCTGGGCTGTGTGTGTGTGTGCAGTGGGGGGCTCGGTGGGCTGTCCGAGGGTGCTGGGGAGGGTGAGGTCACAGTTAGCCCCTGTCTCCAGAGGGCACTGCAGCTCCTGGACCTGGGGGAGGAGGTGAGGGAGGAAATCACCTGTTCATGAGACTTTACCTAAAGTCTTGTCAAATACACAGATTCCCAGACCCCTCCCCACATAGGAGGAATCAAGGTGTTCATAACCAAGCGGGTCTGGAAATTTCTGGAATAGTGCCGTTACTCAATCAGCAAACACTTGCCATGCAGACACTTTGCGTCTCCTCATGTTCTGAGAAAGTCGATCTCTGGCATCCACCGTGCCTGCCTCTGGCCCTGGAGACCATGCCCCACTTTGTCATCTGCTCCTTGATGCCCTGAGTCAGCTGCTGCCAAGGACTCTTCAGCCTTCTTTCCCTGGTCAGCTCGCCCATGTCTTCCCAGAGCTCCTCCATGCCAAGTTCAGGCTGGGCAGACATCCTCTGATGTAGAGGACATGGGGCATGTGACCCAGACCAGAACGCCGGGTCAGACCCCTCTCATGGCCATGTTGTTCCCCTGTGAAGCTGAGAGCCTCTTCGGGAAGGGCTGGGACTCCGGGTCTGACACTGAGCAGACAGACTGCCCATCAAGGGTGGGAGAAACGTGTTGGTCCTGACCAGCATGTGCCCCCTCACTGTGTGAAAGCAGCAGCCAGGACTGCTGAGCTAGCCCCATGCAGGCCTGTCTGTCCATCCAACACCATCCGCAGAGATGAGAAGGCCAGTCCTGTCCTCAGAGATCCCACCACTGGCAAAAACCAGTGTGACATGCATTGTAACACCATGAAGGGTTAGTCGCTCAGTCGTGTCCGACTCTTTGTGACCCCATGGACTGTCGTCCACTGGGCTTCTCTGTCCATGGGGGTCTCCAGGCAAGAATACTGGAGTGGGTTGCCCTTCTCCTCTCCAGGGGATCTTCCCAACTCAGGGATCGAACCCTGGTCTCCCGCATTGCAGGCAGATTCTTTACTGTTTGAGCTACAGGGGTAACACCATGAACACTTACTAAGTGCTCACTGCCCAGTTTTACGTGCTTTTCTCTATTCATCCATGTCATCCCATAAAAACCCTGTGAGGTGGGAAATATTTAATGCATCCATTGTATAGATGAGGAAACTGAGGTACAGAGAGATTAGTCACATGCCCAAGGTCACATAGTCATCAATGGTGGATCTGGGATTCATATCCGGGCAGTCTGACTCCAAGCCCTCTGTCTATCCATCCATCCTTAAAACTGTTTGTGTATTAATATATTATTTCTCCATAGGTGACTTGCTTTATTTTTTTCTTTTATTATTTTTTAAAAGTTTTAGCTGCACTGGGTAGTCATTGCTTTGCACAGGCTTTCTCTAGCTGCAGTGAGCAGGGGCTACTCTTCATTGCAGTTCTCATACTGCTCATTGCAGTGGCTTCTCTTGCTGTGGAGCAAAGGCTCTAGACGTATGGGCTTCTGCAGTTGCAGCACACGGGCTTGGTAGTTGTGGCTCACGGACCCTAGAGCATGGGCTCTGTAGTGGTGGCATATGGACTTAGTTGCTCCATGGCACGTGGGATCTTCCCGGACCAGGGATCGAACCCATGTCCCCTGTATTGGCAGGTGGATTCTTATCCACTTCACCACCAGAGAAGTCTCTGATTTGCTTTATTTTTAAAGGCATAATCACAGTGTGTTTGGGGAGCACAGAACTCACATGAGGGTGATATGGAGGAGGTATCTTTATTTAGTCAGTGATGTTGTTGGGCAACAATTGTGTATCTGGCACTGGTGACATAGAGATGAAAAGCTGGTCAAGGAACTCACAAATGGGGACATAATGTCCCATAAGCAGATTGCTATGGGCTCTGATGGACAAATATGGGAGCACTGGGGAGACCCCAAAGCTCGGGAGATCAGGACAGGCTTCCTGGAGGAGGGGCTCATGAGCTGAGACTGAAAGGATGATGGGGAATCTCAGAGACACATCCAGTCCTTAAGCTGAGGGCAAGGGGGCCAGAGACCCTGCTGGGCACCGACACCCTCTTTGTCTCAGCCAGTCTCTCCTTCATGGAGCCTTCCTGAAGCAACCAACCCCAGCCCCTTCTCTACCATCTACCCTAGACAGGGTCCTCTCCTGGGGAGGCCTTTAACCCCAGCTCCTGTGTATTCCTAGAAGGCACCAGACTCCAGAACCCCCAGTTCTTATGCCAGTGAGGGCTGAACAGAGTCTGTTGTGGGGGCAGAGGCTGCCTTGGGAAATCCCAGTGCCTTGATTTGAGGGCATCTAGACTTCAGAGCAAGAAGGGACCCCAGAAACTACCCAAACCCACTTAGAAGAATGGAGCAAGGCCCAGGGAAGTAACAGGAGTTGCCTGGAGCTCAAATTCCCAGCCCCTAGTGCCTTGATCTTCTCTCTAGGGTGGTCTGGGCTCCCCTGGTCTCTCCCCTGACCCTTGTCTTCATGCCTCTCTCGCCTGATGACAGCCAGGGTAGCCTTTCCTGAATAACGATGGTATTGGCTCAGATTAAGGGCAACTAGCTGGCTCTTGGCTTTTCCTTTTTATATAACAACTAATCTCCTTCTAATCAGCCATTATTAAATTATATTCCGTTTTTAATTCATTCACAGATCACGGTTGGGACAGCTGGATAGATAATTGGGGAGAGATAATTTATGTAAATGAGGAGCAGCAGAAGGTAGGAAAGTGGAAGGCTGAGGACCAAGGGCTGGGGAGGGACCTGGCTTGACCTGGCCTGGAAACGGGTGGCTGGGAACACTGCGGGGACTGGGGCCTGTCATGGAACTGACTGGTTGGCCCTCAGCATCACCTTCAGTGTTTCTGGCAAAAGGGAAGCTCACTACTTTTTTGGGGGCTGGGCATCTCTCTAACATCAGCTCTCATTAGAAGAGGGTCTTGAGAAGCAGTAGAATGCTGCAGAGAATGGAGTCAGACCTGTGTTTGATTCCAGCTCCACCACTTCATAACTGCCTCTTTTGTTTTTCTGGTCCATCCCTTGAGGCAGAAACTGGCAACCCACTCCAGTATTCTTGCCTGGAGAATTTCATGGACAGAGGAGCCTGGTGGGCTACAATCCACGGATGGGGTTGCCAAGAGTTGGACACGACTGAGTGACTAACACACACACGAGGCTTGTGGGATCTTAGTTCCTCAACCAGGGAACCAACCTGGGCCCTTGGCAGTGAAAGCACAGAGTCCTAACCACTGGACTGCCAGGGAATTCCCAGCTGTTTCTTAACTTCATTTTCAAACCTGCAAAGTGGAGGTATGGCTAGTGCCTGCCTCATGAAGGGGTGCAGAGGTTTAACTCGGTGCAGAGGAAAAGAAAGAGCCTAATACCCAGTGTACACAGTGGCTCTTAACACTAGTGCAAGGACTAGGCACTTGGGTCATATTGACCTCCCTCTAACAACTGCCTCCAGGCCACGGAGCTTGCTTCCGATGACAGAACACATCCACTCCCCTTGCGTAGATGACATATCCATCCCACTGATGTTAATTACATCAGCAACTGACACTGCGGTGTCCCCTGTGCCAGCAACTGCGGTAAACGAAACACTTGCTGTATGGCACCCCACCATATCGTCAGAACAAACTGGATGAAGTGGGCGCTACTGTCTCCACCTGACAGGTGAAAACACTGTGGACCCAGGCTCTCACCTGATGAGAAACTAAAACAGAAGCCTGCTTGGAAAGGGCAAGGAGGGAGCGCAAAACCTCGAGCCCAGCTGGAGGCCATGTTGGGCAGGTGGCTTGGGGACCGGCAGGCAGGGACAGGGCTGGCAGGAGAGGCAGGTGGAGAAGGGTGGACCTCCACGGGAACTGGGCACGGGTGGGCACAGGTGATGGACAGGGCCCGAGGTCTGCATGTGACTGAGGTTGGCAAGGGCTCATGGTAGGGCCTTGGACCATTCCCAGAGGGAGGCAGGGGATTAGGGAGGGTGGTCCGAGGGGGTCCAGGACAGTAATGGGATTAGCCCTCAGGCAGTGAGTGAAAGTTATTAGCGTGTGGGGCCTCTGGCCTCCCACCCGAGGCCGCAGCTGTCACCCATCCACAGGAGCGAGTCACCAGCATCGCCCCCCACCCGGGCAGGCTGGCACCCTCAGCCCTCCACAGGCTCTCCTGCGGTGATCATCTGTCAGGGGGCTGGCCTCCCAGCCTCAGCCTCCTGTCTACCCTTGACAGGCCGGGCCACCCACACACACAGTGTGTATTAACACGCCCTGCCTAGCACTGCCCTGCGCCTTGGTTTCCCCATGGGGATAGAAGGAGAAGTGAGAATGCTTGCGACTCTTTGGAGGGGAACTCCTGAGGCATGGAGGTCAGGGCCAGACCGCCTTGGAATCTGGTTCTGACAAACATTAGCTGGGTGACCTTGGGCATGACTGTTACCCTCTCTGGGTCCTAACTTATAAAATGAGAACAGTAGCACCAGAGAAGCCAAAGAATTGATGCTTTTGAACTGTGGTGTCGGAGAAGGTTCTTGAGAGTCCTTTGGACTGCAAGGAGATCCAACCAGTCCATCTTACAGATCAGTCTTGCTGAAGCTGAAACTTTGGCCACCTGATGCAAAGAGCTGACTCATTGGAAAAGACCCTGATGCTGGGAAAGATTGAGGGCAGGAGGAGAAGGGGACAACAGAGCATGAAATGGTTGGATGGCATCACCGACTGGATAGACATGAGTTTGAGCAAGCTCTGCGAGTTGGTGAGGGACAGGGAGGCCTGATGCGCTGCAGTCCATGGGGTCGCAAATAGTCGAACACGACTGAGCGACTGAACCGAGTTCAGTTTTCACGGGAGGATTTTCAGAGGCGGGGCTGGGAGAGAGGGGCGGGTCTGAGAGTGGGTCCCACAGCGAGGTTCAGGATGCTGGGTACTTCCCCGGGTCGGGGCGGCAGAGGGCCTGATGCCGCAGGACTGGACGAGGTGCCTTGCCTGCTGGCGGAGCCTGGGCGGCGGCCGCCCGGGCCCGGGGAGGGCTGCCGGACGCCGTGGGGGCCGCTCGCGGCTCCCTCTAGCGGTGAAGGCGCGGATAGCCCTCCGGGAAGGGCGCCGGCCCGCGAGGCACGACTGCGGTCACAGTGTCCCCGGGAACCCCGCGCCCAGTCCGACTTCCTCGAAGGCAGCAAGGGGAGGGATGCCAAGGGTCCTAAGAAGCTTCCTCTGCTAACCAGTGCATGACACCCATCGTTAGAGCGTCTTTCCTTCAGCTTGTGAGTCAGCCTGTTAAAATGAAATGACCTCCCAGGGGGACGTCTGACCCACTGCTGACCCAGGGTGGGCAGCGGAGTGCCACCCAGCCCGGTGCCGGCGTGGGTGGGGCTTGAGATGGTAGTCTGTGACGGGGCACCAGTCACCCCTTCTCTAGCCTCCGTTTCCCCGTGATAAACTGACAGGGTGCCATTAGGGGATGGTGGTTCTGCCCTTTCAGGGGCACAGGCCTATTGAAATGTAAAACAACTGACATTCTACCTCCGGGAAGTGCTTGTATTTGTCTGACTGAGGAACCTTCGTCATGACCCAGCACTGTTAGGCAGTCAGTAAGGCTTTTACATGAAGTGATACTTTATTAATCTCAACATCTGTATGTTTGAAAATGATTTTTAAATAAACATTTTTTTAAAACAGTTTTAAGCATGCAGAGAAGTTGTGAAGATTGTACAGAGTTTTTATAAACCCCACACCCAAAATTCCCATATTATCAACATCTGGCATTAGTATAGTGTGTGTGTATATATATATATATATATATATATATATATATATAGTATATATATATATACTATACTTATATGTATATTTTGGAGAAGGAAATGGTAACCCACTCCAGTATTGTTGCCTAGAGAATCATGTGGATGGAGGAGCCTGGTGGGCTGCTGTCTATGGGGTCGCACAGAGTTGGACATGACTGAAGCAACTTGCTGCTAAGTTGCTTCAGTTGTGTCCAACTCTGTGCGACCCCATAGACGGCGGCCCACCAGGCTCCTCTGTTTCTGGGATTCTCCAGGCAAGAACACTGGAGTGGGTTTCCATTCCTTCTCCAATGCATGAAAGTGAAAAGTGAAAGCGAAGTCATTCAGTTGTGTCCGACTCTTAGCGACCTCATGGACTGCAGCCCACCAGGCTCCCCTGTCCCTGGGATTCTCCAGGTAAGAACACTGGAGTGGGTTTCCATTCCTTCTCCAATGCATGAAAGTGAAAAGTGAAAGCGAAGTCATTCAGTCGTGTCCGACTCTTAGTGACCTCATGGACTGCAGCCCACCAGGCTCCCCTGTCCCTGGGATTCTCCAGGTAAGAACACTGGAGTGGGTTTCCATTCCTTCTCCAATGCATGAAAGTGAAAAGTGAAAGTGAAGTTGCTTCAGTCATGTCTGACTCTTAGCGACCCCATGGACTGCAGCCTACCAGGCTCCTCTGTCCATGGGATTTTCCAGGCAAGAGTACTGGAGTGGGGTGCCATTGCCTTCTCTTTCTATATATATATATAGGCGAAGGACATGGCAACCCACTCCGGTATTCTTGTCTGGAGAATTCCATGGACAGAGGTGCCTGGTGGGCTACAATCCATGGAGTCTCAAAGAGTCGGACACGACTGATCAAATGATACTATATATATATATTTTTTTTTTTTCTTTCTTTCTTTCTTGCCACTCTGCACGGCCTGTGGGATCTCAGTTCCCAGACCAGAGACTGAGCCTGGCCGTGACCTCACAACTGAGCACACGTGCACTAGCACTGAACCTAACCGCCAGGCCACTAGGGAACTCTCTAGAATGGTAAACCTGAGGGTGAGCCAAGATTGATAATTTACCAGCTAAAGTCTGTGTTTATTCATAGTCCTTAGTTTTCACTGTGTGTCCTTTTTTCTGTCCCAGAAGGTCACAGGACATCTAACCTTCATGTCTCCATAGCCTCCTCTTGGCTGTGATGATTTTGTGTAACTTTAAAGAGAAAAAAATAAAAGTACACATTCAGGCAGTGGAACACTTTCTATCTTATATATAAGAAAAGTATATATAACTATCTTAATTTCTGGAAGGGTAATGGAAAAACTGGCTGCGGTTGATTGTGGGGAAGGGAATCAGAGGACTGGATAAGAGGGGTGTGAGGGAAGCGTACATTTTATTCTATACACTTTTGTGTTCATTTACTTTTATCTAGCTTGATAAACATAAACATAAATGCCACCTGCCAAGGCAGGAGCCCTGGGTTCAACCCCTGGAAGATCCCCTGGAGAAGGAAATGGCCACCCACTCCAGTATTCTTGCCTGGGAAATCCCATGGACAGAGGAGCCTGGTGGGCTACAATCCATGGGGTCGCAAAAGCGTCGGACACAACTTAGTGACTAAACAACAACAACAAAACATTAAACATAACAGTACACGTGGGTATACTATATGCATTGTCTCTGTCACATGCTGGGCTCCTGCACTGTTTGTGGAATAAAGCCATCTGCCAGCCGGACGCTGTGGGGTGTCCCTGGAGTTGGGTGCCCCTGTGGCTCCATCAGAACCAGTGCCTTGGCTGGTCTGTAAAATGCCTTGCCACCTTGGGGCTGGGGCTTCTCTGGTTGTTCCGGGCCAGATATGTCAGGGTGCTTTGGGGTGGGCGACTCTAGGTGGGATGCAGGAACAGGTACTCGAACTTGCTTAAATTAGAAGGAACCACAAGGATGTACGGGGGCCTTGTGGGATCTGGGATGGGATGGGCCCCAGAGAGATGGGAACCTCGGCTTCTCCCGAGCACTGCTGCTTCCTCTTCCTCCCTGCAGCCTGGCTGTCTAAGTCCCATGGCTGCCCTTTTCCTCCCAAACTTATATCTCCTCCACTCACGCCAGATGGAACATTTTTCCAGAGGGATAAATATGTCTGGGCTTAATGCAAGTCCCTGTATCCATGCACATGTCAGTATGTCATAGGGAGAAATGAATAACTTTCTGCAGTAATTCATAAGCCTGGCTGGGTGCTTGCTCCCCTCTGGGTGCTTTGGAACACAGAAGGGAGAGAAGCCGGCCTTTCTCCCAGGAAGCAGACCACAGAGTAGTGTGTTTTCGCTGATTTGGGGAAGGTCCACTCCCCTGATGCTTCCGTTTCCTTCTGGAGGCACACAAGCAGCTTCATTTGGTTCAGTTATGGATTCGATCCCTGCAGAATTCAGCTCCTCTAGGAGGGATCAGGGGCTTCCCTGGTGGCTCAGACGGCTCTGCCTGCAGTGCGGGAGACCCGGGTTGGTTCCCTGGATCAGGGAGATGCCCCGGAGAAGAAACTGGCAACCCACTCCAGTATTCTTGCTTGAAAAACCCCATGGATGGAGGAACCTGACAGGCTACAGTCCATGGGTCACAAAGAGCTGGACACGACCGAGCGACCTCACCTTCTTTCTTTCTTTCTTAAGAGGGGTCAAAGTTTAGGGAAGTCTTCAAATCCCTAATAGAAAGGCCCTATTTGAAGGCCCTTTGAGATCCTGTTCTTCCTCATTGTGCTCTTGGAGCCTCTGCTGCAGGTCTGGGGTACTCAGGAGGTGTCCTCTGTTTGCTGAACTCTCCATGTTCTTTGCACGCCTCTGGGCTTTTACATATGCTGTTCCCCTCATCTGAAATGCATCGCCTTGTTCAAGCTTCAGCTCCAGCTTCCCTTCGTCTGGAAGGCCTCACCTGCCCAGGCCAGAGGGAGGTGGCATCCACCTGCCTCCCCCCACCCCCACTCCCGACCCTGGGCACAGACCTGATCTCCCCTGGTGGACAGCAATCAGAAGCACTGGCATCCACGTCCGGTTGTGCCATGTCTGCCAGCATTACATTAGGTACATAATCAATCCTTGCTCCCTTCTGTTCCTCACATCTCTAGTGCATGCATTAATGATTTGTGTTTATCCAACCATTTCCCCTTTACACGGCGAGCTTTAATTAGTAGGCACAATAAATGTTTGCTAAATGACTGATTTAAATGGGGAGGGGAAAGATATCTCCAAGCTTTCACAGGTGAGACTGAGGATGGCCATTGCCCCAGGAAGCAGGGAGAGGGTGTCCTGTGCCAGAAAGATTGAAGGCAAAAGGAGAAGAGGGCGGCAGAAGATGAGATGGTTAGATAGCATCACTGACTCAATGGACATGAACGTGAGCAAACTCTGGGAGACAGTGAAGGACAGAGGAGCCTGGCGTGCTGCAGTCCTTGCAGTCACAGAGAGTTGGACGAGACTAGCAACAGAACAACAGCAGATGAGAAATTTGGTGGGGTGATGACAAGAAATGGTTGGAGTGGGGAAGGGGACAAACTGGCATGGGTGTGGTGGCATTTGACCCTCAGTGGGTGTAGCAATCTACCCAGCCAGCTCCCAGTCTCACCCTGCCCTGTATAAGCAAAGTGGGTACCAGTTTGGCCTCCAGGACCATGGTCAGGGCACGAGTTCGGTGCCTGGGGGCTGCACAGAGACACCCTCTTCTCTGGGCTTGCAGCCCCAAGACCCAAGGGAGATGGGTCTGTACGCATGCTCTCTGTTTCCTGGCCACTAGTCAGACACTTGTCACCTCAGCTGAGCTCCATATGGCCCCCACCCTCAAAGGCGCTGGGAGATGGTGGAGAGCAGGTGGCCAGGACATCCCAACGTCCAGGCCCCAGCGCGTCCTCGGCAGCGGCTTCACAGGTATCGGGTACACTGCAGCCTGGGGGCTCAGAATCTGGGGACAGAGGACGTAGCTTGAGTGGTTCACCCACCTCCACTGTCACTACAACTGAATCCACCAAGCGCTGACTGCCTGGCAGGTGCTTCACCAGCACAATCTCATTTAATCCTCACAGAGGCCCGAGAAGATCTAACAAAGTTATTCTCTCTTCTATTTTCTCAGTGATGGAAACTATGGCTCACCGAAGCAAAGTCACTTCCTGGGGTCACAGAACCCAGAGGGACAGGGCCAGGATTTTCGGAAGTGGAGCTGCCCGCCCACCCAGGCCTGAACTCCGGGCCTGACCAGGCCTGCAGTCTGCCTAGCTCTGGGCCCAGCCCTTGCCCTGGCTCCAGCAAACGCCGGGAGCTGGTCACTCTCCCTTTGCCGTGGCCTTCCCCCGCCCGGTCACACGGCTCCCGCTGCCCCACGTCCCCACAGACATCCCTCCGGCCTCCAGGCTCCACACCTCCCTCTCATGATGCGCGGTCCACCCCACCGCCCGGGAGGTGCCCGGGGTCTCGGTGCCGGGGGGCAGCGGTGGGCAGAGGGCCCCCGTGCTGCACGGTGGGGGGGCGGGCGCGGTGCACCGTGCTGATCCTAACCAAGTTTGCCAGCCGGGCCTTTCTCAGGGCTCCCACACAATGGTCTGCTTTGTGCCCACCTGCCGATAATGCTTAATTAGGCGAGGAGTTGATTAATTTGAGGTAATTGACAGCTAATTAGAGGCCCACAGGCTCATTAACTTGACATCTTGTCTTCGTGAATTGGCTGAGCGGGGTCAGGTGACGGAAGCCGTTGCTTTCTCCCTCCCTAGCCCCCCAGTAGGCCAAGGTGATCACCTGGGGGCCTGGGAGGACCCAGCTGGTCAGGTGCGACAGTCCCAAGGCCAAGGATGCAGGAAACCCGGGCACTGTTTCCTGGTGAAGGAGGAAGGGCCACAGGGAGAGCTGTGTACCTTGACCCCAGGAAGGAGGGAGTGAGCGGGGCTGGAGGGCTCACGGGCACAGAGACAAAGGCACTGGAGAGAGGTGGTTGTCTACCCACACGTGGAGGGGAGCCCATGGTGTCAGGGGAGGGGTGTAGGGGAGCATTTAGTTCCCAAGAAGCACCAACTTTGAAGTGAGGCAGTCCGGGGGTTACACCCCAGCTCTGCTACTAACCAGCTAGGTGACCATGCACAAGTTAGGGATCTCTAAGTCTCAGGCCTCTCATCTGGAAAATGGGAGTAATAATAGTAGCTGCCTCACGAGAGTGTGGCAAAGAGTCCACGAGGTGTGAGTCACTGAGGTAAAAAACTTTAGGCCGGCACCTGGGGGGTGGGTGAATGCTGGGGTAAATGCCAACCACTTCTGGCAGCAAGCAGTGAGAAAAAAAAGCGAAAAATAAAAAAGGAGTGAGAAGAAGGAAAGGTAGGTAGGGTGGGTTGTGCGGAGGCAATGGAGCCGCCTTGCAAGCGGAGCCGCTGTTATTCTGCAGGAAACCTGTATGCCTGATAACAGCACTGCTAAGGGGGTGGGAAAAGACCACTTTAGGGGGGCAATACAGAAATATATATTACATTATATATCAAATGAAAGATACTCAATATATTAAATATTAAATATATGTACATATACATATATATAATATTGGGGCTTCCCCAGTGGCTCAGTGGTAAAGAATCTGCTTGCAATGCAGGAGACACAGGAGACATGGATTTGATCCCAGGGTCAGGAAGATCCCCTGGAGGAGGGAATTGGCAACCCACTACAGTATTCTTGCCAGGAAAAATCCCATGGACAGAGAAGCCTGGTGGGCTATACAATCCATGGGGTCACAAGGATTTGGACACAACTGAAGCGACTGAACACACACACTCATATACAATATTAAAATTTAAAATGCACATGGCCTTTGAGCAAGCACTTCCCTCCCTAGACATCTATTCTAAGGATACATTTGTACACTCACAAAGATTCAGATACAACAATATTTGTTCATCACAACATAGTTTGTAGTAGAAGAAGATTCAGTTCAGTTCAGTTCAGTTCAGTCTCTCAGTCGTGTCCGACTCTTTGCGACCCCACGAATCGCAGCACGCCAGGCCTCCCTGTCCATCACCAACTCCCAGAGTTCACTCAAACTCACGTCCATCGAGTCAGCGATGCCATCCAGCCATCTCATCCTCTGTCGTCCCCTTCTCCTCTTGCCCCCAATCTCTCCCAGCATCAGAGTCTTTTCCAATGAGTCAACTCTTCACATGAGGTGGCCAAAGTACTGGAGTTTCAGCTTCAGCATCATTCCTTCCAAAGAAATCCCAGGGCTGATCTCCTTCAGAATGGACTGGTTGGATCTCCTTGCAGGCCAAGGGACTCTTCAAGAGTCTTCTCCAACACCACAGTTCAAAAGCATCAATTCTTTGGCGCTCAGCCTTCTTCACAGTCTAACTCTCACATCCATACATGACCACTGGAAAAACCATAGCCTTGACTAGACGGATCTTTGTTGGCAAAGTAATGTCTCTGCTTTTGAATATGCTATCTAGGTTGGTCATAACTTTCCTTCCAAGGAGTAAGCGTCTTTTAATTTCATGGCTGCAGTCACCATCTGCAGTGATTGTGGAGCCCAGAAAAATAAAGACTGCCACTGTTTCCACTGTTTCCCCATCTATTTCCCATGAAGTGATGGGATGGGATGCCATGATCTTAGTTTTCTGAATGTTGAGCTTTAAGCCAACTTTTCACTCTCCACTTTCACCTTCATCAAGAGGCTTTTTAGTTCCTCTTCACTTTCTGCCATAAGAGTGGTGTCATCTGCATATCTGAGGTTATTGATATTTCTCCCAGCAATCTTGATTCCAGCTTGTGCATCTTCCAGCCCAGCGTTTCTCATGATGTACTCTGCATAGAAGTTAAATAAGCAGGGTGACAATATACAGCCTTGACGTACTCCTTTTCCTATTTGGAACCAGTCTGTTGTTCCATGACCGGTTCTAGCTGTTGCTTCCTGACCTGCATACAAATTTCTCAAGAGGCAGATCAGGAGGTCTGGTATTCCCATCTCTTTCAGAATTTTCCACAGTTTATTGTGATCCACACAGTCAAAGGCTTTGGCATAGTCAATAAAGCAGAAATTGATGTTTTTCTGGAACTCTCTTCCTTTTTCAATGATCCAGCGGATGTTGGCAATTTGGTCTCTGGTTCCTCTGCCTTTTCTAAAACCAAGCAACCTAAATGTCCATCACAGGCACTTGTTAAATAAATTATGGCACATCCATAGAGTGGGATAATACACCGCTGTGAAAACTGTATGTACCAGTCTGAACAAGATCCAAGGTAAATTAAGTGGGAAAATAAGATGTCAGAGAGGTTCTAGCCCCCACAAGCTGATAACCAGTAGCCTGAGGGTTGGAGGCTGGGAAGAAAATGTATTTTTCGAAATGTGCTTATTTATTTATTGGCCATGCCACGCAGTTGCAGGGTCTTAGTTCCTCAACCAGGGATTGAACCCACACCCTTGACAGTGAAAACATGGAGTCCTAACCACTGGACAACCAGAGAATTTCCTGGAAAAAAAATTTTGATCCCATTCCTTGGCATGTGGGATCTTAGTTCCCTGACCAGGGATCAAACTCTGGGATCAGCCCCATGTCTCCTGCAGTGGAAGTGTGGGGACTTCACCACTGGACTGCCAGGGAAGCCCCTTCCTGGATTTTAAGTTTTATTTATTTTTAATTTAAATAGAAGAGCTACATGTGGCCAATGGCTACGTATTTGGATGGCACAGGAATCTCTTCAAGGAATCAAACAACCCAGTCTTTCCAACCTTTGTCTAAGGGAAGACCAAACCCAGAGAGACTGCCATCAACACTGCTGAGAACTCCAGTCACCTGCGGTAGAGGCTCGGCCTCTTTGTCCAGAGTGGATGCTTCTGGAAAACTTGGCTAGAGAGAGAACTGGAGGACTTTTCTAGCAGAACTGGAACCGTCCTGGATGGAAGCATATCAGGGATGCCTGTAGCTTACCTGGATGCCAGTTCTTTTAGGAAAGATCACCTGAATAACCACGTATCAAAAAGCACATCTTTGGCTTTGAGCTCAGTGGTCAGTTCCAGCTGGGAAGAATTTAATAATGCTGTAGGTGACTGGAGGCAATGGATTTGGGCATCCACTTGGCAGCGGTACCCTGAAAGCCTAAGATGTGTCAGGGTCTGAAGCAACAGAGATGCACAGACCAGGTCCTGGCCCTGGAGCAGCCCACAGTCTCTGGACTGAATCCACAGAGAGGGCTGTGGAGCAGCAGTTCCCAACCTTTTTGGCACCAGGGACCGATTTCATGGAAGACAATTTTTCCATGCACCAGAGTGGAGGCAAGGAGCGCTTTCAGGACAATTTAAACACATACATTTATTGTGAACTTTATTCCTATTATTACATAAGCTCCACCTCAGATCATCAGGCATTAGATCCCAGAGGTTGGAGTCTTGTGCTATAGACAATGATGCTCCTTCACAAAAGAGCCCAAGCAAGAAGGTGTCAGGGACCCTAGGAACTTGACTGACAGCCCTCCCCTGTATCAAAGGCACAGATGAGGCTTCCAGATCACAGCCGAAGTGTGGAAGGCAGCTGCCGAAGGAATACTTTGACCATCTTGCATCATTCCTTGTGCCTCCATAGCCCAGAAGTCAGATAATTTGCCTGTGTTATTGCCCAAATCACCTCCCTAGGGCTCAGGTACTTTCATCAGTTTTCCTTTAGAGGCTCAGATGACCCTAAATTCATTTGTTTAAACTGAGTTTACACACAGTAAAGCACATAACTATTAAATGCACAGCTTGATGAACGTTCACTCACACACATGTTCACACTGTAACACATGTAACCACTACTCAGATCAAAATAGAGAATATTTCCAACACCCTAGAAGGTTCCTCATACCCCTTCCCAGTCAATACCCCAGGTAACCACTATTCTGACCTCTCCCACCCTAGGTTAGTTTTACCTGTTCTAGAACTTCATACAAGTAGAATCATACACTATGCACTTCTGTGCCTGCCTTAATTGGGTCCTCATTCTTGTTGGCAAGAACCTTCTATGTTATTCTGTGAGGCAGTACAGTAGTTTGTTCTTTATTGTCAGTGGCATTCCATTATAGGAATATATGACAATTTATTCATTCTCCTATTGATGGACATTCAGGTGTCTGCCAATTTTTGACTCACGTGAAGAAAGTCGCTGCCAACATTCTTGCACATCTTTTGGTGCAAAAAAGCACTCACTTCTGTTGGGTGTATCCCTGCAAGTGCAGTTAACAAAGCCTGTGTTTTCCTGAAGGTCACAGGACTTGGTGACTCCAGTTTGCCAGCAGTGGGGCTTTGAGGTAGGGGTGGGGAGTCAGCTTTGAGAGTTGTCTTGAGAAATTGTGCCCTCACTGGCTGCGGAGAGGAGAGAAGCTCATATCAGAAAAGGAGGTGGGAATTCCCTGACGGTCCAGTGGTTAGGGCACCACACTTCCACTGCAGAGAGCACAGTTTTGATCCTTGGTTGGGGAAATAAGATCCCGTGGCATGGCCAAAAAAAAGGAAGGGAGGAGGTAGGGAGAGAGTCAAGCAAAGAATCACAACATGGTTTTCAAATCAAGGCCATATGACAATGACATCAGAAACGTGTCTACATGAATGAAGGCTGGGAGGACAGGGGAGCCTAGGAAAACAGAAGCCTTTGCTTTGTAAGGTGGAGAAGGTGTAAGGAAGAGGAAAGAACAACTAAAGTTTCCAGGGGATTTTTGTTTAATTTACCCCATAGAAAATACATTTCTTTTAATTTCTTATCTTCTTGGTAACCCAAATATCATGCTTGCTTCAAAGAGACTACAAAGCTCAGTATTTGCCTCCAAGGATGTTTCCAGCCTTGCAGAAGCCTCCCTTTAGCTCTTGACATGAGTAACCACTCTTTTGATTTCTACCATCGTAGATTTGTTTGTGCCTATTTTAAACTATATTTACACATATTCTGACTGTTTATGTCAACTTTTACCGGGCTTTTATTATGCATCAAACACATTGCTAATACTATCAAATGGTACCCCATTTGATCCTTCCAACAATTTGTTCCCCCTTTAACTGGAGAGAAAACCAAGTTCAACAAGGCTAAGAATCCTACCTGAGGCTCCAAACCTATCAAGAAGCAGAGCCTGGATTCAAACTTGAGTCAACAACCATCACATTAGCAGGACTGTCCCATGTCCTGGGAAACCCCAGAGTCCCAAGAGAACTGGATGGTTAAGCCACCCTAGTTCAAACTCGATTGGAATCTTAATCATCAGCCTGGGATCTCTTCCTTTGGCTTAAAATTTCACCAGACACTGTATGTGTTGTTACCACAATCTCATGGGGAATGTTTTGTCTCAAAAAACCTCTGTGATATCAGAATTTTACTTGGTTTTGGTTTTTTGTTTCTTTCCTTTTTTGGGGGGGTGGTTATTCCATTTTGAAGAAAGAGATTTCACTGAAAGTAAATCTGAGTTGGGTAAAAATAAAATTATTCAACGAGAATTCTAGGACTTCCCTGGCAGTCCAGTGGTGAAGACTCTTGCACTTCCAGTACAGGGAGCACAGGTTTGATCCCTGGTTGGGGAACTAAGATCCCACGTGCTGTGCAGCGGGGCAAAAGAAAAACAATAAGAGGATTCTAGCATTTCAGTCTCCCAAAGAAGGTTTTATTGCTTCACCCAGTATCCATGCACTGGAGAAAAATTTAAGACAGTCCCTGACTTCAAAAAGTTTATCATTTCTCTGGGCAGTAAAGAGTAAAACTCAGGGAATAAAATTAGAGGGTAACAAACAATAATAATAATCACCAATATCTGAGTGCTCACTGTGTACCAGAGGCCTTACCTCTTCTATCTCATTTAATCTTCACAAGACAGCTGTGACATATAAAACTGCTGCTGCTAAGTCGCTTCAGTCGTGTTCGACTCTGTGTGACCCCATTTGAGGGAGGAAAGGAAGACTTGGTGAGGTTAAGTGATTTGCTCAAGAGGAAAAAAAAACTCATTGAATTGTATGCATATAGCCTTAAGATTTTTGTACTTAATATAAGGGAATTATGCCTCTAAGCTGTGTTTATTGAATGGGAAACAATTGAAGATGGGGGAAATTTTTCTTTCCTCTGCTCTTGAATATCCTATTCCCAATCATTCTGGGCAAAGTGGGAAATGTGTCTTGGCTTGTCTCATTTCAGTCATCATTCAGGTCAGAATGGCATTGCTAGCCTCAGTGACGAGTGCAAATAAGCACAGCTCGTGGCTGTGAAGTCAGAGCCCAGCCTTGCAGGAGACACAGGAGAGGACACAGCTCAACCTGCCTGGCCCCCATGCTGCACACAGCGTTGGCCCCTGTCTTCTGGCTGTAGTCAGTCCTGCCAGGAACACACAAGGGTACCCATCTCCTGAGTCCTCAAGGCCAGCTTCTCAGTTTCCCCAGCACACCCCAGACCTCATCCCCTCTCAGCCCACCGGACCCTGCCACCCACCCATCTCTGCTCTTCGTGTTTGTGGTCCCCCACCCGGAGGTGCCTTCATCATCCCTTCTTGACATGTCGACTTTCATTTTCCTAGGGCGAATCTCATTTGACAATCTCCTGCCCATATTTCTAAGCTCTCTGGGTCTTGCTGTGCTATTTCTCTGTCCTCTCTGGGATTTGTAACACCAATCATCTGTAGGTTTCATTAACATGCTGTTTACCCCTGTCTTTCAGATCATTAATGAAGATGCAGAGTGAGACACCAATTCTCCCGGCCCCCACCACGTGCCCCTCCCCTGCCCGGCGCTGCTAGAATCATTATCCTTCCTGGTGTGACAGGGTCAGAACCAAACCAATTTGCATCAATCTTTGGTGATGTTGTGAAGTGTCGCCTGCCCTGCAATCCTCACGTTGTAACAAGGGCTTCAGCTGTCTGTTCTGGAGTGCTCCTCCTCTCCCTCAGAGGGCTATCAGGTCTGGCCCACACAGCTGAAAGCCCCAGCACTAATGGAACACTTAGGCAGGGTTCACGGCTGCATGTGGCTGACATTTTCCCTTTGTTTTGCATCCCGAGATAGACAGAAAGTAGCCCCTCTTTTGGGAAACAGGATGGACAAGTGTACATACCGGCAAAGTGGAGGAGGGAGTGGGTGTGGCAGGCACAACATTTTTCATTCTCATCATGACATCTATTTCTGCTGAAGGAAAATGAGGAGCAAGACTCCTTTGGACCCTCCAAGGCTTAGTCAGGTGCCTGGGCTTGTACAGTCCGGCTGCCAGAGGCTGGGATGAGTGAGTCATTCCTCAGGGACAAAGTCTGTTCTTCTCCATGATTTTTAAAAGGTAATTAGTTAATTAGGCTTCGCTGGGTCTTAGTTGCAGCACCCAGGATCTCTGATCTTTGTTGCAGCACGTGGGATCTAGTTCCTTGACCAGGGATTGAGTTTGGGCCCCCTGTTTTTGGAGCACGGAATCTTAGCTACTGGATGGACCATCAGGGAAGTCCCTCTCTACGATTTTTCTATGTCCTCTGGCCCTGACACTTTCATCTTTCATCAATTCCATGACTTTGAATCTCATCTGCCCATAAAGGTGAGAACCACCTCCTATACATCCCTTGAGTCCCTCAGATCCCAGCTTGCAGAAAGACTTCATTCCCTTTCTTGATGGAGCAGTACCTCGGTCTGCTGTGAACATGGGTATCACTCCAGACTCTGTCCTGACCCACGCCTACTCCTCTGACTCCTAAATCATCTTTTTTTATGTTCTCTCCCAATTGGGAACAGGAAAGTGAGCAGAAAGAAAGCAGTGAATGAAACCCTCACAAACACAGCATCTGAAGTAGTGTTTTGTGTGTCCCAGAAATGGGAAAATTCAGCTTAAAGGGTCTACAACAAAATTAGGTCAGATGTAGTTTTCTCAGTGTAAGAAGGGACTGAAGAATCATTTTGCAATTCTGGTCAAACACCTATTGAGTGAAGACCTTTCTGTTTGAAAGCAAAAGCTCTGTGGTGTAATGAGAGGGGATAGGTCATGGGACAGGGCTTGTTAGGGAAAAAGTCGTTCTACACACTCTACATGATGGAGTGGGCAGTCTAGGGCAGGACTGGATGCTCAATAGGTGCCTAATAAATACTTGGAGGTTTACAGATCGATATTTTCAAAAACAAGATTTAATGTGAGTACCATAAAGAAATCTCATTAATGAACTGAGCATTTTAAACTCTGCAAACCCAGCTCTAGAGGTTTTTTTCCTTCCTATATTATGGAAGCAGTACAAGCTTCTGGGAAGGAGTTTGGAAAACAGAGAAGAAAATGAAAATTACCCATAACCCTCCAACCAGGCAGCAAGCACTGTTACCAACCTCGGTCTATTTTCTTCCCCCACACACTTGATATCATGCCACATTTTTAATTTTATATCATGCTATTTCACGTCTTAGGATGAATCATTTCTCCCATGATACCATAACATCTTTGCAAACCTACTAAGTGGCTGCCGACTAGTTCACTATGTGAACAGACCATACATACTTGATAGAGACAGGTTTGAGGGAACTTCGGGCCAGCTGGTTTGGGTGAGCAAGGCTGGTGACAGTCAGCAGTTAAGGTTGATGGAGGCAGTGGCAGCAGAGACAGAAGGAAGGGGTCAGGAGCCAAGGAAGACGTTCTCGGGGCTTGCTTTCCCACACGCCCCCTGTCCCTCAGACACCACTTCGGGTTCTGACCCCTGGATACCCTCCTGGCCCTGCCCGCGGCTTCTCATTTCCACTCAGTCTCGAGTCACTGACTTTTCCAACTTGACTCCTCTCAGCTGCTCCTTTGTGTGGAGCCGCTAGCTTGGGCCAGCTTGCCTGCATCTGGGAAGGCCCTGGGATGTGACCTTTAGCCCTGCTTGACCTGGAGGCCTCGGGCCGTGCAGTCAGGCCAGGCTGTTTGCTCTCTATGGACTTTCAGAGGCTGCTGGGGAGCTCGGGCCCAAGAGGACCTCGCTCAGCTCTGGGCAGGGAGCCTCTGGAGAAAGGGCGGTAGGATGAGGGCAGAGGTGACAAGGACAGAGCAGAATGGGGAGGAGCATTCCTGTGCAGTGACTAGAATCCCACGGCTGCTTAGCCTATGTTCAGACCACCAATCCTAGTGAGACATGGGACTCAGGGCTTGTGCCAAGCTCAGCATCAGCTCGGAAATCTGCCAGCGCCACAAAGAATACCCTCCCCTCCCTTGCTCATCGGCAACATCTGGTCCTCAGGGGCCACTGTCTGTGCAGTCAACAGTGGTATCTCCTGAGGAACACGCTGGCGCAGGCTGATTCAGAGAGCTGAAGGATGGGAGCAGGAGAGGTGAACCTCTCTGGTGAACCATCTATTCTCCCAAAGAGTTGAGAAGCAGCTTAACTGGCTATTCAAGGTAATCAAAAGTAATCATATTTTCCCTGCAAGAATGATCACTTTTTTTTTTTTTTTAAGTATTTATTTGGTTGTGCCAGATCTTAGTTGCTTAGCTGTGGGATGTGAACTCTTGGTGGTGGCATGCGGGATCTAGTTCCCCAACCCGGGATTGAACCCAGGGCCCCCTGCATTGGGAGCAAGGAATCTTAGCCAGTGGACCACCAGGGAAGTCCCAGGATGATCAATTTCTAACATCTAATAAAAAAAATTAGGTATAATAAAAAAATTAAACATAAGATGTGCCACACACTGTTCTAAATACTCACAAGTACTAATTTAGTCTCCACAGTAACCCAAGGAGTTAGGTGCATTGGACCCATTACATAAATGAGTAAATGGAAACACAGAGAGCTTAAGCAATTTACCCAAAGTGACATAGCCAGCAGATAGCAGAAATAAGACTTGGACCCAGGTGTCCTGACATCCAGGTCTTGCCCTTATCCATGACGCTAGCCTGCTTCTTTATTTTTTGTGTGTGTGTAATAAAGTTTTATTAAAGTATAAAGGAGATAGAGAAAGCTTCTGACATAGGCATCAGAAGGGGGCAGAAAGAGTACCCTAGCCTGCTTCTTTAAAATGGAAGCGGTCCCGAGGACATTGAGGCTCAGAGAGAAGTGACTTGACAAGCTCATCCTTCCTCTCTCAAATCCAAGCTCTTTAGACCAGCAACAAGGCTATGAACACTGAGCATCATAGCAGATCATTCCTTCAACAGATTATTAAGTATCTATTATGTGCCAGATGCTGTTCTCAGTTCTGTTTATAGCCAAAGAAACTATAGGGGACTGAACAAATCTGGATCAATCCTTTGACATCTCTCAAAAGTTAAACAGTCAAATCATCTCATTACCTCTTATGTCTGGGATAGCGACAATGGGGAAACACAACAAAGCAACTTTGATTCTTTGAGTTTTCTGGCTCCTTGGATTCTAGATAATTGAATGTTTTCTGGTTTTGGAGGTCACTTTCAGAAGCATGAAATATAGATCAAAACAGAAAGCAGAGGGCAGGATAAAGATGAAAACGTATGTGAGTCCAACTCAGCTCAGAGCTTGAGTTTAATTGAGATTCCAACTGCCACTCTGCCCCACATTCCTTTGTCCCTGACCAAGTTCATGGCTGTATCACCCCCCAGTAATCCCTGTAATGGGCTGCAATCCTGGGGGAACTGTTTCTGTTTATTAAATGGCCAACCTCTGAGCCACATGGAGTATAGCCAGTCGTGGCTTCCTGCCCTGGCAGCCGACGGGCCACTTTTCTGTTTTAAAATTCAGGGATCTTCCACCAGAGATAATGGGGATAGCGGGCGGGAGTGGGGGAACAGGAGATGGTTGCTGGAAGGGAAGGCCCCTTCCAGGTCATGAGCTGAGAGTGGAATCCACATGCACTCTGAGGGTTTGCTGTCCTTGAGATGGTGACTAAGTTGCATAAGGCTTCGGCGTTCTGGGAACGGTGCCATAGTTATAGCTGCCCATGAGGCCACCAATGAGAAGGGATGAGAAGCCCAAATGGGGACCAAAGGCAGAAGGTGGGGAATAAACAGGGCAGTATGGGCATCACCTGAGGGTGAGGAGTTCTCAGTGCTTGAGACCCCAGTTCAGGGACTAGGCAGGACCCAGGGCGGTTCTCTCAAACCAACTCCCTCTGTGAAGCCCCAGTGTCTGCTTCTTGGAGCTGGGGAAACTGGCAGCTGCTCGTTTAGAGCCCCTATCCCCTCTCTGTGCCCCCTCCCCTCGCATCTGTCTTCTGGCTAGAGTTGTGTGAAGCGGAAGACAATTTGGGGCTTATTAGTGTCCCAGGGAGACATGTAACTTGTGTTGCTGGGACCCAAACAGCAAGAGTCTTAGAGGCAAACTCCAGCCGAGAAAAGACTGAGGAATTGTCTCACCTAATTACGGGGAATGGCCCTCTTTGTGTTTGTGATTCGGTACGGTTGTCCGATCGCTTTTGATCGCTTTTCTCCGTTTGCTGGCTCAGGCTATGCTGGAATTGTGCTAATTAGAAGAGAAATGGACAGAGTGATCCTGTCAGCCCTGGTTACTGGTGGGGACAAAGCGGAATATTATTCTGAGGCAGTGTTTTGTGAGGGCCCTTCTTCCAGCTCTCATTAGGAGGAAGGGGCCACAGGAGGGGAAGGTTCCGAATGCCTGGCCTGGCTAATGGAGCATTGGGGTGTTCATGTGCTAATTAACAGGCTCTGCCAGCGCTCGGAAGCCTCCCCCATGCACCTGGTGCCACCTGAAGCCCCCAACCAGCCCTGCTCAGGAAGAAAGTTTTGGGCAAAGGGTGGGAAAGCTGATGGCCTTTCAGAGTCAGGTTCATATCCTTAAAGTGCCCCGAAGCCTAAATAGATAGGAAAAGTCAGTTACTGGCCAGTCAGAGCTTCACGCACCAGGAGAAACCACTGATTGCCCACTCTTTGGGGGTGGAGGGTACAAGGTCCTTGTATGAAATGAAGCCCATGCAAGGCCAGGTAGTCCGGTAGCTCTCAGAGAAGGAAAAAAACAGACACTGTAGAACATAACCAAATGCTTGGAGATGGAGTTTGTGCAGGAGTTGAGAGCTGGTAAGAAACCCTGTCACCTGACCCCCCGGGACCATCCGCCTTGGCCCTGCCCGTGTCCTCCCTTCCTGTTCCACATTACCTTCCCGTATTGCCTGAATCCTGCTGGCAACAGAAGAGACTGGAGCCTCCCTCTGGAAATGCAATTTCTTGGCCTTATCATAAAGCCTCAATGGAAGTCCAAATACCCTGCAGAAGCCCCAGGGGCAACGGAAAGACTTTCACCAGCTCCATTTGTACTGCTCAGAAGGCAGAGGGCCAAAAACAAGGAGCAATTAGCAGCTGTCCATTAAAAAACACACACACACACACAATGAAAATAGGTTACAAAGAGATAAAGAAAAATTAATTACAGCATTTTGGTATCAATGCAGTTGATATCCTTGAACTTCTACTGCTCCAACAAAGGAAAGAAAGTCAAGCGAATCAGCTGAGGCCTGAAACCTCAGAGACTGAAGAGAGCAAGCAGCAATGAGACTCTTGGTGAGAAAAGAGTAGAGTAAGAATTTGAAAATGTGTCTCCAGGCACCAATGCTATGCTTCTGCTCACAGCCAACAGATGCGAGGCATGGATGGTGTTTGGAACAGTGAAAGGAAAGGGAAAACAAATCTGTAGGCAAATAATCATTTATGAGAAAAATAGTCTCTGAAGATTTAAAGCAACATATTTGTCACGCTGTATCTTTTCAGTCAGTCAATCAGCCGTGCTTTTCTTTTTAAAAAAAAATAATTTCATGCATTTTAGTTGTGCTAGGTTTCCACTGCTGCGTGGGCTTTTCTCTAGTTGCGGCAAGTAGGGGCTACTTCTGAGTTGCGGTTCTAGGGCTTCTCATTGCGGTGACTTCAGTGGTTGCGGCTCCCAGGCTCTAGAACACAGGCTCAACAGCTGCAGTGCACGGTGTTAGCTGCTCCAATGCATATGCTATCTTCACAGACCAGGGATCCCACCCATGTCTCCTGTATTGGCAGGCGGATTCTTTACCACTGAGCCACCAGGGAAGACCCAGTCCTGCTTTTCTAGATCAGAGAAATTGACTGTCCACCCAGATGTATTATTGGGAATCAGTGATTAACCAATGATGCTAAGCAATTTGCTTTCCTTAAAAGGGAATGTTTTCTCTAAAAGGGCATGCTCTGGTCTGGAGCAGTAAACCATCAATGAGTGACAGCAGTAGTATTGGTTAAATCGGTACTTCTGTTTTTGAACAGAGTTGTAAAGGAATGTATAATAAGGGTTTATAGCAGGTGGCAGAGAAATATTTGCTTTTGATATGTCATGTTTAACTGGAAGCATGCAAACAAACAGGTCATGAACCTCCAGTTCAGAGAAGCCACTGCAGAACTTAGATGTGTGGGAGACAGCCACAATCTCGGGGAGCAGATAAATTAGTGGGGACTAAGATATGTACTCAGATCACTGAAATATAAGGTAGACTGTCGTAATAAGAGTCATAAGGGTGGTATAAATAAATGCTGTGAGAACGCAGGGGGAAGGATTATGCCCAGTTGGATCATGGGGTTTTACAGGAAGAACAGGTTGATGGGCAGGAAAAGGATCCAAGGCTTCTAGGAACTCAATGGCATCCACAAAGGCACGTAAGTGAGGAACTGGGGACTGTTCAGATTAACTGGGATAGAGACTTCATATATTGGAGAGAAAGGAAACCAAACTGGAGGGTTATTTAGGGTTACATGTAGAGAGTTTTAAATGCCAGGAGGACGGGTCTAGACTTTATTAGCAGACGAGGGGAGGTATGAAACAATGAGTTGGGTGGCTGGTAGCTGGAGACCCTGTGGTAGATGATCACAAAGCCCCACATCGCCCAGCGTGATATTAAAGGGAAGACAGTCGGTCATCTGCTGTTATAGCTGTGCTTTCTGATGAGGTCTGTGCTTTAAATATGCAAGTTGACCTTTCGAGGAAAAACTCACTTTCCTAATAAAACGTAAATATTTATTATGACGACACAGAAACCACCATATACAAAGTACAATCCTCTAACATCCTAAAATACATACATGCACACATTGTACATAAATTTATATTATCAATATAAAAATACATCAATAACATTTCTAAGGACAGCAAATACAAAACCAATAAATATTGCAATTCTAAAACATATACGTATATTAAGTGCTGGTGGATAAGATGACAGTAAAAGGAAGAGGCCAAAGCAGACCCCAAAACCAGGTTACAGACCGGAGTTGGTTTGAGGGAGGTACCCCCATGTTCTCCATCTATTTCTCAATATCCTCAAGCACTTAGAAGTGCCTGACACCATCAATTCTCAAAAAACAGAGCAAAGTTAGAATCTGACATTGTGGCATTATTTTTTTGCACAGCCCTCCTTCCTTCTCTCTCCCCATCTTTTACATTCTTTAACCGTATTTAAGATAAAGGAATGTCAATGATAAGCTTTACTTAAAATCAAAACCTCTCTAGCCTAACCTTATATATCGCATCCAAACAGAATGTTTGCCTTCTCATACTCTCTTTTAATGTCTTGTGTTAAATTCCACCCACCCTGATCAATAAGTAAAATTGCATGGATGGTCAAAGGAAGCAAATGAAAGAAAAACCCAGCCTTACTTCTAGCACGGGAAACAAGGCAGAAGTGTCAGGAAACGGCTAACGGACCAGCTGTTCAACTGAGCAGTGCTGTACCCTAGCCAGACACTCCGCATCAGACCTTGACCACAACATCCCTAGTGTCTAAACACTAACACACTACTGCCACATGGACCTTCTTTTCATAAGGTTTAGGAAACCCCATGAACTTCTCAAAATAACAGAAGCTGGGGGCTAACTTACAAGACAAAATAAGGAGAATACTTACAATCAATTTTAAACATGGGCTAGATTTTCAGGTCGTAACATAGATAGTGGACAAAGAGCTCCATAAGAATTGTAGAGTCAAGAAATTCTTTCTCTTCTGTGTGTGTGTGTGTGTGTGTGTGTGTATTTCTGTTATATGAGTGAACTATCTAATCTGTGCTATGAGATGGGATAGCGGGGCAAGCAAAATATTGCCACCATTCCATAGCACATTCCCTTAAGGTCAATTACAATTTCTAGTTTTTAATCAAATGGGAACTTCTGCACTCAATCCCGTTCTATCTTTCAGGCCATACCTACTTTCTCACTTGAATCTGCAACAGATTAAGCAGAACTCAAAAGTCCTTTCCATCATCTTTAAGCTAGTCTTGATATCTAGAACCCAATGCAACCCTGCATGCGCCTTTCACTGTACAAGCTAATCCCAGGAGGGAGTTGGTACACAGGGATCCCACTCTCTGGAGTCAGACACATGGGGGGCCGTTGGAGGTAGGGAACAGAAGGCATTGGGGGATGCGACTATCATGAGAGGTGTAGAATTTCAAAAGCATTTCTCTAGCTGGGGATTCCTGGAACCTAGTATACATTGGTGGGTTTGCAGGTCAAACTGTACCCTGACCTGAATCTAACTGGTCCAGAATCTAATTGGCCTCTGGTCTCCTAGCATCATAAATACTTCCTAAGAGATGAAGTACGATTCAAAGGAACTCGTCCAATCAACATGTCTCAACTGACTTTGCCATCACTGAATCAAATCAACTGTAAGATCCTGGAGCTCCTGAATCACTTCTGGAAACGAGAAAGCAGGACTTTGACCTTTAAGAATGATATGCTCTCTGGTGTCACCAGCATCCGAGGTTGAGACGGTCAAAGTCTGGAAGCTGATGGAATCACTGCACCGATCCTTGGGTAGAGCAGATTCTTCTCTTGCTGTCGAACGTCCTCAGAGGTGCAGAGTGCCAGAAGCAGGGGAGAGGGTGAATTCTGGAGTGCACCCTCTGGCCTCTGGTCAGGAAGCAGTGAGGTGTGCATCTTCAGAGCTGCACTGGGAAGGAAGCATGGTTCCGGGCCCCAGGACATCCTGTCCACAAGCAGCTGCTACTTCTTGGGCTTCTCTAGAATGTTGAGGAACTTCCCCCTTGTCATCTCTCTGGCTGGAATCACAAAGTACATGAAAGATCAATGAACACCTAAACTCTGAAAAAGGGTTCACAGGAAGGCTTAATTTGAGAATGCACATTGACATAAATTGTATACAAAGTTGCTATCCTAACAGATTCCATCCCTACTAAGCTCCAAAAAGAAGGAAACACAAAGCACTCTTGACAACTATAGTAATTACCAACACTGTCCTGAAGTTGGTAATTACTATAAGGTGCAGGCCAACTGGGGAAATCTTTATCATTTACCCTTTTAAAAAAATCACCAGGGAACTCCCCCCAAATCCCTCTCTCCCTCAAGAATGTAACCTAAGACTCATGTTCACTGTCTCAGGAGGTTTGCTTCTGGAAGCTAAAATCCAACCAAGATCACAGTCTTTTCTAGATTGTTGGTCTCTGGACATTTATAATCTCAAATCAAAATTAGAGATCATTTACCCCATCTCTCAGGAGTGGTAGTCCCTGGACACTGTAATATAACAGGGTTTATATTCCCTCAGTGCAGTTCATCTGTGGATGGAGTAATAAAGTAGGGTTTATAGAGCTTTGGTCTTCTCTCTCTTGGCATTGTCAGTCCTTAGATATTTAATATAGCCAGGCAAGGTTTATGTGTCTTTCTCTGACTTGCAGCACCATCAATCTTTGAATGCTGTAGTTACAAGAGGGTTTATACAGCTACTTTCCTACATATGAGGCTCTGAAAATCAAAGTAAAACATTTCTCAATTACAAGACCCACTTTAGAAGCCCCCAGTTTTAGCTCGGTCAAGCAAATTCTCAAAAATCATATGTGGCATAACCCCCTTCATCCTTATCCCTATGTCTCTTAAATGGATCCTCTTTTTATGTCTCTTGGATGGATGTAACAGTGCTGAAAGTTTTCTATAGCTGGAGTCCAGAAGTCTGGAACCACACGGTGGACACACAGCAGGCTGCGGTGCCCCTGGCTTCCCAGGGACATGTCTCCATCTTGGCCAAAGGAGATGACTAGGGAGGCACCTGCTGGGATGAGAAGGACCTTCACCCTAGGCTCTGTGTTTTCCTTCCCAGCAGAGCAAATGGTGCCAGATGACGGGTGCCCACTTCCCACCCCTACCACCCATATTGAATTGTTCTCGGTTTAGTTCTACAAGAAAGAAAGAAAACAGTACAAACTTTGTAACTACTGGAAAGTTTTAGGTAACTGTAGTCTACTCATTCCCTATCTTTCACAAGTTCAAAGCTCCAACAAAGGAAAAGGAAATCCCATTAACTAGGAATGGAAGCCCCAGTCCTGGGTTTTATCTCATATACCCACAACCCTACCCTGGCCAAAATCAAACTGACCATTCCTTCAGTGGGCTTATGCCAAACTCCATACATACAAAGTTCCTACAAGACTTGCAATTACTTGTTGATGTGATTGTCTTCTTTCATGGAAATGTAAGAACTGAGGGCAGAGGTGGTATTTTACTATTGTTTATATGGCCAGCACCTAGCACAGCACTGAACTCAGTATCTGCTGATAAATGCTGGCTAGATGAATGATGATACACAAAAGAACTGGAACCAAGTGGGCACACAGTAGTCAGTTTCCTTCCCTTCCACAGACAAACAGTAAGACTTGTTGGTGACCCTCACTGCTCCACTCTCTACACTGTGGGAGTCTTTTAAAATTTACCTTGTTTGGCAGGAAAGTCATTTCCCTTGATGAAAGTAATACCAGATTTATGGATAGATCCAGGCACAGGACTAACTACTCTAGGAGAAATCCAAACAAGTGTTTTCTTGACCAGGGGAGGCAGCATGGACTTCTTTCAGAGAATACAGGCTCTGAATTAAGTTCCAACTCTAGTATTTGTCAGCTGGGTGACACCTTGAGTTGGGTAGGATCTCTGAGCCTCAGTTTCCTCATCCGTAAAATGAGTAGCAGATTAATGCCACCTGCTCTGCCCTCTTGGGTATTCAGCCATGATCATGCTTAGTGCAGTGGTAACATTATTAAAACATCACCTTTCAGAGGAAGTTGGTAGTCTGCTGCTTCCCTTGTACGCAGTATTTCCTGAGTGAATAAGTGAGTGGATTGTGATAAGGCAGACTAGCAATCTCAAACATCCCAATTCTTGGAATCTTCCCCTCAGCCTGATCCTATAGGAAATGACTACTTATACTTTTGTTCAGAGTGGGTCTCATCATTTATTCCTCCTTGGATAGGTTTTCTGTCTATTCTCCAGTGCTTACTAATGACTTTAAACACAGTATCCAATGAGCCTGCAGCATGGCTAGAAGCAGGTGCTTTAGAAATCAGACTTGGGTAATAAAAAAAACTCAGTGGGTAGAACTGAGCCTTGTTCCAAAAATCCTGGGCTAAGAGCATTGTACTGATTTTACTAATTATTTCTGCCTCTTGCACTTCATATAACCCAATTCTTTACTGTTTTTTCCCCAAATGGGAAAATGACCAATATTTTAAGACCTAAAATTTTACAAAATCCAATCTATTCGAGGGATCAAAAGGATTTAAAAAGAGAAATAAACGGATATTCCAAAGTCTCTCAGTGGCAAGCTCTCCTTGAATCTAACCAATCCTTTTTAACAACCCCCTTTCTACTCAATCATTCCTCCCCCTTCAACCTAATCTAAGTACACAGAGCTGCAGCAAAACCACCGTAAAAGTAGAAGTAATTCAAAAGACATCATCTTCTACATGGGAGGGGAGAAAGTTTTCCTACTCGCTGGTCCTATATAGGAGATATACGAATTCCTGACATAGCTGCTCCCTAAAAGAGGGCTGTACCCTATAAATCACATCCTAAGCACCAACCCCTTTCTGTGCACAGAGAAATTGCTGCAGGTCAGCGGCTGCTCCAGAGCACGTGCCCTCCTGTTCACTTGTCATCAGCGATGTTAACATCTCTGATTAATTCATATACCCCTGGTTTTATTCCTCATCTCTCTATCCTTGGCTCTCCTGTTCTACTGCATCATGAAGATTCTTACCGACCTGCTACAGTAATCACCGCCCGCTAACTGCACCCCCCAAACCTAGTGAAATTGTTTAGTGATGCCAACCGCGCTTTTAATTTGCAAGACATCAGACACAGAGGTAATTTATACCAACATCTGTTCATTTTTGACTTCTGAAACAAACTCGCACATGCTGCTACAAAATCCCATTAGGAGTAGAGACAGCCTTCTGCTACTATTCCGTATTCCTCTTCTACACACACACACACACCCCCACACACCTTCCAGTACGGTTTTATATGTAAATATATTTTACTAAAAAACTCCCACCAAGGATCTCAAATCTCGTTGGGGAAAAACCTTTAGAGAAGACGACAGCTTGCTGACAGAGGAGACGAAGGTATTTCTACATCCTCCTGCCTAGTTCCATCCCTTCTTCTCAGTATAATCCTTGCATTAATAGTCAGGGTAAGATTCTATGCTCCTCAGCTTGGCAATTCTGATTTCTGCCTTCTCTCCTGGTTCTTTTTTCCCCACAATGTGTCAGAAGACCGTCCTGGGGACAATAAAATTGCTAGAGAGTTTTATCTGGAGTCAACACCATTTCTTAACTATCTTCTAGTTCCGGATTAATTCTCTAGGATTCTAAGACTCAACAGAAGGGCAACACTGCTACCACAGTGTAATCACTAAGCCAAGGGGGATCCATTGGTGCTCAGCCACCACAGTGTATGCCGTGCAGAAGAGAAGCACGACCTCCACATCAAGCTGTGATTTACGGGCCCTGCTAGGCTGGGCACAGACCAAAAACCGAGAAAGCCGCAATCAAGACTCTCACCAAAGGGTGAACATGAGAACTGCTACGGAGTGAGAGACAGGGGGACAACGTGTACACATTTAAAGACAACAAACGGATAAACTAAAATCAACTTTCAGGTTGATGCTGGTTCTAGTACCCCTTCACAGGTTCCCTAGGGCTGTCAGGTTCATGGCAGTTGTAAATACCTGGGTACACGTTAGAGAGGTCAGGGCTGAAGGGAGGACTCCATCCTGCTTGCGGTGAAGGTGGTGTGTGCTTGAATGTAATCTCTTCTTTAGACTCTCCAATTCCTCCAGCCTACACTCAGCCTTGCCTCTGGCTCCCTTTCCACAATGACTATCCCCAAACTGCCTTCTCTGCAGTAAATTTTCTGGTGGCTGGTTGAAAAAGATTTCAGTGGTACAGATTGATTTCTCACTGGTGAGGGGATGAGGGATTACCAGAGGCACCCTGGTTAACGAGATTGGGTGCACAAGCTCTCATGAGACCAGCCCTCTCTGCCAGGGCTCTGCACCTTTCGCCCATGACATATGGGTTTCATTACGGAAAGATTTTCCAGATTATAACTTTGAGGCAATTGCCTGATAAAATTCTGCTTGGCTTTAAGACAGGAGACAATCGAAAGATTAAGTAACTTTTAATGAAATGGAAGAAACTCATAGCATTTGGTTTTCAGTTCTAATGCAAACTATTTTAAATATTTCTGTGTCTCAATATAATTAAAAATATTAGTCAGGTGGAGGAGAGTTACTTTTCAGTGGTTCTCTCACATCCTGAAGAGCAACAACAGACTGTTCAGGAGACTCTAATATGAGTGGCCAGGAAACAAAGGAGACAGCATAATGTTGTGAAAAGAGCAGGGCTTTTATTTTTTTTTAATTTTTTGGCCGCACCATGCAGCTTTCGGGACTAGTTCCCCAACCAGGGACTGAACCCAGGCTCCCAGCAGTGTAAGCGTGGAGTCCTAACCATTGGACTGCCAAGGAATTCCCAAGAGCAGGGTTTTTAGCATTAGCCAGGCTCAGATTCAAAATCCCAGCTCCCATACTGAGCCTGAACCACTGCAGGCAAGTTGCCAGAGTCATCTCTCTGTGTTTCAAACTCCTCATCTGTTCAAGGTGGGGTTAATACAAGGGTCACACAGGCATTTGGTAAATGCTAGCTACTATATGACTCTTTCTTTCACGTCAAACAGGAAGTTTATTTAAGCCACAAGATGCTTAATGGGAAAATTATCAAGGATTCATTTCTCTTAGAGCAATTTATCCCTGCTTTAAGACAGATTGCCCTACACATAACAGCTAATGTACAAAAAAGTTAAAAAACGCCTTAGGTTTTACAGTGATAAAGTGAAAAATATTAAAAAAATTCTCCAATTGAACAGGAGAATTGTATGCAAGGATTTTTGTTTGTTTTCTGTTAAACAGTGAGAGCGAAATAACTTACTGGAATATGGAAGACAAGGGCTGAATGAGCACGCCACTGATGGAGGAAAGGAGGAAGACTGTCACAGAACCAGAATTCTGCCCCAGTTGTTGTCCATCAGAACATAACATTATATTTAGTTGTTTTCTTTTTTAAAAGGGGGTGGGTAATATGCTCATCTACATCACCAGTTACTTGAAGTACAGTGAAGAGTGAGGAAGGCATACAGGAAAAAATAGAAAAAGCCATACTGTAGTAGTCAGGTTGTGGGAGAGACAAACTGAGCATGTCCTCTTGGTCTGAGGGAACTGACTTCTGGAGTAAAGAGCAAGTTCCTTCAAAGCAGACACCTCCTGTCTGCTGCTGGAACACCGACTGCATCTTGGCTAGTACAGCATGGATTTTTCTGTTCTTTCGTGTACTCCTTTCTCACTTCTTTATGCACTTCAAGTAACTGGTGATGTACATGAGCATATTCCTTTAAAACAAAAAAACCCTAAATGACCAATGTTATGTTTTGATTGACAACAAATGCGGCCGAATTCCGGTTCTGTGACAGTGCCCCTCCTCATCAGCGGCGTGCTCATTCAGCTCTTGTCTTTCATATCCCAGTAAGTTATTTTGCTCTTACAGTGCATCTGCTTCATGAATTGGCTGCCCATTAAATCGGAATCTAATCTACCTGATTGACAAACCCTATCTTTCACAGTAAACCTTCATTAGTTAACTAAGTGGTATATGCTTTATCTGTGTGCCACAGAACTGTCCTGCCCTGCCACCTTCAAATTAACACGATGACTGTTCTTGGTTTTCATTAATATGATGACTCCTTCCTTGGGCATCCATCGGCCACAAGAAACAATGGCATCCTTAGCTGCCATGTCACAAAAGAGGTACCAGGTCAGCCCCAACTGAGCATACAAGCAGCACCAGGAGTGGCAAAAAGGGGATAAACTATTTATTTTTTAAAAGATCTCAAACATGAAGGGAAACACGACTGTCTTGCATTTGTGTAACAGGTTTATTCTGGAGGCTCAAACCTGGGTACTAGTTGGGGCAGCAACCTTCCTTAACTGTACGAGCAGCTCCTTCTAGCAAAAAGGAGCACATAAAACCCTAGTTAGTTTGGTTTAAATCCATGTGTTAAATGGTTATCTATTTAACTAGATTTATAGAAGACACTTTGTGGAAATGATGTGCCATTTGTTTTGATTACAGTTTTGACTTTTCTTTAACAAATATTTTTTGGTTGAAAGTGTTCTAACAATGAAGAGGGACCTGGTAGTCATCAGTGTGCACTGTGCAGGAGAGAAGCATGAAGGCGGTGGATGAACAGCTTAGTCACGTAGAGACCCAACCTACAAGGTTCTAGGTATGAGGGAAAAGTCACATAAATGAGAAGAGGCCTTGGAGACAGCTAGCCAGCAGTTCACAGGTATCTTGGTACATCAGAGGAGAACAAAGGAAACCACTGGGATTCATAGAGCCGATGTCTCTCTCATAGGAACGGGGAGGGAAGGGTTTCCCGTCACTCTGGCATAGAGCCGGCATACAGCAGAGCAGTGCCCGAGCAGGCTGCGAGGTGAGATACCTCACCATGCTCCAGTCAGACCTCCGCACAAAACCTACCACTAAGTGATCGATAATTCAAGTCAAGGACTAAGTACTTTATAATGCCTCTGATGTGAGAGCAGAAGGGGCTGGGGCCACTGTCAAGAACAGAAGGTGCTATGAACTGGGCATGAAGTCCCTGGGTGAGAAGGGCTCCTGGGACCTCATTAGAACACTGGTGGCCCTCAGAAAGTGGTATAATTGTAATAAGGGCCACAGACCACCCTCAATCAACTCATGGGAGAGTCAACCCACGTAAGAGTACGTGGTAGAAATCTTTCTTTTCTCTATATAAAAGCAGTGTTTGAAAGCAGACAGAGGCCTTTGCTTAAAATTCCCTGGGCATAAGCATTTCAAAAGGACAATGAAATACATATCTAAGGAAAGAATAGCCTGGGTGCTACCTCTGTGACCAAACTTATCATTGACTATGAAAATCTTCATCCTAAGAATTCTCAAAAAATCCTTTTGGGGGCACATTTTCCAGATTCTGTTTCTATAGAGTGTTCTGTCTCTCCAACAGGACTTTTTCTTCCGAAAAGGGTGGCTTGGCTAAGAAGAGTCTTCTCTCCACTGAATTCAGAAAAAGATAATTTTATGTCAAACATTTTTTTTTCCAACTCATAGTAAGGGTCATTTCCAGAGACTGTTTTATCTAAGAAGTAATATAAAAAAAAAAACCAGGACTCAACATACAGGTAAACGCATTTGGATAGTTCCAATATGGAAAATAATTTTAATGGCTTTTCACAATGGAGGAAAAAAAAGACAGAAATATCCAGCCAACAGATATATTCTCAGAATATAAAACATCAAGCAGGAACATAAAATACGGGAAATGTCAGCCATGATGCCTGAAGATTGAAAGCAGAAGAATCTTAATTGTCAGGTATTTGAAAAATGTATTCAAGCAAAAGCCTGTGTTTCTCCATCAACTCTCCCTGTCCTGCCCTCTTTCAAAAGCAAAACAAGACAAGATTTCAAATATTCAATCCTTTTTATCATTCTTCTCCCTACTAAAAAACAAACCAAAACAACAAGCGACCCCAAAGATCTATGTTCAAGAAATGAGACCTAACAACTTCTTGTCTGTGGTATGTTTCCTCTCCAGAGGGCCCAGAGGCCTATTTCACTTGGTTCCCTTTTCAAGGGCGAACTCAGCTGAGCGAAAGGCAATGAGATCAAAGCAATGGATCAATATTCTTGGGGCAAACTTTTATTAAATGCTCATAAATGTTCACAGAACATTCACACTTCAGGGCCTGTACTTAATATAGATTGTGGTGAAACACTATGACCAAAGGCTAGTAGATTCACACAGCCTTAATTTCCTCATTCATAAAGTAAGTACAGCAATAATGATCTATCACGCAAGGTTAAGAAAGAGTGACTAGTCAAAGTGACTTCATCAGGACACAAAATATTTTGCCCCAAGTTAGAGTAATTTATTCACAGGCAATATCCCACTCCCAGGAAATTCAGACCAGGATCCCAGCATAGATAAATTTCAAAGGACTTGTTCATTAAGACAACTTTCCTACTCATCCCCACCTCAGGGTGCTGGCAGTAGCAAACATCTACAGAGGATGCAGGCCCCAGTCTTACTGACCCCCAGGCCAGGGAAAGAGTTACATCTTCACACTGCGAGGCCAATAAAAACCTCTCTTGATTATAATTTAGATAAGAACCACCGGATTGAATAATAATGTCTGAAACTCCCCTAGCTGTTTCACCTTGAGACGTCCATCACTGGGTTAAACATGATGCTAATTGCATTTGGATTGATTAATTTCTCTCACTCCTGTCTATTCGAATAACGCTTAACAAAATAATCATAGCACCCAGAGCCAAATCTTTTCCGTCAAAGGAATGAAGCCATCAGAACAGGCAGAGATGAAAGAAATGAAGATGACCCATAATTACTGCTACGGTGATATCATTACCATATTATACAAAATGAGTGTGGGGGGAGGGGGAGGAGGGAGGAGGGGCTGAGATTATTTATATTTTTTAATGGAACGCTACAATCTGAGAATACAGATGTGACATCAAGTGGGACACACAGAAATATAGAACTTTACAAAAATACAAATCTTGCTCATGAAATTGCAAAATCCAACAAACACTGAGGTCCAAGATACACACAAGTGTCTTGGGCTGTGAGCAGGTATTATTCACGCCACTATTTTTTCACTGCAATAACACTTTGTGTATGACTTACATGGAGATTTAAGATGCTCTCTTCACACCACAAGCACTTCTATAGTTACTGGAGAATTCTTCTTTAAGCCAGGGGATAATGTAATTTTATTTTAATTTTGTTAGAGGTGGCCTTGTTTGTAAAATTAGAATCTTGAGTTTTAACTGCAGATAGTTTTGGTTTAAGACAGCAAAGAAAATGTCTATGTATCTTCACGCATGGTTCATAGGACGGTAGTATGGACTTAACTCACCAGCAAGGAAAAATATATTTCCGTACTTTCTTGTTGTTTGATAGGACTTTTTAATATATTATATATGATATAGAAAAACTTACGATAGCAAAGGATTTGAACTTTAGGTCTGAATCTATCACTTATTAGATAGTGATCTCAGGTAAATTATGTAGCCTCTCTATGCCTCAGTTACTTCATCTGTAAAATGGGGGTTTACTACCTACCTGAGTCAGTTGTTGTAAGACTTAAGATGGTACATTTAGGTGCTCAGTAAGTGCTGGCACAAGAAAAAAAATTCCCCCTAAAATTTAATGGCTATTTACAAAACCTTGCATGTTTTGGTTATTTCATTTAGTGAAGTTATTTCAAATATACACTATAAAATACCCTGAATATAGATTTTAAAAAATATTTGTTAAATAAATAAATAGGATACTTAGAAGGGGCATCATTTTAATAGGCTAGAAATATCTGGGGGATATTTTTGCTACAGTATTTTAAACAGAGAACCATAATTAAATTGAAAACAATAAAAACAGATATTGAAATTGTTTTACTTAACTTAGATAAGAAGATATGTTTTTCTATTTTCTTACATAAAAAATATTCCCACAGAAAATAAGCACATGTATTTTGATTACATGTATTTGTAGTCATTCAGTAGTAAATGTAAACAGAAAAAAAAAAAAAAAGATAAAACACTGTATTTCTGCCAGGTTAAAACAAGAGACTAAACCATTTACAATGTTAACTTTGTGTTCTCTGCTTTCCTTCTGGTAAAGAGAGACAATGTATACAGTAGGAAGGATTTCTCTTGTCTGGCTTTGGAATTAGATGGGTCTGGCCCTGACCCATCTTGTACATGCAGAGTACATCACGAGAAATGCTGGGCTGAAAGAAGCACACGCTGGAATCAAGATTGCTGGGAGAAATATCAATAACCTCAGATATGCAGATGACACCACCCTTATGGCAGAAAGTGAAGAGGAACTAAAAAGCCTCTTGATGAAGGTGAAAGTGGAGAGTGAAAAAGTTGGCTTAAAGCTCAACATTCAGAAAACGAAGATCATGGCATCTCGTTCCATCACTTCATGGGAAATAGATGGGGAAACAGTGGAAACAGTGGTAGACTTTATTTTTCTGGGCTCCACAATCACTGCAGATGGTGACTGCAGCCATGAAATTAAAAGACGCTTACTCCTTGGAAGGAAAGTTATGACCAACCTAGATAGCATATTCAAAAGCAGAGACATTACTTTGCCAACAAAGGTCCGTCTAGTCAAGGCTATGGTTTTTCCAGTGGTCATGTATGGATGTGAGAGTTGGACTGTGAAGAAGGCTGAGCGCCAAAGAATTGATGCTTTTGAACTGTGGTGTTGGAGAAGACTCTTGAGAGCCCCAAGGACTGCAGGGAGATCCAACCAGTCCATTCTGAAGGAGATCAGCCCTGGGATTTCTTCGGAAGGAATGATGCTAAAGCTGAAACTCCAGTACTTTGACCACCTCATGCGAAGAGTTGACTCACTGGAAAAGACTCTGATGCTGGGAAGGATTGGGGGCAGGAGGAGAAGGGGACGACAGAGGATGAGACAGCTGGATGGCATCACGGACTCGATGGACATGAGTCTGAGTGAACTCCGGGAGTTGGTGATGGACAGGGAGGCCTGGCGTGCCGCGATTCATGGAGTCGCAAAGAGTCAGACATGACTGAGCAACTGAATTGAACTGAACTGATCTGGCGGCTCAGTAGTAAAGAATCCACCTGCCAATGCAGGAGACATGGGTTCAATCCTTGATCCAGGAAGATCCGACATGCTACGGAGCAACTAAGCCTGTGCACCACAACTACTGAGCTGTGTTCTAGCACCTCGGAGCCACAACTACTAAGACGACACGCCCTAGAGCCCGTGCTCTGCAACAAGAGAAGCCACCGCAATGAGAAGCCCGCACATTTCAAAAAAATCAAAATCAAAAATGTTATAAATGAAACAAGAATCTACAAAAGAAAGTATAACTGAATCGCTTCGCTATACACTTGAAACTAACACACTGTAAATCGACCATGCTATGCTATGCTAAGTCACTTCAGTCGTGTCCGACTCTGTGCGACCCCATAGACGGCAGCCCACCAGGCTCCCCTGTCCCTGGGATTCTCCAGGCAAGAACACTGGAGTGGGTTGCCATTTCCTCCTCCGATGCATGAAAGTAAAAAGTGAAAGTGAAGTCACCCAGTCGTGTCCGACTCCTAGAGACCCCATGGACTGCAGCCTACCAGGCTCCTCTGTCCATGGGATTTTCCAAGCAAGAGTACTGGAGTGGGGTGCCATTGCCTTCTCTGAAATTGACCATACTTCAGAAAAATTAAAATTTTTAAAAATCAATTAATACCCTTAAACATTTTTAATTTGAACTAGGCATATTGGTACGAATACAACTTCTTTTCTTGAAAAAAAAAAAAAACAAACAACAACACTCGTTTACAAACTCTGTCCATGGAAAAGGACCAGAAGCCTGACAGTTCAGTACTAACGAATACTCTTAATACTTAGATTTCTACTAAAAGGAACCAAGGTTACTTGGAGATATGGATGAGATTCTAAGTCTGAAGAAGTAAATGAACACAGAATATCTTGACATGCTGAAAGGAAAGAAGTTACCAAAGATTACTGGAGTCACGTCAAACAACACAGGAGTCAACAAAAAGGGGTGTCCACTAACTAAAGATGGGACAGTTCTGACTGTCAGAAAGAATAATAATTATAGTAGTTAGAAATAATATTAAATATAAATACCTATGATGTTTCTTAAAAGTCCTTAGTTATTTCAACTCATCTTATGTTCTGAAAATCAGTAAGTAAAAGGGGGGAAAAACCAATCTTTTTTTCTTGCCTTTCCTCTCTGGACTATATTTCAGGAAAACCAAATAGCTGCTACTGATAATTATCACTTTTATTATGAAAGAGATCAGATGTACACCACCTAAACCCAATGATCCTCATTGAAACTGGAACAAATGAAGGTCTTATGCTTTCTGATATGCAGCAATAGCAAGTACATGTATGAACCATTCTTTCCAAAAAGACTGATTCCAAAATCACTTTATTCTCTAACTCCACTAGACTGCATGAAATTTGGGGGGAAAACAGGAAAGCGTGAAATGCTACCACTAGGATAAAAATCATCCAAATTTAAAATGCAGGAGATCTTCCCATACAAACAACCTAGTTTCTTCAATAATTAAACAGCACTGGCGGGGTTGGGGGAGCTCTAGAAGAACAGAGCATGCCTATTTATAGAGAAGATTAAGAGGCTGAAGTCTGATGTCAACCAAATGCAAATGTGCAGACCTTCTCCAGATACCAACTCACACAAACCAACTGTGAAAAACAGTTTTAGCCAAATTGGACAAGGATTATGTTATTAAGGAATTATTATTTTATTTTGTTTAGTATAATAATTGTGTTTTTAAAAGGGCTTCTTGGTTAGAGATACATACTAAAGTACTTATGAATGCCATGGCACTAGGATTTGCTTTGAAATACTCCAGCCAACAACACAACCACAACAAAAGTGTGATATAAGAGGGCAGAGATAAAACAAGAATAGCAGAAAGCTGACTGAAGTTGGGGATGGGTATGTGGAATTCATTATAGCATTCTCACTACTTTAGTAACATTTGCAAAATCTTCATAATAAAAAGCAAACTTCACCAACTGCTCTTCTGGAAATATAGCTTTTTCTCATTATCATTGCATATCATAATACAATGAAGAGTAGGCCAGGGAACAGAGATGAGGACAATTAATTATACAGAGGGCTTGGAAATGGATAGACAGAAAAAGCTTGAGAAAGGGGGTGAGTTTTTATGTCATGAGTGTTTATTTCCATCGTTAAATTCCTTGGATGAGGAACAAATTACACATGACCAAACGATCAAAAGCAGATAACATTTTTTAAAGTCCACCAAATCTTACTCAGGTGAAGCCTAATGATACGAACCTGCTGCCTTCCAACCTTTCTTAATTATTTAAGGAACCACACTGACAACTCTAAGAGCACAATTTTCAGTTTATTCATAAAATAGCTACAAGTGCAGCTCTCTTGCTCAACATTTTGCTCCTATAAAATTCTTTGGGAGGTGGAAAGAATAAGTCCTTGGTTACTCATTTATTGAATTTTGAATTGAAATTTTTTTGAACTGAAAAAGCTTTAGGGTCACTACAGCAGAAATTAACACAGTATTGCAAATCAACTACACTTCAATAAAATAAAAATAAAGCTTTAGGGTCAGTAGTAAGAGTAACTTTAAGGTCTAGACCAGTCCAATAGCTAACAAGTTACAGAAATGAATAGCTTAATCTAAACGTTCATCAGCGTGTTTGTTAGAGGCTAAGTCATACCTGAGTCTTTGGGACCCCATGGACTATACAGACCATCAGGCTCCTCTGTCCATGGAATTCTCTAGGCAAGAATACTGGAGTGGGTTGCCATTTCCTTATCTAGGGGATCTTCCCAACCTAGGGACTGAACCCAGGTCTCACGTATAGCAGGCAGATTCTTTACTGTCTGAGCCACCAGGGAAGCCAATTCACTAGTCCAGCTAAATTTCACACCATCAACAGCTGTGAATATAAATTATCACCTCCCTAATCCTACTTTAATTGGATCACTCTTACTTCATAGATGATTTATCCAATTTAAAACAAACTACTTGTTCTGATAATTTGATTTTAATTGATTGCAATGTAGTTTCACATATGTATGGGTCATGTTCTCAACTTGACCAGACAATAAATTCATCAGTGGAAGAGACTTTTAAAGATATTTTCCCTAAATGACTTGGAAAAAATACCCAATATATAGTATTTGCTTCCCTGACAGCCCAGTTGGTAAAGAATCCACCTGCAATGCAGGAGACCTGGGTTTGATTCTTGGGTTGAGAAGATCCCTTGGAGAAGGGAAAGGCTACCCACTCCAGTATTCTGGCCTGGAGAATTCCATGGGGGCGCAAAGAATAGGACACGACCAAGTGAATTTCACTGATAATATTCATCCAGCAAGGCTTAATTTAAAAATCTTTTTCCTTTAAAATCATGTAGTAGTACAAATGTACAACAATTACTGTTTTCACTTGATTATGAATTAAAAAAAAAAAACTATTTATTTATTTGGCTGCATCAGGTCTTAAGTTGTGGCAAGCAGGATCTCTGATCTTCACTGCAGCATGAGGGATCTTTAGTTGCGGTGCACGGGCTTAGTATATCTACGGCATGCAGGATCTTAGTTCCCCGATTAGGGATCGAACCTGAGTCCCCTACATTGCAAAGTGGATTCTTAGCCACTGGACTACCAGGAAAATCCCTGAATTTCTTGCAAAAGAACATCACATCAAGGTGAGAACTTGATTGTATGATGTGTCTACCTAGGTAGTCATGTTAAAGGGACCTGGAACCTTTAACCAGAGTGCTTGCACCTGGACTAACATCTCTCTGAGCAACAGAATACAAAGAAACAATAATGGACTGAAAACAATTACAGTTAGGACAGTTATGAACAAGAGGATACAAAAAGGACCTGGGACCAACTGCCATTTCTGAGAGGTGGAGAGCAAAAGCAGGGTATTATGTAGGATCCCTGCACACAGTGTCACCATGGAGTGGGCTGATCACCTAAGCTATGCCTCCTGCCCAGTTCACAGACCTGCCCCTGCTGTTACTCCCTTTAAGGACCCAAGCAGCTTCTCTGGGGAGATAGCAAGAGTACCTGCTCCTTGTTTTCCCTCCCTCATGCTGCAGCACAGCCCTAATGAAGCCCTGACTAGAATTCTTATCTGGCCTTGTATCAATTTCTATTGATTAAAGGGGCCAAGGGCCCAGGTCCCTAACAATATGGTAATGGTTAGTTTACTTGTGAGTTGAAATTACAGCTAGTTAACCATCTGTGTTTTTCAAATATCCAGTTTTGATGTTTCTGAAAAATCTGATTTACATTTGTGAATTAGAACATAAAAATATCCTCAGCCGTAAAATTACATTATACTGTGTATAGTAGTCCACTTCATGGAAACTCCAGAGTTTAATCTATATATAATAACTATACAGTTTAGTAGTTAGAACTGGACATGGAACAACAGACTGGTTCCAGATAGGAAAAGGAGTACATCAAGGCTGTATATTGTCACCCTGTTTATTTAACTTATATGCAGAGTACATCATGAGAAATGCTGGACTGGAAGAAACACAAGCTGGAATCAAGATTGCCGGGAGAAATATCAATAACCTCAGATATGCAGATGACACCACCCTTATGGCAGAAAGTGAAGAGGAACTAAAAAGCCTCTTGATGAAGGTGAAAGTGGAGAGTGAAAAAGTGGGCTTAAAGCTCAACATTCAGAAAACGAAGATCATGGCATCTCGTTCCATCACTTCATGGGAAATAGATGGGGAAACAGTGGAAACAGTGGTAGACTTTTATTTTTCTGGGCTCCACAATCACTGCAGATGGTGACTGCAGCCATGATATTAAAAGACGCTTACTCCTTGGAAGAAAAGTTATGACCAACCTGGATAGCATATTGAAAAGCAGAGACATTACTTTGCCAACAAAGGTTCATCTAGTCAAGGCTATGGTTTTTCCTGTGGTCATGTATGGATGTGAAAGTTGGACTGTGAAGAAAGCTGAGCGCTGAAGAATTGATGCCTTTGAACTGTGGTGTTGGAGAAGAGTCTTGAGAGTCCCTTGGACTGCAGGGAGATCCAACCAGTTCATTCTGAAGGAGATCAGCCCTGGGATTTCTTCGGAAGGAATGATGCTGAAGCTGAAACTGCAGTACTTTGGCCACCTCATGCGAAGAGTTGACTCACTGGAAAAGACTCTGATGCTGGGAAGGATGGGGGCAGGAGGAGAAGGGGACGACAGAGGATGAGATGGCTGGATGGCATCACCGACTCGATGGACGTGAGTCTGACTGAACTCCGGGAGTTGGTGATGGACAGGGAGGTCTGGCGTGCTGCGATTCATGGGGTCACAAAGAGTCGGACACGACTGAGCGACTGATCTGATCTGATCTGATATAGTTTAATATATAGATTATATATAATAACTATATAGAGAGTTTATATATAGTTAACATAATAAGCATGTTGTTTAGTCACTCAGTTGTGTCTGACTCTTTTGTGACCCCATGGACTATAGTCCACCAGGCTCCTGTGTCCACGGCTTTTCCCAGGCAAGAATACTGGAGTGGGTTTGCCATTTCCTTCTCTGAGGAACCTTCCCAACCCAGGGATTGAACCCACGCCTCCTGCATTTGAAGGTGAATTCTTTACCACTGATCCACCAGGGAAGCCTTATAGTAAGCTTATGCTGAAAGAAAAAACACTCTTTCATTGACAGTACAGGTGATAATTTAAGATCTTAAAAACAACTTATGTGTGATCAACATGGCAAAATATAAGGGGAAATCTGGTTAGACAGTATATAAACATTTACTATAATGTTTAATAATTAAATTTAAAACACATTTTTCATTTATTTTATTTGCACTCAAGCCAATAAAGAAGCGAAAAAGAAAAGAAGCATTTTATAGATGCTAGACCACTGGCAACAAAAATCAAAGGTCAGAGTTCTAAACTTGTTTCCTCAACTAATCAACAAGTTCTTATGACATGCCCATTATTATTTTTTTTAAGATTATTTATTTGTTAACTTTTGGCTACACTGGGTCATCTTTGCTGTGTGCAGGCTTTCTCTGGTTGTAGAGTGCAGGGGCTACCCTTCCTTGCAGTGTGAGGGTTTCTCATGGCAGTGACTTCTCTAGTTTCAGCTCATGAGCTCTAGGGTGTGTGGGCTTCAGTAGTTGTGGCAGCTCTTTTCTAGTAAGTCGGGTCTTCTCCTTATGTGGCCAAAGGATTGGAGCTTCAGTTTCAGCACCCGTCCTTCCAATGAATATTCAGGACTGATTTCCTTTAGGATGGACTGGTTGGAAATCCTTGCAGTCCAAGGGACTCTCAAGAGTCTCCTCCAACACCACAGTTCAAAAGCATAAATTCTTCAGCGCTCGGCTTTCTTTATGGTCCAACTCTCACATCCATTAATGATTACTGGAAAAACCATAGCTTTGATTAGTCGGACCTTTGTCGGCAAAGTAATGTCTCTGCTTTTTAATATTCTGTCTAGGTTTGTCATAGCTTTTCTTCTAAGGAGCAAGCACCTTTTAATTTCATGGGTGTAGTCACCATCTGCAGTGATTTTGGAGCCCAGGAAAATAAAGTCTGTCACTGTTTCCATTGTTTCCCCATCTATTTTTGCCATGAAGTGATGGGACCGGATGCCATTGATCTTAGTTTTCTAAATGTGATTCTGATGCAAGCTCAAAGTTTGAGGACCACTAACTTATCTTACCTGGGCTTCCCAGGTGGCTTAGTGATAAAGAATCTGCCTGTCTAATGCAGGAGATACCAGAGATGCAGGTTCTATCCCTGGGTCTGGAAGATCCCCTGAAGAAATGGCAACCCACTCAAGTATTCTTGCCGGAAAAACCCCATGGACAGAAGAGCCTGGTGAGCTGCAGCCCATGGGATTGCAAAGAATCAGACATGACCTATCTTAGCCAGACTCTGATTTTGTCTCTAGTTCTAATTACTAAAAGAATTATTAATAAAATTTTAATTGGTTAAAATTATGATCATAAAGCATACTTCTTACCATAAAACTAAATGCAGAAAACTGACACTATCTTCTCTATGAGCCACAAAGGGAGAAATTAAAATTCAGCCAAGGATAAGAATTTTTTATCAAAACTCCAGCTCAATCTCTAGTGCCATGCATTATACTTAGTGTTAAGGTTATAATATAATCCTTAAATTTGAGAATCTGGCAGAAGACAGACTGGAAAATAAATAATTATCAAATAATGTCATCTAAGCTATAAAAGGAGTAAACAATACATTTCAAAGACAGACATGGGGACAATCAAATCTGCAGAAGGTTTGAGCTGGATGGATAGGAAAAGCTTCAGAAAAGGAGTGATACTTGAACTGACCCTTTAGGAATACAGTATCTAGGAACGACGCGGCAAACTAAGGACAGCCTTTCTAAATGCTTTCCACTAGGCCACGGGGTAAAAATCAAGTGAATATTATGAAATAAATCTTAGAATAAATTCTAAGTACTTTCTTAATTCCCAGGACCGTTTGGGATTTCTTGTGGCTAGCAAAGTAGTAAAAGAAATGGCCCTGCTTTAAGAAATTAAACAAGTCACAAATCTGATCTACGCAAATCTGGCAGAAACAAACCAATTATAATTATTTACCATATTTGGTTAAGCAAAAGTCGTGACCATCAACAACCAAACCACAATTAAGTCAAATGATTTGTTCCCAAGTGGAGTTTTAAGACTGATGTTTTCACAAGATTTTTGAAAAAATGGAAACATTTACTATGCATTTATTTTAAAAGTTTTATTTGGTAAAGTTTTTTTTGGCTGTACTGTGGATCTTGTGGGACTTTAGTTCTCCAATCAAAATTCGAACCTGGGCCATCACTAATGAGAATGTGAAGTCCTAACCATTGGATCGCCAGGGAATTCCCTTAAAATTTATTAAAAAATTTTTTTTCAGCTTTGCTGAGGTATAATTGACAAATAAAATTGTAAGATATTTTAAGCACAGTACATTGTAAAAGAATTTCCCCCCACCAAATTAACTAACAGATGTTGTTATTTAGTTGCTACGTCATGTTGGATTCTTTGTGACTCCATGGACTGTAGACCGCCAGGCTTCTCTATCCATGGGATTTTCCAGGCAAGAATACTGGAGTGGGTTATCATTTCCTCCTCCTCTCTTAAAGTTTTAAACATTTTTATTTCTTATTCAAAAGACATAATTTATGAAATCCAGGGTGGAGGATATACTACCTTAATGAGTTAAAAATTCTGTGCTTCTAAGATCAACCTGAACTAATTCTACCTAAAAACCACATTTTAGATTAGTCTTTTCCTCTCTATTCATGTTGGTTCTAATAAGCTAGCATTCCTTTAACCAAACAAACCTAACACTTATTTTTTTGGACAGTAGAGAAGCATGCTAAAAAGTTTATTTTAAATGAAGACTATTTATTAAGCCCCTAGTAATCTAGTTCTGATTTGACTGAGGAGTATTATTTCTAATAAATCCAGAGTTGAGTCAAAGGCCAGAAGACAATGTGAATAAAACACTTAAATATTTCTAACATTAATCACATTGTTTGAATTACCTTCTTAATGATTGCCCAAGTTCAGCTTGAGTTACTGGGTACATTCACTTCATCTGTATAATCAATGATGTATCTATCTCTGAGGTTAAATGTCAATAAAGAAATGAATCTCTATGTGCCAGAAGCATTCTATTCTTCCAAAGTTTTACTCTATGCAAAAACAAAATAAGAATATATGACCAAGGTTAAAAATAACAACAAAACATGGGACTTCTTTGGTGCTCCAAGAGGTTAGGAGTTTGCTTTCCAATACAGGGGACGCGAGTTTGATCCCTGGTTGGGGGACTAAGATCCCACATGCCATGGTGCAACTAAGTCCATGAGGCGCTACTTCTGAGCCCACACTCTCTAGAGCCCATGCTCCGTAACGAGAGAAACCTACATGCGGCAACTAGCGAAAAAGCTCATGCGCAGCAACAAAGACCTGGAGCAGGCAAAACAAAGAAACAAAAAAAAACAGAGGGTATGACCTATTGCTGTCAGTTAGCCATTACAGTCAGCCAACTGCAAAAAGATTCACAATATGCTATTCTCCATCCTAGCTCAAGATATGAAATATCCAACTCTAGAGCTTCGCAATAGAATCCAATACTGAGAATGATGAAATCAAAAGACTTATGTTTTTGCTTACTCAGTTTCTGAGTGACTCAAGAATACAAAGGAGAGATCAATAAACAGTTAAGTTATCTTTAAGTTTAAGCAAAATGTATTTAGATATTACTGGACTATAAAGAAAGCTGAGTGCTGAAGAATCGAAGCTTTGAACTGTGTTGTTGGAGAAGACTCCTGAGAGTCCCTTGGACTGCAAAGAGATCAAACTAGTCAATCCTAAAGGAAATCAGTCCTGAATATTCATTGGAAGGACTGATGCTAAACCTGAAACTCCAGTACTTTGGCCACCTGACTCGAAGCACTGACTCATTGGAAAAGACCCTGATGCAAGGCAAGACTGAAGGCAGGAGAAGAAGGGGATGACAGAGGATAAGATTGTATCACCATCGTCAGCTGAGGATGACATCACTGACTCGACAGACATGAGTTTGAGCAAGCTCCGGGAGTTGGTGATGGACAGGGAAGCTTGGTGTGCTGCAGTCCATGTGGTCGCAAAGAGTCAGACATGACTGAGTGACTGAACTGAATTGATATACATATTGGGTGATATATATTGTATTTACACCTAGTTAAAATTATATCCACAGAGTCCAATGCAAAACTTACACAAACACATCCCACGTCAAAAGAAAGTTTAAAATGATGGCACAAAAACTTGCACACGAATATTCATAGCTGCATTTTCATAATAGCCAAAAAGTGGACATACCCAAATGTCCACCAACTGATGAGTAATGTGACATATCCATACAATGGAATATTATTTGGCAATAAAAAGGAGTGAAATCCAGAGGCAAAAAGTAGGTTAACAATCACTTAGGGCTGATTGGGGAGTGGAACTGGGGGAACGGGAGTGACGGCTAATGGTTATGTGGCTTCTTTTCAGGGTGATGGAAATATTCCAAAATTAGATTGTCACAGCAGTTGCATACTTCTGTGAATATACTATTAGGTTGGTACAAAAGTAACTGTGGTTTTGGACTATGAATTTTAAATCATTATAACTAGGCTCAAACACATCTTTATTAATCAAAATAGGAACCATTATAATCAACACATTCTTGCCAATGAGAAATAAATTTATTACTGTAGCATAAAAATCCGTGCTTTGAGATTCAATGAACTCTTGGAAAGAATTTTCTGCATTCTGCTGGTTGTGGAAGCATTTTCCCTGCAAAAAGTTTTGAGATGCTTGAAGAAGTACGTTGTAGTCAGCTGCTGAGAGGTCAGGTGAATGTGCTGGATGAGACAAAACTTCATAGCCCAATTTGTTCAACTTTTGAAGTGTTGGTTGTATGATGTTGGGCCCTTTCTGTTGACCAAAGCCGGCTGCAGGCATTGCAGTTTTTGGTGCATCTTGTCGATTTGATGAGCATACTTCTCAGATATAATGGTTTTGCCAGGATTCAGAAAGCTGTAGTGGATCAGATGGGCAGCAGGTCCACCAAACAGTGACCATGACCTTTTTCTGGTGCAGGTTTGGCTTTCGCAAGTGCTTTGGAACTTCTTTTCTGTCTAACCACTGAGCTGGTTGTTGCCTGTTATGGTATAAAATCCACTTTTCGTCTCATGTTACAATCTGATTGAGAAACTGTTCATTGCTGCGTAGAATAAGAGAAGACAACATTTTTTTTTTTTTAAACTTTACAATATTGTATTAGTTTTGCCAAATATCGAAATGAATCCGCCACAGGTATACCTGCGTTCCCGATCCTGAACCCTCCTCCCTCCTCCCTCCCCTACCCTTCCTCTGGGTCGTCCCAGTGCACCAGCCCCAAGCATCCAGTACCGTTCATCGAACCTGGACTGGCAACTCGTTTCATACATGATATTATACATATTTCAATGCTATTCTCCCAAATCTCCCCACCCTCTCCCTCTCCCACAGAGTCCATAAGACTGATCTATACATCGGTGTCTCTTTTGCTGTCTCGTACACAGGGTTATTGTTACCATCTTTCTAAATTCCATATATATGTGTTAGTATACTGTATTGGTGTTTTTCTTTCTGGCTTACTTCACTCTGTATAATAGGTTCCAGTTTTATCCATCTCATTAGAACTGATTCAAATGTATTCTTTTTAATGGCTGAGTAATACTCCATTGTGTATATGTACCACAGCTTTCTTATCCATTCATCTGCTTATGGGCATCTAGGTTGCTTCCATGTCCTGGCTATTATAAACAGTGCTGCGATGAACACTGGGGTACACGTGTCTCTTTCCCTTCTGGTTTCCTCAGTGTGTATGCCCAGCAGTGGGATTGCTGGATCATAAGGCAGTGAAGACAACACTCTTAAGCGATGATTTTAAAAAAATTTCTGGTCAGCTCACGAGGCATTCATCAATCAAGCTTTTTCACCTTTCAAGTTTGCTCCAAATGCCAAATGACTGTAGAATCAATGTTGATTCTTTGGCAACTTCTCCTGTAGGTTTAAGAGGATCAGCTTTGATGATCCTCTCGGATGTGGTCAACTTCTGATGGCCAGCCACTACACTCCTCATCTTCAAGGCTCTCGTCTCCTTCGCAGAATGTCTTGAACAACCACTGTACTGAACGTTCATTAGCAGTTCCTGGGCCAAATGCGCTGTTGATGTTGTGAGTTGTCTTTGTTGCTTTATCACCCAGTTTGAACTTGAATAAGAAAACTGCTTGATGTAGTAGAAAACCTTTTGTATACATATATATATATAAATAGTATATATAATACATATACTTTAGAAAACTTATGAATTTTGGCCCAACTAAAAAAATCTATAACATTTTGATTCCACTTAGTTGACTTAGTAGTATGAACAGAATGCTAGATTTCTAATTAAAAAAAATAGATACGCAACAGGCAGCAAAGGTTTACTGTACAGCACATGGAACTATAGTCAATACTTTATAAGAACCTGTAACGGAAAATAATCTGAAAAGTAATATCTGTGTATGTGCGTAACTGAATCACCTAGGCATGCACCTGAAACACTAAGTCAACTATACTTCAATAAATACATATATTAAGAAAAAAGAAAGAAAACTGCTTGAACTTGGTATTTGTCTAACATCTTTTCCCTAGTCTAAAATAAACAGCAAGTGATAAGTCATTAGCAAAAAAACACAAAGCGAGAAATACGTATTAAAATGATATATAACATAACCACATTTATTTAGGATGTATTTCAATATCAAAGGCCAAATTGCAACAAAGCAAAAATTATAATTACTTTTGTGCCAACTTTATAAAAACTCATTGTACACTTCAAATGGATGAGTTTTACAGTCTGTGTAAAATATCTCAATAATGCTGTTTTCATTAAAATCAGTGGTGTGTAACAGCTGTGCAAAATTTAAATTCAGGAGTATAAAAAACCTCTTGAATTCAAGTGAAACTCATGATAGAGAGACTCCACACAGTGAAGAAACAAGGTAACAGAACCTGGGTTTCTCTACTAAAGGCTCAGGCATTCAGTTTTTACCTCTACCCTGAGGCACAAAGAAAAATAGCCCTTTCCTCCTGACTTTGTTCTTGGTAAAGAACTGACTGAAAATCTAACCAATAATTGTTCCTGATTTTAAAAAATCAAATATACTTCAATAAAATATATACTTCATTAAATTCAACTGTTTAATTTCAGATTAATATCAGAATTTGTATTTATGATGAACTTTTAAAAGCAAAGACACTGTATATATTTTGAATTAAAATAAGTATGGTACTTGGATTACTTAGACATTATGAATAACTATTTGAAAAATGTTCCTTTTGTTTAATGACTAAATATTCATCCCAGGGAGTCAGAATGCAATTAAATTTAATGTAAGTACATTAGATTAGTGCAAATGCATTAAATGCAGAAATATTTAACAAAGCTATATACTTAAACCTATCAAAATTCATGGACTGAAAGATTAAGATTTCTATGAAAACTTAAGTAATCCTCAGTACACGTAAATAACTGGCTAAATGTAACAAATGAATTAGCAATCCTAACACAGATGATGAACAATGTAGATAATTTCACTTACACAAAAGCATTTAATTGTAGACTTTTCATGTGCTCACTACTGTGCTAGTCTCTGTAGGTAAGAATACGGATTTTTTTAATGTATGGAATCTAGAAAAATGGTACTGATGAACCCATGTGCAGGGCAGGAATGGAGACGCAAATGTGGATAATGGACTTTCCACACAATGGACACTCTGGTGGAAAGAGGGTGGGACGAATTAGAGAGCAGCATCCAAATACACACATTACCATGTGTAACACAGCTAGCTAGTGGGAAGTTGCTGTATAACACAGGGAGCTCGGCCTGCTGCTCTGTGACAACCTAGACGGGTAGAATCAGAGGGTGGTGGTGGGACGAAGGCTCAAGAGGGAGAGGATATGTGTATACTTATGGTTGATTCACATTACTAGCAGAAACCAACACAACATTGTAATTATCCTCCAAATAAAAAGTTTAAAAATAAATTTAAAAAAGAAATCAATAAAAAAAGGCAAGTAACACATTCCCATTTCCTTAGCATAGGAAATTATATACATTATCTTACAATAACCTATATTGGAATATAACCTACAAAAATACTGCATCACTATGCTGTACACCTGAGGCTAACACAATACTATAAATCAACTATACTTCAATAAATAAATAATAGTAAGCAAACAAAAATGTTTAAATTTATTTTGTTTTTTTGGTCATGCCATGTGGCATGTGGGATCTTAGGTCCCTGACCAGGGGCTGAACCTGCGCTCCCTGTGTTGGAAACACAGTCCTAACCACTGGACCACCAGGGAAGTCAACTGGTTCATTCAGTATGTATTTATTGAATACAACTTCATACAGGATTAGTAACGCTCACTCTTATGCAGTCTCATCTTTTGAAGAGATTAAAAAATTCAGAAACTCAGTACACGAGTGATTTGTATAGTATAATTTCTCACAGAGACCGTAAAAGTCTCCATAATTGTCTCACTAGTTACTTCACTGCCCTTCAATCCTGTGTAGCCATTTGAGTAGGATCATTTTCTGATCTGAACACATCCTTACATTGTTAATATATCTGCAAAGCAAAGTTCTTACTTGTTCTAATTAGTGCCATCTTTCCTTGGTACTGACTTGACGCTACACTTCTCACCTCTTGCTCAAAATGAACTGTAACCTGCTCCACACATTACATAGAACCTGCTCAGCCCTAACTGGTTCCACCAGTTAAATTCCACCTAACTGGGCATCACTGTCTTGTTAACATGTTTATTCTACATCGTTCAAAATTTAGAGCACCCAGTGAAGAGTCTGTGCTGAACCACAATGACTAACATTTCTTAATGGTGATTATATGTTGGGTTACTCTTCAAAGCACTTAACTCATTATTATTTAAAATCATCACAATATCCTATAAATGGGTGCCATTTACCATTCCCATTTTACAAACGAGGCACAGAGAGGTTAAATAATTGACCCAAGTTTATACAGCTAATAAGTGGTTGAGACAGGATTAGAACTCCCATATAAACTTTAGAATCATTTAGCTTTCGATTTCTTAACAAGACTTGGTAGGATTTTGATTGGAATTGCACTGAATATACATAGATAAATCTAGAGAGAATTAAAATGATAACAATATTTGGCTTCTGATCCATAAACATGGTGTACACCTCCATTTATTTAGTTCCTTAATTTCTCTCAGCAATGCTTTGTAGGTTTCAGTACACACATCTTACACACACACGGCTAAATTTATTCCTAAGAATTTCATGTCGTATTTATTTTAAAAAATCATTTACCAATTGTTCGTTGCTGGTTTAGAGAAATAAAACTTGATATTTGTAGTTTGATTTTGCGTCCTGAAATCTTGCTTTAATTCACTTATTGTTTCAGCAGCTTTTTGGCAGATTCCGTAGTTTTCTATGTAAACAATCATGTCATCTATGAATAAAGACAGTTTTACTTTTTCCTTTCCAAAATGTATGCCTTTGATTTCTGTCTTTCCTTATTTTACTAGTTACTCCATCATAATGTATTATTTTGTATATTGCCGGAATGGACTTGTCAACATTTTCTTATGGATTTTTGTATCCTGTGATCATGAGGTAGTATCTGTAGTTTGATTTTCTAATCTTTGTCTGATTTTCCTGTTAAGTTGGCCTCATAGTATGAGCTGGGAAATACTTTCTCCCTCTCTATTTAACTCTTCATTAATTGTTTACTATAATTTTGTATCTATATGAGATGTTCACTAAACTTACTGTGGTCATCATTTCATGATGTACATAAAATGTATACCTTAAACTTATTCAGAGCCATATGTCAATTATATCTCAAAAAAACTGGAAGAAAAAAAATTTAATAGAATTTATTAGTGAAGCCATCTGGGCTGAAGTTTTGTTTGTAAAAAGGTTTTTAACTACAAATGCATTTTTTTTATTAGATGTAGAGCTATTCAAGTTTTCCATATCTTCTTGAGTCAATTTTGAAAAGTTGCATCTTTCAAGAAATTTGTCTTTTCCAACCAAGTTATCAAACTTATTGGAATAAAGTTATCTTATCCTTCTAGTGTCTGTAGGATATGAAATGATACCCCTCCTTTCATTTCTGATGTTGGTAATTTGTGCCTTCTCTCTTTTACTTGGTCAATCGAGACAGTTATCCACTTTATCTTCTCAAAGAATGGTTTTTTTGAATTCACTGATTCTGCTCTTCTCTTCTGATGTATTGACCCTTTTATCCTTTATGAAATGCTATTCTTGCTCCCTGGTAATATTCCTAGCTCTGAACTCTACTTTGATGTTGGTATAGTCACTCCAGCTTACTTTTTATTAATGTTGCATAGAATATCTTTTTCTATCCTTTTATTTTTAATGTATCCATGTATTTATATTTAAGTTTTATATCCATGTATTTGTATTTAAGTTTATATACAGAATATAGTTGAGCCTTGTTTTTTTATCCAATGATAATCCTTATCTTTTAATTGATGTGTTTAGACCATTTATATATTCCTCCATCTTTATTGAGCTATTTTTGACATGTATGTAAGTTTAAGGTATGCAATGTGATAATTAGACACATGTATATATTGAAAAATGATTACCACAGTAAGACTACGTAACATCTCTATCTCCTCACATAATGGCAATTGTGTGTGTGTATGTGGTGATAACATTTAAGATCTACACTCTTAACTTTCAAGTACATTTGATCATTTATGATTTATATTTATGATTTCATCATCTTGGTGGTAATTCTATTCGTCCCATATGTTATTTGTTCCTTTTTTCCAGTCTCCTTTTGGATCAACAAGGCACTTTTTAGTATTCTATTTATATTTCTATTATTGATTTGTCAGCTATGCTTGGAATGCCCTTAAACATTTCCTGTAGTGTATGTTTCTTGGAGACAAATTATCATGGCTTCTGTTTGTCTAGAAAATATCTTTATCTTGCCTTTATCATAGAAGAGTATTTTAGCAGAATAGAGAATTCTAGGTTGACAAGATTTTTTCTTGCAGTATTTTAAAGATTTCATTCCATTATTACTACTTTGCATATTTTCTGATGAGAAGTCTTTTATTCTTTTTTCCTCTACATGTCTTTTTTTTTTCCTCTGCCTGCTTTTAAGATTTTTCTCTTTATCATTCTTCATTACTCAACAAATTATGATACGTGTTGGTACAGTTTTCTTCATGTTTGTGTTTGAATGACCTTCTTTATATCATATTTGGAAAAATTTTGGACACTTATTTCTTTACATACTTTTTTCTGGATTCCATTCCTTGGGACTCCAATTACATATATGTTAGACTGCTTGATATATAATTTTGTTTCAGCATTTTTCTCTTCATGCTTTATTTTATTTTAGATAGTTTATATCAATTTCTATAGTTTTTACTGCTATTCAAGTTGAGCAGAATTGCTCAACTAATTCATTTATGAGTGAAATTCATTTGATTTTATGTATATCATATGGATTTTAACAACAGGCATAAATCCAGAAGGGGATGACATAGGATGAGAAGGTTGGATGGTATCAGTGACTCAACAGGCGTGAGTCTGAGCAAATTCTGGGAGATGGTGAAGGACAGGGAAACCTGGCATGCTGCAGTCCATGGGGTCACAAAGAGTCAAGATGCGACTAGCGACTGAAAAACAACAATAAATCCAGAATGCTTATTATCTTTCCTGTGGTTTGCAGAAAGATGATTGGGTTTTTAAAAAAGGAAAAGGACTAAAGATTATTCAAACTTAGGAGAGGAAGGAAGAGAAGGGGAGCTTATGGTTCAGTTCAGTTCAGTTGCTCAGTCATGTCTGACTCTTTGCGACCCCATGAATCGCAGCACGCCAGGCCTCCTTGTCCATAACCAACTCCCAGAGTTCACTGAGACTCACGTCCATCGAGTCAGTGATGCCATCCAGCCATCTCATCCTCTGTCGTCCCCTTCTCCTCCTGCCCCCAATCCCTCCCAGCATCAGTCTTTTCCAATGAGTCAACTCTTCGCATGAGGTGGCCAAAGTACTGCAGTTTCAGCTTTAGCATCATTCCTTCCGAAGAAATCCCAGGGCTGATCTCCTTCAGAATGGACTGGTTGGATCTCCCTGCAGTCCAAGGGACTCTCAAGACTCTTCTCCAACACCACAGTTCAAAGGCATCAATTCTTCAGCGCTCAGCTTTCTTCACAGTCCAACTCTCACATCCATACATGACCACAGGAAAAACCATAGCCTTGATTAGACAGACCTTTGTTGGCAAAGTAATGTCTCTGCTTTTCAATACGCTATCTAGGTTGGTCATAACTTGCCTTTCAAGGAGTAAGCATCTTTTAATTTCATGGCTGCAATCACCATCTGCAGTGATTTTGGAGCCCAGAAAAATAAAGTCTACCACTGCTTCCACTGTTTCCCCATCTATTTGCCATGAAGTGATGGGACCAGATGCCATGATCTTAGTTTTCTGAATGTTGAGCTTTAAGCCAACTTTTCACTCTCCACTTTCACCAAGGGGCTTTTTAGTTCCTCTTCACTTTCTGCCATAAGGGTGGTGTCATCTGCATATCTGAGGTCATTGATATTTCTTCTGGCAATCTTGATTCCAGCTTGTGCTTCTTCCAGCCCAGCGTTTCTCATGATGTACTCTGCATATATGTTAAATAAGCAGGGTGACAATATACAGCCTTGATGTACTCCTTTCCCTATTTGGAACCAGTCTGTTGTTCCATGTCCAGTTCTAACTGTTGCTTCCTGACCTGCATACAGGTTTCTCAAGAGGCAGGTCAGGTGGTCTGGTATTCCCATCTCTTTCAGAATTTTCCACAGTTTATTGTGATCTACATAGTCAAAGGCTTTGGTGTAGTCAATAAAGCAGAAATAGATGTTTTTTCTGGAACTCTCTTGCTTTTCCAATGATCCAGCGGATGTTGGCAATTTGATCTCTGGTTCCTCTGCCTTTTCTAAAACCAGCTTGAACATCTGCAAGTTCACGGTTCACGTATTGCTGAAGCCTGGCTTGGAGAATTTTGAGCATTACTTTACTAGCGTGTGAGATGAGTGCAATTGTGTGGTAGTTTGAGCATTCTTTGGCATTGCCTTTCTTTGGGATTGGAATGAAAACTGACCTTTTCCAGTCCTGTGGCCACTGTTGAGTTTTCCGAATTTGCTGGCATATTGAGCGCAGCACTTTCACAGCATCATCCTTCAGAATTTGAAATAGCTCAACTGGAATTCCATCACCTCCACTAGCTTTGTTCATAGTGATGCTTCCTACGGCCCACTTGACTTCACATTCCAGGATGTCTGGCTCTAGGTGAGTGATCATACCATTGTGATTATCTTGGTTGTGAAGATCTTTTTTGTACAGTTCTTCTGTGTATTCTTGCCATCTCTTCATAATATCTTCTGCTTCTGTTAGGTCCATACCATTTCTGTCCTTTATTGAGCCCATCTTTGCATGAAATGTTTCCTTGGTGTCTCTAATATTCTTGAAGAGATCTCTAGTCTTTCCCATTCTGTTGTTTTCCTCTATTTCTTTACATTGATCGCTGAGGAAGGCTTTCTTATCTCTTCTTGCTATTCTTTAGAACTCTGCATTCAGATGCTTATATCTTTCCTTTTCTCCTTTGCTTTTCACTTCTCTTCTTTTCACAGCTATTTGTAAGGCCTCCCCAGACAGTCATTTTGCTTTTTTGCATTTCTTTTCCATAGGGATGGTCTTGATCCCTGTCTCCTGTACAATGTCACGAACCTCTGTCCATAGTTCATCAGGCACTCTATCTATCAGATCTAGTCCTTTAAATCTATTTCTCACTTCCACCGTGACCTAAATCAAATCCCTTATGATTATACAGTGGAAGTGAGCTTATGGTATGTACTATTAATTATTCATTTTTATTATCAAGTCTTATGTTATCAAAAAGAAAAACTTCACCACTCTGTAACTTTTCAATCTCTTCTGTATTTAATCAGAAAGAAAATGGAACATTTAAACCCCAAAGTAACTTCTAAAATGTTAAAGAGGATACTTTAGAGTTTATCTCACCAAGAATTACTTTTTTCTTTTGCTTTGAGGTTCGTAATTTGGCAAGAAAAGCACTATAAATTCTGACAGGTAACCAAATAAATTTATATTCACCACAGATAAACACAAAAAAGAAAAGCTCATCAGTAATTATACTTGAAAATCTGTAGAAGATATAAAAATTCTAAAAATGTGAAATGGGCTCATCTTAGTGTAATTTAGATGAAAAATACTTAAATTTTCTGAGGAGTGTTAATTGGCCTCCTAGAGGCCGTATTACCTAGCTTTTCACAAGAGGGCAGCAAGAAGCTTTCTAATGTAATGAAAGTCCTAGTTGAAAGGTACAATGGAATTTCAAACTATTACATAATAGCTACATATATAAATATACACATACAATTTCAAGTTTTATATTTTATAGTTTGGGGAAACCTATAAAAATCTTAAGAACATAGAGTTTTCTGGAGGTTCTGTAAGCTATTCACCTATCTTTGTAAGAACTTACTAAGTTATCAAGGCAAATAACCTATAACATAAAAACTTGATTCTCTCCTACAAAGACTAATTTTGATAATACAGAAGATATTCTAAGAATGTTTATAGTAGATCAAAATAAACAACCATTAAGACAAAGTATGACAAGTGCCATAGACGGGAAAAGATTAAGTATTAATACTACAGGAGTCCAAAGATGGAAACAGCACTAGTAAGGACTAAAAATTCACAGCATTAAGCTTGAATCAGGTGTCAAGTGTGAAGGAGATGTGCACAAGTGGAAAGGAGGGGCCAAGGCATTCCATACGGCAGCCAAGAAATGGACAAAGTCATATGGTGCTTTGGGAAAGAGAAATGAGGTACCATCTTCAGAAATACTCACAAGTGAAGATTCAAAGGAAAGCATACAGCCTAGAAGTACAGCTTCCCAGAAGTCAGAGAAGTGTACAAAAATTAATGAGGCTAGAAAAGGCTGTTGGACAAATCTAAAATCAGATATTTAATTTTAAAGAAACCATACAGGACAGGAGGGACACATGATTTGATAACTGAAAACCTGAGGTTTTTAGTAGATTTTCGAGTTCATCTTGAGATAATCCAGGAGATGCAAATGCTAACCAAGAAATAAAAATCTTAGTTTCTATTATTAGATGCAGATTCCAGATCAAAGGAAACAACACTGCTCAGGGATCAGTCCCCAAATAGAGTGCTGTATTCAATTTTCATTGTTATAAGAAAAATGTTGGTGACCTGGAAGCTACACTAAAAAAATTTTTTTAAAAAAAGGAATTCAGAGTAGTATCTCAAAACTGCCACAACAGGAAGTTAAAGACTGGTTTTATTTATCTTTCCCCTTCAAATCTCCTTTATCTTCTGTACCCCAGTTCTACGCAATGGGAGCAAATCTACCAAGTCACCCACATTAGAAACCTGGGAAGATCATGCTGGATCCATTTACTCCCATCTTCAACTTGTCACCAAATCTTGCTCAGTCTGTTACCCAAAAGTCTCATTTCAGTCACATTTATTGCCTCACCACTGCTTTAGGTCTTTTCCATTTCATCCCTGCATTATTACTGATAACCTAACTGATCTTCCAATCTCAACTTTACTCTCTTACAAAATCACTCTCCACATGACAGCTAAAGTAACTTCTATAGCCAAATCTAACCGTATTATTCCTGGTTTAAAAAGCAATCTTCAGTTACTCCCAACAATCTTCAGAATAGTCTTTAATTCCTCTTTCATGTTTACAAGGCCCCTGTCTACCTCTTTATTTCTTTGTTCATCAGATTTTTACTAAGCATTTATTAACATTATATGCTAGGTAATATGGATACAATGATGACTAATTCAGAAAAGGTACTGTCACTCATGGAGCCCGGTCATGAACAATGTCATCTCCTGCTAGTCTCCTAGCACTCCAGGTACACAGGGACACTGGCATTTCCTTAAGTGTACCATTTGAATTTATACCTCTGTGCCTAGGTACATTATTTAAATTACTTAGACCGGCCCACAATTTCTTCTGTATTCCTATATTGCTTTATATCCATCTGGCAAATTTTTAAGCACTCTTCAAGACTCAGATTCAAGTGTCTCTCTTCTATGAAACCACACACAGGCATTGTTGTTTATTCCCTTCTTCATGTCAGCCATGAACCACAAACTTCTTTTACACTGAACTACAATTATTTAATTACATGCATGTCATTCCCTGGGAGATGACTTATTCACAGACGTCTACTTTATTTTTGAGGCCCTACAATGGCTCAAAGGTTAAAGCATCTGTCTGGAATGTGGGAGACCCGGGTTCAATCCCTGGGTCGGGAAGATCCCCTGGAGAAGGAAATGGCAACCCACTCCAGTACTCTTGTCTAGAGAATCCCATGGAGGGAGGAGCCTGGTAGGCTCCAGTCCATGGGGTCGCAAAGTCAGACACAACTAAGCAATTTCACTTCACTCACTTAGAATCTAACAGTGTCCAAAGCATAGAGCATAGGATAAGCTCAATTGATAACTGTGAACAGAATCCTTAATTCTTAACTGTTGAAAAGAATAGAGATCAACTAATTCTAAACAATATCTGGTAATATTCTAGAGCTGGTTGCAGAGCTCTGCCTGAGAGTTCCCCATGATGGGAAACTTGCTACTTCTTAAGAGTCCATTTAATTTCTGGACATTTGGAGAGTACATCCTTTAATACTGTGGCAAAAACAAAGGTAAAAAACCTCTTAACTTCTCCGCATTATTCCTAACTCTGTCCTCTGGAACAGGACGTGGATAAATGCCCTTGTTTAGTCAATGCAGACTAAATGGGATTTAATGAACCTAATCAAAAGTAAGGAAAAATAGGTGTATTATTTGTTGTTGTTTTTGGAAAGACTATGACAGCTGTTCCTTGAATACTTTAAGAGCAATAAAACTAACCCCGTATCTTTCTTGACACTAAGGTTCTGTTCAAACCCAAGAGGTTTATAGAAATTGTGCAATTCTTTTGTACTTGCAGATATTCAGTAATTCTTCAGATGAAACACACAATAAGGAGAAACAGCATGTGATTCTATAGCCAAACATGGATGATCCATTAAGAAGACAAGTGACAGCTCAACTCTCTCTCCAGGAACATTTGTCACCTACGCCTTTATCCTTCAGGGATTTGAGTTGAATGACATTTGCTGTAGGTTGATAATTAGTTTTTCTTTCTTTCTTTTTCATTTTTTTTTTTTTTTAAAGCATAGGAAGCCAACGTTGGCTTCTTCCCCATGAGAGACACTAGCCTGAGTGGTTTTGGAAATATATGCCTTGATCAGATTTGCACTATGACTCCTGAATACATGAGCCATCCAAGCAACACCTGCTCTCCTGACAGGTCATCAGGGACTGACAGGAAAAGGATCCATCAATTCCATTCTCTCCAGAGAGATCACCCAGACCTAGTGCTAAATGTACAGTTCAATGACATGTTAAAAAGTAAAATTCCACCCACCAAAACCTACCAGTTACCAGAGGTCAATATTTAAAATGAAGACCCTAATAATGGAAATTAGCATAAAATTAATTTTTTTCCCCCAACTGGACTGTAATCCAACTAAACACTCAAAAAAGTACCACTTATATCAAGGGGAGAAAGATGGAAAGGAGTGAAACTCCTAATTAAATTGTGTCACCAATTTATTGCTAAGGGTGTGAGTTTTGGGCTCTATTTCTTATGATGGGGTAGAAATACAATTGCTTCCTACCCTAAAACTGTGAATTACTTATTTTGGATTATAGTCAGTTTGGGCATGCGATTTTATAACACAAAAACTGTAAATATGTAAGCGATCATATTTTCATTCAAAGTAATTAGCTTCCTTTTCATCAGCAAACGGAAGTATAGATCCTTTATATTTGGCCTATTTATATACATTTCCTGTTTTGGTTTCCACTTATTTTCCTATTAAACATTACTTAGCTTTCTCTCTCTAAATGTTACAACATAGTCTCTGTCCTTTCTACTACATATTTCATCTATTTTTAATGATTAAGCTATTAAAAAAAAAACTGAAGTTATACATATACATATCTCAAAACATTAAATAAAGTTCTATAAGGTTTGTTATGAAAAACTGTAGCCCTCAGTGGGAACCATTTTTACGCTATTTAGCCGATTATATACCCTTGTCTTTACATGACTAAATAATATGCTTGTATTACTATTTCTTGATTTTTCAATTTGGGGCACTATCTATAGAACTCTCCCATTATAGAAAGTGATGATTGACTTCCTTGTCCCATCCTTCCACCTTAACTCCTCACAATACAAGCATCTATCTCCTACCTTCTGAGAGTTATATATTGTACTTCATCTAGATCAACATTCACTTTCTACATTATTATGATTATATAAAAGCTACTTAAAGCTAAGCCATAAAATCAACTATGATTACCTTTCCTTTCTTGCATATTTTTTGTTTTCCCTGAGTTTTTTAGGCTGCTTCGTTTTCTATATATTTATCTCAAGTTCAACCACAGACTCACTGCCTATTGTTGCAATCTTAAGATATTGAGATGTATCACGTAATTTATCAATTTCCTCTTCCTGAAGAAGTCTCCAGGATGGTCTGTCCTCTAGGCTTGGTCCACAGCAACCAACCTCGATTCCTCCTCTCTCATCTGTTTTCTGTGTCCTGTGTCACTTTCTTTCTTGGCCTATTCCCTTGTTTGGCTGGTGCATGACTTCCAATAGTGCACAAGAATTTTGGGGAGGTCGATTTTTTGAGATCTTCCATGTGGAAAAATGTCTTTATTTCATCTTTTCATTTGATTTGGTATTCAAAGTTGAAAATAATTTTCCCTCAGAATTTTGAAGATATTGCTCCAATGGTCTCTATGTTAAAGACACTGACTTCTACCCTTTGTATGCAACCTGCTTTTTGTCTTCTCTAGAAGCTTTCAGGATCTTCTCTTTTCCCTCAGAGTTCTGAAATCATGAAATGATGTGCCCTGGATTATTTTCATCTATTTTGGTGGTACCTGTCACAACCTTTCAGACCAGAAATGTATTGTCCTTCAATTTGGGGAAAATTATTTTTGAAGTATTTCATTAGCGATTTCCTTTGTCTTTTTCTCTCTTTCTAGAATTTTTATTATTCAGATTTTGGGCTCTGATAGATTGGTTATCTTTTCTCTTTCATTCATGTATTCCTGCTCTATTTTTTGAAGATCTCCTTAACTTTAACTCTGAAAATTTTTGAGTTTTTAATTTCTATCATATTTTTAAATTTCCACGAGCTCTTTCCTGTTCTCTGTATGGTCCTTTTTATTTATTTATTTTTTCTTTTTTAAATTTAATTTTATTTTTAAACTTTACAATATTGTATAGTTTTGCCAAACATCAAAATGAATCCGCCACAGGTGTACCCGTGCTCCCCATCCTGAACCCTCCTCCCTCCTCCCTCCCTATACCCTCCCTCTGGGTCGTCCCAGTGCACCAGCCCCAAGCATCCAATATCGTGCATCGTGTATGGTCCTTTTTAATAGCATCTGTTCTTACTACATTTGCAATACCTTATCTGTCTGAGAATATTAATTAGACAGATTAGCATATGCTATTGTCTCTTAGTTGATTTTTTCCATTTGCTGTCTTAGGTCTTTTTTAAAAATATTAGGGGCTTTTCTCCAATGTTAATAATCTTTCATTGTTTTTTCACATGTAAGAACAAAAAACTAAAAAGCTGCTTGAAAAGTCTGAGTGTAGGAGTTGGGCATGTCAACTGAGCTTCACTGCAGTGTGACCAGGCTTTTTAGTTGTAGAACTTTCGATATCAGTGCTTTTATTCTTCTTGGGCTGGTCAGATTTCCCAGCAGTCTCTTCCAACCTTCAGACTGAAGGGTGAAAGCCTGGCTGTGGAGGGAGGGGGGAACCTCAGCCTACATTGGGCATAGTTCACTACAGAACCTCCATCTTTGGTTGGTTCTAGTTGAGGAACCACTTTGTTTTATCATCTCTAGAAAATAAACCTTTTATCTGCGTGGGGTAGAGTAAAGCAGGTGACGTAGGCATCGGACTCCTTCTTAAACAGACTTTAATTAATCACCCTATTTAAACTATCCCTCTCTCCACCACAATATTCCATCTCCTTGGAATATTGTGAAGTGTAGACTGGCTTCATTTCTGGCTTTTCTCACTTCAGAATTGTTTTTAGGTCTCCTAGGTTCACATGCCTACCAGCTCCCAAAATTTTGCTGTTGTTGACCTCTATTCTCTTTATGGGATTACATCTTTTTTTTTGGAGGGTTTGGGAAGGGAAGGACAACAAATGTGTGCATTAAAACCATCATTACCCTAGAAGCACTCTTTCTAAATTTATTTTCCACTATAGATACTTCCAGTTTTCTCCATGATTCCAACTGTTTTGTCAAGCTCCCCACTCCTACCTTGGTTCTGTCTTTACATTCCTAGTGTTAGTTATAGTCCTTCTAAAGAACAAGGATAGCTTCTGAAAAAGTAGCAATGAAGACAAAATGGGGAAGTATCCATTTGATGGCTATGTTTCTGTTTCCCATTTGTAAATAAGATTCCATCTATTCAACAGGCTTTTGGACACAACTAGTTTATAATATACAAAAGCAACATAAAGTATGGTCCCAGACACCAAGGCTCTTACAATTCAGCTGGGACAACAAGCATCAATAACAACTGGTTGCTAAAAGAAGTCAAGAACAGGAAGGGTCAGTGTGGCTAAAAACAACTGGGAGAGAAGTATAACAACTCAAGAAAAATGAAATGATGAGAAGACAGTCATAAAAGAAATTAGGAAAATTCAAAGTGATTAAAAGGATAAAAGTCATCTTTTATTCACATTCATGATTTGTCTTCCAATTACTATCAGATTCTTTTGGGGGGGAAAGTTTGTTAAAACCTATTGATAAATATTTATTAAACCCCTTTGTAAAAGGTAGCCAACAGGACATTTATAGCTAGGTCAATCATTGGCTCACATGGCACTGTTTAGGTGGTAAGCACTACCCAGCCAACTGTAAAAATTACAGGTGTATTCTACTTGGAGAGAAATTAATATCTATGAACTGCGGCGTTGGAAAAGACTCTTGAGAGTCCCTTGGACTGCAAGGAGATCCAACCAGTCCATTCTAAAGGAAATCAGTCCTGGGTGTTCATTGGAAGGACTGATGCTAAAGCTGAAACTCCAATACTTTGGCCACCTCATGCAAAGAGTTGACTCATTGGAAAAGACTAATGCTGGGAGGGATCGGGGGCAGGAGGAGAAGGGGATGACAGAGGATGAGATGGCTGGATGGCATCACCGACTCGATGGACATAAGTTTGAGTGAACTGTGGGAGTTGGTGATGGGCAGGGAGGCCTGGCGTGCTGCAATTCATGGGGTCACAAAGAGTCAGTGCGATTCATGAGGTTGCAAAGAGTTGGACATGACTGAGTGACTGAACTGAACTGAGCCAACACAAAAACTAGTCATGAGGCAAAATGAAATCATTTACTTTGTAAGATTTAACTTTTCACAAAGCTTTCACTCTCCATGCCAGTTATTCACTTACTGCCTCTAGGCTCCTAATTCCCCTTCTTTGCCCTGCTTTGTAATACCGGTGCTGGACTCTGTAGCAGGCTACATGCTTCCTGTCCAGTGGTTTGACATTCAGCTTGCCAACAGAGGTGAGAGACTGCAAGAAGGGAACTTTTCTTCCTTATTATGCTCAGTCACTCAGTCGTGTGCGACTCTTTGCAGCCCCATGGACTGTAGTCTGCTGGGCTTCTCTGTCCGTGGAATTTTCGAGGCAAGAATACTGGAGCAGATTGCCGCCTCCTATTCCAAGGGATCTTCCCAACCCAGAGATTGAACTTGTGCCTCATGCATTTTGTGCACTGGCAGGCAGATTCTTTACCACTAGCGCCACCGGGGAAGCTGCTTCCTTCTTGTAATGTGTGGTTTTTCTGTGCAGGACAAGCAGGTTGGCATGGAGGCGGGGGGTGTCCCAGAAATATTCATCTTGCCAATGGCTGCCAGTGCCCCCAAGCTAAGATTCTTCACCACCTCCTGGGCAGCTGCTTCTGCATTCACCAGGAGGGTACCCTCTGGCAGTAGGCAGAAGGTCCTTTCTTCAGAGGGCTGAATCTCTGCCTTGAGGACATCTCTCTACGTTCTTCTATGTTCACTATCCTTGCACCTGGGGTGAGAGGGCGATGGAGGTAGAGTAGGAGCTTTCTTGCTCACCTTACAGTCTTCTTTTACCCCTTTAAGTGAACTACCTTTCAACTAGTTAATAATTCTTTATTTAAAAATTTCCCTATTCAAATTACTCCTGACTAGATTCTGGCTGATACAATTACCCCAAAAGACCAAATAAACAGAATGCATATGATGCCAAGTAAAGGCGATTCTCAAATCCTAATGTTAAAAAATGAATTCTAGGAATTACTGTTACAAATCTAGAGACATTCCCCAACATCAATTCTGAGCAAGACAACCATAAATATAAGGTTCCCCAAACCATGAGTATCAAGCACTGAAGAGCAAGAGTAAAGAACAAACTATTGCAGAAAAAGTTTTGGATTTTGCTGTGATAAAATTACAAGATTAGTGGCTGACAAGAACCCAATAGATGAAAGAACCTGATTATAAGAAAGCATTTAATACTGCTTCTCCTGGCATCTTCCTTGCAAAATTAATTAAAACTAGCCAGGATATATGAGTCTCATGAATTGAAAACTGGCCTCAAGACCGCAAGGAGTGATTATAAACTGCTTTAAATCACATTGAGGAAAGTGTCTGGTAGAATGTCTGGAGAGTATTAGATTGGTTATAATCCAGTATTTCCATTAGTGCTTGGGCAAGTAAAGAGTAAGTTAATTAATACTTAGTAGACTAGAGGGATTTGTAAAAACCAGTATGGTCTAAAGTATAAAAGATTTAGAAAAGTGATAAAGATGTACAAAAGGTAAGCTCTTTCTCTTTACTATGAATAATTAATATAAAAAATAAATTTCACCTAGTGATCTCAAGACCTCCATATGCATATGGGCTACATGAAGTTAACAGTGAAGAAACAAAGATTTTTATCTGGGCTAACAACAGCAGCCACCTTGGGGGACCTAATTCCTTTCCATCTGTAGAGGTTATAAACTCAGAGAGAGAAGAGTGTTTGGATCTATAAACAGTCCTTCGCACAGCTATTATCATCCAGCAGTTAAGAATACCAGAACGTCCTTTATATGTGGATTTGTACATTTACAAATACAGAGTGACTTCCCTGGTGGCCCAGTGGTCTCTGTCTTCATCTCCTGTTTTACTCAGCTGTTCACCAAATGTGGCATACCTCGGGCCTTTGCATTTCCTGCTGCTTAGGCCCAGACTACTCCTTACCCATTCCGGGCAGCAATCACCACCCTCACCCCCACCTACTCCCTGCCCATCCTTAAAGACTACTTAGGATTACTTTCTCTGATCCTGTCTGAAATAAGTAACTTTCCCTACTGCTACTGCTAAGTCACTTCAGTCGTGTCCGACTCTGTGCGACCCCATAGATGGCAGCCCACCAGGCTCCCCCGTCCCTGAGATTCTCCAGGCAAGAACACTGGAGTGGGTTGCTATTTCCTTCTCCAATGCATGAAAGTGAAAAGTGAAAGTGAAGTCGCTCAGTCGTGTCCAACCCTCAGCGACCCCATGGACTGCAGTCTTCCAGGCTCCTCCATCCATGGGATTTTCCAGGCAAGAGTACTGGAGTGGGGTGCCATTGCCTTCTCCGAACTTTCCCTAGTGCTCTCTAATAAACTGTTACCTCAGGACCAGAATGTTCTTCTCTATAACCCTGTGCTCAGCAGAGTACATCTATATAGTAGGTACAAAATAATCATACCGAATGATTAAGGGAAAAAAAAAACAGCCCTTTCAGTTACTATTAACTTAGAAATTCTTAAACATGGGTCAGTACTCTGATACTTGAACTGAGTTTAACTCTGATTATGTACCTCACTTTAGGAAGCTGTCTTAAAACCAGCCAGTGGTTTTTAACTTTTTGGGGGTCACAGACTGGCAGACGTAGCTGTGTCTACTCATAACCATTCCTCCCATTTTTGTTATTAAAACCCTGGTTTTATTCAGGTACAGGGTGATCATGTGCTTAGGGGAGACTGGGTTCCTTCCCAGTCCCCAAGGGTGAACCATTACTGGTCCATCCAAACCAATCGTGCTAGCCTCATTTCTCCTGACAGAAATTCATTTAGGCACAGGAATGTGACTAATGCCATTCAGCAGCATGTGAGGGGAAATATCCTTCAGAGCTTCTCGGGTTTTTCTCACTGATAAGAAGACTGGGGGCCAGAGGGACATAATTCCCTTTTCTACCTTAGGATACTATTGTTGGTGCGCATGTGGATGCTAAGTCGCTTCAGTCATCTTCAGCTCTTCATGACCCATGGACAGTAGCTCCTCTGTCCATGAGATTTTCTAGACAAGAATACTGGAGTGGGTTGCCATGCCCTCCTCTAGGCGATCTTGCAGACCCAGGGATTCAAACCAGTGTCTCCTATGTCTCCTGTACTGGCAGACAGGTTCTTTACCACTAGTACCACCTAGGAAGCCCCTATTGTTGGTATATGATGTCAAAAACTGTAGTAGCGGTCTAGTAAATATGATGGAAGCCAAACTTAGAAGGAATCCAACACATCAAAGATGGCACAGCAGAAAGATGGAACTAACAGTGCTCTCATGTTAATGGTGAGTCAGTGAACTAACTAACCATAAAAATGACGCATCTCTGGACTTCTTGTTACACAGAACACCTTTATCCTTTAAACCATGGTAATTGGGCTTTCTGTAATTTGCAGACAAAAGCAACGTGACTCACAGTATATTGGTTTGCTGGGGCTGTGGTAACCAACCACCACACACTGAGTGGCTTAACTACTGTCTCACAGTTCTCAAGGCTGGACGTCCAGAATCAAGGGGGCAGCAGGGTAGCTTCCTTCAGAGGGCTATGAGGAAAGGGTCTGCTCCAAGCCTTTCTCCTTAGCTTTTAGACAGCTGTCACCTCCCTGTGTTTCTTCACATCATCTTCTCTCTCTACATGTCTGCCTCTGTTTAAATTTCCCCCCTTTATAAGGACACCAGTCAAACTGGATTAGGACCCACCCTAGGGACCTCATTTTAACTTGATTACTTCTGTAAAGATCCTATGTTCAAGTAAGTTCATACTTGGAGATACTGAACAGAGGATGAGATGGTTGGATGGCATCACTGACTCAATGGATATGAGTTTGAGCAGACTCTGGGAGTTGGTAAGGGACAGGGAAGCCTGGCATGCTGCATTCCCTGGGGTCACAAAGAATTGGACATGACTGAATAACTAAACTGAACTGAACTGAGATACTAGAGGTTTTGGGACTCTGATGCACCTTTTTTTAGCAGAACACAATTCAACCCATAATGGAGACCTTTAAAAAAATCTAGTGAAAGTCATGGATACTTTCTGCAGAAAAATATACATGTATATGTACACACATCCAATTTTGTTTATAATTTCAGGAGATTCGTGGACGCTTAGGTTAAAATCCACAGCTAAAGTATCTTCCTGAACAAGAGAGACACTTGAGCATTACCTACACACATACAGAAGCTTAAATCAGTAACTGCCTAAGTAGCAACATTATACCACAGGTAATTCTAAGGGTACTGTGCTATGTATGGTCATCAAGGGGTATCATTGAGGAATTGGTTCCAGGACCCCCTTAGGACACCAAAATCCATGGATGCTCAAGCTTTTTATATAAAATGGTTTAGTATCTGCATAAAACCTATGCACATTCTCCTGTATACTTTAAGTCATCTCTAGATATAAATACCTAATACAGTATGAATGCTATGTAAATAGTTGTGAATACAATATAAATACTATATAAACAGTTGCCGCAAATTCAAGTTTTACTTTTTGGAACTTTCTAGAAAAATTTTTTAAAAAAATATTTTCAATTTGTGGTTGGAAGAATCTGCACATATGGAACCCAGGGATATGGAGGGCTGATTGTATACATAGAAGAGGAAAGAAATAATTTATTAAATTAAGATTATGCTAAGATCACCAGAAAGCTTTAGGAAAGGGAGTTACCAAGACAGTCTTGTCTTAAAGGCATAAAGTCAATAATATTCTTTATTTTACTTGAAAATTTTAGGCATAATTTGGGTGAGACTGTTTTACCTCAGAATTCCTAGCATTAAATCATTCTTACAGGGACTTCACTAGAAGTCCAGTGGTTAGGACTTCATGCTTTCACTGTTAAGGGCACAGGATCAATCCCTGGTCAGGGAACTAAGATCCTGCAAGCCATGCAGCATGACCAAAAAAAAGAAAAAAGAAATATTTCTTAAAATTAAATGAAAATATATAATCTACACTGAAAAGTATTAGTACAAAGAGAAAACACACTTAATTTGCATTAATCTGTTAGTATTAAATGAGTCTTAAAACCTAAAATAGTTGAGATCTAACCACCAGGACTGAAGAGCCTTTAAATGCTCATTTCCATGGCCCAACAAGCCTGCGTTGTCAGTAAGGTTGGAAGGAACTCTGGGGCTAAGCAAACTGGCAGGAAGCAAAGGTGAAAGAGAAATGGAAGGAAAACTGTAACCATCTGGGTACAATATCAATGTAACTTCCAATGTGTGAAGAACTAAGAAATTCTGAAGGTATTTGGCTTTGAGGAATAGCATTCAAAATCATTAAGGGCCATTTGTAAATTGTGGCAATCAGGTTAAATAAGTTTGATTTCTGTTCTCTAGAGATAAATAAAATGGTGGTGTTGTTCAGCGGCTAAGTCATGTCCAACTCTTTGTGACCCAATGGACTGCAGCACGCCAGGCTTCCCTGTCCTTCACCATCTCCCAGAGCTTGCTCAAACTCATGTCCATTGAGATGGTTATGTCATCCAACCATCTCATCCTCTGTAGCTCCCTTCTCCTCCTGCCCTCAATCTTTCCCAGCATCAGGTGGCCAAAGTATTGGAGCTTCAGCTTCAGTCATGCCAATACTGAAGCTGAAGCTTAGTAATGGTAAGAATGGGCTTCCCTGGTGGCTCAGTGGTAAAGAATCTGCCTGCCAATACAGGCGATGCAAGTTTGAGTCGGGAAGATCTCCTGGAGAAGGAAATGGCAAGCTACTCCAGTATTCTTGCCTAGGAAGTCCCCTGGGCAGAAGAGCCTGGTGGGCTACAGTCCATGGGGTTGTAAAAGAGTCAGACATGACTTAGCAACTAAACAACAACAACGATGATAAGAACAGCAAAGAGACATTTTCCTTCCTCTTTACCATTACAAATTGCTGCTAACTAAGTTAAATTATAAGGTGAAGTGTCATAAGAACAAATCATTGAAAATTTGATCATTAAGATACCTCTGAAGTTGAAACAAAGAATTGGGAACATTTGCAAAACCACATGGCAAATGATACACAAAATCCTTAATTACTGAGACTAAGAAGTTACACATTTTTTCTTCCATAGGAAATCCTGAGTTATGGAACTCACACTGAGTGATAACAAAAATTAACTCTGCCTGAGGGAACAGGGAGACATTATAAGGAGAGGGTAGGATTTGAAATGGCCTTAAAGGATATGTAGTTTTCCAGATAAAACTGGAAAAACCAGGTTGATGTTAGCAAAGTCTTTCTGTGAAGGCTCGAGGAATGTGAATTTTATCTTGTAAGACCCAAGGAGCCAAAGAACAAAGAATAAGTAGAAGTATGACATAACTGGCTTTGTTTTTTAAGAAGTATCTGCAATAGTAGAGGATACTTTTTCACCACTGACCGTGGCAACTAACAAGGTCACACACCTAACAGATGCTCAATTAACAGTTGTTGACTGATTGACTGAAGCCTTAGGAAAGGGTTATCAGAACTGCAGACTGACACATAAATAAGGGTTAGTCCAAAAAGACAATCCTGAGTATTCACATAAAGAAACAGCAGTATTTAAGGCTTAATGTTTGTTTTTTGTTATTGCTCAAAATGGGTAAGTATTATGATCTGTAACCAAATAATGCCAATTCTTCTTTTTCCACATTAATATGACTTTATCTGGCTTAAAATAGGAGGACAAAGCAAATCAATAACCTTATCTAGAGGAGGAAATAAAGCCAAGTAAAATCGCATCTAAAACATCAATGTTTATTTCAGTCTGTAAGCCTTTTTTTTTCCCTGCTTGTCTGTACAGTCTCCAATCATCCCTGAGATACAAGCGATTGGGCTCTTCTGGACCCACCAGTTAAGGGGAGGGAACATTTATCTACCGTCAATTCATGGGACACTAATCTCCTTCCCACTCCTCTGATTACAAGCAAGCAGGATGCTAGAGGAAAAGCCTCAACTGAAGCTTTAAAAATAAATAAATAAACCCAGCCCCTTCTGCTCCAGGAATACAGAAAAGACTGGCATTAATACAAGAGAAAGTGATCTGCCCAAACAAAAGCCAATCTGAAGGAGGCACCAGTGCCGCAAGCTAGCCTGGCATTATTGCTAGGAAGAGGGCACCCTTGTTAAAAATGTATATTTTAATTTTCTGTATTGCAAAAGGCCCCAATTTGCCCAGGGATCTAGCTAAGCTGCCATTTTCTACTACGACAGAGTCTAATCTTTATTTAATGGATTTAGCATCTATCTTCACTAGAGTGGTCTCTAAGGAAAAGGGGAGGGGAGAATGAAGGGGCAGAAAAGAGATGCTCAGATCCCCCTCCCCCTTTCATCCATCCGGCACTCATGTTTGTGTTCAAAATTCAATTACCTCCTTATTGATACTTCACAGAGATATTTAAGCTGCAAACATGAAGCCCTGATTTCCCAAGGGGCCATGCCCCTCTCTATTTCACTGCTTTGCTTCCCCCTGGGTGAATTCCTGAGGCGTCCATATTAATAGGTAATCAGTCACAATTCATTTATTAAACAGCAAGCAAGGTTTATCAGCCTGCCCTGATTAGCCCGAAGAAACCACTGAATTCCTAATTTATTTATGGAAATGTAAGTGTCTTTTTGAATTCCATTCAGGAGCTGCAGGAGCGCTGTGGTCTTAGCACACTGCAGTCTTACCGGCAGCACAAGCAGTGCCTTCAGGACCACAGCCGCTGGCCACCAGAAGGCAAAGAGCCAGGGACGTACACGCAGAGACTCCTCTTGGCCACGGGATTTGGATCCACGTAATCCTTGGATTAGTACTTATTTGATTGCTTTCTGTTTACATAAAAGAGTTGGAAATGTTGTCACTAGGCAGCCATTACAATCCACCATAACAAAAATCAATCCCTGGGACGCTGCTTGTTGATTGGCAGAAAAGTGGCCCTTAATGGAGTAGAACTGAGGACCTCAGTGAGCTAAAAGACAATCCTTCTTCTCAGAGTTAAAACCAACACCAGACTGGAATACAAACCAAAACCACTAAAATAATACTTCTTGAGCATTCCTTTTAGATTAGTAGCTAAAGCAGATCCTGTTTTAATTTTGTACTGTTCTAGGCTGCAGTGACAAAACAGCTTTGTGTGTAATTTCCACAATTGTAATCAATTAGCAATTCATACAAAATTGCCCATCACTAATTAAAAGGCCAATACAAATTAAATAAAGCTCTAACGAGTAGCATTAAAACCCATGCTAACTGCCCCAATAGGTGCAATTAGAAAAGACACCGTTTATGGGATATGAGCAGATCATATAAACTAGACTCTTGTTTTCTGCTAGAATTATAGGACTGTTTCTTCTGAAAAATAATTAAAAAAAATTTTTAAATGTAAAAAATGTAGCCAGTGTTTCAATGCCAATGAAGAAGGCTGTTAATGCTATCTTTCTATGGGTTATCCACACCCAATATTTTCAAATCCTGCTCTGCTTTCTTCACATAGTTCACTATGATTAAGAGCAACCTCCCCACATAATCTGCTCTATGAAGTGAAAGGCAAACCATAATCATGAGAATATCAAATTCTGACTGACAGACATTCTAAAATGTACCTGACCAGTATTCCTTAAAACTGCCAAGGTCATCAACAACAAAAAATCTGAGAAACTGTCATAGCCAAGAGGAACCAATGAAGAGATATGACAAAATGTAATTATGACATCCTAGAGGAGACCTTGGAACAGAAAAATATTAGGGGAAAACTAGGGAAATCTGAATTAAAGTATGGGGAAAAGTGAAAAAGGAAAGTTCATTACTTGTAACAAATGTACCACAATAACCATAATAGGGGAAACTAGGTATGGGTTAATGGGAACTCTCTTTTACGATTTTCATATCTAAAACTGCTCTAAAATTTTAAATTAATTAAAAAAACAGAAGTGGCAACTTATAAACTAAATTAGAAAGTGGCCAAAACATAAGTAACTTTTGTATTTTTATGAGAAAATTTTAAAAGATCATTTTTCATTAATAATATCTTTGAAATATAAACACATTAATAAATTTAAAAATTTCATATATATTTATTTGTTTCTACTTGACAGGAATAGCAAAAATATATTTAGTATATATTTAGCTATTAAACATATTCTCCAGAAAATGTCATCTCCATTCAAGATGTTAATAACTACTACAATTACAATGGGAAACTCCCCCCTGCCCACCCCACCACCAATACACAAAAAAGAAAAAGGTAAACCAGTTGTAATATTAAACTAAAATATAATTAGGAGAACTATTTGTAAAGAAAATCAATATACCCTCAATTCAATATTAACACTCTTCAGATTGTGTTGATGTTCCTCTCCTCGAGTTTGAACCACCAAGAAATGACTTGCATGTGCTTTGGCTAGAGATGAAACACAAGGTCAAGTCAAAAGTACTAGCTCTCCCCACTCTCAAATAAATAATTGTATGCAATAGGATTCTGTTAATAATTCTAAAGTGAAACATAATAAAATTTTCTTTAAAGGTCCAATGTCTTTATTTGAACTGTCCAATACATAAAAATACTGTGTATGGCTCGGACTTCTATCATACTTGGAGAAAAGCAAAAAATGCATCATGGCAGGCATGTTTGTAAGAACTGCTACAGAGTCGGAGAATTTGAGTCACAGCTCTTGGGCTATCCTAGACATCTGTGGACTATAAAATGAGGTCATGGTCCAACTTAATCAAGTCCAGTTGTCAGGCTTTGGAAACTATGCACTTAAAGCATTTAGCATAGTATCTATTATTAGGTATTCATATACCTGGTAAAACTATGATTATCAATGTTTCTCAGTAGGTACCTGATGACTCTAGGCAGAAAACCTGAGAAAACAAAAAGTTAATTGAAGAATCTAAAAACAACCCATCTGTTGAATCCATTAATACAGCACCCTTGAAAAGTCAATGCTCCTACTTGACCCACTTAACAACCTATATGGAAGACAAAGCAGCTATTTACCACCTATATGGCATGGATGAGAAAAAGGAAAAACTAGGCAGGTAAGTGATTTACTCAAGGTCAATAGCTAATACAAGCAAAGCCAAGACTTGAATACTTCTGACTCCAAATGGTCTCCCATTCTACACCACAGGCATGTTTTGTCCTCTGGCAGATAACTCTGACTTCTCTGGCATATCACTCTGTTCCATGTCAAATTCCTTACAACAAAACCCCCTGTAATATCACAAGATTTCCTAAACCCCGATGCTTTCTTCAGGCACTACAATGTTAAGGAAATTTCAAAATGAAAAAAGAACTACTCAAATAGCATTCTATTTGTATTAAATTATCAACACAAACAGATTGGTCAATCACTTTAATTTTTCTTTTAATTTATGCTCACGTACAACCTAATTTCCTCACCAATAAATTTCACTGACATCTCTGTCCAAAGCAGTATGTTATCTCACTCCTGACATAGATGCATTTCCAAATATAAGACAGAACAAAGACAGGCTCAAATCCTTCCTGAATATTCTGTCAATATCACCCCCAAAAAGAATTAGTATATTAAGCAACATCTTATTGCAAGCTATTATTCTAGTGCTTTAGGTGGGAAAATATGTCTTCTAGATTTATGGACTCTAAATGTTGTTGGTTCATTCAAAATAGTAATACATGAAACACATATAGAAAAAATATTAAAACGTTCTTTTTGATGTTTGTCCCAACATGTGACCCTTTATCAGTCCTACTAAAAAAGTTTCCAAGAGTTATCCCCTATGTACCCACATTTTAACTAAAAACTTTAAAGGGAATACTGCCATCTACTGAACCACATTCATCACCACTCTCTATTACAGTGATACCTAATTTAATGGCTCTCTGGGACCAAAAAATTTAACTAAGGATGTTTATGTTTAAAGTAAACTTTTAAGGCATAAAAAGTTGTATACATTCACAGCTACCCTGACAAAGATACCCCAGGAAACAATTGCTATTACTCTCATCCAATATATAAGGCCTGCTCTAAGCAATACTTTGAAATATAGGGGGTTGGTTCCCTTCCTCTTCAACATCCTCTTTCCTACCTGACTGGAAAACTACTAATGCTTGATACTCTTTCATGAGCTTCCCATATGAAACCATATGGCTGTGAGAGCTATCATTTCCATTTAAGGATAGACTGGCAATAAGACTTGAGTGAATTAGCTTCAATTTTTATCTTACTAATTTTAAATTAAGAAAATTTTAAGTATAACATATACATAGAAAAAAGAACAAATCTTAAGTATACATATGAGGAATTTCACAAAATGAACACATCTGTATAGGAACCACATACATCTATGAATATATAGAGAACTATTGCCAGCACCCCAGAAGACTCTCCTCATGCCCATTCCAGCCACCACTATAACCCAAATGCAACAATTATTTTTATTTATATCGCCATTGATTATCTTTGCTTGTTTTTGAACTTTATATAAATGACATAGTATAATATATATTGTTTTGTGTCAAGTTTTATTTACTCAAGGTTAAGTTTCTGATGCCAAAGAATGCTCAAACTACCGCACAATTACACTCATCTCACATGCTAGTAAAGTAATGCTCAAAATTCTCCAGACAAGACATCGGCAATACGTGAACTGTGAAGTTCCAGATGTTCAAGCTGGTTTTAGAAAAGGCAGAGGAACCAGAGATCAAATTGCCAACAATCACTGGATCATCGAAAAAGCAAGAGAGTTCCAGAAAAACATCTGCTTTATTGACTATGCCAAAAGCCTTTGACTGTGTGGATCACAACAAATTGTGGAAAATTCTGAAAGAGATGGGCATACCAGACCACCTGACCTGCCTCTTGAGAAACCTGTATGCAGGTCAGGAAGCAATAGTTAGAACTGGACATGGAACAACAGACTGGTTCCAAATAGGGAAAGGAGTACATCAAGGCTGTATATTGTTACCCTGCTTATTTAACTTATATGCAGAGTCATGCGAAACGCTGGGCTGGAAGAAGCACAAGCTGGAATCAAGATTGCCAGGAGAAATATCAATAACCTCAGATATGCAGATGATACCACCCTTATGGCAGAAAGTGAAGAAGATTTAAAGAGACTCTTGATGAAAGTGAAAAAGTTGGCTTAAAGCTCAACATTCAGAAAACTAAGATCATGGCATTTGGTCCCATCACTTCATGGCAAATAGATGGGGAAACAGTGGAAACAGTGGCTGATTTTACTTTTTGGGGCTCCAAAATCACTGCAGATGATGACTGAGCCATGAAATTAAGACGCTTACTCTTTGGTAGGAAAGTTATGACCACCAACCTAGACAGTGTATTAAAAAGCAGAGATATTACTTTGCCAACAAAGGTCCGTCTCGTCAAGGCTATGGTTGTTCCAGTAGTCATGTATGGATATGAGAGTTGGACGATAAAGAAAGCCGAGTGCCAAAGAATTGATGCTTTTGAACTGTGGTGTTGGAGAAGACTCTTGAGAGTCCCTTGGCCTGCAAGGAGATCCAACCAGTCCATCCTAGAGGAGATCAGTCCTGAGTGTTCATTGGAAGGACTGATGCTGAAGCTGAAACTCCAATACTTTGGCCACCTGATGCAAACAGTTGACTCATTTGAAAAGACCCTGATGCTGGGAAAGATTAAAGGCAGGAGGAGAAGGGGACGACAGAGGATGAGATGGTTGGATGGCATCACTGACTCAACGGACATGAGTTTGAGTAGACTCCAGGAGTTGGTGATGGACAGGGAGGCCTGGTGTGCTGTGGTCCATGGGGTTGCGAAGAGTCGGACACGACTGAGTGACTGAACTGAACTGAAGTTTCTGAGACTCATTCATGTTGCTTCATACAGCGATAGTTTGTTCATTTTCAAAGCTGTGTAGTATCCTACAGGGCTTCTGGGGTAGCTTGGCTGGTAAAGAATCTGCCTGAAAGGCAGGAGATCCCAGTTCGATTCCTGGGTCAGGAAGATCCCCTGGAGAAGGGATAGGCTACCCACTCCAGTATTTCTGGGCTTCCCCAGTGGCTCAGATGGTAAAGAATCAGCCTGCAATGTGGGAGACGGGGGTTCTATCCCTGGGTTGGAAAGATCCCCTGGAGGAGGGCATGGCAACCCGCTCCAGTACTCTTGCCTGGAGAATTCCCATGGACAGAGGAGCCTGGCGGAATACAGTCCATTGGATCACAAAGAGTCAGACACAACTGAGTGACTAAGCACACACAGCACGTAGTATCCTAGAAATATACTCTAATTTATCTACTAATTCTATCATCACAGAATATTTGGACTGTTCTAATTTGGGTCTATTATGAATCATTCTGAGTATTTTCATATGCATCTTTTGTTATACAATTTCTGGGATATATATCTAGCACTGGAATTACTAAGTTATAGGCTATTAAGTATAATCAGCCTTAGTAGACACTGCCTAACAGCTTTCCAAAATGTTGTACCGAAAATCACACGCCATTAAAGTCTCATACATTTCTCAGTCAATCTTTTGATTGTAAACTGTCCCCATTTAGAAGAATCTGAGACACTTGGAAGCAAGTAGAGAGTACTTTGGGGAAGGGAGGTCAGAGTTTCTGAACTCATAATCTGAGACCTTCCCAGACTCCCAGTTTCCCTTGGAAGACTATAACCTATAGTTCAGGATCCCTAGAAGCCTATTTTGAGAACAGAAGAGTCTCTCTCCCATGTAACTGTACCCCAATACCAATTTATCAGCAGGTTTCTCCCATCCAGGTTCTCCCAAACACTCTCTGAACTCTGATCAATACCTGAAACTCCCAGATAAAGATACTGTATGTTTCTGAGCACAAGCTAAGTTGTCTTAGTTAGAATTTACACATTTTTCCTTCCTATCAGATTATACGGAATGCATTTTGAAGTAAAGAGGTTTCAGAAAATAAAAGAACAACAACAACAAAAAAAAACCTAACAATATTACTGGAATTGAATTGGAATTACTATAATGGGAATCCTTCCTCCAAGATTTCCACAATTTATCGTGACAAAGACTTGTCAATAATGTAAGAATCCCAAGCCTAACTTCATTCATGTACCGATCAGTCCTGGTGCAGTCTTATCTCATCATGATGTCTCAACTTAAAGGCAAAAAGGAGACAGCTGCCAGAATATTTTAATACCTATGAATTTAGAGAATTGCTCTACGTCAGTCTAATCATTTTGTAGAGTTATAAAAATATCTGCTACAAAAGTGGTGCTATAAGGATGTGTCCTTATGTAGCTGAGAGTAATAAAACACTGCACAGCCCTGGGTCACAGTCTGCCAAACTAGAGCTGATACACATCAGTGCTGCTGTGAATTTTTAAAACTGTTCTGGCTAATCTTTTCGAAGGACTCCTGTTTGTTTATTTAAATAAGAATTAGCTGCAATAGTAACCAACTGCTTCAGGGCTTCAACAATGAGCTGTGCCTAATGAAAATTCAGAATTCATCACTGCATGTCACAAGGAGGTTAACATTTAACATGTAGACTTTTAAAAACAGGAAAAAAATCAGTATTTTTTTTAAAAATTAGGATCTTTGAGACTCTGATGGGTAGTAAATCCATTCAGCATAGAAAGCAGAAATAATCAAAATCATTGCCTAGGTACAGGTCAAACTCAGCTCACTCCAGAAATGCTTGACAGTGACTACTTTCCTCTCTCTTTGTTGCCACTTCACAGGCTTAACAGGGTAAACCCGGAGAGGCTGCTACATGGTTTGGTGGCCAAATTATATGTAAGGTTATTCTGCCTCCCTAACTGTGTGACTGCTGGACAAATAAGGCAAATATTTTGTTGTTGAGTTGCTAAGTCGTGTGTGACTCTCTGCGACCTGGTGGACTGCAGCGCTCCAGGCTTCCCTGTCCTTGATGCCTTTTTACTATACCAGCACACTGCAAGCATGGGAAATGATATGAGAAAAAAGGATCTGTGCAGGTTAATCAAACAGTAACTGCTGCATGGAATGCTACATTTTACATGAAATCTCACAGTGAGAGGGAAACCAATTTGCCAAAGATGATATACAGTGTTTCTTTCACTCCAGTTAAATGTCATTTTTAAAAAAAGACTCTACCCAACCACCTTCAGGCCACTATGATCTCTCACTTTTGAATCCCTGTGGTAGTCAAGTGGCACTTTGTGCATGCTCTCTTGTACACATCTGCCTTGCCGTCCTAATCAGATTATAAGCACCTTAAGAGGAGTTTATGCCTTGTTGTTGACAACCAAACTTGAGAACACTCCTTTTCACAGCTGGTCACAGTTTATTTATTATGATAATATCTAAATCCCAAGAAATAGATGTGAACCCTTGGTAGGGTCTGGATATTAAAATAAATACCAAGGATGATCAGGCTATTTCAAATCTACTTTGGGAAAGAATGAAGGGAAGAGTAGAGGCTGGATTCATTGATGAATTGAAGAAAGTGGAATACAAAATCGAGATGCAGTTGAACTTTCAACAATGTAGGGGTTAGGGTCAAAAATCTGTGTACAACTTCACATCCGGCCATCAGTATCTGTAGTTCCGTATCTGCATTCAACCAGCCATGGGTTATGTAGTACTATACAGTGTGCATGCTCAGTCATGTCCAACTCTTTTTTGTGACCCCAGTGACTGTAGCCTGCCAGGCTCCTCTGTCCATGGGGTTTCCCAGGCAAGAATATTGGAGTGGGTTGCCATTCCCTTTTCCAGGGGATCTTCCAGACCCAGCGATCGAACCCACATCGCTTGAGTCTCCTGCCTTGGTAGGAGGGTTCCTTACCACTAGTGCTACCCGGGAAGCCTTTACAGGGTATGCAGTACTATAGTACATATTTACTGAAAACAAACTAACTGACAGTATAAGTAGTTACACATAGTTTGAACCTGAGTTGTTTAAGCACCAACAACACATCAAAAAAGACCGTTCAGTTAAGAGTAGGCCTGAAATGGACTTCTTTACATCCTTTTGGGCTTCCTCGACTGGTTTCATTTCTGTGTTTTCTTCTTTTTCTCATACAATTCATTTTAAAATTGATATACAGTCCACATACCATACAATTCACCCCTTAAATTGTGGTAAAATACTGATAACATACATTTAACTATCCTACCCATTTTTACATTTCAGTGGCATTAAGTATATTCATGTTGTTGTGCAACCAGTGTCCAGACCTTTTTTGAGTAAAACTGAATAAATTACAATTAATTAAATCCCCATCTAAATAATAACCTCCCATTCTCCCCTCCCCCAGCTTCTGGCAATCACAGTTCTCCTTTCTGTCTCTATGAATCTGACCACTCTGTCACTTTCTAAACAAGACTCTACCCAACCACCTCCAGTCCACTATGACCTCTCACTCAGTGAACTCTTGGTATGACAGTGGCACTTACTACATGCTCTCTTGTACACATTTGTCTTGCCATCCTAATCAGATTCATCAGTACCTTGAAAGGAGTTTATGTCTTGTTTTTGTTTTCATATAAGTGGGCACCTTATATAAGTAGAATTGCACATATTTTTCTTTTTGTGACTCATTTATCTCACTTAACATGTCCTCAAGCTCATTTGTGTTGTAGTATGTATCAAAAGTTCCTTCCTTTTAAAGGCTAAATAATATTCCACTCTAAGAATACTCATTTTGTTTATCCATTCATCCATCAATAGACACTCAGGTTGTTCCCACCTTTTGGCAATTACAAATAATGCTGCTATGAACATGTATGTACAAATATCTCTTCTAGTCCTTGCTTTCAATTCTTTGGGGTATTTGCCCAGAACTGGAATTGCTGGGTCATGCAGTTAATTCTATTTTTATTTTTAGGAACCACCATACTGTTTTCCATAATGGTTGAACAATTTTTACAGTCTCATCAACAATGCAAAAGGGTTCCAATTTTTCCATATCCTCACCAACACATGTTACTGTTCATCTTTTTATTATAGTCATCTTAGTGGGTGTGAAGTAGCATCTCATGGTTGTGATTTGCATTTCCCTAATGATTAATGATGTTTAGCATGTTTGCATCGGCTTATTGGCCACTTGTGTATCTTCTTTGGAGAAATGTTGATTAAATCCTTTGCCCACTTTAAAAATGGGACAGTTTTTTATTGTTGTGCTGTAAGAAGTCTTTATATATTCTGGATATCAAACAATACAGAAATGATTTGCAAAAGTCTTCTCTCATTCTGTGGGCTATCTTTTTATTTTCTTGATGGTATCTTTGAAACATAAAACTCCAATTTATTATTTTCTTTTTCTGTTTATGCTTTTGGTATCATATCTAAGAAACACTGCCTAGTCTAAGGCAACAAAGATTTATGCCTATGTTTTCTTCTAAAAGTATTATAGTTTTAGCTCTTATGTTTAGGTCCATAATCCATTTTTGAATTAACATTTGTATATGGTGCAAGGTAGGGGGTTTAATTTGGGGTTTTTGCATGTGGATATCCCATTTTCCCAGTACTATTTGTTAAAGAGACCATGTAGTTTTCCCCACTGAATGATCTGGCACCCTTGTCAAAAACTGACTATAAATGTGAGGATTTATTTCTGGACTTTCAGTTCTATTCCAGTGATCGATATAGCTAACCTTATGCCAGTACTATACCTCTTGATTATTTGTAGTTCTGTACTAAGTTTTGAGACTGAGAAGTGTGAGACTTCACTTTTGTTCTTTTTCAAGATTATTTAGCTCTTCTGGGTCTCTTGTATTTCCATGTAAATTTTAAGATTTACTTGTTAATTTCTGCAAAACCAGCTTCATTCTTGACCTAAATAAAGTACAGGGGTAGTTCCTGTATGGAAGGATCCATAATCCTCACAAGGTTAATCATGCAAACTGGAATATAAGGGGATCTCCTCTGCACCAAAGCTACTGTAGGTGGGAACAACCTATACTGGCATACACTCAATTTACACAATGGTGGTGAACAATGAAAACAGAATCCAATGTAATTTCTAATGGTAGAATTCTTAACTAAAGAAAATAATCATTAGATCTCATCTGTGGCCAAAAACCATTTATTTCCTTCTAACAGTGCCACAAAAATTCCAGAGAAAATGAGACTGCTGCCTTAAACACAAGGCTAAATAATGCCATTACAAGAAAACCTGAATTTTTCTATACTTTGTATTTAAAGAGGAAAACAAGTTATTCTGAACAACTCATAAATGTATGAGTTGTAGTATCTAAATTCAAGTCTTTTAATACCTGTGACTTATCAACCATGAAAACATGAAAGTCAATATAACACTGGTGTTTACTTGCAATTTTGTTGAGGAACTACTCTCAACACACTGAAGGAGCAAAGTCATTCAGCTACTGAGTGAGCCTAGCAGTCCACTCACTACCTGTATCTCACCATGACTCTGACATTCGCTAGTGGTACTCGTTTACATAATAAAAATAACACTATTGGAAACTAGAAAGGACTAAAAGCTTCCACAAATTTGGAATAAAGGATGGATGGAATATCTGTCTTGGGGCTGGCTCAGATCTGTGAAATGAATAGTTTCATCACATATCCAGAGGCGTATAGTAATGTTAACAGAAAAAGTCCACCAGCTTTTATCAAAACATTCTTCAGTACACAGAGAGAGGAAAAAAGAACTTTAATGAAAGCTGATAAGGCACTGAGAATGATACTGGAAAATGGAACTCATGATCACAATGTGATTTAGGAGAAATGTAAAGGGTTCATAAACAGGAAGGATTAGTAAGTCATAACAAGAAGTTGTTGAACATAGATAAAATTGACTTACACTAAAGAAAATGCCTTTATAAACATAAATCATGACAGAGAAAAGGTAAGCTCCTATTAGACAATTAGATATTTGTCATGTCCAAATTCGGAGAAGGCAATGGCACCCCACTCCAGTACTCTTGCTTGGAAAATCCCATGGACGGAGCAGCCTGGTAGGCTGCAGTCCATGGGGTCGCTAAGAGTCAGACTCGACTGAGCGACTTCACTTTCACTTTTCACTTTCATGCATTGGAGAAGGAAATGGCAACCCACTCCAGTGTTCTTGCCTGGAGAATCCCAGGGATGGGGGAGCCTGGTGGGCTGCTGTCTATGGGGTCGCACAGAGTCGGACACGACTGAAGTGACTTAGCATAGCATAGCATGTCCAGATTATGTAAGTATTGGGAACTGAGTGGTAAAAAACTCAGATGCTCACATATCCTTATAGAGTCTACAGAGTTTAAGATCAGGCTGACTTATCTACTGGGTAGTAACTGTGCAGACTTTATGGAAAAATTATGTTTGCCCTATTAATCTGAGAGCCTCTGGACATAAAAAGAACTCCCTTCCAAATACTGATATGCTAATAAAAAAAAACCTCAGATATAGGGCAATGTTTTTTTGGACTGGTTTTATAAATACTTTATGCCAGAAACAGAGACGTATCTAATTTCTAAAAAGCTGGAATTTCAGTTCTCCCCTTCATGAACAATGTGCAAGGTTGTCCTTAATGACTATAGTTTGCAACTCTAAGTTAAGGTGATGCTCCTTCCACTTAATTCTTCTGACTTTTCAATTGGAGTGTAAAATACAAGCTCAAGGTATATGACTCTGCTATACTTTCACTGGCATCATAAAGTGCTGTGAACAAAGATCTCAAATTTGGTAACTTCCAGCTTTAGAAGAGGTACATCCTTGATTATGTAAGAAATATCATGGAATCTCTTACTGGAGATTGGGTGATTCAAAAGGGTAAATGTTATTTGTGTGCCTTATGAAAGACAGCAGTGTATGACTTCAAGGAGATTACTGTCACAGGTAATAAAGAGTATAGCATTAATGCCAACAAGACAAGAGGGTGGTAAAGTTTTGGCGGGCACACTTAAAAGTGATATGGAAGAATTAGAAGAGCAAGAAGACTTAGAGATGATTTCGCAAAGAATGACAAAGAGGATGACATTGAAGACTTAGAAGAAATCTGGGAGGGGGGTGTTTCATAAATTTAATCATAAAGTTCCTCCATGAATGTCCTACCCTGAAAGCAACAAGTTGACTCTAATTTACCACAGAAATGCCACATGCTCATTTTATAGACAGATTTCATAAGCTTTATATTTAATGAGAAATTGTTAGAGTAACATTTGGCAAGGGAAGATTCTCTCAGATGTTGAGAAAAACCAGCATAAGCATCTTTTTGCTTCATTTTTCCTAGGAGAAATTGACTGAAATAATTTGACAGTCAAAGATAAATTGAATAGTTAAAAATCTTCATGGTAAATTCTTTGTTGAAAGGTCAAACACATCTGCTGAAATGTATTCATATTCATTCCATTTCTTTCAGAGTAAGATAACACAGTACTTAAAAGACACAAAATAGTGTATAAAATCAGAATGATGTTCTGTTACACTGTAGGTATTATTCACAAAGCTGTTTGTTTAAAGTCGGTCATTTATAGTACAAAAAATTTTACCTATTTTGAATCTCATCTCACTTGTGTTCTGTCTATAATAAGAAACTCTGTTCCAAACTTGCCTAATTTGCTTAATAGATTCACAATCGTCTGGTGGCTTAGGGAAACCCCTAATCTAACTTGATCAGAAAACTGAAATGTTATCAAGAGAAGTGGACACGGGTTCAAATGCCAGCGAACTTTTCATGTAAAAGGCTAGACAGTTAATACGTTAGGTTTTGTGGGCCACATTCAGTCTCTGTCTCATACTCTTCCAGTTTTCATTTTTATAATTCTTTAGAAATGTAAAAATGACTCTTGGTTCACAGGGAATACACAATTAGCCAACATTTAGAGTAGTGCCACTGGATGCAAATGCCCTATGTCTGTGCAGTCCAAAGTGGTAGATACCAGCTGGAGGTGCTTACCAAGAGCATTTATTGAGGAGTGCAACTGAGCAGTTATATTCTAAATTTTGTTTAACTTTAAACAGTCACATGCAGCTAGTGGCTACCATTTTGAACAGCACAGGTCTAGAGGATCTCTAACAGTGCACAAGAGCCCCAGAAATCGCTGGATACCTATGTCTCCCAAGAATCTACTGAAGAAGACTTGGACAATACGTAAGCTGGGTGTTACTAATAATGGCCTCCAAGTATTAAGCATTGTATAACAATTCAAATGACTAACACCAAGGAGGAAAATTACGGTGTAAGAAATTTGAAACAAAACTCGTTGGCACTTCACAATTTATTAGAATGACATCTCTTCCATACTTGGGCAAATCAGAACTTTGAAGTGTTGAGAGAATTAATCTAAAGAGCTCTGAGTTTAAAAGACCTATAATGTTCCTACTTTTGATGGAAATGAAAATTTTTACCACTCAATTTGCACAGATTCTATTGAAGATGGATGTAACTAAAATTAGGTTTCTGTTAGCCTGAGAAGACAACTGATTTTCCCCATCACTGCCCTGAAATGCTCCTAGAAAATTGCTTTGCTTCATTCATCACACTGCCACTCCCAGCAAGGGCCCTAAAGTTCATGAGGCACAAACCTCCTTTGTTAGCCAAGCTGTTACACAAGAAACCTAAGTCCTCATTTTCACGTGCTGACAACATTTTCCAAGTCCATTACTGCATTCATAACTTGATTCTTGGAACTTGTGAGGTAGAAAATTAGGGGAGAAGACACTCATTCAACTTCAGAGGAAGCCTCCAGTCAATGCCTTAGACAACATCCACTAAAGGCTATTTGTTTTCCCCACCTATCTGGGACAGAACACGTCTCATTTAACTAAGCAAAGAATTTAAAACACACAGCCGGGTGCAAATCACTACATTATGTCCAGCTGATGATCCATGACTAGACTCACACCATTCCTCCAAAAAATTTTGGCCTCTAATATTTCTAATTTAAAACAGTCCCACATGTAAAGGCAACATTCCTGAAGAGGGGAAATCACTTCATGTAAAATCACAGGTTGAACCATAGAACACAAATCAGTAAAGTGCAACCAACTGGTTCAGTAAGTATTCACTCATAGGTCCAAGTCAAACTGTCTACAAAGAGTCTAGCATTGGGACCTCCCTGGGGGTCCAGTGATTAAGAATCTATCTGTCAACGCAGGGGACAAGGATTCGATCCCTGGTCTGGGACGATTCTACATGCCATGGGGCAACTAACCCCGAGCACCACAACGACTAAGCCCATGCACCCTGAAGCTCATGTTCCACAAGGAGAAGCTACTACAATGAGAAGCCTGTGCGCCACCACTAGAGTACCCCCTGCTCGCCTCAACTGGAGAAAAGTCGGCACAGCAACAAGGCCCCAGCACAGCCAAAAATAAATGAATTTTTTAAAATAAAAGAGCATAGTATAGGTATACCCACACTATGAAATTCCATGAAGCAACTGAGAAACAATGAGGTAGATCTGTCTGTACTGCTGTGGAAAGATATCCAAGATAATTGTGAGGAGGAAAAAACAAGTTACAAAGCATGTATATGTATTATGATCTCATCCGTGTGGGGGAACATATATAAACTTCATTAATACATAGAAATGTCTGGAAATGTTCATGGAGAAACCATTGATGGTTATCTTGAATAAGTTCAGCAGGTAAGGTCTTTACTTTTCACTTCATATCCTCCCTAGAGAAGGAAATGGCAACCCACTCCAGTACTGCCTGGAGAATTCTATGGACAGAGGAGCTTGGTGGGCTGCAGTCCATGGGGTCACAAAGAGTCAGACAGGACTGAGTGACTAACACTTTCATATCCTCCCATACTATGAAAAAAATTTTTTTTAAATCAAGAGCTTGAATTACTTGTGTAAGTTTAAAATGTTTTTTTAAAAGTTTGGTGAGATCTCTGCAGTGCTTTCCCCAAAGACTTTTTTATTACTGGAGTGTTGATAATTTGAATGAAAAAGTCAAAGCTGTCCCTTTTGTACCTAAAGCCACTATAACATTCCTAAGATTGCCCTGGTCAATAAACTTCTATAGTGGGAAGGAGAGGGGGAAAAAAAAAGGGAAAAAAAAATCACAACATTATGATGAAACTGGAAAAAAAAAAAAAAAAAGGCACACTCCATATAGGGCCTTGGTAGGACAAGACAATCCACAAGTGCCAACCAGCTCTAGGCTATAACGATCCCAGGAGAATCATCACATTTCAATTACCATCACTAACATTACTTATTATTTGGCCTGCTCCAGTCCCTAAGGAAGGCAGCTTGTGATGACAATACCCAGCCTCTTCTTGTAAAACAATTCATTAGGCAAAGCAGAACAGCTGGGGCAGCCACGTGCACGTACTTAAAGCACCACCCCACTGGGACCTCTGGCTCAGATTTCCCTTTTGGTGAGGGACAGCCACCACCCTTGTGACAGCTGTAGAGTCCTCCAGGGACACTTCAGGTTTAATCAGTACTTCCCGCACTGGAGAGGGCCATTTGATTTCTAACATAAACTAATGGCACCCCGCTCTCAGCAGGTTACACCAGACATCAGATAAGAGGCTTTAGGGCATTTTTATCTTGTTCTAATGCTCCAGAGTTAATGAGGCAGCAAAAGATACTGTCATAGAGCCCAGTGTAGCTATATTATCCAATAAACAGACTCTTCCCAAGACAGGTTTAGTATGGATCGAGAAGGTAAAGAAGGCTGCCTTAACACTGATGGCACTGAGAGGATGGGAATCCAGGCACCAGAAGTAGGCCAAATTCATGCACACTTTGCAGTAGACAGTGCTGCAAGGAAAGCAAGGAGTTGTCTCTAAACATGAAGAGTTAAAATGCTGATTTTTACCATCTTAAGCAGCATAAGTCTAATAGCTTTATCTGGCATTTGGGGCCAAGTTTTCAAAAAATGCTTCTAAATGAATCTATTTATGTATTTTGCCAAAAAGTATTCTTAGGAGTTAGATTATTTTTTAAACTAGCAATATAGTTAATATGAAAATAGCTTATTATATTAATATCACATTTATTATAATAATTATATTACATTAACCAGGTAATGTATTAATAAAGGGCATTATAGGTGCTTTTTTTTTACTGGCTATAAAGCAAATTCTATTATGTTAAACAGTAATATCCCCAGAACCTACATAATACCAAGCTTTAGAAATAATTCAATCATCACTCAATAATAATGATAGCCTATTATAATCAAGGCTATGTGAGACACAGTGAAAACAGCAATTAGCCCTTGGATTCCCTGCTGCTGCTAAGTCACTTCTGCTGCTGCTAAGTCACTTCTGCTGCTGCTGCTGCTAAGTTGCTTCAGTTGTGTCCAACTCTGTGCGACCCCATAGATGGCAGCCCACCAGGCTCCCCCATCCCTGGGATTCTCCAGGCAAGAACACTGGAGTGGGTTGCCATTTCCTTCTCCAATGCATGAAAGTGAAAAGTGAAAGTGAAGTCGCTCAGTCGAGTCTGACTCTTAGCGACCCCATGGACTGCAGCCTACCAGGCTCCTCTGTCCATGGGATTTTCCAGGCAAGAATACTGGAGTTTTATAATGTATACTTCACTTCCACCCTAAATTGTATTCTCCTGGTCACAGTGGCTTAAAATCTTGACATTGTTTTTACTCTTATGTCTCTCCAGTTTTTTACTACAATTTCATATCTAGTTCCCGCCCCTCCCCCAACAAATATCTCTTATATGTCCCCTCCTTTGCATTCACACCATCCCATCTAGTATAAGCAGTTACTGAATTCCTGAACTGCCACAGCTTCCTAGCTGGTCTCTCAGCCCCATCACCACACCCTTCAATTCTCTATGGAGGTGACTGCTAGACTTTTGAAAATGATTCCTCAGGCTTTCCATAATTTAGATACTCCTCACTTTTCCAACCACAGTTCTCGTATCCCAAAATTGCTTCTCAGTCCAAAGTGTCTTCTTTCTTACCATATACTACAAATATTAGCCATTAACTTCTACTTAAGTTTCATCTCTTCCAAGAAGTATTCCTTGAATTCTTACCTCACTTTTTTCCTCTTTAGGAGTTTCCTTCATACAGGGAAGAATCATGTCACATGAACGTGGTGTGAAAAAGGCCAAGCCATGCAGAGCTATAACACCAATGTAAAGATTTGTTTTTTAAAAAAAATTTTATTCCAAGAGCAGTGAAAAGTCATTGATGGGTTTTAAGAAGAGAATAAGGCCATGCCAATTTGTGTTTAAAAAATATTACTCTGACTGTGGAGTAAGGTAGTCATTGGAGAAAAGATCAATTCTACAGCTAATTCTGCCAGGAGAAGGGGAAAATACCAGAAACAGATTAAAGAAGCTGGATAAAGCAGGCTTAATGTAGATGGAGAACTTGAAACTCAATATTCTAGAGGAAAATGATAGTCATTTGAGTAAATACATGTTCATTATAAGGAAAAAAAACTAGTTTTTTTAAAAAAGCTGGTGTGCAGAATTTAGTACTAAATGTTCTTCTATCAAGTATGTATTGGCATTTACAGTGCCTTAACTTTCATTGAATCTTGGTTAAAAAAAGAAAGCTACACAAAATTTTGAGACAATTGAGAAATTCTGAATGTGGAAGGATATGAGATATTTTGCAATTACTGTTAATTTTTCTTGGGTGTGATAACAGGAAACGGTCCTTATTCTTAGGAAATGTATCCTGAAGTATTTAGGGGTAAAGTGCCTGATGTCAGAAACTTATTTCAAAATAGTTCAAGGAGATGGGGAAAAAAAAACATACACACATATACACACATCGATATTCATATCTATGGCTATGGTGAGCTTGTGGACGCTTAAAATTTTTTCATGATGAACCAGTGGAGGAAAAGAAGACAATGTAATTTCTTCTTAAGCTAGTGGAAAGGGGCTTTTTTCCCGATATATTCATGATATTGATATTCATTTATTTGATAATTTGAAATAAGTTATTTTTAACCTACATCTCTAAGGAAGTCTGGGATCTTAAAAAGTAAACCACCACAGGAAGACAGTCACCTAAGAATTATCCTTTCTACAAACAGTTAACAGATCAATCATGCTCCAGCCCTCCCTTTAGTTTCAAGCCTGGCTACTCCTGGATTCCTGATTAAGGAGAGGGAGGAAGACACTGCCTGTGCTTTTTCAAGTGGAAGACAGTCACTGAACCATGCTATCCAGTGCCTATGTTTACTAAACAAGATAATGTTACCATCCCTGCTGTGGACCCCTTTCAGAGAATAGCAGGTATACAACTTAATACTCAAGTAATCTTTTATTGCGTTGCCTTCTTCTTTGTTAATGTCATTATGTTCCAACACTGAGATTATTGGCTAATTAAAACCCTTGTTTTTACCGAACTTGACAGGTGACAGCAGCAGAAATAGAAGCAGACAACCATAAACTATTTTCTCTTCAACCAGGACAAAAATGCTTCCTCTGTAAAGTTCCAGGAAGAACTCTAGAATTCTATACCTATAAAACTAAGTATTTTCAGGGAGGAGCTACTGTTAGCAATAATAAGCCTTTCAACCTGAGCTATCAGAAAGCTTATTTCTATGGTCAGACCTAGCTAGACATCTCATTCTTCTTTTGACTAACTGGGCAGGCATAGGAATGAAGCTCCTTATCTTAGTCCAAACTCAATGTGTTTATAGTCAGACTCTACAAAATGGATAAAAGATAAAATAAAAAATAAAGGTCAACAGCAAAATGGATGTCAAACACCTCCAATATTGCATTCACTAAAAGAAATGATTCTTTACACTCATTAAACCAAATAGGATGTTATAGCACCAAGTTGGGCTTCCCTGGTGGCTCAGACAATAAAGAATCTACCTGTAATGCAGGAGACCCTGCTTCAATCCCTGGGTAGGAAAGATCCCCTGGAGAAGGGAATGGCAACCCACTCTAGTATTCTTGCCTGGAGAATCCCCATGGACAAAGGGGCCTGGTGGGCCACAGTCCATGGGGTTGCAAAGAGTCTGACATGACTGAGTGACTAAGCACAGCACACAACACCAAGTTAAGGGGATAACTGGAAATTTTGTTTGGTTGGTTGTTTTAGGTTATTGTGAGTGTGTTTGTTAAGTTGGACTGAGTAAGCCATATACTAGATGTTTTCCCAAACTAGAATTAGTTAACAATGTAACTTCACAAGCTTATTGCATGAAGAACACGGCTTGGCATGATGGGAAAGACAAAAATGAGTGGTAAAGGGTCTTTGTTCTAAAGGAGGGCAAGTTCACTAATAGTAACTAAAGGGTCTGAGTAGCTTATTCCTCTCACTCAAAGATGTTTCTCCCTGTTGAGTAAGAAGAAACCCTACCATGGCAAGAGGAGAGAGAAAGAATTAAACCCACAAATAATTTCAAATTTCATTTCAGCCATAGTTTTCTCTAACCATACTTTTCCCCTATGCTGCTGCTGCTAAGTCGCGTCAGTCGTGTCCAACTCTGTGCGACCCCCAGGCAGACGACCAGGCTCCTCTGTCCCTGGGATTCTCCAGGCAAGAATACTGGAGTGGTTTGTCATTTCCTTTTCCAATGCATGAAAGTGAAAAGTGAAAGTGAAGTTGCTCAGTCGTATCCGACTCTTCACGACCCCATGGACTATAGCCTACCAGGCTCCTCCGTCCAGGGATTTTCAAGGCAAGAGTAATGGAGTGGGTTGCCATTGTCTTTAGCTTCTGGAAAAAAGCCAAATAATTACATGTTATAGCATCTCCTTTAATCTTCCCTCTCTCACTTGCTGGTAGAAAGATGGCAAAAAGAATGCAAGCAGAAGAAGGAAGAGAAATTAAAGGTGATAAAAGTTATCAAGATAATGTTCCATATTATTTGGGCTCATGGGCTGACTGAAGGTTGAGCTTTATTACGCATCTTATCCTCTTTGTTAGACTGTACTGTCACCTGCTACTCTTAAAGTTTCACAGAAGGCTCAGGATATGCAAGGACAGTTTTATTTTTGAGGGATCTGCTCAAATATCAAATATAAAAAAGAAAAGTATATGTTTGATTCTCCATCTATTTTAAAAGAGCTTCACTTAACTTCAGTTTCTTTTCACAACTGCTATAACAAAGAAAATACTACAGGGTTCCTGAAGGGTCTTTGAAGACAGGAATATGAAGAATTCCTCTCTATTTTAAGACTTCTCTCTCACAGCAAATGGTCACAAGCACACCACTTCAAGCCATCAAGAAAGAACCATCAACAGTTGAGTATTAAGACATGGCAGATGTAGTCATCATCCAGATTCTGGCTAGTCCCACTCCTGAAGAGGAATGAATGTTCTAAGAGAGAAACCCCATGTTTTAACTCAAAGTAAAGGAGAATGGAAAGATGAAAAAAGACCCAAGTTTAATTATCAGTAGTGATAGAAAAAGAAAAGCACATTAAATGCATTGTGTAAAATGAATGAAGTTAGAAAGGATTTTTCATATCGTACCCAAAAATAAGTGCACTTGCACTTAGGAAATACACACTATCCATGTTCTATTTTCAACACACAGTTATACAACACAAAGTCATTTCACCTTAAACAAACACACAAACAAATAAACAAGAGAGGCCAAGATCCAGTATCAATTCCTACCCCACCATTCCTACCTAATCTGCCAGTAAGTTAATGCAAATCAAACCAAGCACTTCACTGCTGCTGGTAGTGAAGCCGGTTCCCTTCCCAAGAGAGGCCTGTAAAACAGGACAGTCACTGACAGCAGTACAATTACTGACACAGATACAGACTTTATGGACATGTTTATCTCCGCTGTAAATCCACACTCTCTCTCCACTCCGATTCACGAGTCATAAAGAAATTGCAGATAATGAAAAAGTTGGGGAAATTTACAGCATGTCGGAAACCTCAGACAGCCAGAAGAAATTAAAGAGCTGACTAGGGATAAATCACACAGGTACAATTAAAACTTCCCACATACCTCCTTCATTTCCAAACTGAGGCACAATCCAATGGAGCTGATGAAAAGTTGAGGTCATGACTCCTCAGGCTGTAATCATTTCTTAACTAACTGCATGTTAAAAATTAGCCAATTCACGGGACATGTGTAAATGCTTTCTTGCTGCTTGCTACCTTGATTCCCTTCACTCTCCACTGGAAGCACCCATACAGCAATTCCATTTGTAAACAGGCCAAACTGCAACAAGCAATAAATGGAAAGATGATGTCCCCTCTCCCACTGCCATCTCTGCAGGTGCAGGACATCTTTTACCATCGCCACTGTGGACTGAGCATTAAAATGAGAAAGTGGAGCTACAATGGGTGAATGAAATTGGAGTTTTCTTCTTCCCCTATAAATAATCATTCTGAAGGTTTCATTTGATCTCTTTTCAACATTCCAAAAGAGATTTTAAAGGACTATTAGGTTTGATACTAGAATAAGAATTACTTCTGGTGATACTTGCTTGTCAATAGACTCAACCAATGCTCTATACTCTTTATGTAACCACCTCTGCATAAGCTTCAAAGTGGTCTAGTTTTAGCTCTACCACTCCCTCAACTACCCAGATCTTTGCTTTTTATTTTTGTCTAAGGACAAAGGTTACAAGAGGGGAGGGAAAAATAAAACAAAAAGGTGAAACAAAACCAAACCTCCAAACTTTACCAGAATCTAGAAGTCTTAATTAATGTTTAACTCTTATTCCAATAAAGTAAATCAGAAAAATACCAAAGACAAGAAATAATGTCTGTTTCTTAAACAATAAGCTTAACAGATCCCTAGTACTGAAGACTAGAATACTGTGAGTTAATTGTTGGCCTCTCTATTCTATAAGCCTGTAAAATTCTCTGTGAAGGAAAAAATGATTTTATCACATGCTATACTCTTCTACTTTCCGCAAATTACTTACACGAAACTAGCAGGTTTTAAAAACACCAACCCAAACACAAGATCTGTCTGGAAAGCAGAAGCAAAGAACACAGATTTTACCAGCTAACTTCCACATGATTGAATGAACCAAGAGTGTCAACAAAGTTATACACAAGTCAATACTCATCTCTGTGCATCTCTATGGGACGAAGCCCTACCAAATTAGCTCTAATATGATTTTGAAATTCTGGGCCCTGTCAAGAAATGAAGGTTAACAGATCTTTTTAGAGATATGGAGGATGCGATTGACAAGGTTTCGATTTTGTTCCTGTTTGACCCCTTGATGATTTGAGATCCATTTTACACTTCAGAGAACCCAAATGTCATTTTCAATTTATATATTAAGATTTTATTCTCTATGGAATAAAAATAATTCTAAGATAATACTAAGACTTTCAACCCAGATATCACCACCATACAAAACTTAGGTCATGTCTAGTTCAGAGATCTCAGTTCTAGCCAGTCAGTAAGCATTAGACATGGTTTCTGATTAGCTTTTGCTTACAATGATCAGTTCCTTTAGTTTGTTGTCAGATTGGTGTCCAGTACCAATTAAGAATTACTAAACACAGGCTGAATTTTATTTAAAAGCTTCTAAGAGGCAAATAATATTTTATCAAATGAGTATCTGAATGAAACCAAGAAACACATCTATTGTTACTACTCTATGAGGCAACAGTAACCCTGGATTAAAAATCAGAAGACCTGGATTCTAGGTCCAGTTTGGCAAATAACTAAGTGTGTGACTGAACAAATCACTGAAGTTCTTTGAACCTCAGTTACCTCATTTATTCAAATTGGAATAACAGAAGAATAGTAGAAAGAATTAAATGAGAAAGTACACGTGAGAAACATTGCAGGCTAGGGACTTCTCTGGTGGTCCAGTAGTTAAAAATCTGTCTTCCAGTGCAGGGGATGCGGGTGTGATTCCTGGTTGGGGAACTAAGATCCCACATGTGTGGGACAACTAAGCCCTTATGCAACAACCACGGGGCTTGCAAGCCACAACTAAGACCCAATGCAGCCATATAAATTTTTAAAAAAAGAAATAGCAGGCTCAAAAATGTTACTTGCCTTTCCCTCTTCATAAGACATGATTCAGATTTCTGGTTCTGTCCCCAATGAGCTGTGTGGTTTTCCTTAGGCAAGTCACCTAATATCTTTAGGCCTCTGTTTTTGCATCTGCAACATTAGAGGGTTGAGACTCAACGATCTCTAAGATTCCCTTTCAACTCTAACAAGCTATGATTACCAATCCTGTCACTAAATTCCTGGATGATCGAGATCTAAGTCGCTTCATTTCTTTTGACCTCAGTTTCTTCACCTTTAAATGGGAAACTTGTAAGAGGAGGAAAAACAAGCTGCCAGTAAACATAACTTTACTTATTAGCAATCAAAGAAATACATATAAAAAACAATAAAACAAAATTTTTCACCTATAAAATGGGCAAGTACTAAAAAGTTTCATGATATCTAGAGTTAGCTCTTTGTGTGTGTGTGTGTTAGTCACTCACCCATGTCCGACTCTTTGCGACCCCATGGACTGTAGTCTTTCAGGCTCTTCTGCCCATGGAATTCTCTGAGCAAGAATATCGGAGTGGGGTAGCCAATCCCTTCTCCAGGGGATCTTCCCAACCTAGGGATCAAACCTGGGTCTCCGCATTGCAGGCAGATTCTTTACCGTCTGAGCCACCAGGGAAAACCAGAGTTGGCTATAAGATATAGGAATACAAGTACTTTCATTTACTGTTCTTAGAAATATGATTTGGTCAAGTCTTTTCAGAGGTCACTTTGGCAAAATATTAAAGTTTTTAATGTGCCATTCACTTGATCTAGAGTAAAGGATGCTATTACAGCATGATTTACTTTTAGTAAAGCACTGGAAACAGCCTAAATGTCCATTAAGAAAGAATTAATGAAATACATTATGGGGAGTGAAAGTCACTCAGTTGTGTCCAACTCTTTGTAACCCCATGGACTATAGACTCCATGGAATTCTCTAGGCCAGAATACTGGAATGGGTAGCCTTCTCCAGAGGATCTTCCCAACCCAGGGATCGAACCCAGCTCTCCCACATTGCAGGCAGATTCTTTATCAGCTGAGCCATATTATAATGGTAGTCTGCACAGTCACAAAACTGATGATTTTGCTGTTTTCATGGGTACTGAAGGAAGTTCACAATGCACTAAGTCAAAAATGCAGGTTGTAGAACAGGAGTAGCATGACACCATGCATGTTTACGTGCGTGCGTGTGTGTGTGTGTGTGTGTGTGTGTGTGTGTGTGATACCTCTTAGAAATGTTTGCAGGATTTGGAGAAGTGTTCACCAAAAAGTTAAAAGCGATTACTATTTTAGGATGCTGTGATTTGGGGTGATTTTTGCTTTCTTTATATTTTCTACAATGAATATGTACTGTTTTATAATAGCAAAAAAAATAATAAAGTTCATATTTAACTTTTAAAATGAATATTTCAAAAAAGATTCTATGACTGTTTAACAATTCTTTTCAGTTACTAAGCAGTATCCCTTGTTTTTATAGATCATGACATAAACCATGTACGTAGTTGCATCTTTACGCCACAATCTAGCTGCTTACCTAGACATACTAAGCACTTCTCACATACCATTTCTAATCTTCTCTACAATGCTGTAAGACCAATTTCACTCTAAAGGAAACCTAGCAGAGCTTTTACATTTTAGAAGCTGTTTTCCCTCACATTAGATGTTATTTTGAAAAGAATAAGATACTCCAAACTGAGATCTTTAAGGCCAGAAAATTCTCTTTACTTTAAAAAAAAGTGTAAATACAAACAGATTTTATTCTTGGTTATCCTTTAAATCTCAATTAGAAGCACTCCTGCATATAGGAATTCTAAGCTGACATTAGGAATACTCTCAAGATTGCTGAAACCAGGGGAGGCACCATTGTTTGTAACCAAGTACACTGGACAATGAGGGGTGAGATTTGGACTGGTTATTTGTTGCAGGATGGCCTGCATAGGCAAACAAGAAACCAGAGTACTTAAAAATAAAAAATGCATAAATCATGTTAAAATTTTTGGATGCCATCCAGCATTAATTAAAAGCATATTAAAGGACTTACCTGGTGGCAGAGTGGATAAGAATCCGCCTGCCAATGCAGGGGACAAGGGTTGGATCCCTGGTTTGGAAGATTCCACGTGCTGCGGAGCAACTAAAGCTGGTGCGCCACAACTAAGCCCATGTGCTGCACCTAAGGAAATCTGTGTGCCTAGAGCCTGTGCTCTGCAACAGGAGAAGTCACCGCGACGGGAAGTCTGTGCACCAAAAAGAAGAGCAGCCCCGCTCACTGCAACTAGAGAAAGCCCAAGCACAGCAATGAACAACCGGCGCAACCGAAAACAAACAAGCAATATTTTAAAAACCTAATGAATTACTCTTCATTTCTTGACATATAACTTAAAGCGGAGAGAGAAAGAGAAGGAATGTCTGTGATCTAAACATAGAGGCACTCTCTCACCTTCCCACCAGCGAAGAAATCCGCACCTCTCTTTCCTCTTGTATGATCTAGTCATATGATCAATCTAAGGCCGCTGCACCTGTGCCCTAAACCCTAACATTTCAAGCCCTCTCAGGGACCTTGCTTACACTTTATCCCTTTTCACCTCTCTCTGCCATCTTTTCATCTTTGTCATAGAATTTAAATATATCTAAGTCCACTGTCCTAAAGTAAATAGGAAACTTTGACCACTTCTTCCTCTTGCGAATACCCTTTCTTCCTCTTAATAGCCAAACTCCTATTTCCATCTCCTATTTCACTGGTTGCTCACTCACTCATGCATTCAACAGCCTACACAATGGAGAATTCACACCAAAAGCCAAACCCCATGTCAAAAATCCAACTCAATAAAGATCTAAATGTAAGACATGACACCATAAAACTCTTAGAAAAGAACATAGGTGAAACATTTTTTGACATAAATCGTAGCAATATTTTCTGAGATTACTCTCCCAGGGCAAAAGAAATAAAAGCAAAAATAAATAAATGGGACCTAATAAAACTTAAAAACTTTTGCACAGTAAACTATCAATAAAATAAATAGACAACCTATGAAATGGGAGAAAATATTGCAAAAGATGCAACTGACAAGGGCTTAATTTCCAAAACATGCAGACAGCTCATACAACTCAACAGCAGAGAAACAAACAACCCAATCAAAAGTGGACTGTTGCTGTTTAGTTGATAAGTTGTGTCTGACTCTTTTGCGACCCCATGGACTGTAGCCCGCCAGGCTCCCTTGTCCACGGGATTTCTTAGGCAAGAATACTAGAGTGGGTTGCCATTTCCTTCTCCAGGGGATCTTTCCAACCCAGGCATGGAATTTGTGTCTCCTGCATTGCAGATGGATTCTTTACCACTGAGACACCAGGGAAGCCCCCCAAATGGGCAGAAGATCTGATAAACATTTTTCCAAAGGAGACAAAGAGACAGACAACAGGCACATGAAAGACACTCAACACTGCTAATTATTAGAGAAATGCAAATCAAAACTACAATGAGGTATCACCTCATACCAGATGGAATGGCTATCATCAAAAAGTCTACAAATAATAAATGCTGGAGAGGATGTATAGAAAAGGGAACTCTTATACACTGTAGGTGGGAATGTAAATTGGTTCAGCCACTATGGACAACAGTATGTGCTGTGCTTAGCTGCTCAGTTGTGTCCGACTCTTTGTGACCACATGGACTGCAGCCCGCCAGTTTCCTCTGTCCATGGGGATTCTCCAGGCAAGAATACTGGAGTGGGTTGCCATGCCCTCCTCCAGGGGATCTTCCCAACCCAGGGGCTGAACCCAGGTCTCCTGCATTGCAGGCGGATTATTTACTGACTGAGCTAGCAGGGAAGCCCAAAAATACTGGAGTGGGTAGTCCATCCCTTCTCCAGGAGATCTTCCTGACGCAAGAATCAAACTATGGTCTCCTGCACTGCAGGTGGATTCTTTACCAGATGAGCTACCAGGGAAGTCCATGGAAAACAGTACAGAGGTTCCTTAAAAAACTAAAAATAGAGCTACCATATATCAGGAATCCCATTTCTCAGTATACATCCAGAAAAAAACAAAAACTCTAATTCAAAATAATACATGCACTTTAATGTTTACAGCAGCACTATTTATAATAGTCAAGACATGGAAGCAACCCCAGTGCCCATAATATATATGTGTGTAATGCAATATTAATCAGTCATAATTTGCAGCAACATGGATGGACCTAGAGAATGTTATGCCAAATGAAGTCAGAGAAAGACAAGAAGTGTACGATAGCACTCATGTGTGGAATCTAAAAAATAATGCAAATGAATCTGTATACAAAACAGAAACAGACTCACAGACATAGAAGACAAACTTGTGGCTACCACCAAAGGGTGGGGGGGAGATTAGGAGTCTGTGATTAACAGATACAAACTACTACATAAAAGAGATAAGAAACAAGGATTTACAGTATGGCATATAAAATTAGACAGTATCTTATAACAATATGAATGAAACTATAATGAAATATACTCTGAAAAAAACAAAACAAAACCCTGAATCACTATTAGTTTTGGTACACCCAAAACTAATACAAATTGTATCAATTATACTTCAAATAAAAAAAATAACAAACTCATTGTCTTCCCTTACAAACTTCTTCCTCCACTATTGTTCCTTCTAAAAAAGCTTTAGTGACAGACTGTAGCATCCTTTTGTCTCATCCTCAGAAAAGACTGCCTTCTCTGATCACCCCTTACAGATCAGAAGAGGTCTCACGGAAATTTGTTGTTATGGAATCTTATACTTCTTCACAACACTCATCACAACCCTCTCACCACAGATTATTTCTGTAACGGTTTGATGTGTGTCTTCCTCATGACTGCTTTGCTTACTGCTGCAGCCTCAATTTTTATCACAGTGATTGGCTCATTTTAGTTACTTTAAATTACTTTTGTTGAAGAGATCCTTAAGAGAAGAGGGGAAAAAGTTCAATCAATTGATTGACAGATCAGTCCTTAGTGAGGTATAATTCATATAGGATGAACTGCACATACTTGAAGTGTCCAGTCTGGTAAGATTTTCTTCTTAATATATTTGGCTGCGTCGGGTCTTAGTTGCAGTGCATGGACGCTGGCTCTAGGGCTCAGGGGTTGCAGCATGCAGGGTCTCCAGTTGTGGCACGCGTCAAGTTTGGAAGGGAAGACAAACGCTTTCACCACTACTGAGGCAAACCCTTCTGAGTCCTATGACTGATGAGAATTTTGCTGTCTGGTTGGCGGGAGCAGGCACTATTACTGGCCCTGTGGTGCCAGCCAGTATTCCTTCCTGTAATCCTTTCGAGGGGCTCTCTCCTCAGCCTCATGTATAACAGCATCCTCACAAGACTGCACTGGCGAGTACTCAGCTGATTACTTTAGCAGAACCCTCTGTGGATCTCCAGGGTTCTCTCCATGCCGCCCTCTCCCCTCTGGTACTCTGTCCTCTCACCTCTTGCTACCTTGGTCTCTTCAGACTCCTAACTCTGTTTCTTCAACTCAGGGAGTCTGCTACTCTCTGCCTGAGTTCCCCCTCCCAGCACTGCAGCCTGGAAACTCTCAAAACAGTAAACTGAGATAATCACAGCGCTGACCTCCTCTCAGGGATCACTATCTTTTATTGCCTGACATCCAGTGTGCTAAAAACCACTGTTCATATCTTCTGTAGTTTTTTAAAAAGCTGTCTCAGGTGAGAAGGTGAAGCTAGTCCCTGATATTCCATCTCAGTCAAAAGCAAAAATGCTTCCATTGTTGTCTGCGTGCCCCTAACTTACACGCCCAGAGGAGAAATCTAGGAGTCATCCTTGACACCCTCTTCCTCCCCACCTCCGTTGATCTTCTATAGCCAATCAATCAAGACTTATTCTTTGTCCTAAATGGCTCTCAAATTCAAGGACATCGCTCCCTGTACACTATCAGCATCCTAGTTCGAGGCACCATGGTCTTTTTTTCCAATTTATTTGGTTACGTGGCATGTGGAATATTCATTGTATCATGTGGGATCTTTCATTGCGGTACACGGACTCTGTGCACCACGTGAGTCTCATGGGTTCCAGAGTGCACAGGTCAGTAGTTTGAGCATGCATGCTTTTTTGCCCTGAGGCATGAGGGATCTTTGACCAGGGGTCAAACCTGTGTCCCTTGCATTGCAAGGCAGATTCTCAGCCACTGGACCATGATGGAAGTCCCATCACCAGTCTATAGACTATTTCAATGACCTCCTACATGGTCTCCCTAGTTCTTCTCACGTCCCCCTCCAAACCAGTCTCTACACAGCCAAAACCTGAATATTCCTTGTCTATGCCCTCCATTGACTTGTCAGAGATCTTAGAATATTGTCCAATATCCTCAATATAACCAAGAAGTCTTACATGATTCAGTCTTTTTTTTTTTTTTTAATATTTAATTTATCTATTTGGCTGCTCTGGGTCTTAGCTGTGGCATGTGGGATCCAGCTCCCTGATCAGGGATCGAACCTGGGCCCCCTGCATTGGGAGTTCGAAGTCTTAGCCACTGGACCACCAGGAAGTCCCCATGATTCAGCCTTTGTCAAGAATTAAATACTATGCCTTAAAATACTGAATTTTAATGCTGTAAGGATCTGAGAGGTCTTTTAGTCCAACAGCTTCATTTTTCAACTGAAGAAACTGATGCTCAATGTCACACAGCTAAATTCCTGATAAAGGTGCACTAGGCAGTAATAAAATTTAAGATTTATCGACAGCTTTCTAGGTGTCAAATATCATACTATGCATTTTTAAAAACTGAATCGAATCTGCATTTTTTAAAGTGAGTTTTCAAAGTGTACAATTCAATGGCATTTAGTAAATTCACAATATTTTTCAACTACCACCTATATAAGTTACAAAACATTTTTATCACCCACCAAAAAAATCTTTTATCCATTACTCAGACAGCCCTCATTTCCCTCTTTTTCTTGCCCCTGGCAATCACCAATCTCCCTTCTGTCTCTATGAATTTACATACCTAGGATGGTTCATATAAATGGAATACTATAATATGTGATTTTTCATGTCTGGCTTCCTTTATTGAGTATAATGTTTTTGAGATTCACCCATGTTGTGAGACTTGGACCATAAGAACTGATGCTTTTGAACTGTGGTGCTGGAGAAGACTCTTTAGAATCCCTTGGACTGCAAGGAGATCAAACTAGTCAATCCCAAAGGAAACCAACCCTGAATATTCACTGGAAGAACTGATGCTGAAGCTCTAATACTTTGGCCACCTGATGCAAAGAGCTGACTTGCTGGAAAAGGGGACAAGAGGGAGGGGACTTAGGAATACCTATAGCTGATTCATATTGATGTTTGGCAGAAACCAATACAATACTGTGAAGCAATTATCCTTCAATTAAAAATTAAAAAAATTAATTTAAAAAAGAAAAATCTAACTTTCCTCCCATGTTACCACTTTCCTTTATTACTACCCCATTGTCTACCATGCTGGCAAAGTGAGTCTTTTAAGAAAATACATATGATTATACACTTATTATGCTTAAAATTTCTCATATGCTGCCCATGATGATAACAACAGTTAATAGCTTTTAAGCACTTATTAAGTACTAATATACTATGCAAAGATTTTATAAATAATATTGTATTAAATTATCAGAACAATATTCTAAGGTAACATCTCAAAGTGAATGGTCAGGAAAACCCTGAGGATCCTGGGGATCACTAAGCCCCTTTCAGAGGGTCCATGAGTTCAAAACTACACGTATGATACTAAGATGGCTTTTTCACTTATTCTCTCAGAAGCGAACATTGAAGTTATTTAGAGCCTACCGAGCAAAAGGTGTCATAACATACTGAAAGAAGCAGCAGATATGAAAACTTAGCTCTTTATCAATCCAAACATTAAGGGTATTTGAAAAATGTAAAAACCACCATTCTTATCAACATTTTTTATTTGGAAAATAGTTACTCTTCATAAAAATATTTATATTAACATGTAATGGGTTTGTTCCTATTTTTAAATGAATAAGTATTTTAAAATTTTCTGTTTTAAATTCTGAATTAAATTCAGAAATTAAATATACATAAAATGCACATATAATCCACACAAACAAGAGCTTTTGGGTGATCAACATTAACTTCTAAGAGTGCAAAGGAGTCCTGACACCAAAAAGCTTAAGAAACACTATTCTAAGATTTTCATCTCCATTTCACAAACGAAGAAATCAGGGGTAAGAAAGTCAAGTTACTGCCTAAGTGGTAGATCGAGATTCATAAGGCTGTAATAAAGCTTCCAGAACCCAAGCTCTTAACTACTATTTTGTCCTTTCCTATTAATATTAGCTATTTATCACCTGGATCCTATCCACTTATCTTCAGGTAATTGTTCTTTCCCTTATGTTATCTTCAGGTCATCAATCTCCCCACTAGCCTGAGTTTCATCAGACAGAGGTATTTCTTAAGCTATACTACAATTCCTATAAGTTAATATACTACAAGATTCAAAAATTGGAATCAAGATTGCCGGGAGAAATACCAATAACCTCAAATACACAGATGACACCACCCTTATGGCAGAAAGTGAAGAGGAACTAAAAAGCCTCTTAATGAAAGTGAAAGAGGACAGTGAAAAAGTTGGCTTAAAGCTCAACATTCAGAAAACTAAGATCATGGCATCTGGTCCCATCACTTCATGGCAAATAGATGGGGAAAGAGTGGAAACAGTGACAGACTTTATTTTTCTGGGCTCTAAAATCACTGCAGATGGTGACTGCAGCCATGAAATTAAAAGACACCTGCTCCTTGGAAGAAAAGCTATAACCAACCTAGACAGCATATTAAAAAGCAGAGACATTACTTTGCCAACAAAGGTCCATCTAGTCAAAGCTATGGTTTTTCCAGTAGTCATGTATGGATGTCAGAGCTGGACTATAAAGAAAGCTAAGTGCCAAAGAATTGATACTTTTGAACTGTGGTGTTGGAGAAGACTCTTGATTGTCCCTTGAATTGTAAGGAGATCCAACCAGTCCATCCTAAAGGAGATCAGTCCTGAATATTCATTGGAAGGACTGATGCTGAAGCTGAAACTCCAACAATACTCTGGCCACCTGATGTGAAGAAGTAACTCAGTGGAAAAGATCCTGATGCTGGGAAAGATTGAAGGCAGGAGGAGAAAGGGACGACAGAGGATGAGATGGTTGGATGGCATCACCGACTCGATGGACATAAGTTTGAACAAGCTCCAGGAGTTGGTGATGGACAGGGAAGCCTGGTGTGCTGCAGTCTATGGGGTCGCAAAGAGTTGGACACGAGTGAGCGACTGAACTGAATTGAACTGAATATACTAAGGTAGTATACTCTTCCAAAGCTTTCTTTAAACCAGACAAACAAGTTTTGCATCCTACCAATTATAGATAAGATATAATTCCTTGGTTCTGGCACCTTAAGAGTTTTGTCTTAAAAACAAGTCTCCCAAAATGTCCAGTGATACCAACAATTAACTAGTCTTCCAGTGGACGTGTTTTGAATCATGAAATCCATCCGTAAAGTCACTGCTCACATGTACATTAGGTACAATGTACTCATTTCTACAAAGCATCTATGAACTGAAAAAGAAAAACAATGCTAAACGGTAAGCCACTAAAGATCATGTACAGTGCTAAAGCTGATTTCCTAAACCATCACAGCAAAGATGCCCAAACAAGCTCTTTTTCTGCAGGCATTTTCTTCTTCATGCTGCCTGTCCTTTCTAGTTGACTGGGGGAAGTGAACAAATTGATTTTCACAAGATGTAGCTCCAGTCCCCACGAAGTTGCTTCGTCTTTTTTAACACCTAAAACAATTCCTCAAAAGAAGCCTATATAGGAGGCTCAACTCTTTCTAAACATAATCCACTGCACAAGGTAGATTTCTCACTCCAGGGCAAATTGTTAGGTCTATAAGCACAGCACTTAACTAAGTCATTAATAATCCATCTGAAATCAATGGCTCCGGGGTAATTACCTGTGGTTTTCCCATCCCATCCAAACAACTTTTCTCTGTTCTAACAATTCTCTATTGCTTAGATCTTCTGTTTCCATTTTATATTACTCACTCTGTATTTCTTATACCACTAGCATATTGGTGTCCAAAAACATACAAAAAGATCTGTCCTCTGTTTTTATAATTAAGGGACGGAAATTTTAATAACTAAAACGAAACTAGGAAAGTTATGACCTACCTAGACCAACCTAGACAGGATGTTAAAGAGCAGAGATATTACTTTGCCAACAAAGGTCCATCTAGTCAAGGCTATGGTTTTTCCAGTAGTCATGTATGGATGTGCGAGTTGGACTATAAAGAAAGCTGAGTGCCAAAGAATTGATGCTTTTGAACTGTGGTGTTGGAGAAGACTCTTGAGAGTCCCTTGGACTGCCAAGCAATCCAACCAGTCCATCCTAAAGGAAATCAGTCCTGAATACTCACTGGAAGGACTGATGTTGAAGCTGAAACTCCAATACTTTGGCCACCTGATGCGAAGAGCTGACTCACTTGAAAAGACCCTGATGCCAGCAAAGATTGAAGGCAGGAGGAGAAGAGGATGACAGAGGATGAGATGATTGGATGGCATCACCGACAATGGACGTGAGTTTGAGTAAATTCCGGGAGTTGGTGACGGTCAGGGAGGCCTGGCGTGCTGCAGTCTGTGGGGTCGCAAAGAGTCAGACACAACTTAGCTACTGAACTGAACTGAATAGTAAACTAAAATCTTCCTTATTCTTTCTATTAGTATTCTAAAATATGTATCAATTGTGCATGTGTATCAATATGTATCAAAATATGTATCAACTGTGTTATTAGTTCATCATGCAAGTTCTTTTTTCAATTTCCTCATGTAATGCCCAAGTTAGTCAACAAAGAAAACAGTTAAAGATGCTTCAACAGGCCTCTTAGTGGTCTAGTAGTTAAGATTTCGTGCTCCCAAGGCAGGGGGCACAGGCTCATTCCCTGGTAGGGGAACTAAGAGCCCAGATGCCACACAGTGGGGGGGTAAAAAGTGCTTTGGCTTTTCTAGGAAAGTAGTTTCCAAGGATCTGCAAATGACAAATGGTAATATACATAAAAATGCATCACTCAACAAGGGTGTCAGGGAAGTTACACATCAAATCAGGAAATCAGTGAGTTGAGGAAAACATACCTTCATTGTCTCAATGTGAATTTTTTCATTCAATACCAATAATGATATTCTGATATTTCCATGGAGAAGTGGGAGAAGAAATCAACCACCCCAAGTTACAGAAGTAATTTACTATTTATTTCTAAAATACTACAGCTGAGACATTATTACAACCTAAATTAAAATGACAGGGGCAGCATTAACACAAAAGGAAAATATTGCCAAACTAAAATTCAAAAACAGCAAATGACTGCTAAAGACAATGACATGCATGAATGTCATAATCAAAATGTTGAGCAAAAGAAGCCAGCCACAAAAGAATATATAGTTGGCAATTCCACTTAAAGTTCAAAAACAAGCAAAATTCTTTTATATTATAAGTCATAACAGTGCTTGACTTTGAGCCAAGGGCAGGTAGTGACTGAGAGGGGCATGAAGGAGGTATTATATATTGGAAAGGTTCTATTTTTTTATCTGTTCAAGGTCACAGTTATATGGGAGTGCTGTTTTATGAAAATTCATTGAGCTGTACATAATCTGTGTACTTTTCTTCATGTACACTTTCCATTTTTAAAAATGTATTCAAGAACAAAAAATGATAGAACAGTGGAATATTTTTATATCCTGATTCTAAAGTTTCATTTTAGTTCTTTTTGTATTCAGTATCCAAAACTTTAACCTGTCAAATTCAACTATTCTCTCAAAGGATTTCTTCACTATTATCCAACCAATTTTAAATGTATTCTCCTATAACAGAGTCAATCAAATATAACAGTTCTTCCTTTAAAAATACCATTCTTTTTCCTATTTCTCAAGTCTTTTTCAGGTACACCAAACATTGGTAGCTTGGCCAAGCTTTTAATTTAGACTTAATGGTTAGAGATTAAGACTTCTAGACACCACATGTCATTATTTTTCTAGACTTCCCACAGCAAAGCACTCTATCATCACCTATAAATTCTCATGTAATATCGCCATCCTACCAGATCATATTTCCAACACAAAACAGTGTTGAGAATTTAGAAAAAAAGAAAAGGAACTGATATTACATTAAAACAACAACAAAAAAACACTCTTCATTTTGTTGAAATCTCTAGAGAATCAAAAATGAAATAGAGTCAAACAAAAATATCAGGAAATGTCAGTTTACTTCCCCAGGAGCAGAAACAGTTATTCTTATACCCAAAGCCTGGAAAGAAACTCAACTTGCATGCATACCTAATAACTGCAATTATTCAGTCTTTCTCTCCTCTTTGTCATAACAAAACCATATACAGTATTCCAAGCCAAAGGGGGAAAAAAATTATCAGGACCATTTTACTTCTCAAACAGCTGCAATTCCATTTAAGACTAATAGACATTCTACATGGTGCTTTGCTCCTATTGAGTAGCTTATGACTTGAGTTCAGTTCTTCAGCTACAAAGAAAGGCTGAAAACAAAGCTGAACAAAATCTTGGCCAATGTTTGCTTATGAAAATATGCCTCTTTCACAAACTGAATCATTTCTTGCCACTGACTCAAGAGCTTCCCACTCCTTTTGTTACCCAACTTCTACTTCTGGAAGACTGTGGTAAGGATGGGAAATGAAGTATTAATATCATTAACTTTCATTTTGCTATTCATCACTTGCTTAAAATGATCAATTTTTGTTAATGGATCTAGTAATTTTTATTTAGAAAGCAAATAACTTTTCTTTAATGGAAAAGAGTTTAAAATTTTAACCGTATAGGAAATTAAGAACACAGATCTTTCAAGAAACTATAATTTTGTTTCTAGAATGGCATATAATTTTTCTTTATTTTTTAAGATAGCTTTTCCCTACTCAGAACAGAATGTGGTCACTGTTGATGATTTAGAAATTTCAGAAAAAACTTAAAAAAAAAATCACTCAAGACAGCCATCAAAACATACTAGTATTAATTTCTCATTTAAATGCTTTCTTCTCTGCAATCACCCTGTGGGTTTTTTTTTTCAGTCTAACTTTATTGAGACTTTTGATGGCTAAGTTGAAGACATCACTCAGTAAATGTCACATTATACTAAAAAATATGTGACTTATTTTCAAATATCTTTTGATATTGATTTCTAACATAATCCACAGTGGTAAGAGAACAGACTCTGTATGGTTTCAATACCTTTAGACTATGAAATTTTTGCATCTTGTTTTATGTTTCTGGATATATTCAGTGCCTTTTAGTTTACAGTCTATGGGAACTTGAATAGAATTTGTATCCTACTGTTGTGTGAAAATTGTATAAATCTTAATTATGTTGAATTGGTTCACAGTGCTTTCCAGGTCTACTATATTCTTCTGCTTCTCTGTATATTCATTCTATTAATTTTGAGAGTTTGATATTAAAATTCCAAACAAAAATCTTAATTTATTTACTTAAAAAATAACTGTAATATATAGTGGGAACTAATGTAACTTTGTTCTGTATTTTCCAAGTCTCCCGTAATGTGTTATCATACTTTCATAATTTAAAAGATAAAAACTAAAAAAAAAAAAATCCTAGTATTTTTCCTTCCAGTCGTGTCTACACCCATGCTCTTAAAACAAGAAGGAAAAAAACTGCTGACATTGTGTCCTGCAATTTTTCACTTGCATTTTCCCTTGCGATTATCTTTACATATAATGAGCATTTTTCTGTCCTTAAATGCTCTTTATTGCTTTAACATGATTTTTACTAGCTACATTGTCATCTACTATACAAATATAGAATACAGTATCTACTGTACTTGGTTATTCACTACTAAACTTTAAATTCTTTGACTACGTACATCCCTTTACCTATCACACATTTTGTAGAACTATGCAGACTACTACTTTGAAACCAACCTCAAAAAAATTAATTTAAGCCCTGCCTGCTTACCTCTATCTTTCCCTGCCCCACCCCAAAGTCAGAAGAGAATAAAACACCACAAGCATTTTATGGTAAAATCCTCTTTGTGTGTAAAACCACTGCAGAGGCAAAGTTGGGTTTATGAAATAACTCGACTAATGGAAAAAAGATATGAATGCTTATAAGCCTTAAAGGTAATTTGAGGCTTTGTGTATCCTAATTTGTTAACCAAGGGAAAAATGAGAAATAATGGCATGTATTTTTCCCCATTATCATAATACATTTTTGAAAACAAAATAGTTAAGGCTAAATTGACAATTTCTAATTATGAGGAATATCTCTGATCCCTTCAAAGTGGGATTTCTGGATTTTATACTGTATTACTACCTAAATAGGATGAAATGCTAATGACTACGGCAAGATGGTATGGTAATGCAGAAAACAAAGACAAGTTTCATTCGGTATTTGAAAAATGCAGATTACAATACTGCCCATAAAGTGCTTTTGAATCAAATTTTCTAACTTAATTTTTCATGTTAAAATAATTTAAATTTACATTTTCTGCAATTTCTAGTGCTTGTTAATGGAGAGGGTCAAGAAACATGAAAAAGTTCATTATCACAAGTGAAGAAAAATAAACATTAACACAAGGTATTAATATTCTGCCTATAAAGTTGGCAATGATTTTTAAAAAATGATATTTGGTGTTAGCAAGGGGGTAGGGGTAGTAAATACTTTTCTGGAAGACAATTTGGCAGTATGCTGCTGCTAAGTCGCTTTAGTCGTGTCCGACTCTGTGGGACCCCATAGACAGCAGCCAACCAGGCTCCCCAGTCCTTGGGATTCTCCAGGCAAGAACACTGGACTGGGTTGCCATTTCCTTCTCCAGTGCATGAAAGTGAAAAGTGAAAGTGAAGTCGCTCAGTCGTATCCGACTCTTAGCGACCCCATGGACTGCAGCCTACCAGGCTCCTCCGCTCGTGGGACTTTCCAGGCAAGAGTACTTCCCTCTTAATTAGAGATCCCACAGTTCTCCATCTACATGTAAAATGCAATCTTCACTCACAGGAAGACTTAACCCTGATGCAGATACAATCAAAACTTTGCTATTAATTAATAGATGCATCAATTAATTTCCTGGGCTCCAAAATCACTGTGAATAGTGATTGCAGCCATGAAATTAAAAGTGCTTGCTCCTTGGAAGGAAAGTTATGACAAACCTAGACAGTGTATCAAAAAGCAGAGACATCACTTTGCTGACAAAGGTTCGTAGTCAAAGCTATGGTTCTTCCAGTAGTCAGGTACAGACGTGAGAGCTCGACCATAAAGAAGGCTGAGCGCTAAAGAATGAATGCTTTTGAACTATGGTGTTGGAGAAGACTGTTGAGAGTCCCTTGGACCGCAAGGAGATCAAACCAGTCAATCCTAAAGGAAATCAACCCTGAATATTCATTGGAAGGACTGATGCTAAAGCTGAAACTCCAATACTCTGGCCACCTGACGTGAAGAGCTGACTCATTGGAAAAGACTCTGATGCTAGGAAAGACTGAAGACAAAAGGAAAAGGGGGCGGGCAGCAGAGGATGAGATGATTAGATAACATCATCAATTCAATGGACATGAATCTGAGCAAACTCTGGGAGATAGTGAAGGACAGGGAAGTCTGACATACTGCAAATCCATGGGTCTGCAAAGAGTCAGACACAACTTAGTGACTGAAAAACAACAACAAAATAGATGCATCAACATCAAATATTTTGGGCCAATTGACATTATTCAAGTTTAAACTGTTGATTATTTTTTTCCAGTTAACAAAGATTTGGATGTCTACCATATACAAAGAACATAACAGTTTCCTTCATAGCTCTAGGTAGCTAACTAAATGGAAAAGCACTACTATGCAATAAAACTATGCAAAAGTAATCTACTCAATTGAGAGGTGTAATGATCTGCCAAAGGTTATAGAGACCCCAAAAACCCATTTATGAAGTTACGGATATCTTACTTCACACATGCATTTCCCTGAGAAAACAAATAACTAAAACATTACTTGTTACCTAAGTAATGTGACTGAACTAGGCAAAAGCATTGTTTTCATCCTATTAGTAACACTAACCTATACAAACAGCTTTTACTTATTTCTAAAACAATTAAGATGCCCATCGACCAAGAGAAAGTGAAAGTGAAGTCTCTCAGTCGTGTCCAACTCTTTGCGACCCCATGGACTACAGCCTACCAGGCTCCTCTGTCCATGGGATTTTCCAGACAAGAGTACTGGAGTGGGTTGCCATTTCCTTCTCCAGGGATCTTCCCAACCCAGGGTCTGAACTCAGGTCTCCTGCATTGCAGGCAGACACTTCACCCTCTGAGCTACCAGGGAAGCCCACCTACTAAGGAATACGTAAAAGAGGTGATTTTTTAGTTTAACCAAATCTTTCTTCTCTTTCTGACTTCCCTGTCCTTAAGCAGGCTCAAAACATCATGGTGAACTCTAATTACAGTTTACTCCCCAAGATTCATCGAGACAGTTTACCCATCTAGTACTGAAAATGATATACCTGAAACATCTATTGCTGGTACGGTTCTTTCCATTAACACTGCCACTATTCATTCAAGCCCTCAATCGTTCTTGCTGGACTCAGTCCTTGCTAGCTTCCAGCCTCCTGTCTCTACCGTTACATTCTATCCTATGCATGATGCCTCTTAAAAGGTGCATGACTTCCCTACTCAGAAATCTTCAGTGGTAGAATTTTTTATGATGCAGAAAAATGCTTAAGATAGAATGGGAGGGGGAGCACAGACAAAAACTACATACTATACATACACTATAGCCTCAGTTATGTTAAAAAGCATGCCTGTGTATACATATGGGTCCAAGTAGAAGTGTAAACACACACACCCCTACACAAATAGAAAAGGGAGGGCCAGGACGAGGAAACACATCAACAGTGGCCATCTCTTACTGGTAAGGCTGTGGTTATTTTTACTTTCTTCTTTATCTTTACAGTAAACAAATTTGTGGTAAACGGTCTTTTAGTAAATAAAGTATCTCTACAAACCATTTGTAACGAAAATTAGTTAACGTTACAGTCATTAAAATACTTTTTAAAGAAATTTCACACGCTCCCCATTACCTATGAGTCTAATTCCTCATCCCTCAGCCCAACTCCTATTTCCCTCCGTTTAGTTCTTATGAGCCTTAATATAACCTGGGCTTCTTAAAGACCTTATTAAATCACTCACACTGTTCCTTGAGCATAACTGTTCTTTCAAACTCTGCTTGCTCCAGATCTTCATTCCACCTGGAATATGGTCTGTTTACATTTCCACATCAAAAACCTGTGTTCTTTAAAAAGTTAATCTTCAATGATCCAGAAATAGTAAGTACTACCACACCCCTTTCCCGGGTCCCCAGCTGACCATACTAATGGACTTCTCTGAATCAAGACTCCTCAAAATTCTCAGTTCAACAGCCCTAGGAAATCCTCACTTATCAATCTGTGTTGACATACAATATGAAACTTATCTGCCATTTCTGTAGCAATCAAATGTAATTGCCACTTCTCCCCTATCCCCAGAGTTCTTAGTACTCTTACAGAGCTATCTCCTCTACCTTCCATTAAGAATCATTTACTTAACTGTCTTATCTCCATTTTCTACTAGATTTTAATCTACAAAAGGGCAGTAATTATGTCTTATTCATCTTCATATCCCCTACAGAGCCTTGTAGGAAGTAGGCACTCAAACAGTTGCTGAATTGAACACTTTCTTCTTTTGCTATTATCTCATCACTCAAAATGGCTAAGCACTTGGAAACTTTATTTTAAAACAAACTCTCCTTGAAAATCTAGGTTTATTTCATCAATTTTAGCTTACATTCCTACTTTAATAAGGCACTGTCTGATACCACTTGGTAACTGGGAGAGTTGAAGGACAGAACAAGACAATCTGAGATAAGACAATCTGAGATGAGACAGCTGAAGCCATTCTGAGGGTCTTAGATCCAGGTATGGAAGTTACTGAATTAAATTACCACATTTTTGGTTTTTTCTACCAATCTCCTTAATCAAAAGCAAAATGTTATTTCTGACAACAGGGAAACTGAGCATCAAAAATACACACTGCTTAAGAAAGGAATCTTTTTTTAAATATGGAGAGATGAAAAGGAAAAACCAAAAGCTAAAACTCAAGTAAGTCATCAACAAAGTTAGGCAAGCAGTCCAGTAAAGTCATAAGAATCTGTATCTCAATAAGAAACCCAGTTCAAGAGATAAGGGAAGAGAAAAAGCCAGAAGTACAGTAAGACTCATGCTGCCATCTAGAGGTTAAAGGCTAGTGAAAAATCATTTTTCTCCTTAATCAATCAAGTACAATTAATTTAACTATTATAGATAGAAGTACAGGAATTATAAAGTAAGCCTGATATCAGGCTACAAAGAAGACCATCCAGAGTATAAGAAGTCTCTCCCTGCCCTTCTTCATGGATTAAAATAAGAAATTAACAAAGGTAACAGTTCTTTTTCAATGATTCAATGGATGTTGGCAATTTGATTTCTGGTTCCTCTGCCTTTTCTAAATCCAGCTTAAACTTCTGGAAATTCACGGTTCACATACTGTTGATGCCTGGCTTGGAGAATTTTGAGCATTACTTTGCTAGCATGTGAGATAAGTGCAATTGTGCGGTAGTCTGAACATTCTTCAAGAGATGGGAATACCAGACCACTTTACCAGCCTTCCGAGAAATCTGTATGCAGGTCAAGAAGCAACAGTTAGAACTGGACATGGAACAACAGACTGGTTCCAAATTGGGAAAGAAGTACGTCAAGGCTGTATATTGTCACCCTGCTTATTTAACTTATATGCAGAGTACATCAATCGAAATGCCGGGCTGGATGAAGCACAAGCTGGAATCAAGATTGCCGGGAGAAATATCAACAACCTCAGATACGCAGATGACACCACCCTTATGGCAGAAAGTGAAGAAGAACTGAAAAGCCTCTTGATGAAAGTGAAAGAGGAGAGTGAAAAAGCTGGCTTAAAACTCAACATTCAAAACACTAAGATCATGGCATTTAGTCCCATCACTTCATGGCAAATAGATGGGGAAACAATGGAAACAGTGACAGACTTTATTTTCTTGGGCTCCAAGATCACTGTGGATGGTGACTGCAGCCATGAAATTAAAAGACGCTTGCTCCTTAGAAGAAATGCTATGACAAACCTAGACAGCATATTAAAAAGCAGAGACATTACTTTGCCAACAAAGGTCCATCTAGTCAAAGCTATGATTTTTCCAGTAGTCATGTATGGATGTGAGAGTTGGACAGTGCCGAAGAATTGATGCTTTTGAACTGTGGTGTTGTAGAAGAGTGTCCCTTGGACTGCAAGGAAAACAAACCAGTCCATCCTAAAGGAAATCAGTCCTGAATATTCATTGGAAGGACTGATGCTGAAGCTGAAACTCCAATACTTTGGCCAACTGATATGAAGAGTTGACTCATTTGAAAAGACCCTGATGCTGGGAAAGATTGAAGGCGGAAAGAAAATGGGACGACAGAGGATGAGATGGTTGGATGGCATCACCGACTCAATGGATATGAGTTTGGATAAACTCTAGGAGTTGGTGGTGGACAGGGAGGCCTGTTGTGCTGTGGTCCATGGGGTCAGAAAGAGTCGGACACGACTGAGCGAATGAACTGAACTTTGTGTGTGAAGTCACTTCAGTCATGTTCAACTCTTTGTGACCCTATGGACTGTGTGTGTCTGTGTGTGTGTGTCTACGTGTGTGCGTGTGTGTGTATGAAGTCACTTCAGTCATGTTTGACTCTCTGTGACCCTATGGATTGTAGTCTGCTTGTGCACACACATCTGTGTGTGTGTGCATGTGTGTGTCTATGTGTGTGCGTTAAGTTGCCTCAGTCATGTTCGACTCTTTGAGACCCTAAGGACTGTAGTCTGCCCACAGGGTTCCTCTGTCCATGGAATTCTCCAGGTAAGAATACTGGAATGGATTCCCATGCCCTTCTCCATCCACCAAAAAAAGTTGCATCAGCGATTTCCCTGGCAGTCCAGTGGTTAGGGCTCTGTGCTTCCACTGCAGGGGGCACAGGTGTGATCCCTGACTGGGGAACTAGGATCCCATATCCAACGTTGCATGGTCAAGAAATAAAGAAAAGAAAGAAAGAAAAGCTGCACCAAATAATTTGTAGTGCAAAAACAACCTCATCAATGCAGACTACCAGAACGAAGTACCAGGTTTGAATGGGGAAGTCTCAATCTTATTTTACCATAAAATGTTATTCTAAAAACTGGTAGCTGATTAAATTAAGCCTAAGCACTGTCCTGGATTTAGAAAAGGCAGAAGGAATTCCAAAAAAAAATCTACTTCTGCTTCATTGACTATGCTAAAGCCTTTGACTGTGTGGATCACAACAAACTGTGGAATATTCTTAATGAGATGGGAATACCAGACCACATTACTTGCCTCCTGAGAAACCTGTACACAGGACAAGAAGCAACAGTTAGAACTGGACAGGGAACAACAGATTGGTTCAAAATTGGCAGAGGAGTATGTCAAGGCTGTATACTGTCTCCCCACTTATTTAACTTATATGCAGAGTACATTATGCAAAATGCTGGCCTGGATGAATCACAAGCTGGAATCAAGATTGCCGGGAGAAATATCAACAACCTCAGATATGCAGATGACACCACTTTTAATGGTAGAAAGTGAAGAGGAACTAAGGTGAAAGAGGAGAGTGAAAAAGCTGGCTTAAAACTCAACATTCAAAAAATGAAGATCACGGCATCCAGTCCTATCACTTCACAGCAAATAGATGGGGAAAATGTGGAAACTGTCAGATTTCATTTTCTTTGCCTCCAACATCAATGCAGATGGTGACTGCAGCCATGAAATTAAAAGATGCTTGATCCTTGGAAGAAAAGCTATGACAAACCTAGACAGTGTATTAAAAAGCAGAGACATCACTTTGCCAACAAAGGTCCATATAGTCAAAGCTATGGTTTTTCCAGTAGTCATGTATGGATGTCAGAGTTGGACTATAAAGAAGGCTGAGTGTCAAAGAATTGATGTTTTTGAACTGTGGTGCTGGAGAACACTTTTGAGAGTCCCTTGGACAACAAGGAGATCAAACCAGTCAATCCTAAAGGAAATCAACCTTAAATATTCATTGGAAGGACTGGTGATGAAGCTGAAGCTCTAATACCTTGGCCACATGATGCAAAGAGTTGACTCACTGGAAAAGACCCTGATGCTGGGAAAGACTGAGGGCAAGAGGAGAAGTGGGTGACACAGGATGAGACGGTTCGATGGTATCACTGACTCAGTGACATGAGTCTGAGCAAACTCTGGGAGATAGTGAAGGGCAGGGAAGCCTGGCATGCTGCAGTTCATGACATGAGTCTGAGCAAACTCTGGGAGATAGTGAAGGGCAGGGAAGCCTGGCATGCTGCAGTTCATGACATGAGTCTGAGCAAACTCTGGGAGACAGTGAAGGGCAGGGAAGCCTGGCGTGCTGCACTTCATGACATGAGTCTGAGCAAACTCTGGGAGATAGTGAAGGGCAGGGAAGCCTGGCGTGCTGCAGTTCATGACATGAGTCTGAGCAAGCTCTGGGAGATAGTGAAGGGCAGGGAAGCCTGGCGTGCTGCAGTTCATGAGTTGGACACGACTTAGCAACTGAACAACAACAACAGCAGCAGCAAGAATCCTTCCTGAAATAGCTAAATGAACATACAGGATTAGCAGAAGCAATTACTTGTAGCAAAATAAGCTAAATTTCTTAAAGCTTTTTAGACAGTAATATACTCAATGTGGTCTTCTTTACTTAACAATTTTTTAGCCAATCTTTCCTGTATAGTACAAGGTAATTTCAAACCAGTACAAGTAAATGAATATAAATCAAACTGAGATTTTTATTATATGGTTTATGGGGAAGTGTAATTAAGAACAAATGCATCAAATTCAACCTCTTCATGATAAAAACACTCAATAAACTAACAATAAAAGATAACATCCTCAGGGAACTCCCCAGCAGTCTAATGTTCTCCCAAGGGCCTGGGTTCAATCGCTGCTCAGGGAACTAAGATCCTACAAGCTGAATGGTGTGCCCTCTCCAGAACCCTGCCTCCCAAAAAAGATAACATCCTCAAACTGACGAAGGGCATGTACAAAAAACCCAATATCATACTTAATGTTTTCTCCCTAAGATCAAGAGGAAGACAAGGATGTCCACTCTTGCCACTTCTATTCAACACCATACTGGAATTTCTAGCCAGGGCAATTAGATAAAAATGAAATAAGAAGAAAGAAAAGGAAAAGAAAGGTAAGAAAAAGAAGGAATGAAAAAAGAGAGAAAGAAAAGACATCCAGATTGGAAATGAAGAAGTAAAATATCTCTATTTGCATATGACAATTCTGTATATAGAATATCTTAAGTAATCTACTAAAATACAATTAGAACTAATAAATAAGTTCAGGAAAGTTGCAGGATATAATATCAATATACAAAAATTGATTGTATTTCTCTACAGTAGCAATGCACAAACTGAAAATGAAATTAGAAAAACAATTCCATTTATAACAGCATCAAAAAAGTTAAGACAGGAATGCATTTTAACAAATGAAGTGCAAAACTTATACTTTGCAAACTGCAAAATATTGTTCAAAGAAATGAAAGGAGACTTGAATAAACAGAAAGATATACCACATTCATGAATGACCTTAATTTCATTAAGATGAAAATACTCTCCCTGAAACTAATCTACAGATTCAATGCAATTCCTACTCAAATGTCATCTGACCTCTTTGCAACAACTGACAAGTTAAAATTCCTATGGAAATTCATGAGACCCAGAACATAAAAAAAAAAAAAGAAAGAAAAATCTTCAAACAGAAAAACAAAGTTGGAAAACTCACAAATCCAAATTTCAAAACTTACTACAAAGTTACAGTAATCAAAACAGTGAGGTACTGCTGTAAGCACAGATATACAAGTCAGTAGAATAGAACTGAGAGTCCAGAAATAAAACTTCATGTTTATGGTCAATTGATTTCTTACAAAAATGCCAATACAATTCAGTGGGAAAGGAATAGTCTTTTCAACAAATGGTGCTGAAACAACTGGATATCCACACTCAAAAGAATTAATTTGCATCCATAACCTCATACCATATATAAAAAATTAACTTAAAATGGATCAAATACCTAACTATAAGAGCTAAAGAATAAAACTCTTAGAAGAAAACATAGGTATAAATCTTTATAATTAGGCAATAGTTTCTTAGGTATGACATCAAAATACAACCAACAAAATAAATAACCGATAAATTGGACTTCATTAAAATTAAAACTTCTGTGTCTCAAAGAATACCTTAAGTAAGAAGATAACCCACAAACTGTAAGAAAATGTTCTACAAATTACGTATCAAAAAAGCAACCTGTTTCTAGAATACATAAAGAACTCTTAAAACTCAATAATTAAAAACAAAATCCAATTTTTAACTGGGCAAAGGACCTGAATATAGTTCTCTAAAAAAGACATACAACTAGTCAATAGGCACATGAAAATATGCTCAATATCACTAGTTATTAGGAAAAATGCAAACCCAAACCACGGTGAAATACCACTCTTCATAATACATCCACTAGGACGGATTTTGTAATAATTTTTAAAAAACAAATAGTAAGTATTGGCAACGTGTTGAGAAATTGGAACCTTCACACACTGCTGATGGGAATGTAAAATGGTGCAGCCAGTATGGAAAATATTCTGACAGTTCCTCAAAAGATTAGATATAGAGTTACCATATGACCCAGAAATTCCATTCCTAGTCATAAACTAAAGAGGATGAAAACATATGTCCACATAAAAACGAGTACATGAATGTTCACAGCAGCATTATTCATACTAGCCAAATAAAGGAAATAACCCAAATGCCCACTAACTAGTGGATAAATATAATGTAAATAACCTAAAAATACACCTATACAGTAGAACATTATTCAATTCTAAACAGAAATGAAGTCTTGATACATGCTTCAACACAGATGAACATTGAAAATACTATGATAAGTGAAAGAAACCAGTCACAAAAGACCACATAATATGATTTAATTTATATGACATGTCTACACGAGACATTCATAAAGACAGGAAGTATACTAGTAGTGGCCTAGGCCTATGGAGTTTAGGGGAAAATGAGGAGTGACTGCTAACGAGTACAGGATTTCTTTGAGGGGTGACAAAAATGTTTTAAAATTGATTGTGGTAATGGCTGCACATCTCTGAAAATACTAAAAATCACTGAATTGTACACTATAAATAAGTGAATTGCAGGGTATGTGAATTACATCTCAGTAAAGCTGTCATAAAAAAAATGAAAGGGAAGAAATGAATCAGAACTCCAAGCTTTAGCTCTAGTTTCAAATTGCATGATCTGCTGCTTTCCCAATCTTCACATTCCATTTAAAATTATTTTGAATATCGCCAGCAAGCAGGTCATCCACATAATTACTAAAATGTTTGTAGCCTTCAAAGACAGGGGTAATTTTTTTTTTAATGGAAAAAAACTGTTGAGAATCAATATTCGATAAGATTTATGACAGTTCAATGGGTCTGAGGAATAAAACAAGACATGTGCTGCTACAACTTACATGACTAAATCATGAACACTGTCCAGGTCATAATAATGCTGTGGGCTGCAGTCCATGGGGTCGCTAGGATTGGACACGACTGAGCGACTTCATTTTCACTTTTCACTTTCATCCATTGGAGACGGAAATGGCAACACACTCCAGTGTTCTTGCCTGGAGAATCCCAGGGACGGGGGAGCCTGGTAGGCTGCCCTCTATGGGGTTGCACAGAGTCGGTCCTGACTGAAGCGACTTAGCAGCAGCAGCAGGAGCAGGGGTCAGGTAGAAGACAAAATCAAACCATTATCAAGAAGCTTCACACTATATTTACTATGTGTGGTTGATCATCCACTATCATAAAAGAAAAATTCCAGACATTATGAGATCTTCAAATGTTACTACTCATCATTAAAACACAAACTATCCAGAAAAAGAACAATTTCCAGAAGCTCCACTTTTTCAGTTTTAAGTGAATGGATTTCATTAAAAAAATCTGCTCATTTCATCAAAAGGCATTAAGGAGTTGATCATTCAGTCATTCAATCAGCAAATACATACTGCATATCTACCATATGGCAGGTACTCTGTGGGTTACAGAAGACAGCTCCAAAATATGATTCTTACCTTCAAGAGCTACAATTAATCTAAGAGATAACACACAAACCAAAAGTCTCCCAAAATGGTAAAAGTGACAAAAAAATGAAACAAATGAACTGCTCTAGGAGCTATCTCGGAGGTCAGAAAAGTGAGTTTACTTTCTAGATCAAGTTTGAAAAGGAAAGGCTGATGAAAGAGGTAGATTCTGGCTAAACAATGAAGGACAAATAAAATTCCTATATTAGAAATAGGTCAGGGAGGGCTTCCTGAGAAAAGGAACAACATGAATTGAATTAAGAAGATGGGGAAGTGTCCCAGGAAGAGAATTTCAAATGCAGACAACGCACGGTATTCTGTTCGGGAGCAGTAAGAAGGCTAGACATTAGGCTCAGCCCAGAGTAAGGGGATTTTGAAAGCCATGTTAAGGAATCTGAATTTTATTGTATGGGTAATGAAATACTACTAATGACTTATGAGTAAAGGACAAACAGAAAGCAAACACTACTTTAGAAAGATTAACCTTGTATTGGTAAACAAGATGGACTGATATGAGGTAGCTGAGACACAAGGAGGGCAGTTAGAAGGTGACTACAATAGTTTTGGTAAAACAAGAAGGACACAGAACTCAGATGGAAGTAACAGAAATGGAATTTTTCATACAGTAAAGGTAGTTTTTTATAATTCTATATATTTCATGGGAATTTCACATAAATTAACTACCCATATAAAGTCTGGGGGCCCCAATCATGAAAAGCTATAAATACCTATATAAAACATTATTGCATTCTAAAACCTGGACACCAAAAGGGTTATCTGAGATATAATCACGTACTAAATCAAGAGGCAGGGTTCATCTTCCAAAAGATACAATCTAGTTGCTATTAGCCCTAGAAGGCTCACATTTTTTCTATACTAACACTAACAATGCTCCAGGGAAGTGACAAACAATCATGTTTTGAGGACAAATTTTTTTTGCATTTTTTTTCTTTCCATCATCTTTATCAGTTACAGATATTTGCATGAAAACAGGATCAGGGGTCCTTGGGGATTCATCAGTTCGTATTGCTTATTTTTCATCCATGTCATCCTCTCAATTAATGCAGGAAGGAGGATTGAGATATCGAAACACCAGATTAGGGTGTCAAGTAAATGTCAACCCCTAGAGTAGATGAATAATCTGTAAGGACAAAAAGGATCTTGTTTTTATGCAAATACCCTATACACAATAAAACAAAGAGGTTATAGCCAAGAAATCCACTACATATCAATGTGATTCTTACCAATTCTAAATTAAAAAACTATTTTCTGCATGTCAACTAATTATTATGATCAGGGAAAATGACAATCAGTTAGCAAAACACTGCTACAGAAACTGAAAGAAAGCTGTATTTTGAACTAGAAAATAATTTCGAGAAATCTCAGCTGTGCTCATAGAACTCATCTGGCAGAAACAAGCATTTCTACAGCATAATTTTGGTTCCCTGCTTAAGGTCACTGAGTTAGGTGACTTCAAACCCCTACCTCCAAAGCCTTAAGTTTTAGAAATAATAAATAATTAATAATATTGATGATCTTAGCTGTGTGGAATAAAAACTGAAACAAACCACACCAAGTTTCTGTTTTTGTGCAAAGACATTAAAATAGATTTACTGATGCTCAGAGAACCAACTCGTTATCCTAAAAACTGATAAAGAATCATTTATCCAGTAAGAAGAGCATTCAAGGTAATAAATAATGAAGAGTTGGTTAAGATAAGGTTCTTCACAGAAAAATCCTAGCTAATAAGAAGGAATGATAGAATTAGTGTAATACCATTTCACAGCTTATAACAAAATAGTGAATCTAGGCAGTTTTCAATGGCTGCTAAAACACTGGTTATAAGGCTGATAGAGAATTTTATGAGTAACAGATCAGGCAAACAATACCTTTACCAATGAATTAATCTTAACATCACAAAGATCAAGACAAGCAGACAGGATGTACCCTTCTGAAGGATGTGTACAACACCATTTATGAAATATTCTTGTCAAAATAAAAATAAAAATCAATCCTGTATCTGTATGAGCTTCTAAATCTAATTACTGGGAAATAAGAAGGGATAGATGGACATATTAAGCACTACCACAGGGATAAAAGGAATAAAATCCAGAATGGGGAAAATTCCACAGAAAAAGTAACAATAATAAATGGCAAAGGAAAATAATAGGGAGGTGGAACTATGCCAGATTAAAAGAAACTTAAGAGACATATTAATCAAATATAGTACACCTTACTTAAATCCTGATTCAAACCAACCAACTATATAAAGACAATTATGAGTAAACCAGGGAAATATGAATTCTGATTGGCTATCTGATGATATTAAACAAGTCTGTTAAAATTCTTTAGGCATAATTAATAGAATCGCAATTATACTTAAGAAAAAAAAAAGGAAAGTCTTTGTCTTTTGGACTCACATATGAAGTTATTTAGTAATGAAACAATATGATGCCTGAGATTTGCTTTAATTATGTATGTTGGCAGAGGTTGAAATAGATTGGCCAGATGCTAACTATAAAACCAAGTCATCAGTATATAACGTCAATATTCTACTTTCTCTCCTTTGGTATATGTTTGAAATTTTTCATAATAAAAAGTAGAGAAAAAATACTTCATTATCTTTCTCAGCAGGAAAATAGGAAAAGAAAAACTAATCAGAGGGAATATAGTAATTTCATCTACAACTAACTAGAGACAACACTGTTGATAAATACATTCAGTAATATAGCATCTTTTTGATATAAGCATAAAATTTTATCTCTCTTTTGAAAAAACTTTATTTCATAAGAAAAACTGACATAGATAAAGGATTGATCACTGTGATCATTACAGCATGTATTATCCAGAGCTAGAAACAGAATCAAGTTCTACACTGTATAAGTCTCGCATTTATGAATTTAATAATCATGGGGTTTTCATTATAAACCCTTGAGGTCTGTGACATACATGGTAAAGAGTAATTCTGCCGACAAGCTTCAGTCACGAGAAATAAATGACTAGTATACAGAGGAGTTAGGGAACAAGTGCACATCGCAGACCACCTAGCAACCGTGTCTCAGAGCAGTCTGTGGCTCTCTGCTCCTTGATCCATGAAGTGATTTTAAAATGTTTTCTTGGGAAACAAACGTCAACTGCTAATGATAGTAATGGAAATAAAGAAAACAAAAACAGGACTAAGGAAGTGCTATTAGTCGAAAATTGGTAGTTTTAAATTAAATTTTAAAGTGAAATGTTGAATTGGTAGTAAAATCAATGATGTGGACAAATCCACTGCATGTTCTATAAACAAGAGAAACAATTTCTTAAACTGCTGTTGGGAATTACATTAATCAGTACAAAACAATTTTGAAGAAAGTTATAAGCTACAGTAGTCTCTCAAAATTGTGCATTTATCAAGGTCTGAGGAAGTACCTACCCAATGAGAACAAAGTTCTAACACTCTATGTTGAGTATTTCTTTCAATTACAAAGTGAAAATCTTCTACAGTTCCTTTTCCAGTTTTATAATGAACAGAGTATGGAAAGAAATATAGTTAAAAATCATTTTAAACTAAAAGACTGGAGAGCAGACAGGAATACAGAATTTTAAAAGCATTACTCATACTGGCAGATTACATTCTTGGTGTGTTACAATACCCTCCCTTTGGGGAAGCAATCCTCCCCAAATGCATTCCACATGATCTGAGTCAGACTTAAGGGTTCCAATCTGCATGTGCACCCTGGCCCCAGGCTGGCCCATCTCAGTGCTCTATGCTACCTGGCTAAAGGACTTGGTTCCAGGAAAGGTATGTAAGCCAAGATGGAATAGTCAGAGGCCCCCACAGGACCTTTTCTGGGGAATTTTCAGAAAACATCTTCTTTCCTTTGGGATTACAAGATTTAAAGACATATAAACTGGAGCTCCTATTGGTCACCTTCCTGAGTGCAAGGTCAAAGAATAATAATAATGCATGAGTGAAGCAGAACTCTGAGATGTAAAACAAAAGCAAGAACAAGAGCACATTCCTAAGACATCACTAAGTGTCATGGATCTGGGGAGGGATGGACTGGGAGTATGGGGTTAGCAGGTGCAAACTATTACATTTAGAATGGATAAACAAGGTCCTATTATATAGCACAGGGGACTATATTGAATATCCTGTGATAAACCATAATGAAAAAATATAAAAGAGAATGTATATATGAGTATAACTGCGTCACTTTGCTGTACAGCAGAAATTAACACAACATTGTAAATCAACTCTACATCAATAAAAAGTAAGTCAGTAAGAGTCAAGGATCAAGATATGCTCAAAACTACTTCTACTCCTAGAATTTTGATTTATGTGAATAAAATCCTTGTGCTTAAGCTAGTTTGATTGGACATTCTATCACTTAACACTCAAAGAGTTTCCAATATACTTTCACTGTACAGAGAAAAATAACTTGCAACCTAGTAAACTCGGTAATTATTCCAGCTCACTCTATCGTAAAAGGCTTACTTCATAGATTACAGTGGCTTCTTACCTTTAGAACACCTAATAAAGATACTTCTTGAATTATGCCCGAACGCATCATGAAACACACAGGATGGCCCCTAAATAAATGTGATCTGGGTACTCACACTCATCCAGCCCCAACTGATAGGCCAGGTTCTGAAGGCCTCGTACCTTCTCCATCAAGTTAGCTGTGGTGAGGCTCCCCAGTTCTGAAACAGAATCATTCACTTCAATACCATTTCTTTCTTTCTTTCTAGTAACAACTCACATGGGTTGCAAACCCTTGCTATAAAAGTTTTCAAACTTAATTACTACTGAGTAAATAGAAAATGGATCCATATCTCTTCCTATCCACTCACTCACCCTAAACACACAGACATACAAATCAATGAATTTTTCCACCACTGCAAATGCCTCATATGAACTTACCCACTTAATGAGAAGAGAGTTAGCATAAATACAATAGCAATTATGTGTTTTATCCTGAGGATCCTTTTATATCATTCACTTTGCCTATCATACAAGATGAATACACTAATATGGAACCTCGTGATCGGACACAGCACTGAGAAAGCCTACAGACAGATCTTTGACTTGCAGTATGGACACCATCTCCACCGTCATTCACAAGTTCTCACTGGTCCAGCTGATACTTCCCAAGTGAAAAGAAAGTGCGTGTGAAAGTCACTCAGTCATGTCCAACTCTTTGCAACCCCATGGACTATACAGTTCATGGAATTCGCCAAGCCAGAATACTGGAGTGGGTAGCTGTTTCCAACCCAGGTAGATCTTCCCAACACAGGGATTGAACTCAGGTTTCCCACATTACAGGCGGATTCTTTACTTGCTAACCACTATGGAAGCCCAAGAATATTGGAGTGGGTAGCCTATCCCTTCTTTAGGGGATATTCCCGACCTACCCAGGAATAGAACCAGGATCTCCTACATTGCAGGCGGATTCTTCACCAGCTGAGCTACCAGGGAAGCCCTTCCCAGGTGCAATCCCTAGGTCAGGAAGATCTTCTGGAGTAGGAAATGGTAACCTGCTCCAATATTCTTGACTGGAAAATTCCATCGACAGAGGAGCCTGGCAGGCTACAGTTCATGGGGTCTCAAAGAGTTATATATGACTGAGCATACATACACAATATTTCAATTAACAATAAAATAGCAATGATACACTAAATAAAATAGCGATAAAAAGTAAATAAGAGTCAAGGATCAAGATATGCTCAAAGCTATTTCTACTCCTAGAATTTTTACTTATGTGAATAAAATCCTTTTGCTTAAGCTAGTTTGATTTGACATTCCATCACTTAAAACTCTAACAGTTTCCAATATACTTGCACTGTACAGAGAAAAATATATATAACCTAGTAAACTCAGTCGTTATTCCAGCACACTCTATCATAAAAGGCATACTTTGTTTAGGAAAAAAAGACTAAATATTAATCCAAACTTTTCCGTCAAATCAAATGCCTATAAAAATTGTTAAAGTTTACCAGAAAAGAAGACAGTAGACTTAAAGTAAAAACTTACTTTCCGAGATTTGCATTTAAATAGCACCAAATTACTTTTAGGTTTAAAACATAAGTCAATCTGCATAAAATATAATGCTCTGATCCTTTACTAAAACTTTGAAGTTTCCTTAGAAAATACATGCTGATGGAATATTATATAAATGTCTGTTTGGAACATTAAAGCAATGAACCTGAGATGCCCTTGAGACTTAATTTTCCCCTGGCTGGAGGAGGGGATCTGCTTTTAAGTATTTCACGCAGAACAATAAATTACTTCTGAGATCAAATAGAGGTGTTATTTTCTGCAACTTATCATGCCACAATTATTATCTATATCTGGCATAAGTAGACTTTCTCGATCTGTTCAGCTGCTTAAATAGCTTAAGAATCCCGGATTTTCTACCTTAACTTCAGTCTATTACTTCACTACCATCATGAATCTTACCACTAGAAGGATAATAAAAAATTAAATAAAGTAGAGCAAAATCAAGGAAAATTAATGTTTTTTAATTTAAATTTCTACTTTGTGGTTGAGTTCCAAGTCATTTATCAAATATTCACTACTTACAGTATTCTTTGTTGGAGAAATTGATGAGACAGAAAGAACTAAAAGACAGGTCTTAACCCACTCCAGGGTTGTCAATTAATAGTACTGCCAACAATAGATGGCAGTAAATCCTAAATAAGCCACTTGTGTTATAGCAATAACAGACTAGTCTTAAAAAGATCAGAGTTTAAATTTTAACTCTTTCTAATAAACCTTGGTTTAAGTTAACCTCTGAAACTTAGATATCATACTTAACTCAAAGAACCTTTATGAGAATTAGAATGAGAAACTTTACATGAGAGCTTTTGATTAACTCTGAGCATCATACAAAATAAAGTTAATATTACAGGAACTTAGCAGCAGCAGCAATCATTATGATTGAGTCTTGAATTGGTAAGATTTCTACACATGAAAAAGTAGAGAAGGGCATTTAGCAGCAGCAGCAATCATTTTGATTGAGTCTTGAATTGGTAAGATTTCTACACATGAAAAAGTAGAGAAGGGCATTTATATATGAAAAACATGAGTATGATGGCTAAACAGGCAATTTGAAGCCAAGAATACTTGTAAGGGAATAGTGAGAGAAAAACTGTTAAGGTGGTATGTGGAGGAACAAATGTCAGGTCAAAAGTTAAAAGGTCACCAGCACTGCTTACCTTTCAACATGTCGATGTCATCACGTTCTATTTCAGCCATCCATTTGGGTGGAGAGCTAGTAATAGGCTGTCAGAAAATAATATATCCATTCAGACAAATGCAAAGTATGAAGAGACCCTACTCTTCTTTCTTATAAGAAAAAGAGCTTTTCACACAGCTGTCTAACTCTGAAACTCCATGGCCTATAGCCCACCAGGCTCCTCTGTCCATGGAATTATCCAGGCAAGAATACTGGAGTAGGTCCCTTCTCCAGGGGAGCTTCTCAACCCAGGGATCAAACCTGGGTGTTCCACATTGCAGGCAGATTCTTTACCACCTGAGCCACCAGGGAAACCCTTGAAAACACTGGCAAATTGTCATTTCAAATACCCAGACTTCTCCAGGTTCAGATATGGCCTACACAGAGAACCCTTACAAAACAATACTCTTCATCTTTAAAAGCTGGTTTTAAAGAAATAATCTTAGAAAATTAGGTCTGACTACTGTTACTGCTATATGTATAACAGATTGGTATAGTTATTGGTATAACTTATTGGAAAGAAACTACTGGAAATTCACAACTACTGAAAACCTCCAACTGAACTGTTTGAAACAATAATCAGGAAGTAACATTTGCTGACGGAGAAGATTTTCAAAGAAGAACCAAGAATAAGAAAATCTTCAATCTGAAAAAGAGAATACTGGAATGCTCATCACTTAAAATTTCATTTTATTGTAAATGTTATAGAAAACTTTAGAATTTTAAGTTTCTTCTCATTCCTGATAGTGAACTTACAAAATATCAAAGAGAGCTCATTCTTAGAACAGCTTTGGCGTAACAGCCTTCAATCCAGGCTACACATGAGAACCAGCTGCATAACTTTAAAAATATACAAATAACTAGGCCATAACCCAGATGCACTGATTCAGAATATCAGAATGTGGGAGAGGGTCCAGTGGGAAGAACTGAGCAAGGGCATTACATATCTATTTTTTAAAAGCTCCACAGCTGGTATATGAACAATTCTGATGAGATTTCCCTTCAACTTTGAGCCCTTTTCCTTTTCTTAAACTGAAGTATAATTGACACATACCATTATATTAGTTTTGGGTGCACAGCATAAAAATTCAGTATTTGTGAATATTGGGAAATGACTGCCACAAGAAGTTGAGTTGACATTCATCACCATATATGGCTACAAAAGTTTTTTTCTTATAATGAGTGAGCCACCAGGGAAGCCCTAAGATCTCTTAGCAACTTTCAAACAGGCAATACAGTATTATTAACTACAGTTATATTATTAACTGTAGTTACCATGCTGTATATTATATCTCCAGGACTCATTTATGCTTTTCCTTTTCAAAAAATTCACTTTTACTTGGTACTGTGTGATAAGTAAAACACTTTACATGCATCATGTCATTTATTTTCCAAATCAACCCTATGAAAAAGGTATTATTATCCTCCTCATTTTACAAATTAAAAAAACAACAGATGTTTAGGAAGATTATAAATCACTTCCCTCAAGTCATAGAGCTACTGGAACCATGATTCAAAACCCATGAAGTCTGAGTTCCAAAACCACTACTCTACCTTCCTTGAAGGTTTTAGGTCAAATTCACCACTTTTACACCAGTAGGGAATCAGAATATTCCAGGAGATCTTAACCTGAGGCCCTGGGATGGCCCTGAACCCCTAGAAACAAAACTCAATACGTATGTACATACTTCTAGGGAAAAGGTATAGATATTTCATCAGATTTTCAAAATACACCATGCTCTAATAAAAGTTTTAAAAACCACTTATTTATGTTTACAACTCAAAGTAGTTAGTTGTAACAAATATAATTAACTAAAAATTCAGTATGAATGAGAATTTATGAAAACTAAATCAAATCTTTCTATTTAACCTACTAGACAAAAGTTGATCTAATACTAGCTACTGTGTATTGCTTATTAGTTCTTGGTACTATGCAAAGCATTTTATACGCATTATGCCATTTTATACTAAGAAGCCTATGAGACAGTATTAGATGAGAAAACTAAGGCTCAAAAATGTTAGGAAACTTGCTCAGGTCACAGATAGTGAAATAACAGATTCAGGATTCAAATCCAAGTGTATCTGCCTTCAAAACCCTATGCTACCCTTCACTCATGCTCAGGGCTTCCTATATGTTAAAGTCACACACTCCAGCTTTCATACAACCCTACCTTCTGGAAAAATAAAAAAAGCTACAACAAGGTCCCTTTGAACAAATATGTTCATGGACCCTGAAAGCCACAGGCCTTAATATTTAACTCAGTATCTTTAACCCTAACTAAGTTAACCTTTAACCTAATGAGTAGAGAATGTTAAGCATATGGTAAGGTACTAAGAGAGTTAATTACAAATCCCTAATCTATTAATAGGAACAGCATGAGCTTTGGAATCAGACAGATCTCTGCTCAAATCCTAGCCTGTCACTCACTAGGACTTGGGCAAGTAACTTAACATCTAAGCTTCTCTGCTAGTCAGTGCTTCTAACTTTGGGCACAAACGCTTCTAAGTATGTATAATAAGCATGGATGCTAATAAGTAGACTTATAGGTTCAAAGCCTGGTTTTGCCTTATATAGCCTATAATCTTGGGTAAACTACTTAACATCTCTGTGCTTATCTGTCTGTAAAATATGGATAATAATAGTACCTATACGTCATATGGGTTTTTGTTTGTTTCCTGGCCACATCACACAGCTTGCAGGATCTTAGTTTCCCAACCAGGGACTGAACTTAGGGCCAGGACCGTGAAAGCACTGAGACCTAACGACTGGACTGCCAGGGAAATCCCCCTCATATGGTTTGGTAAAGACTAAATAATGTATGTAAAGTGCTTACAACAGTGCCTGGCATATGGTACACATCGTGTACATGCTAGCTAACATCATAATCATCCTATCTTCCTGGTTGTGGGAATATATAAGAGAACATATCTAGGGCATCCAGTGCAATGCCTGCTGCCCCAGGAAATGGAAAAGTTGTGGCTCTACTCAATGTCTTTCTTCGGTTTCTGATGAGCCACTGAGAAACTCCTCCAGGGAGGTATAAGTTAAAGTCATAATGCATCACATAAACAAAAGAGAAACACTTCAAAATCATGGTTTGGGCCAAAAGAATATTGGCATTACATTAGATATTTCAATTGCTTTACCTTAACATCGTTTAAGCTGAGAGAAGAGGCTAATAGCCAAAGGTCAAAATATCAAAATACAGCATTAGCATCATTAACATGACGATGATATAAACAGACTTCCAGGGTTGTAGTTACAAAACACTATGAAGGCAAAAACATTATTCTTGAAAATAAAGAAATTAAAAAATACTTGAGATTTTACCCAGAAGCAAAAAGTTGGAAAAACTTCATTATGTGAGGTATTACTTACACTTTTGAAGGAAGCTGCAAATTCAGCAACACCTGGTACTAAAAAGAAAAAACAGAACATTAATCATTCAGTATTGGCTAGTATGTAAGGAAATGGGCACTCCCATACGCAGTCACCCTCTTTCATGTGCACAAAGATAGACATTGTGAAATTGTTTGTAATATCAAAACTTGGATATTATTAGGTTTCCAAATAGGGTATGAGTTCATAAGCTATAGTAAATCTAGACAATAAAATTAAAAAATGAAATAAATCTATACCTATCAACATGGAAAGATCCATTGATAAATTACTAGGCATTAAATTAAGTTAAGCTGTAGATCACTAATCATATAACCCCATAATAAAACAAAGCAAAAAAACTCTATATACTTTAAAATATTTATTTGCTTACTTGTGTAAGCGTTAAAAAAAACACAAAAGTTCTGTACTGAACTACAACAGCAGTTAACTTTATCAGCACTTAAGGAGGCAAGGAATTACTTGATACATTTCATATTGTCTGAGTTATTACAGATATAGCTTTTAAAAATAATTTTTTAAAAGTTCTCTATCATTTCCTGAGTCACACTATGCTCTGAAAGAACTGAACTACTAAACAGCTATTCTTACTACCAGACCACAGAATTCAGTCCCTTCCTCTGAAATAAAATTATAATCATTACAGTTAAATGATAACTCTTCAAAAATGTTCCTCAAAGTAGCACTGGTTTTCCCATCTATTTTGATATAAAGAAACCAAAAACTTACATTGTTCTGGCCAAAGGTCTGGTGAAGCCCGGTCAAGTTTTTCAAAACTTAGCAAAGATGCTTCTAGATCTGTCCCTAGAACAAAACACCCAGATAAGCCAAGAAGGAACAAAACACATTATTTTACATGTTATGACATATCAATCTCACAGAACATAAACTGAAACACTCACTCACCTGGAAGTCTAGAGATTTGAGTTCTATGATTACTGATGCTACTGAGCCATGATGTTACACAAATAAACGATTTCCTTACTCTCCCCATCTTTAAAAAGGGAAACAATATTTTAGTAGGGTGTTGGGAAAAATGAATGTTCAAAACCACCTGTATCTTTACTCGTGTGTATGTATAAGTGTCTGTGTGTATATTAAGTTGTTCAGTTGTGTCCGACTCTTTGTGACACTATGGACTGTAGCCCCCGCAGGCTCCTCTGTCCGAGGAACTCTCCAGGCAAGAATACTAGAGTGGGTTGCCATTCCCTTCTCCAGGGAATCTTCCAGAGCCAGGGCTCAAACCCGGGTCTCCTACATTTCAGGAGGATTTTTTACCACATGAACCACCAGGGAAGCCCATCTTTACTCATACTCAGACTCTCCTTCCAGTCACTGAAGTCCCTGCTATCAGAAAAGACAAACTCCTCTGCTCAGGCTCTGGATTCCACCTTCTCTTGCTTTGTCAAAGACATCCTGAATAATCTATTGCACAACCAGTTTCTACCCTCTCTATTGGCTCATACTCAACAAGTAAGTCTGCTCTGGAATTTACCTTCTTTGAAGAAACTCTTGACCCCACGACTTCCTCACTACTTCAAGGCAAAAGTTTTTCAGCTGTCCATCCTGTTGTCTCCTCTTCCTTACCTCACATTCTTTAGCCTACCACAAACTACATGCATGGAAACAGCTGTCACGGAGGTCACTGATGACCTGTGTTGCTAAATCCAGTGGTCACTTCTCTGTTCTCTCTTATGTGACCCCTTTGCAGCATCCACTCACTAACCACTCTCCTTCAAACACTCCAGCTTCTACAAAACCACTATGCTGGTTCTTCTCCTTCCTCACTGATTCCTTCAGTCTCCCCTTCCACTCAGGGCCCACCCCAGGCTGGCTTCACTCTCGACTGAAAGTCTCCCAAGGAAATCTCATCTAGTCCCATACCCTTTACCACCATTTATATGCCAAGGACTCCATATTTCTATTTCCAGCCCCAATATTTTCCCGAACTTCAGAGTTATATATCTAAGTGGCTATGTGACATCTCTATTAACATATGTGAAAAACCATAATTCCTATCTTCTCCATCTCATTAAACAGCACCACCATCAACTCCAGTTCTCAGTCCAAAAACCCAGGGGTCATCCTTCATGCCTCCCTTTCTTTCATGCTTCCATTACCAATCTATTTGTAAATCCAGTAGTTTCTACCTAAAACACACTCTGAAATTTCATTAATTAACCAAGGAACTATAGCTTCTCTCCTGGACCACTTCAACAGGCTCTTACCAGTCTCCCTGCTCCCATTCTTACTACTCTCCAAAAAGTTAAATGTCAATCAGTTCAAGCCACTCTCCAGCTTAAAAGACTTCTTTCCAGCTAAATTCATGAATGCATACCTACTGTGACCTATAAAATCCTATATGACCCAGCCCCTGCCTAATTTTTTGACACCGTTTCTTCTCCACTCTTGCCCTGGAACACAGAAGGTGTTTTAATATTAACAACAACAGTTAACATTTGTTGAGTACATACTTTATGCTCAGTATACTAATTAGCTGCATAAATTAGCTAATTTAATGATACAAACAGTGGTTCTTAACATGTTCTGGGTAAGCCAAATTTTTGAAAATCTGAAAAAAAAAGCTATGAACTCACCCCCCAGAAAATGTACATATTTATAAAACCTTTCAACATGTCCTTTTCTCTAAACAAAATTTCCTCCCAATAGTCTAAGGAACTCCCAAGTTCACAGCAGGATTATCTACAATAGCCAAGATATGGGAACAACCTAAATGTTCACTGATGGATAAAGGAAGTTTGAAAATACACACACACACACACAAATGGAATATTATTCAGCCATATATAAATGAGGAAATCCTGTCACTTGTGACAACCTATATGGACCCTGAAGGCATTATGATAAATGAAATAAAACAAATATAGTATGACCTCACTTATGAGTGCAATCTAAAACAAGCAAACAGACAAACTCACAGAAAAAGAGATCATATTCATGGTTATCAGAAGTGGGGGGTAAGAAGAGGGGTAATTAGAGGAAAGTGGTCAAAAGGTACAAACTTTAGGTTACAAGGTAAATAAGTATTAGGGGTGTAATGATGACTATAGCTAACACTGCTGTATGACAGACACGAAAGTTAAAAGAGTAAATCCTAAGTGTTTTCATCAAAAGGAGAAAAAATTTTGCCTTTATTCTTCTTTCCTTTTTATTGTACCGCTGTGAGAAGATGGATGTTAGCTAAACCAATTATTTACTCTAAGGAAATTTCCATTGGCATTCTAATTGGTAAAGAACTCAACTCTAAAAAACTGCCTTAACTAGATATGTGAAACACAAAATTTCAATTTTCAAACTTCCAAGGAATGCTACTTATGGAAAGTTCAAGCTTAACAAAAATAAACTTATTGAGGGTAGGATTAAATAACCAATAAGCATGACCTTATGATACATGACCACAGTCTGGGACATAACTTGACTCACTGTGTTATTCTCATACATTAAGTACTAAATGACTTAGACTTCAATTTTCTCCTTTTCAAGGAGGTCCCAGCAAATTAAGCATTAAAAAGAGAAACAGTAAAAGATCTAAACTTTTTTTCATAGCAAGATAATTTTAATTAAATCTTATAGACAGAAACAGGTGGAACTCTAAAAATAGAAGTAAGAGAGCTAGGCAGTAGTATATTTTAGGATAAGACACTTATTTAGATGCAAAATTTAAGTTCACAGTGCTTAACCTGTTTTTGTCAGATTAAAAAGATTAGAGGGAAAAGGATAAAGCTATGCAAAAGATGAGCATGAAAACTTTTAAAGTCAAGCGTGCCAATAGAGAGAGTGGATATGGTTAAAAGGCAAAAGGAAAAAAAATACATTTCCAATATTCTTCCTGGCCAAAGGAAGGAAAAGAAATTGAGAGAAGGGAAAATCAAACATAAGGAACAAAAATATAAAGACAACTTAGTTATAAGCTAAAAATTTTCATAGCCATTACTTCTATCACTTGGCTGACTTTTTTTCAACTGTGGTAAAATATACATAAAACATACCATTTTAGCCAGTATTAAGTGTACAGTTCAGTGGCATTAAGTACATTTAGACTGCTTTGCAACCGTCGTCACCATCCATTGCTACAACTTTTTTATGTTCCCAATCTGAAAGTCTACACCCAAACAACTCCATATTCCCTTGGCTAACTTTTTAAATGCTCTTTATTTTTTTCCTGGCAAAAAAAAAAAAAAAAGACATTTCATTTTTAACAAGAGAGCACTCAGGCAGGATCAAGAATCTCTTTTGACTTTCAATATCCATAATTTCTTATACAGTATGTGGTTGCTTGTCACAGTAGTTTAGTAGCTAAATCATGTCCAGCTCTTTGCGACCCCATGGACGGTAGCCTGCCAGGCTCCTCTGTCCATGGGATTTCCCAGGCAAGAATACTGGAGTGTGTTGCCATCTCCTTCTCCAGGGGATCTTCCTGACCCAGGGACCCGTGTCTCCTGCATTGGCAGGCGGATTCTTTACTGCTGAGCCACCAGGGAAGCCCCATACAGTATGAACCCATGCTCAAAAACCTTAAAATATTATTTAAGCATATATCTAATCATTCTTTCAATAAACATGAATTGAAGACTTACTGCTTGCCAGTAGGCGAGGCACTGTGGTAAGCCCTGAGATCCAACTACCAACGAAACAGACTGGGAATTTTCAATCTGGACTGAAAGGGGCAAACTTAACAAATAAACTATTCTGTCGATGAAGGTACTGAGAGTGAATAATGAAGAGGGGCAAGTCCAGATACTGTGTTCTGTGAAAGCCTCTCTGGGAGGTGACATTTAAATGAGACCTGAAACTGCCAAAGTGTTTACATGTTTGATTAATCTTCTCTCACAACGCACCTAGTAAAACGCCTTTCATAAAGTAGGATCTCAGTATAGCTTTTCTGGCCACAAGTTCCTCATTCCTGAAATGAACTTTCAAGATTCCTTCCAAACACAAAATGAGAGAAAACTACATATCAGTGAAATGGACGTGGGGATGGAATAGTCGAAGCAAAAACAGTCCAGAAATGACTGCAAAACCTTAATCCTAAAACAGAACGGAGAGCAAAAGCCTGAGGGTACAACAAAACCAATCAATTGCTATCTGAGATGAGTTGCATCTTAGACAACATATAAACAGAAATCGTTCAGTCACTCAGCCTTAAGAAACAATTCATAAACCAGAAACAAGAGAGGTAGAGACGTGTACATGACTACGCTAAAAAGCTCAGTTCTATTTTCCTCGGGACTCACAGCTAGGGACCGAGAGGGTCTCCTGCTTCCCTAGCTGCCAGGGCAACGGTCCCAATCTAAGGAGACAGGAGAGAATTATTTTTCTCTTGTGGTTCAATCCCGGGATGAGGTCAGCCACTAACCCTAGCTAGCGCTTAAGAGAATCAAAAAATCGTTCCAGATGCTCAAAGAGAAAAGAACTGACCTTTTTCAGTGAGGCGCCCGGAGGGGAAAGCTACACTAAGGCGCCTCCTTTCCTCATCAGTATCTCTTCCTCGGCCATCAGCCTCACCCAAATGAGGCTTAAGGAGGACCAGGGCGACCCTCGTCCTTTTGCCCAGAAAAGGTCCCAAGCGGGCGCCCTCCTCCATCTGCCTGGTACACTGAGAAGAAACCAGGCACCTCTGGAGCCGCTGTGAAGAACCGGCGAGCTTAAGAAGCAGCCACATCGCTTAGAAAAGAAGTGGAAGGGAAAGGAGAAGAGCCCACGAAAGAAATGTAAATTCGAGTGGCAGATGGAAACGGAAGTTCCCAGCAGAGGGCAGAAGGATGTGGCAGGCAAAAGGTCTCTAAGCCGGTTCTTACCGTCCGTGGGAGACGCCATCTTCCAACCCATGTCACGTGACGTGGCCAACCGTCGGCGGGAAAGCTTGGATCCGTAAGCCACGCCCCCAAAGAGAAACCCTACCCTCAAACCCAGGAGCCGGGTTCGTCTCCCCGCCCCTATAGAGACAATCTTTACATAGACCCGCCCCCCAGTGCTAGCCACACCTCCCCTCGCGCAGAGGATGAGGCGGAGCTACTGCAAAAAGTCTTGATGGAACTTATTTACGTCCCTCAGTGAGTGGGCGGGGCCGCGGTTGTGCCTTTGGCCAATCGCAGTTCCGGATTCGGGGGCGTCTTCCTCATGTGCTCGATATAGAACCCCGCGAGTAGCGCCGTGTCTTCCCTACACCTCCGCCAACAGAATTTGTTGAGGTAGAGCAAGGCGAGAGCGCTATCACTTCTGACCAATCGTATTCCCCCAGGGCTGGGATTGAGGGGCGGAGTCAGTCGTTAGGGCGAGTAATTGGCTAGGGGAGATTGTCCTTTCCGCCAGTGAGGAGGTGCGGCAGGATGGACGGGGGAGGCCTGGCAGCAGTAGAGCTTCTGGACGGTCTCAGACTGTAGAGGTGCGGGAGGCTGAGAAGAGGCAACCCAGAGCCATGGCGGCTGTGGCGGTGGCGGCGGCGGCGGCTGCATTGCGGGCCCGGATCCTGCAGGCGAGTTGAGGGTGGCGCCAAAGGGTTGCGAAGCTCGAAATTCGTCCTTTCCATCCGCTCTCTGAGCCAGCCCCTTCATGGCTGACCCTTCTCTGTGCCCATCGGACCTGTGCGGCCCTGTCCCACACCTCACTCAGTACCCGCCTTCGTTGGACCCAGCCCGGGACTCAGCCCTGGCCCTTTTATTCTTGAGCCTGCCCCCTTTTCTGGCTCTGGCCCACTCTCCTCTTCGAGGCTTGCCCTGTCCCTGCCGACACTCTCTTGCCCTCACCTCTGTGGGTCTGCCCACCGTCTTCCCTTTCACCTCTGCACCAGCCACCTCTCTGCCCTAGGAACTCCCCTTCTGGTCACCTGTCTTAGCATTGGGCCGGGAACCTCCAAATTGTCCCCCTCCCCCACCCTTCTTCACGGTCTGCAGTCCGAGGTAAAGGCCAGGGGGCGGGAGCCAGGAAGCACACGAGGGGCGAGGGTCAGTGAATGAACTTTGAATCTCCTTCTCGGAATGTTCACTCCGTTTTCCCAAAAGCAGTCATTTGCTGAGCTGTTTTCCCCAGCTGTGGCTCTTTGCATGTTCCACAGGCTGTGGACTGTTGTGCCTTTGCTTGCCAAGACTTTGTTTAACTTTCTGGCAGAGTTACAGTGTTTTGTTGGCGTTGAATAAGGACACATAGTTAATGCTCCTAGTTTGTTCCAAGCACGTGCAAAGAATTAAACATCTCTAAAATAGGTGGTAGAAAATGGAAACCAAGGAAGACAAGTGTAAGTTCCACGTTCCCACCCCAGAGTCAGCTTGTGCTGTGCTGTGCTTAGTCGCTCAGTCGTGTTCCACTGTGCGACCCCATGGACTGTAGCCCGCCAGGCCCCTTTGTCCATGGGGATTTTCCAGGCAAGAATACTGGAGTGGGTTGCCATGCCCTCTTCCAGGGGATCTTCCCAACGCAGGGATCGAACCCAGGCCTGCCTCATTGCAGGTGGATTCTTTACCGTCTGAGCCACCAGCGAAGCCGGAAGTCAGCTTAGTGTAACTCAGCTCTGCCCCTGGGATTGGAATGGGGTGGGGGTGTTCAGGTCTTCTCTGAAGCTAGCCTAAGGACAGGTGGTTGAGCTACAGGAGCTACATGCCTGAGGCCTGTAGCTGTTTCCAGTTGTTCATAGCCTTTCCCCGTTGTTCAAGCCTAGCAAGGACTTACATTATGAGGCAACATTATCAAACCTGCAAGAAACAGCTTTGCTTTTCTTACTCATGTTCAGCTTGGGAACTTCTTCCTCTGTATTTCTGGGCTTTTAGATAACATTAGTATTTATCAGGTTCAGTGAGTTCTACTCCAGAGACTGCATTTTTAAGATTCTTAGCAGAGTCCGCAAAGGTTCCTGTTTAAATATGCTATTTAATGGGACAGTGTGAATGGATTGGAAGGATTTGTCAAATGATCTGGCCTAACTCATATTTCTTGTTGTAATCCTGGTTCTGTTTTTCTAGGTTTTGTTTTGTTTTTTGTTTTGTAGTCAGAAAACAAAATTTCCACCCTATGTTTTCCATTACCAACTTCTCCTGGAAATCTTTTATTAAATTGGCTTTTTTTCCTTTGCCTTTTCCGCCATCACAAGTCATTGAGAGCCTTAAAAAACTATGTTGTCCTTTGTATCAAGGAAAAGAATCTCCTTCCCCAAGTACTTTATTTTGGAAATAAACACTTTTTTCTGATTCATTTGCAGAAACTTCTGCATTGACCTGAAAAAGAACAGAGATAAGAATCCTAAGCCAATTAGGAGTTACTGTAACATGATAGTTTGAGAGTAGTCCAGAGTCTGGCAATCCGGATATTATCATTCCCATTTAAAGAAAACTAGTCTTAATATGACTCAGTGACTTTCTTCAGTGATACAGTGGAAAGAACACAGGCTTCACAATCATACTTGGATTCTATTCCAGCTCCACCACTTCCTAGTTTTGAGAATATTTGTGAAGATTAGAATTAATGAAGTAAGTTGTTGTTGTTGTTCAGTCACTAAGTCGTGTCTGACTCTGTGTGACCCCATGGACTGCAGCACGCCAGGCTTCCCTGTCCTTCACCACCTCCCAGAGTTTGCTCAAACTCATGTCCATTGAGTCAGTGATGCCATTCAACCATCTCATCCTGTCCTTTCTCCTGCCTTCAGTCTTTCCCAGCATCAGAGTTTTTTCCAATGAGTTGGCTCTTCGCATCAGGTGGCCAAAGTATTGAAACTTCAGTTTCAGCATCAGTCGTTCCAGTGAATATTCAGGACTGATTTCCTTTAGGATGGACTGGAGTTTGATCTCCTTGCAGTCCAAGGGACTCACAGGAGTCTTCTCCAACACCACAGTTTGAAGGCATCAATTCTTCAGCACTCAACATTTTTTATTGTCCAACTCTCACATCCATACATGACTACTATAGCTTTGACTAGATGGACCTATGTCGGCATAGTAGTGTCTCTGCTTTTTAATATGCTGTCTAGGTTTGTCATACCTTTTCTTCCAAGGAGCAAGCATCTTTTAATTTCATGGCTGCAGTCACCCATCCACAGTGATTTTGGAGCACAAGAAAATAAAGTCTCACTGTTTCCACTTTTTCCCCCATCTATTTGCTATGAAGTGATGGGACCAGATGTCATCTTCTTAGTTTTTTGAATGTTCAGTTTTAGACTAGCTTTTTCATTCTTGTTTCACTTTCATCAAGAGGCTCTTTAGTTCCTCTCTACTTTCTGCCATTAAGGTGGTATCATCTGTGTATCTGAGGTTGTTGATATTTCACCCGGCAATCTTAAAGGTCATCCAAGGTTTCCCACCTAGTAACAGATGTTGCTGAGAATTCAGGACTTAAGTCTAAGCCTCTCTTTCTGTGTCAGACACTGGCTCAAACTTTGGGAAAGGAGAGATAAGTAAAATATTCACTGAAAGCTTTCCTACTGTAATGCAATAAGTGCTAAACAATAAGACTGCACACAGTACTGCAGGAACCTATGGAAAGAGCCCCAAACTCAACCTGTGCAATTCTAGAAAAGCTTCCAAAAGGAGTTGATCTCCGTTTGAGTACTGCAAGAGTAGGAGGCCTTTAGCCAGAGAAGGGAGTTCCTGCCAAGGAAAATAGCAAGTGTGAAATAAACATCTAGAGATCAAGAAGTTTGGTGTGACTGGACATAGGATAGTTCTCTTCAGTAACGGTACTAATGAGTGTGTTTTGGAAAATGAAGAAAAGACTAAATGACTATCATTTAGTCAAAAACTAAATGACAATGTTTTATTATGCCCTCTTGACAGCAGGGAGGCTATATGCACGTGACAGAATGAAATTAAGAGGCCTAGAATGCTCTCCTTGGCTGAACTGTACATTTTCTGCCCTATAAGAGAGTTTGTGTGTGTGTTAAGTCACTTTAGCCGTGTCCAACTTTTTGCAAACCTATGACCTGTAGCCCACCAGGCTCCTCTGTCCATGGGATTCTCCAGGCAAGAATGCTGGAGTGGGTTGCTGTGCCCTCCTCCAAGGAATCTTCCCGAGCCAGGGATTGAACCTGCGTCTCTTAAGTCTCCTGCATTGGCAGGCGAGTTCGTTACCACTAGCACCACCTGAGAAGCCAGTAAGAGAGTTTACATGAAACAAAATTAATATCCCACAGTTGCTTGGGTGTATTCTTTGATTCTGCAGAATATTACTGAGTACTTACTCTAGTCCAGGAATGCTACCAGGTGATGAGGACAAAACTCTCTAGTGTTCTAAGGGAAGACAGACTTAATGCTATTCTCTAGTGTGATAAGAGAACTAGAGGAATTCAGGTGAACCCCATAATCAGGTACTTAGCCTCGACCTGATATTGAGATTTAAAAACTTCCAACTGCTACTATACCGCTCACTCACAGGAGTTAACCTTGTTTTTTCTACTTCAGAGGAAACTAAAACCATTAGATGAGAACATCCTCAACTTCCTACTAGCAAGCCTACAGAACTGACCTGTACCTGTACTCAAAGTGATAGGGAGCTCAAGAATAGACGTGAGCCAAGCAAATGGGATGAAACAACTCCAGGCAAGAGGGAGCAGCACGTGCAAGGGCAGTGTGAGCACAAAACATGTTGTGAATGCCCGGAGGATAGAGAGAGCAAGGAGGAGAGCAGCAAAATAGGAAACTAGAGAAGTAAAGATACTATGTAGAATCTTCTAAGCAACACCGAGGTGAGTCTTTATCCCAAGGACAACGGAAAGCCATTGGTGGGTTTTAAACAAAAGAATGATCTGACCAAGTTTGTGTTTTAAAAAGACCCTTTGGCTCTGGAGTGGAAACAAGAATCAGAGGTTTAAGATTGAAGGCTGAGAGACCTGTTAGGAATCATTACCTGTTCGGAAACCCAGGTAAGAGACAATGATGGTGTAGAGTGGGAAGAGGGAGCAAGAAAAGGGTTGCATTCCCAAGACTTCTGGGAGGACAGATTGCCAGGACTTGATTCACTGAGGAGAGAGAGAGAAGAGTTAGGGTGACATTTAAGTTTCTGATTGGGCACCCAGGTGGATATTAGCCCCATTCACTGAAAGGTGGGTTGTAGGAAACAGAGCTGATTGGTGGGAGGACAATGAGGAAGTCAGCTTTTTCCAACATGGACCTAAATAATATCCAAGTAGAGATGTGGTAACAACAGTTATGTAAGTATTACCTGATGAGGAAGATTCTGGTGAAGAATTAAAGATTTGGGCATCACCAGGATCTAGCTAATTAAGCCACTGGAGTTAATGAAATCAAGGTCCCAACTCTCCTTGTTCAGGAACTCAAGCAGTTAGAGGCCAGGTATGGGAGAAGGCGTCAACAAAGAAGGCAGAGAAAATGTGGCCCGAGAGATAGAAAAGATACCAGGGCATCACAGAATATAAGTGGAGAGGGGATTTGGGACAGAAGGTCTGGTTAACTCTTCACCTCTGCTGAGAGGTCAAGTACAAGAAGGACTGAGAAGAGTCCATTGTATGGAGGAAGTCACTGGTGTTCTGGCGTTCAGTCATAAAGGTAGGAGTTGATTGAGGAGCTAGTAGGAGATGAGGAAATAATGGTAAGTCGTATAGAGAACCCTTTCTATTGGATGGAGAGAGGTTTTAAGATACAGGAAAGAAAGGATAGTTGGTGGAAGTGTCTGAGGCAGGAGGAACAGTTGACTTCAGAGCACAGATTCAGAGATTAGCCTTAAATTGGAAGACATACTTCTTCAGACAAACATTGACTGTGTACCTCTGTCTCCCAGTTACTCTGTCTTCATGAACCTTGGTAGCTGCCTTCTCTATAAGAGGTAAAAGGAAAAGATGGTGAGTATTGGTTAGTTTGGTAGGCTTACTAGTAGGAAGTTGAGGAAGTTTCCATCTCGTGGTTTCTGTTTCCTCTGAAGTAGAAAAAATAAGATTAGCTCAGTGAGAGGGAGAGGAACAGAGTTGAAAATTTTAAGAAAAGTGGTATGTTTTGAAACAGCAAGGAATGTGAGCAGATAATATTTATAGTAATACAATAATAGTAGCAATGTTTAATGAGCACCAACTACTTGCTAAGCTGTTTTTCATACCTGAACAGTCTTGATCTAGTAATGCTATAAAGTAGGTAAATAAGATGCAGTACCTGTCCCCGTGGAATTTATAGTCTTGGGGTAAAAAACAAGTACCTAGGCTATTACAACACAGACAAATAAACTCAATAGGGAAATACTGACTGCTAGGTGTACAGAAAAATACACCTAACCAAGTCTGGGGTGGGGAACATCAGGCAATATAGCTGTTGAACACCTATTGTATACCGGGTACTATGTTGGTATTGGGAACGTGGCTATAAGACATGGTGGTTTGCTGGTTTGAAATAGCTTTTGTGGTGACAGGAGAAGCCGCAGACTAGGCATTTTGACAGACTGCTGGCCCAGAGGACCAGCACCTTTTCCTCTGGATAGTGCTGTCGGCACGCAAACAAATTCTTGTACTTTATGCATCCCTAAACTCTTTGGTCAACGTGGTCTCTCTTCAGATAAGGTAATAGGTTATTAGACTACACCTTCCTTTTATATTCCAGTCTTGAGTATTTTAGTTTGCTCACTTCGATTAGACTTCTGTATTTCTTAAATTAACTTCCTTAACATATATACAAACTATTTTTTGAGAGTGACTTTATTTTAACTGATCCCCCCACCCTGACCATTTGCTGATTAAATTCTATTAAATATAACAGGTTCTTTTCCTCTTAGGTGTATGTGGCATTTTTAAAAATAGCTTTATTAAAATAAAATTGATCTAAGATAAAATGTGTAATTTACTGTTTTAGTATTTGTATACACCTGTGAAAACATCACAATCAAGATAGTGAATATATGAATTGCCCCAAAATGTTTCCCTCTGACCTTCATCTTTTCTTCCACCATCATCTCTAGGTAACCACTGATCTGCTTTCTGACACTATGGTTTACATTTTCTAGTTTTATATAGGTACTCTTCTTAAGTCTAACTTCTTTCACTCAGTATAATTATTATAATTATCCATGTTGCTTTATCAATAGTTGATTCCTTTTCATTGCTGAGTAGTATTCTAATATCTGAATATACCATACTAGTTTCCCTATTCACCCATCCAACCTTTGAGTTGCTCCCAAATTTTACACTATTACCAGGAAAACTACTATGAACACTCATGTTTAAGTATGAGTATGGGCATATTATACATATATTTGACACTTGGTTATATACTGTCTTATATTCAACACCTATTGTGTTAGACACCATCTTAGTGAAGTGAAGTTGCTCAGTCGTGTCCTACTCTTTGTGACCCCATGGACTGTAGTCCACCAGGCTCCTTCCATCCATGGAATTTTCTAGGCAAGAATACTGGAGTAGGTTGCCATTTCCTTCTCCAGGAGAATCTTCCCGACCCGGGGATCGAACCCGGGTCTCCCGCATTGCAGGCAGAAGCTTTACCGTCTGAGCCACCAGGGAATCCCATCTTAGATGTTTTCTTCTTTTTAGATTTAAGGTGACTACATTTATCAGGCCAAAACTAGAAAAATACAGTCTAATGACCAAAAAACATCTTTTTTAAATCAAGACTATCCTAGAAATTGAACACGTGATTGTTATGAGTTTTTGTTCTCTCATAGTTTGCTGTGTCCCACAGCCTCACAGCTTTTCTCTTTAAAGATTATATGACCCTTGAGAGCAAACACCAAGTCCTTCTTCATATACCCATAGTAACTAGTAGAATACTGAGCAGATAGTGGCCATTCACTTAAGTTTTTAATAATTTTCTGCTCTCATTTATCAAAATAATCATTCTTTTACCTCCCAGGTCTCTTCCAAGGTGAATTCCAGTTGGCAGCCAGCATCCTCCTTCTCTTCGTCTTCAGTGGTGAGTTTATTTGGTAATAAAGGTTGACTTCTGAAAAGGAATCCAGTACAGTTTGGGGGTATTTTCTTTACATCATTGTGATCAGAGTTTATCTGAAATTTTCTATCTTGATTTTCTTATCTTGTATTATGTCTGTTACGTTGTAAGCACTTCTAGTATTACAAAGTGATCTTTATAACTGTGATTTTTTTTTTTAATAATTTTATTTATTGGGGGTTTTGCTGGTCTTCATTGCTGCACAGGCTTTTCTCTAGTGCAGCCAGTAGGGGCTCCTCTCTAGTTGCAGGGCGCAGGCTTCTTATTGCCATGGTTTCTCTTATTGCAGAGCACGGACTTTAAGGCACTCAGGCTTCGTAGTTGTGGCACAAGGGCCCAGTAGTTGCGGCTCCCAGGCTCTAGAGTGCAGGTTCAATAGTTGTGGCACACGGGCTTAGTCGCTTCGTGGCATGTGGGATCTTCCTAGACCAGGGATCGAACCCATGTCTCCTGCATTGGCAGGTGGATTCTTTACGCCTGAGCCACCATGACTATGACCCTTAATGCCTATCTAATAATTTTCACAAATAACATTTAAATTTATTCCTTTTTTTCAGTATTATAAAACTAACATTTATTTATATCTTTTTTTTTGGTTATTTTTGCTTCTTTTATATTATTTCCCTTCTGAACTGGGATTACTGTGTCTAAAGATACAAACATTTTCATGACTTCTAAAGGTTTTCTTGACCCTGCCTCAAAGGTTGTCTTCTTTACAACCTTTAGAGTTGTTTTTACAGACCTACTGTGTGTTAGCCATTTGCAGTAACTAAACCTGATCTGTCAGGACTGATGCTCCAAATCCTGTTGAGGTAGAAGCATGCACATATTATAACAGTAGTCTTTCACCTTTTTTGGCCTACAGACCACATTTGAAAATTTAATGAAAACAAGCTGCTTCTTAGAAAAGCTACACATAGAAATGTTTTTAAAAATATTTTGATCATAAGATAAGGCATGCTCATGGTAATGTGCCAGAAAGTCAGCTGGGCCAACAAATCATAATAGTTAACATTTGTTAACACAGAGTCTGCTGCTTTTTTAGTATAAGCTTGTCCGTGACATGGGCTTCCTTGGTGGCTCAGATGGTAAAGAATCTGCCTGTAGTGCAGGAGACCCGGGTTCAGTCCTTGGGTCAGGAAGGTCCCCTGGAGAAGGGAATGGCTACCCACTCTAGTGTTCTTGCCTGAAGAATTCAATGGACAGAGGAGTTTGGTGGGCTACAGTCCATGGAGTCGACTTTCACTTTGTCAGTGACGTATGTTTACTCATGAAGTTCCACTGTGTGATTACAGGGAATTTTCCATTTACAGAGAGATCACAGTATCAAGAGGTTCTGCCCTATCTTAATAAGCTCTGCAGAAGAGTATATTGTGTATCTCTTTCATAGTGGTGACATTTCTAGAAAATGGAAAATTTAGTTATCAACCCCAGTTCTTTTCTCCTTGTAAAGGGAAAGAGAGAAGTAAAGCAATTAACTAATATAAGTATTGTATTTATTTTTTTTCTCCCCCAGCCAACTGTAAAACTCTTCATTGATGGGAAATTTATTGAATCCAAAAGTGACAAATGGATCGACATCCACAATCCCGTAAGGAAAGCTGCTCTGGGGCCTGAACTCATTAGCCTAGAATTCTGGAAACACAGTGGGAAAAATAAGGACCTGGGTCTCTATTGTGAAGCACATATCGCTGCCCCTGTGGCTATACGAAGAAGGTGGGGCAGGGACAAAGATGATTGATGTGCTGCCTTTTCCATCAGGCCACCAATGAGGTCATTGGTCGGGTCCCTGAGTCCACCAAGGCCGAAATGGATGCAGCAGTTTCTTCCTGCAAACGTACTTTTCCCGCGTGGGCAGACACTTCAATATTAAGCCGTCAGCAGGTCCTGCTCCGCTACCAACAACTCATTAAAGAAAATTTGGTAAGAAAGCTGAATGGTATAATTTCCCAAAGTGTTATTTAGGTGCTACTTGTCACTCTCATAGTGGCCCTGTGAGCTGCCCTCCCTAACTGTACAATCCAGAGAGACATAGATCATGGCTTTCTCCCTCCAACAACTTCTCCTTGACTTTTATTCCTTTCTGGCTGCCTGAGAACTAAGGGGAGGCACATCCTTGCGTTGGTTTCTGTGTGTTTTCTCTCTAGAAAGAAATTGCCAGGTTGATCACGCTGGAACAAGGGAAGACCCTGGCGGATGCTGAAGGAGATGTGTTTCGAGGCCTCCGTAAGCAGGGAGTCCCTCTAGGGGAGTTCAGGGACACTGGGAAGAAGCAAAGGAAGATAAGAGTCCCCCAGAGTGGGGGACTGCTGCTTCCTTTATGTAGGTTTTGCTCTCCCATGATATCCTAATACTTGTGTGAAATGACAGTACCTGGGTATCTATGCTACTGGCTTACTTCATTATTGTACTCCAGTGATCTTCCAGTTGGTTTATGTGTTTCACTGCCTTCTTCCCATTCAGATGGTCTCACTTCATGCAACCTCTTCACATAGTGAATCAGTGCTTTTTCCGTCTGTCACTGGCCTTGCCACTCAGGGCTGACTAGAGCATGACGAAGCTAAGTACTGGGCAGTGTGAAGAGTTGCTCGCCTGACTGCTGCTTCTCTGTTCCAGAGGTGGTTGAGCATGCCTGCAGTGTGACATCCCTCATGCTGGGGGAGACCATGCCATCCATCACCAAAGACATGGACCTTTATTCCTACCGTCTGCCTCTGGGGGTATGCGCAGGCATTGCTCCGTTCAATTTTCCTGCCATGATCCCCCTTTGGATGTTTCCCATGGCCATGGTGTGTGGAAATACCTTCCTGATGAAACCATCAGAGCGAGTCCCTGGAGCAACTATGCTTCTCGCCAAGCTGTTTCAGGACTCTGGTGCCCCTGATGGAACACTGAATATCATCCATGGACAACATGAAGGTACCTGCCCCTCTGGACCTGGCACTTATTAATCTGGCTACCAAAAACCAAGGTGTTGAGTCAGTGATGGGGTGTTTTAGGGTGTTTTAGGGATGAAGGGATTTACTAATAATAAGTAACCTCCATGTTTGAAGAAAATATTTGTTGACTATTTTGCCATCTCCGTGCCAAGGTAACTAACTGGGGAGTAGCAGTGCTTCTTGCCCTACAGAATATATTAGGGCAAAGAACTATGGTTGGGGCAAGATAGGTAAAATTAAAGAGTAAGTTTTCATTTCAATACTGAAGGGACTCGGAGAAGGCAATGGCACCCCACTCCAGCACTCTTGCCTGGAAAATCCCATGGACGGAGAAGCCTGGTGGGCTGCAGTCCATGGGGTCGCGAAGAGTCCACGACTGAGTGACTTCCCTTTCCCTTTTCACTTTCATGCATTGGAGAAGGAAACGGCAACCCACTCCAGTGTTCTTGCCTGCAGAGTCCCAGGGACAGGGGAGCCCGGTGGGCTGCCGTCTATGGGGTTGCACAGAGTCGGACACGACTGAAGCGACTTAGCAGTAGCAGCAGCACTGAAGGGACTTAACATTATTTAACTCAGAATTTATAGACCACAGAGGTACCGAAGTCCTTCTGATTCATATAATAATGGCTAATACTTAAAAAGTGCTTCCTTGTTTCAAGCACTGTTCCAATGCCTTCCATCTATTATCTCATTTAATCTTTACAATCACTCTTTCAAGTAGGTACTATTATCTTTCCATTTTACAAATGAGAAAATTGGGGCATAATGAAATCAGCTGATTTTGCCCAAGGTCATGTTGCTAGAAACCGTCAAAAGTTGCGATGTGTATATGTAAACAGGCCAACCATGGTTTTTACTTTTAAATACTGTGCTCTATTGCCTCTCACATGAGGGCCCAGTAATATCTGAGAGTTCCAGTACAAGTGACAGTTGAGGAAATATCGTATTCATAAAAGACAAAAGGAGGAGTCAAGTATTGAAAGGCTTTTATTTTGGAGGAAAATAGGAGTTGTAGCCTTGAGAGTTTTTTTTTTAATATAAATTTATTTATTTTAATTGGAGGCTAATTACAATATTGTATTGGGTAGCTTTCAGAGTTAAAGTAAAAATTCTGGACTAACAATTGGGAAAAATAATGAAAGAGAAGAGGTTAAATAGAATATGTAGTTTGAAGAATTTAAGAGAGGGACTTCTCGCGGTCCTGTGGTTAAGACTCCACACTTCCACTGGAGGAGGGGGCAGGTTCAGTCCCAGGTTGGGGAACTCAGATCCGATTAACAGTGCTGTGTGACCAAAAAAAAAAAAATGAAAGAATTTAAGAGAACAAGGACAGAACTCCAAAGGGGATTCCAGGGCAAGAAAACAAAAGTATGAAACTTCTCATTCAATAGCAGTGAGAAAAGGACAAATTTGCTATTCTGAGAAGCCCGTTCTTCCTTTGTGATAATCATTTATTTTCTTCTTAAAGCTGTAAATTTTATTTGCGATCATCCGGATATCAAAGCAATCAGCTTTGTGGGATCCAACCAGGCAGGAGAGTACATCTTCGAGCGAGGGTCAAGACATGGCAAGAGAGTTCAAGCCAATATGGTGACTTCTTATTCCTTTCTCCCCCAAATTCTGTTGTATGTATTAAAATTACCTGGAAAAAGCCCTTCAGCAGAGGGACCACTCATCCCACTCTAATGCCAGACCACTCATCCCACTCTAATGCCAGTGTTTCTTTATTCACAGTTCATCCTGGTTGTCTTCCCTTTAACCACAAACCTTGTGATGAGTTTTATTCTCAGTCACTTTAATTACCTTTTATTTTATCCAGGTAATCTCGGTGATAAAGTCACATTTCTCCTTAAGAAAGATATTCAGATTCTTTGGGCTTCAGCCCAAAATCTGTTTCTGGCCCTATTTATTCCTTCATCCCATGCTTTCAGCTAGCCCTCATCCTTCCTGCCTTTAACGCAAATCCTAACTATAAATGTTAAAGATATAATCTTCCCTAAGAGTCTAGGCTATTTAAGTCACTGTGGTGGTTGTGGTTTAGTAAAGAGCCAAATATCCCTGTATAATATCTGAGTGTGGTTTACTTGCTTGCACAGTTTTGCTGTTCCTTAGTGACTAGATCCTTGCCAAATACTTTGTGGCCATTTGATACTAAATATAGTGTCCAGTTGCCATTCTTACTCTTCCACTAATATTGCAGAAAGGGAAGCCACCTATCCACAGGCTTAGAAACTAGTCATGATATGCCCGTGTATTTCTTTTCATGGCTGGATGTGTTTTGGCCAATTTGATTTATGCCCCTGCTAGTTCACTACATATTTCGTCGATATGTGTTTTATGTCTAACATCAATGCTCTGTGCAACGCAATACAGTTAAGTAGCAGACAAGGTATCTATTCATGTATTCAACTGTAGCTATATCTGTAAATATGTGGAAATGACCCTGTATCATCCTACATAGAAATTTATGAGGCTGCTCTTCATATAACTGGAAACCCTAACAAACAACAGATTCTTTCCTACCTAACTTAGAAAAGAGAAGGGGGTTCTCCTTGGTTCCTAGATGAAGTGTTTACCTTGTCAATCTGAATGTGATTGAGGCAGTATTTTGTTTGGGGTGGGTTTTTTAAAAAAAATAATAGTTTTGATCTAAATAAACACCTGTCAGCTTTTCAGCTGAGAAAGTGAAGAAAAAGTAACTTGGAGACTTACTCAGTGTTAACCAGGATTTAAGCAATATCAAAATGATAATAAATCTCCTTTCAAAGCAGCATAGGATAAATTCTCAAGTCCTTTTCTTAAATTCTCATCTGAAAACTTAGATTGTTTAATTTCTTAGCCTAATTGTATTTTACCAAGGAAGATTCATGTACTTTCTGTATTTCCTTAGGGAGCCAAGAACCATGGAGTAGTCATGCCAGATGCGAATAAGGAAAACACCCTGAACCAGTTGGTTGGGGCAGCATTTGGAGCTGCTGGTCAGCGCTGCATGGCTCTTTCAACAGCAATCCTTGTGGGAGAAGCTAAGAAGTGGCTGCCAGAGCTGGTAGAACGTGCCAAAAAACTAAGAGTGAATGCAGGTAACCAACTTTTAGACTTTGCATCTCTGGCACTAAGCTCTGGGTTTTGCATTGGCCTTGTCCAGTGGGAGCAATCATGTTTATTCTTACCACTGCCTCTCTTTGTACTGGACTACTTGTCATTCAGATTCATCTTTAGTTATCACTCATCATTTATGTTCATAAAGACCTCAAATACTTCTGTATTGTTTACAGGAGACCAGCCTGGAGCTGATCTTGGCCCTCTGATCACCCCCCAGGCAAAAGAGCGTGTCTGTAATCTGATTGATAGTGGAACAAAGGAAGGAGCTTCCATCCTTCTTGACGGGCGAAGTATTAAAGTCAAAGGTTATGAAAATGGGAACTTTGTTGGGCCAACCATCATTTCAAATGTCAAGGTGACTGTGAATTATTTATTTCACAAACGTATGAGCTGAAGGCACCACTGGAGACAATGGAATCTCATTCCTCTAATTTATAAATGAAGGCATTTAATGACTAGAGACCTCATCTCTTGCCAGAATTACTCAATTATTTTATCTCAAGTCCGAATGAGTCACCCCTCCTGACTCCCAACCTCTTTCCACTATATCAGTGGTTGGAAACTTTCCGTTAAGGGATAAAAAGTGAATATTTTTGGCTTTGCAGGAATAAATAGCCTCTGTCACAAATACAGTCTATCAACCACCCAGTGTTTATTGAGCCCTCCCAGTACTGGCTCAGCAGTAAAGAAGCCACCTGCAATGAAGGAGACCCAGGTTGAATCCCTGGGTTGGGAAGAGCCTCTGGAGGAGGAATGGCAACCCACTCTAGTATTTTTGCCTGAAGAATTCCATGGACAGATGGACTTGGCAGGGTAGAGTCCATGGGGTTGCAAAGAATTGGACACGACTGAGTGATTAACACTTTCACTTCACTTTCAGTGTTTATTAAATACGTGCATCTTCACCAGAAAACAACGAAAGAAAAAGAATTGGTGTCAATTTTTATTTATCAAAACTCTGAAAGTTGCTTATCTAAAATTAATGACTACATTGAGAGGTTTTTTTTTGAAGTTCATATATCCCCACTATTCCTATTATAATCCTGAATAATCAAGAGTTGAATCTAAGTATAATAGAAATTATGAGATTTTTTTGCCACAGAATCACTGAGGAAAAATCCACTTACCCAGCTTCAAACACAGCGACAGTGGTGAAAGATGTTTTGAATGTTTAATGTGACCTGATACCAAAATAAAAATGGACAGACTCATTTAGGAGGCAAAGGAATGAATAAGAAAGGATTATTTATGTTACAGAAAACTTACCACAGGATTTCTTTAAATAGAAAAATTCTCCTGTTATGTTTTTAATATATATTTGATTTCTAAAATGAATTTTCAAGTAGCTTTTCAGTAACATAACAGTTGTGTAAACAAGTAATACAGGCACAAATCAGGAAGCTAGTGATGGGTCATGAGATCAAAAAATACAGTGCATAAAGGAAAGGAGTGTAGTTATGTCATTGTAGAAATACGAGTTTCAAGTTACTTATGATTGGTAGCTTGGAAGATGGAGCATGGCAAGAAAGGACTTTTTTTTTTTTACAGGTGATTTAAAATGAAAAGAGATTACTAACCTAAAAATTGTGCATGTAAGCTGTGGGTAATAAAATACCAAATAAGCAAAAAATACTGACTTCTTTTCCGATGCATCACTCCTGGCAGCCAAACATGACCTGTTACAAGGAGGAGATTTTTGGCCCAGTTCTTGTAGTTCTGGAAACAGACACTTTGGATGAAGCCATCAAGATTGTAAATGACAACCCATATGGAAATGGAACAGCCATCTTCACCACCAATGGAGCCACTGCTCGGAAATATTCCCACCTGGTGGATGTTGGACAGGTTTGTGAACAGAATTTTTAGGAGATTCTTGTAGCCATGTGTACAGTTTCCTGTGTAAGGGGAGAAGGTAAACAGTGATCAGTCACTGCCCTCTGTTCTCCCTTGATGCCCCATTTCTTCCTCAGGAATAAAAGCTCATGGGATGGAGGATCGGGTGGAAGGTGGGTAGTTAAATTCGTCTCTCTGATGCCCGGCACTTGTGCTTCTAAATGGAGAGTTCCTTCGTGGAGTCTTTTTCTTAGTGGTTGATGTGGCTTTGTTCTGCTTTAGGTTGGGGTGAATGTGCCCATTCCAGTGCCTTTGCCAATGTTCTCATTCACGGGCTCTCGCGCTTCCTTCAGGGGAGACACCAATTTCTATGGCAAACAGGTAACTTCAAGTTTTAAAAAAATATTTTTCCTCTAAGAAACTCTCTTGAACATATTCAGAAACAAGGATTCTGCAAGAAAGGGACTGCCTGCAGCTTCTGTGAGGTTATATGTTGTTCAGCAGTGCTTGTCAGTAGGTTCCCTAGAAAAGATAACAAAAGTTAATAAAAGTTTGCTAGTTCCTGAATAACTCAAGGCAACAGAGTTTTGGGGGAAGAGCATGAGTAAGTCCAAGCTTTTGTATATGCCCTCTCCTCTGCCTATGACCCTTTCTTCCTATATCCCCTTTCTGCCCTCCTTCATCTGACTGTTAACCACCAGTTTAAAGTGTGGACTTGCTAAAGAAAGTCACCTCTCACCACCATCCCCTCCAGTGCTGGCTTGGGTATGTCCCTCAAGTGCTCCCACCACACATTTCCTGTTAGTCACTCATTTACTAAAACTTTTATTGAGCACCTTCTGTATATTAAACAATATTCTAAATATAATAAATGCTGTAAGTATAGCATCAAATAAAAAATAACTATATAAAGCAGATCTGGAACCCAATTACCACCATTGTCACATCCTTCAACTTGTGCATATACCCTAAAGCAAGACCAGGCATGGCTTGATCAAACAGTAGAAATGGATTGGAGCCCAGTGAGTGAATGAGGGAGAGAGTAGTAAGAGATGAGGTTAGAGAGGTAGACAGAGGCAAGTCAATGAGACTATTTAACTCATGTTAAGAAGCCCTTATCACACTGTAATTATTATTATCTGAAGGATGTAGCACCAGAGCAAGTAATCAAATACATGTTGGACAAATGGCCTAGTGAAAAGTTCTTTGTAATCCCACAGAAATACAGCCGTTTTGGAACCTTCAGTAAAAAATTACTTGTTTTCTATACAGGTCTCCCTTTATAGGTTAATAATAAATTAACGGTGGGATTACATAGCAGAGTATGACAGTGTGGCCAACTGGTTAAGACAACACTCATTGTTTCGAGATGGATTATCCAATTTGTGCATTAGTCACAGCTTTTGTAAAAATGATTAATTTGATACTATTAGACATTTCTTTCAAGGGAAGCAGAGTAAAACTGTTGCTTAAAAGTTTGTTGGTTTGGGGTGTTTTTTTCAACGCCCCCCCCCCCCCCCCCCCCCCCGCCCCGTGCCTTTGTTTAATTACTGTAAGTTACTCTAGTAAGTGAACCAGTAAGTGAGGCTTTGTAGAGTAAAAGACTGACCTTATGTAGTGTTTGAAGTCTTAAATCCTTAGGTAATTAAATTGCTATTTTGCATTCTGTAAAGAAGACATAAAGGTATTCTTACATAATAAAATGTAAACTTTAGTTGTATCTTATATTAAAAGTATGTAATAATCTCTAAAATTGTTTTCACTATATTAACATGGCCCAGATTTTGTCTATTAATTCTAGAGGTGTATTTTAATCAAGCTAGTGAGTTGTGTTCTAACAGTACTCTTCTAGCTTGCTAGTAATTTTGTGTGTTAAATTTGTACACTCTATTCTCTTTTGCTCAAGCCTATTCTTATAAAATAAATACAAGTTTAACAGTTTACATTGTCCAATTTTTCCATTTAGATGTTCTTGGCTAGTTTTAGCATAATGATAGCTAAGATTTGACTCTTTACTATGTGCCAGGTAATATGTTAAGTGTTTTACATAGATTATCTCATGAATAATTTATTGAATTCTGGTTGTACCTATTCTGCAAGTAGGAACATGAATAACATTTCACAATACCTCCTTCAAAAGTTGATTAAAAGAAGAATCATGAAACCCCCAGGCATATATGATAACTCTTTTTTTTCTTTGTTCTCTGTAGGGCATCCAATTCTATACTCAGCTAAAGACTATCACTTCTCAATGGAAAGAAGAAGATGCTTCTCTTTCCTCACCTGCTGTAGTCATGCCTACCATGGGCCGTTAGAAACAAGTCTGTTCCAGACTCGGTGCATACTGAGTAATCACTGTTTATTCTTGACCAACTCCAACTGCCTACTTTACTCAGATCAGATCCCTGGGATTGGAATACCTTGTAACTAAAGTCTTTCTCAGGACCATTGACCCCGGTTAAGTTGCTAATAGGGAGACTCCTAGTGTAACTCTGAAACCAGATTTTCACTTGCTCTTCATAATTTTATTTTTGAGGTCACTGTTCTAACTGTGAAATGCTTCTCTGGAATAAGAGCTTAGACCTGTTTTCTAAAAATTCTCCCCATTTCTGATAAATGATGTGGAGGGAACATTAGTGTGTGTAAAGAAGATCGCCCAAGGAAGAGGAGCTCTTGGATGGAGACATAGGTCAAAAATAATTCACCCTTTGGTTGATCCTCAAACACAGTCCTACATAAATGCCAGTGGGTCAGACCCCTCTGCCAGCTTTGCGGAGCCTCTCATTTATCCCACGTTACAAAGACATAATCCATCTCTGCTTATCCCACAGTTGTGACAACTGCTGCTTTCTTTCCTGCTGAATGCCACTTTGTCCTAGTGATTCATGATCACAAATTCTACCATTGTCACTGTTCCTGCTTCTTAAAACCACTTACTATGGATACCTCAACTTTTTGGATAAATCAACTTTTTGTTGTTTGTGCCAAGTGTTACATTTCAGGGTTTGCTTCAGTAATCACTAATTAGTGCTTCAGTCATTAACTTAGATGCCAGCAGGTTTTGCTTTGTTTTTAAGAAAACTATTTCAAAAGTTATATTAGGCCCAGAAATCAAAAGAGTCAGCCAGACTCTTTTTTTGTTTTTATGTTCAACAAGATCTTACATTTATTAAGAAATGATTAATGGTTTAAAAAAAAAGGCAATGCCTTTTTCTCATTAGTTGAACAAGAAACTGAAGAAATATTACCTATATGTTTTACAATATTTTTCTCTTCCAAAATTTATTTCTGAAAACAAGTTTTAACCACCGTTCTGCACTTTGAAATAAAATTAATCCTGACTAGATCAGTATAATGGACAAGACCAGAACATTTCTTAGGACTCCTGGTACTCTACTTTAAGTAACAAAGGGTTGGAGAAAATGAACCACCCTTAAAGATACAACCTTGGTTAACACTGTTAAATTCTCCAAGACAAAAATTCTTCCTGATTCTTCCAGTTTGGAAGGGGAAAACAAAATTTCCACTTTTGGGAATAGAGACCCAGAACCTTCAAACTCAAGTGTTCTCCAAGTGTGAGCAAGATTCTTACCTAAAGTAAGTCTAACCTGATACTACTTGCTGAAGTTTTTATATTGTGCTTTTCTCTTGCCTGCATTTCTCATTTGTGATAACTTTTTAATGAAAGAACCCTTAATGTAAAGTAATTGATTAGAGCCTAAGAAATTTCAAAGCTCTCTATGTGTGAGGTAGTAGAAGAAATGCATTAACAGCTCTTCTGCAAACATCTTTATGCTTTTTGTTTCTTTGCTATAGCTCAACTTTAAGTCAGAACAGAAATTTATGTACTAAACAGAATAGATTCTTTGTGCTCTACCATGCTGGCTGAATCCTGTCTTTCTGATATGGTCTTCACCCACTAAACTAGGAGACGGCTTCTCATTTCTGATAGAGTTCTGGTTGTCAGGCAGATGATGTGGGTCATTAATTTTTCTGCTTCCTCATTAGTTACATAGATAATACTAACCTATTCCATGGGGGTTATTTAATGAATTAAGGATGATAAAAACCTTGAAAATGTTTGTGCACTCTGGATTTTAGGCTTAATATTACTACCACCTGCTAGATAGAAAGTCACAACCTTCAATCACTTAAGGTGATTGAACTTTAATAAAATATGTTTTATGACCCTACTGGCCCTTTTTTTTTTTTTAGGGGAGGAGGTCTGCCTTCCTAAAGGTGAGGCAATAGAAATTTATGATTTTGTAATAGAATGCTCCTTGTTTTATCTCTTATTACAGCTGGAAACTGACAGTAATACTTAATCCAGTCCAACAACTACTGGGTTGAATGAAAGGTCATTTTTGTCTAAATTCCAAGTGGAATTAAATGTAATCACAGAGACACCTAGGTTTTCCTTACATTTAAGGGAAATCACTAAGAAATGCTAACTCATCAGAACTGTGTTGCTATTATCAGAATCAACTCATTTGGCTAGCTATTTGCTACTCAGAAGACTTGCTTATTTCTTAGATGGAAAAAAAGTCTGTATAGTTCATGCTAGTAGCAGCTAAAAATGTGGCCTCATTTGAAATTTCTCAGATTCTACATTGTACTAATTGATTATGTACAACAAATTACAAGTAAAAAGCTCTTGAAACCCTGTTTTTGTTTTGTTTTTTTATGGTACCATACTTCCTTACAATGCCTTTATCTGCTAGCCTGTAGTGACTCAGCTTCCCAGCTCTGTACAAAGCCAAGAGGTACGTGGTCATTGTTTGCTGCTGCTGCTGCTAAGTCACTTCAGTCGTGTCCGACTCTGTGTGACCCCACAGACGGCAGCCCACCAGGCTCCGCTGTCCCCAGGATTCTCCAGGCAAGAACACTGGAGTGGGTTGCCATTGCCTTCACTGTGTGAAAGTGAAAAGTGAAAGTGAAGTTGCTCGGCCGCGTCCAACTTGTAGCGACCCCATGGACTGCAGCCTACCAGGCTCCTCCATCCATGGGATTCTCCAGGCAAGAGCACTGGAGTGGCTTGCCATTGCCTTCTCCAGGTCATTATGTTTATTCTTACATAAATGATAGTACATATTTTAGCTGGGCTGTATATTTCAAAAGGCAATTTATAGGTTTTCCACACTAAAAGCACAAATATGCATTTGTATTCAATATATGCTTTCCTTAATATGGACATTGATATTAAAATGTCCACAATCCAAAAAAAAAGTCCACAATCTCATACTAATGTTATTACTCATTTCACTGATCCCTGAGAACTGACTAGTAGAGAAAAGAACTGTGACTTAGAAGAAGCTGCATGAGGAAGAGGAACAGTTACGTGTATTGTTTGGTTAAATTACAGCTCCTTACTGTGTCAGACTCTTGTGATCCTTTCTGAATATTGCGTATCAACAGTTCACCAGTAGAATTTAAGATTGGTACTTGCTGGGTGATGAACGTTTGATCTTGAAGCTTATTTTCATCCCTACAATAATGACAGTGAGACTTGTCAACAACTGTACACACATGGAACTTGGTTCAAAAAAATAGACTTATGTTATTCTCACTCAATTCTTGTATGTATAAGATGTCCACAACCACCACTGCGATCAGGCTCACATTCATTGACTGTCAAGAGAGCTTACCCAGACTCCTTTGTTGTTTCATCGTCGGGAACAACATAGTCTGGAACTGGAGGTCTAGAGCTCTGGCTGTATTTCCTGTAGTGGGGATATGTTAACAATGAGGCAGCGTCGTCACATGCCATGTATTTCAACTACACTTTTAAAACTGCTAAAGGAAAATGTTTCAATTGGATGGGTTTCTAATTTTCAAAAATGCTATTATACACACACAGAGGCAAGTATATTAGGCAAGTTAATTAAAACTTACATTCTCCTAAAGTTGAGACACTGACTTTAAGAAATGGAAATACTTATGAAGATAATCATGATATTCATACAACAGATAATAATTGTGATGGGCAAGGTTGAACCAGAGTACTGACCAAAAGGAAGCCCAAAAAATTCCCTTCCCACAAAAAGAATCTCAAAACACAAGAAAGTTACCCAATGGAGATAGACCCAGTATGAAAATTTTTCCTAATACTTTGGGAAATCTAGTTTAAGAACAGGAAAATAGGCCCTCTCGCCTTCTGAGATGGCCCACATTCTATCTATTGATTCTCTGAGTATTCTGTTTCTCCCTGAATGAATCTGCTTTATTTTTGGACTATTTAATATGGCCAGATTTTGAATGGGGTTATGCTGCTTTCATATGCATCTAATTTAAGACAAGTTTTAGGAGTGGGGGGTGTCTTTATTTGCTTGCAAAGCAACCTACTAAAACTGTTTGTAACTCTGTGGAGCCCACTTTCAAATTAGGATGATGTTGATTTCCAGTTCATCACTGAAAATACTACTTGTATTTCTTCTGTCTAGAATGCTTTTTCTACCTCCCTTTTGTTCCTGTTTCCCTTTAGAGATCAGCTCAAGTTTTTACTTCCTCAGAGACTTTTTCTGATCTCAATTAGGTCAGACTCCCCTAATCTAGGCTCTCTTACCACTAAATACCACTCCTTTGAACCTATGTCAGAGTGGTATTTTTCTTTGTGTGATGACATGAACAATATTTTTCTTCCCACGTAGATCATAAACTCCCTGAAATCAAGCATATGTCTTTATTTGCTTAACACTATATCCTCAATAAATTGTCGTTTAGTCGCTCAGTCGTGTTCGATTCTTTTTCGACCCCATGGACCATAGCTGCCAAACTCTTGTGGGATTTCCCAGGCATTAATACTGGAGTGGGTTGCCATTTCCTTCTCCAATATATATGGCATTCAATATATATTATGGTAAATGAATTGATGGATTAAATAAAAATTTAAATAGCTCCATAAATGTTTATGGAAATGTTTCTATATTTTTCATATGGAAAGTATGGTTTTCCATATTTTTCATTTGCCTTTCATACCACCTTCATTTCTTTTTTTGTCTGTTTATGTTGCTTTATTACAACAAAAACAAAATATTATCTGTATTATTTTGGCAATAAATGGCAAAAAGATTCACATTTCCATAGCCCTACTAGGTGTTTGTTTTTTTTTTAAATTTTATTGTATTTTTAAATTTTACAATATTGTATTAGTTTTGCCAAATATCGAAATGAATCCGCCACAGGTATACCCGTGTTCCCCATCCTGAACCCTGCTCCCTCCTCCCCCCCCTACCCTCCCTCTGGGTCGTCCCAGTGCACCAGCCCCAAGCATCCAGTACCGTGCATCGAACCTGGACTGGCGACTCGTTTCATACATGATATTATACATATTTCAATGATATTCTGCCAAATCTCCCCACCCTCTCCCTCTCCCACAGAGTCCATAAGACTGATCTATACATCAGTGTCTCTTTTGCTGTCTCGTACACAGGGTTATTGTTACCATCTTTCTAAATTCTATATATGCGTTAGTATACTGTATTGGTGTTTTTCTTTCTGGCTTACTTCACTCTGTATAATAGGTTCCAGTTTCATCCATCTCATTAGAACTGATTCAAATGTATTCTTTTTAATGGCTGAGTAATACTCCATTGTGTATATGTACCACAGCTTTCTTATCCATTCATCTGCTTATGGGCATCTAGGTTGCTTCCATGTCCTGGCTATTATAAACAGTGCTGCGATGAACATTGGGGTACACGTGTCTCTTTCCCTTCTGGTTTCCTCAGTGTGTATGCCCAGCAGTGGGATTGCTGGATCATAAGGCAGTTCTATTTTCAGTTTTTTAAGGAATCTCCACACTGTTCTCCATAGTGGCTGTACTAGTTTGCATTCCCACCAACAGTGTAAGAGAGTTCCCTTTTCTCCACACCCTCTCCAGCATTTATTGCTTGTAGACTTTTGGATCGCAGCCATTCTGACTGGCGTGAAACGGTACCTCATAGTGGTTTTGATTTGCATTTCTCTGATAATGAGTGATGTTGAGCATCTTTTCATGTGCTTGTTAGCCATCTGTATGTCTTCTTTGGAGAAATGTCTATTTAGTTCTTTGACCCATTTTTTGATTGGGTCATTTATTTTTCTGGAGTTGAGCTGTAGGAGTTGCTTGTATATTTTTGAGATTAGTTGTTTGTCCGTTGCTTCATTTGCTATTATTTTCTCCCATTCTGAAGGCTGCCTTTTCACCTTGCTAATAGTTTCCTTTGTTGTGCAGAAGCTTTTAAGTTTAATTAGGTCCCATTTGTTTATTTTTGCTTTTATTTCCAATATTCTGGGAGGTGGGTCATAGAGGATCCTGCTGTGATGTATGTCGGAGAGTGTTTTGCCTATGTTCTCCTCTAGGAGTTTTATAGTTTCTGGTCTTATGTTTAGATCTTTAATCCATTTTGAGTTTATTTTTGTGTAAGGTGTTAAAAAGTGTTATAGTTTCATTCTTTTACAAGTGGTTGACCAGTTTTCCCAGCACCACTTGTTAAAGAGATTGTCTTTAATCCATTGTATATTCTTGCCTCCTTTGTCAAAGATAAGGTGTCCATATGTGCGTGGATTTATCTCTGGGCTTTCTCTTTTGTTCCATTGATCAATATTTCTGTCTTTGTGCCAGTACCATACTGTCTTGATAACTGTGGCTTTGTAATAGAGCCTGAAGTCAGGTAGGTTGATTCCACCAGTTCCATTCTTCTTTCTCAAGATAGCTTTGGCTATTCGAGGTTTTTTTATTTCCATACAAATTGTGAAATTATTTGTTCTAGCTCTGTGAAGAATACCATTGGTAGCTTGATAGGGATTGCATTGAATCTATAAATTGCTTTGGGTAGTATACTCATTTTCACTATATTGATTCTTCCAATCCATGAACATGGTATATTTCTCCATCTATTAGTGTCTTCTTTGATTTCTTTCACCAGTGTTTTATAGTTTTCTATGTATAGGTCTTTAGTTTCTTTAGGTAGATATATTCCTAAGTATTTTATTCTTTCTGTTGCAATGGTGAATGGAATTGTTTCCTTAATTTCTCTTTCTGTTTTCTCATTATTAGTGTATAGGAATGCAAGGGATTTTTGTGTGTTGATTTTATATCCTGCAACTTTACTATAATCATTGATTAGTTCTAGTAATTTTCTGGTGGAGTCTTTAGGGTTTTCTATGTAGAGGATCATGTCATCTGCAAACAGTGAGAGTTTTACTTCTTCTTTTCCAATTTGGATTCCTTTTATTTCTTTTTCTGCTCTGATTGCTGTGGCCAAAACTTCCAAAACTATGTTGAATAGTAGTGGTGAAAGTGGGCACCCTTGTCTTGTTCCTGACTTTAGAGGAAATGCTTTCAATTTTTCACCATTGAGGATAATGTTTGCTGTGGGTTTGTCATATATAGCTTTTATTATGTTGAGGTATGTTCCTTCTATTCCTGCTTTCTGGAGAGTTCTTGTCATAAATGGATGTTGAATTTTGTCAAAGGCTTTCTCTGCATCTATTGAGATAATCATATGGTTTTTGTTTTTCAATTTGTTAATGTGGTGTATAACATTGATTGATTTGCGGATATTGAAGAATCCTTGCATCCCTGGGATAAAGCCCACTTGGTCATGGTGTATGATCTTTTTAATGTGTTGTTGGATTCTGGTTGCTAGAATTTTAAGGATTTTTGCATCTATGTTCATCAGTGATATTGGCCTGTAGTTTTCTTTTTTTGTGGCATCTTTGTCAGGTTTTGGTATTAGGGTGATGGTGGCCTCATAGAATGAGTTTGGAAGTTTACCTTCCTCTGCAATTTTCTGGAAGAGTTTGAGCAGGATAGGTGTTAGCTCTTCTCTAAATTTTTGGTAGAATTCAGCTGTGAAGCCATCTGGACCTGAGCTTTTGTTTGCTGGAAGATTTTTGATTACAGTTTCAATTTCCATGCTTGTGATGGGTCTGTTAAGATTTTCTATTTCTTCCTGGTCCAGCTTTGGAAAGTTGTACTTTTCTAAGAATTTGTCCATTTCTTCCACGTTGTCCATTTTATTGGCATATAATTGTTGATAGTAGTCTCTTATGATCCTTTGTATTTCTGTGTTGTCTGTTGTGATCTCTCCATTTTCATTTCTAATTTTATTGATTTGATTTTTCTCCCTTTGTTTCTTGATGAGTCTGGCTAATGGTTTGTCAATTTTATTTATCCTTTCAAAGAACCAGCTTTTGGCTTTGTTGATTTTTGCTATGGTCTCTTTTGTTTCTTTTGCATTTATTTCTGCCCTAATTTTTAAGATTTCTTTCCTTCTACTAACCCTGGGGTTCTTCATTTCTTCCTTTTCTAGTTGCTTTAGGTGTAGGGTTAGGTTATTTATTTGACTTTTTTCTTGTTTCTTTAGGTATGCCTGTATTGCTATGAACTTTCCCCTTAGGACTGCTTTTAAAGTGTCCCACAGGTTTTGAGTTGTTGTGTTTTCATTTTCATTAGTTTCTATGCAAATCTTGATTTCTTTTTTGATTTCTTCTGTGATTTGTTGGTTATTCAGCAGGGTGTTGTTCAGCCTCCATATGTTGGAATTTTTAATAGTTTTTCTCCTGTAATTGAGATCTAATCTTACTGCATTGTGGTCAGAAAAGATGCTTGGAATGATTTCTATTTTTTTGAATTTACCAAGGCTAGATTTATGGCCCAGGATGTGATCTATCCTGGAGAAGGTTCCATGTGTGCTTGAGAAAAAGGTGTAATTCATTGTTTTGGGATGAAATGTCCTATAGATATCAATTAGGTCTAACTGGTCTATTGTATCGTTTAACGTTTGTGTTTCCTTGTTAATTTTCTGTTTAGTTGATCTATCCATAGGTGTGAGTGGGGTATTAAAGTCTCCCACTAGTATTGTGTTATTGTTAATTTCTCCTTTCATACTTGTTAGCATTTGTCTTACATATTGCGGCGCTCCCGTGTTGGGTGCATATATATTTATAATTGTTATATCTTCTTCTTGGATTGATCCTTTGATCATTAGGTAGTGACCATCTTTATCTCTTTTCACAGCCTTTGTTTTAAAGTCTATTTTATCTGATATAAGTATTGGTACTCCTGCTTTCTTTTGGTCCCTATTTGCATGGAAAATCTTTTTCCAGCCCTTCACTTTCAGTCTGTATGTGTCCCCTGTTTTGAGGTGGGTCTCTTGTAGACAACATATGTAGGGGTCTTGTTTTTGTATCCATTCAGCCAGTCTTTGTCTTTTGGTTGGGGCATTCAACCCATTTACATTTAAGGTAATTACTGATAAGTATGATCCCGTTGCCATTTACTTTATTGTTTTGGGTTCGAGTTTATACACTGTTTTTGTGTTTCCTGTCTAGAGAATATCCTTTAGTATTTGTTGGAGAGCTGGTTTGGTGGTGCTGAATTCTCTCAACTTTTGCTTGTCTGAGAAGCTTTTGATTTCTCCTTCATATTTGAATGAGATCCTTGCTGGGTACAATAATCTGGGCTGTAGGTTATTTTCTTTCATCACTTTAAGTATGTCTTGCCATTCCCTCCTGGCTTGAAGAGTTTCTATTGAAAGATCAGCTGTTATCCTAATGGGAATTCCCTTGTGTGTTATTTGTTGTTTTTCCCTTGCTGCTTTTAATATTTGTTCTTTGTGTTTGATCTTTGTTAATTTGATTAATACGTGTCTTGGGGTGTTTCGCCTTGGGTTTATCCTGTTTGGGACTCTCTGGGTTTCTTGGACTTGGGTGATTATTTCCTTCCCCATTTTAGGGAAGTTTGCAACTATTATCTCCTCAGGTATTTTCTCATGGTCTTTCTTTTTGTCTTCTTCTTCTGAGACCCCTATGATTCGAATGTTGTAGCGTTTAATATTGTCCTGGAGGTCTCTGAGATTGTCCTCATTTCTTTTAATTCGTTTTTCTTTTATCCTCTCTGATTCATTTATTTCTACCATTCTATCTTCTAATTCACTAATCCTATCTTCTGCCTCTGTTATTCTACTATTTGTTGCCTCCAGAGTGTTTTTAATTTCATTTATTGCATTATTCATTTTATATTGACTCTCTTTTATTTCTTCTAGGTCCTTGTTAAACCTTTCTTGCCTCTTCTCGATCTTAGTCTCCAAGCTATTTATCTGTGATTCCATTTTGATTTCAAGATTTTGGATCAATTTCACTATCATTATTCGGAATTCTTTATCAGGTAGATTCCCTATCTCTTCCTCTTTAGTTTGGTTTGGTGGGCTTTTATCCTGTTCCTTTATCTGCTGGGTATTCCTCTGTCTCTTCATCTTGTTTAAATTGCTGAGTTTGGGGTATCCTTTCTGTATTCTGGCAGTTTGTGGAGTTCTCTTTATTGTGGTGTTTCCTCGCTCTGTGTGGGTTTGTACAGGTGGCTTGTCAAGGTTTCTTGGTTAGGGAAGCTTGTGTCGGTGTTCTGGTGAGTGGAGCTGTATTTCTTCTCTCTGGAGTGCAATGAAATGTCCAGTAATGAGTTATGGGATGTCTATGGTTTTCGGGTGACTTTGGGCTGCCTGTATCTTGGAGCTCAGGGCTGTGTTCCTTGCTGCTGGAGAATTTGCTTGGTATGTCTTGCCCTGAAACTTGTTTTGCTTGTTCAGTCGCACTGAGGGGAGGTAGGGAGGGATGCTGCAAATAACACTGGCGTGTGCTCGCAGTGCCTCAGTCACACTGGGTCTGCCCCCAGTTCATGGCGCGTGTAGCCTCTCTGCCCACGCTGCTCAGGCTCTAGGTTGCTCTGCCGCGAACCATCCGCGGCCCGCCCTGGGCTGCCTGTACTTCCCAGGTCCAAGCCGCTCAGGTTCAGGCACTCAGGTAGTCCTCAGAGGCGCAGACTCTCAGTTGGGCCTGCGTTTTGTGCCCTTCCCAGATCCGAGCAGCTCAGGTGATAAGGTGTTTTGCGCGCCCGATTGCTGTGACTTATCGCCTCCCCGCTGCTCGGTTATCTAGTTGTGTACCGGCACATCTTCTCAGGCAGATGTTGACCGTCCAGACCTCCAAGAAGTTTTAGTTAGCAAAGAAGCCTGCTTACAGTTTTATAGATAATGTCTCTCTGGGGCTGCGATTGTCCCTTCCGGCTCTGGCTGCCTATCACCGGAAGGGGATGGTCTGCCGCCGGCTATCTCTGTTCAGTCCTTTATTCCGTGCGCGGGCCTGGCGGTGTCATAGGTTAGGGCTGGCTTTTCGCGTGGTAGATATCCCACAGTCTGGTTTGCTAGCCCAAATTATTTCGCTCAGATAGTGCTCGGGGTATTCAGGCCAGATTCTTGCTTTGCAGCCCGCGCCGCGCCTCCCTGCCCAGCCCCCGCTTGCTAATGGCGTATGCAGGCGTCTGCGCTGCTTCTCCGCTGGGGAAGTTACCGTAGGGCTCGCAATGTGCGGGTTTTAATTATTTATTTTTCCTCCCTGTTATGTTGCCCTATGTGCTTCCAAGGCTCGGCGCAGATTCGGCAGTGAGAAGGTTTCCTGGTGTTTGGAAACTTCTCTCTTTTTAAGACTCCCTTCCCGGGACGGAACTCCGTCCCTCCCTCTTTTGTCCCTTTTTTTGTCTTTTATATTTTTCCCTACCTCCTTTCGAAGACTTGGGTTGCTTTTCTGGGTGCCTGATGTCCTCTGCCGGCTTTCAGAAGTTGTTTTGTGGAATTTACTCGGCGTTTAAATGTTCTTTTGATGAATTTGTGGGGGAGAAAGTGTTCTCCCCGTCCTACTCCTCCGCCATCTTAGCTCCTCCTCTCACCACCTTCATTTCTTAAGCAAAAAATCTTTTTTTAATTCATTTTTTAATTTAGGCTGTGTTGGTCTTCATCGGTGTGCTGTGTGGGCTTTCTCTAGTTGTGGCAAGTGGAGGTTACTCTCTAGTTGCAGTAGGCAGGCCTCTCATTGCAGTGGCTTCTCTTACTGTGGAGCACGGGCTCTAGGGCACAGCAGCTTTGGTAGTTGGGGCACGTGGACTCAGCAGTTGCAGTTCCCAGGCTCTAGAGCACAGGCTAGTTGTGGTGCACGGGCTTAGTTGCGCCAAGACATGTGGGATCTTCCTGGCTGAGACACCAAGGAAGCCCTCTTAAGCTAAAAATCTTAAACATTTTTTTTCTCTATATTCCTTATATTCTTAATCACCACGATCTGCTTCTCCTTCCGTAGTGTGTCTGTTTCTTTTCTTTATTCCAGCTGCCTCCACTCTTGCTTAAATCCCTCACCACACATGCCCAGAGCTGTGCAGCAGCTTCTGCCCATCCCAGTTCTATGTATGTCCTTCAATCTGCCATACATGTCACTGTGTTAGGTTAAGGTCAGCTCTGAGAACAATGATGTAAACCCTTCCAGTAGGAGCATCTAAAAGTATGGCCTATTGTTCTTTGTATTCCTCCAAGGCAGACAAGAAAACTATGCTGCATTACTCCAGAATCTATATTACAAAGTTCAGAATTTTCTGCATGGTTTTTAAGGTTCATCATAATTCAACCCATAGATTAAACTTTATTTCTAATTACTAATTACTTTTACAAATAGCTGTGAAAAGAAGAGAAGTGAAAAGCAAAGGAGAAAAGGAAAGATATACCCATTTGAATGCAGAGTTCCAAATAGCAAGGAGAGATAAGAAAGCCTTCCTCAGTGATCAGTGCAAAGAAACAGGAAAACAATAGGATGGGAAAGACTAGCGACCTTCAAGAAAATTAGAGATACCAAGGGAACATTTCATCCAAAGATGGGCTCAATAAGGACAGAAATGGTATGGACCTAACAGAAGCAGAAGATATTAAGAAGAGGTGGCAAGAAAACACAGAAGAACTGTACAAAAAAGATCTTCATGACCCAGATAATCACGATGGCGTGATCACTTACCTAGAGCCAGACATCCTGGAATGTGAAGTCAAGTGGGCCGTAGGAAGCATCACTATGAACAAAGCTAGTGGAGGTGATGGAATTCCAGTTGAGCTATTTCAAATCCTGAAGGATGATGCTGTGAAAGTGCTGCACTCAATATGCCAGCAAATTTGGAAAACTCAGCAGTGGCCACAGGACTGGAAAAGGTCAGTTTTCATTCCAATCCCAAAGAAAGGCAATGACAAAGAATGCTCAAACTACCCCACAATTGCACTCATCTCACATGCTAGTAAAGTAATGCTCAAAATTCTCCAAGCCAGGCTTCAGCAATACCATGAACTTCTAGATGTTCAAGCTGGTTTTAGAAAAGGCAGAGGAACCAGAGATCAAATTGCCAGCATTCACTGGATCATCGAAAAAGCAAGAGAGTTCCAGAAAAACATCTATGTCTGCTTTATTGACTATGCCAAAGCCTTTGACTGTGTGGATCACAACAAACTGTGGAAAATTCTGAAAGAGATGGGAATACCAGACCACCTGACCTGCCTCTTGAGAAATCTGTATGCAGGTCAGGAAGCAACAGTTAGGACTGGACATGGAACAACAGACTGGTTCCAAATAGGAAAAGGAGTACGTCAAGGCTGTATATTGTCACCCTGCTTATTTAACTTATATGCAGAGTACATCATGAGAAATGCTGGGCTGAAAGAAGCACAAGCTGGAATCAAGATTGCCGGGAGAAATATCAATAACCTCAGATATGCAGATGATACCACCCTTATGGCAGAAAGTGAAGAGGAACTCAAAAGCCTCTTGATGAAAGTGAAAGAGGAGAGTGAAAAAGTTGGCTTAAAGCTCAACATTCAGAAAACTAAGATCATGGCATCCCATCCCATCACTGCATGGCAAATGGATGGGGAAACAGTGGAAATAGTGTCAGACTTTATTTTTCTGGGCTCCAAAATCACTGCAGATGGTGACTGCAGTCATGAAATTAAGACGCTTACTCCTTGGAAGGAAAGTTATGACCAACCTAGACAGCATATTAAAAAGCAGAGACATTACTTTGCCAACAAAGGTCCATCTAGTCAAGGCTAGGGTTTTTCCAGTAGTCATGTATGGATGTGAGAGTTGGACTATAAAGAAAGCTGAGTGCCAAACAATTGATGCTTTTGAACTGTGATGCTGGAGAAGACTCTTGAGAGTCCCTTGGACTGCAAGGAGATCCAACCAGTCCATCCTAAAGGAGATCAGTCCTGGGTGTTCACTGGAAGGACTGATGTTGAAGCTGAAACTCCAATACTTTTGCCACCTGATGCAAAGAGTGGACTAATTTGAAAAGACCTTGATGCTGAGAAAGATTGAAGGCAGGAGGAGAAGGGGATGACAGTGGATGAGATGGTTGCATGGCATCACCGACTCAATGGACATGAGTTTGAGCAAGCTCCAGGAATTGGTGATGGACAGGAAGGCCTGGCATGCTGTGGTCCATGGGATTGCAAATAGTTGGACATGACTGAGTGACTGAACTGAATTACTCTTTATCATCACCAAATTTCCTCAAGCCAGGAAATTTCTCCTTAGTGTTGCCTAAATACCCTCCAGACAAAGGTCCGTATAGTCAAGGCTATGGTTTTTCCAGTAGTCATGTATGGAGGTGACAGTTGGATCATAAAGAAAGCTGAGCACTGAAGAATTGATGCTTTTGAACTGTAGTGTTGGAGAAGACTCTTGAGAGTCCCTTGGACTGCAAGGGGATCCAACCAGTCCATCCTAAAGGAAGTCAGCCCTGAATATTCATTGGAAGGACTGATGTTGAAGCTGAAGCTCCAATACTTTGGCCACATGATGTGAACAACTGACTCATTGGAAAAGACCCTGATGCTGGAAAAGATTGAAAGCAGGAGAAGAAGGGGATGACAGAGGATGAGATGGTTGGATGGCATCACCAACTCAATGGACATGAGTTTGAGCAAACTCTGGGAGTTGGTGATGGACAGGGAGGCCTGGCATGCTGCAGTCCATGGGATCACAAAGAATCAGACTGAGCTACTGAACTGAAATACCCTCCACCCAGTCTTCCCTCTGGGCTTTTTCTCATGGTGTCTACAAATTCCTAGCCTGATGTACCCTCCTCACTCTCTCTACCCTCCTCACTCTTTACCACTATCCTATAAGGCACCCACAAATTTGCCCTCTCAGTCTTCCCTGACTACTCCAGCCCACTGACAAATTGCCTGCACTCCAATTACACTTTATTGTGCCACCTAATTTTCCTTGTTACGCTTGGTTTTGTTTGGGAAATCAAACTGTAAGCTCTTGAAATCAAAGGCAATGTCCTTTAATTCTTTTGAATCCCTACAGTACCATGGTGCCAAGCATTTAACAATCACTTGATAAGTGGTTGATTTATTTTAGCGACTTTATAGTTCATTACCAGGGTTACAGTCACTGATAAAACATGGTGAAGAAAGAGTAAAACTAATCATTAAAAATAATTATTTGGAGTAACTGTGGTTTTCTGTTTTCCTTTCTAGGTCTTTTTTTTTTTTTTTTTTTAATATTAAAGAGTCCCATGGTTACTATTCAGCTTTGTAATCATTTACTTATCTTTGCAGACCAATAGAATCTTAACAATTGCTATGCTTCTCTTTAGTTACCACTCATTCAGCTGAGCAATGTTATACCTTCTTAGGAAGCATTAGCTTAAACACCTAAGATTAATCAGTTTTTCTCTCCCCTTTAATTCTAATTCCTCTTTCATTTTGGTGTTCACTTATACATCTCCCATTCTTTATCTCTGGGAATTGCAGTAGCTATGCAATATGACCTTGTTTTATTTTCTGCTTGTTTCCCATTCTCTTAATTCTAAATAAGAATATATTCACTGTTTCTATATGGTTTCTAGGTTTGATAGAAAACTAGTATTTCACTACTGAAATAGGGAGTTACCTAGGAACAAAGCCATTCATTTTTGCAAAGAGCAGTCTCAAGACTTTCTCCTTCTGCTCCCAGGTCAAATCTCCAATATCCACATTTCCTTGAATATCTGTCCTAAAGAATTTCAAAGAAAAAAATGGAAAAAAGTATGATCAAAGGAAGCATCTCTTTTTAAAAAATATATAAAATATGTAAACATGAAAAAAGAACATTTCCAAATCATAACTGAATATTACGATGTTTCCAAATGTAATGACTACAAAGCAAACTATGTCTCGGAGGAGGCGATGGCACCCCACTCCAGTACTCCTGCCTGGAAACTCCCATGGACAGAGGAGCCTGGTAGGCTGCAGTCCATGGGGTCTCGAACAGTCGGACACAACTGAGCGACTTCACTTTCACTTTTCACTTTTCACTTTCATGCATTGGAGAAGGAAATGGCAACCCACTCCAGTATTCTTGCCTGGAGAATCCCAGAGATGGGGGAGCCTGGTGGGCTGCCACCTATGGGGTCACACAGAGTCGGACACGACTGAAGTGACTTAGCATGCTAGCCAATTTGAAGTTTTACATAGTAATTAAAATGAAATAAAAACTGTAACAACATGAAAAAAATCTGTGCCCAAAGGTTAAGCAAATAAACAGAATAGAAAGTTGTGAGGCAAAATTATGTATCCAGATAATTATGTATCCACAAAGACAAAAGAAGTAAGAAAAAATAGTTGTTTGGTGCAATTACGGATAAATTCCTTTTAGCATGTCTTTAGTATTAGATATTTTGCTATGAAAATAGAGTGATGAGAGGTAAATATATAAAATAACATGTAACTTATCTAGTTTACTTCTTACCTCCAAATAAGGGTATAGCTAAGCTTTCCAGGCATGTATTTATCTATACTATAACTTTTCTAAAGGATTTATAGTCTACTTGCTATTTACAAAAGTTGGCTAACATATAGATACAGTATAGATGTAGAATGTAAAAAACATTTGCATATATGTCAATTGGGTTAGTTTAGATTTTGCCTTGTGATCACCATATACTTTGTCCTTCCCAATCTGCCTCTTCAGCAGATACTGTAATATTTTAACTACAATTTCTGCTTTCCTGGTAGATGCAATAGAACACTAGGGTTAAGGTGATTAATTGCTCAGAAGGCAGAATAGGAAGAGTCCAGTTTCTGCAATAATAATGTGGAGAGTCATTTTATGTACCTTCCTCTGAAAACTTATATACCACTTAATATACAGTAGATTTAAAAAATGAAAAGAAACTGCCTTATATATGGTGGGGACTCAACTTGCTTGATATATTTAAAAAAATAGAAAAAATTACAGTGAACCTCTGGTAGTAGTTATTATAATAAGTCTATTATTATAATAGAGTAATAGTGTTATTAATAGACTTCCAAATATGGCAAGAAGATAAAAAAATTATAGTATGGACATTTTTGAAGAAGAGTAACTGGCCATGTTCAACCTTCCCAACAGCTATATAATTTAAAAGAACTTTCATATTAGCCCATTAAAAAATAATTTAAAACAGAAAATACATTTGGAAGCCCCTCTTAATAAGATACTAAGTGCATGGTAGTAGGGATTTTTTAAAATTTCTTAAGGCCCTTGAAGAATCTAATTGCATAGGGATATAAAACAATTTTTTCAGAGTAATATTTAAAATGTACTATAATCCATGGTTTATAGGGTGAAAGTATTCAAACAGATATTCATGCTAACAGGAAATAATTAATTATTGTATATAGCCTGTGCGTGTTAGTCACTCAGTCATGTCCAACTCTTTGTGGCCCTATGGACTATAGCCCGCCAAGCTCCTCTGTCCATGGAATTCTCCAGGCAAGAATACTAGAACGGGTTGCCATTTCCTTCTCCAGGGGTATATAGTCTGCAACTGTCTGCCTTCATCATGGTGGCAGCAGATCTCTTCAGTGTACTTTAGACACTTGTAGGGACTTTCGGTTATGACAGAGTTATGTTGATTTTTTAAATTAGAGGTTTGGTTAGATATTATTACCTATGAATTTCATCTCAGAATAGTAAGGGGAATATTACAAAATATTTGTGAAAGTATGTTTATCAAAAATGTTTAACCTGAATCTAATCAAACCTTTGAAACAAATTTACAGGAAATGGAAGAAAGGAACGTGTTAAAAGATATTACAGTGACATTCAAAATGGAACAAACAATCCCTCTGACAAGTCTCTGTCATACAAAACAGAGAGACAATCTACTAAGAAGACCCCACACATTATGCTAAGCATGGGGTTACAAAGATGAGTAAGACAGTTTCTCTTCTCAAGTAACTTACTGAGTAATCTATTTAATACTTAGATACTGTCAAACTGAACTTGTCAGGATTTTTATTTCTCTAAAGAGCAAAAAAAAAAAAAAAGAAGTACAAAAGACAAAATATTAAAGCATCATTAGTACCATTTATCAGCCTCCATAAGATCCTGATTCACGCTATTGGTGCTATGTTCTCTGCCATCAAACGTTCGGATTTTGGGATATTCCATTCTTCCTACACATGCCTCTCTCATTTTAAGATTGAAAGCAGTTTGTGCTACCTGTTTATAATGCTTTCTGCTAAATAGGATCTGTTTCTTTACTTGGTGTAGAGCATCTAAAAAGAATCTTTCCACTTCTGTTCTCTCATCTAGTATGTTCTTGGCCAGCTTCTTTATTCGATTCATTTCCTTGTCCTTCATCTGAAGAAGTTGCTGCAGCTTGAAAATTTCAACCTGACCTGCTTGGTTCTCTACCATTGCCTGTTGCTGCAGTTTTAAAACTTCAGTCTCAAACTCTTTGGTCATGCAAACCAGAGCATTCTCCAGGCTTACTACCTTCTTCTGAAGAGTTTGGATTTGTAATTTCTGCTGGGTAAGTTGCATTATCTTTTCTTTAACCAATAGATCATTGATCTCCTAAAACAGAAAGATGAGGGAGGTGTGAGTTTTTTTTTTAATTAATTTCAGACGTAAAATTTACTCACTAATTTCCATTACTTTAAGAGGTTTGAGTTTGAGGCCAGGTTGCAATGGTGATATTTTTGCTCTTCTGTGCATAAAGAGTAAGAAACATCAAGAGTCCTTTTCTGGACTTAACAAAGACCACAAATTTTACTAATCAAGGCATTTTCCTTCTTCTAAAATTATGAAAGCTTCAGTATTTTATATTATCAAAAGAATATCCCAATAAGACTATACAGTAAAATTACTATAGTAATTTAACAACTACATACTGCCAACTGTGGCAATCTGCTAGTTGCCTGTCCCAGTGTCCATTTTCCACTTTATACTTCATAATAAAGCCCTAATTTTATTCAGAAAAGCACTAAGCGCAGATGAAAACTCCCAGTTTCCCTAGTAGTTCAGCAAAGCCATGTGACTAAGCTCTGATGAAACATTTCGCTGCAAGTGGAAATGTATATAGCACTTTCAGGAAGACCTCTGAAGGGAGGAGCATACTGTCTTCCTTCTTGTTCTTCTCCCTTCCTGTTGTGAGAGCTCCAGCAGCTGTTGGGGGCCATGGGGTGACTCTGTGGAGATAAGCCACGTGCTGCAGAACAAAGTTAAGGAACCCAAGTGTCTGCTAACTTTGTGGCATTCCAGCTCTGGACTGCTTACCTCCAGACTTCCTTTAGGGAGAGAATACACCCTTACATGGGGAAACCACTGTAGTCACAGCTGAGAACCTATTCCTAAGTGATTCAGGGACCAACTCTAAGCAACATAAAATGAATACAAATGTATTAGAGCACAGGAGTTACATTTATGTTTCAGAGATATTCTTTATAAAGCCAAATCTAAAGTTTCTTATAAATTATTCAGTAATTAACTTCTCAGGTAAGAAAAATACATCAACCAGACAGAAGAAAAATGGCCCTATTGTCCTTATATATCATTACTATACTCAGTTCTCACTATTCACCAAACAAACAAGTTGAAAACAAACAAGAAAGTTTAAATGAGAATGGGAACCTTTTGCTGTGAAAGGAAAGTCTGAGTCTCTTGCAACTTCTGGGAGTTTTTTTGTAGAGCATCAGCTTCCTTCAGATGGTATGCGAGAGCTTTCTGGAGATAAATATTCTCTTTAAAAACACTTCTTCCAGCGTTGTTCAATTGCCTAAAAGACCCCAAAACACAGACCTAAGTTTTAAATATTACCAAAGTAGATCAGTGACTACTTTATCCCCTAACATTAATAGTAATGATCATTGGGAATTCCCTAGCAGTTCAGTGATTAGAACTCAGAGCTTTCACTGCCATGGCCCAGGTTCACTCCCTGGTCAGGGAACTAAGATCCTGTAAGGCACGTGGGCAACAAAAAATAATAATAATAAATAATAATGACCAACACTTATTTAGCTTATGGTGGGTACTCTATACTTGGGTGGGGGTCTTAAAACTAAGTTCTCACCAATGGAAAAGTAAAGAGTGATATGTTACTTCCAGTCCAAGGCAGTTAAGGGCAGGTATGTGTTTCCCATACTCTCTCTTTGTCCATGTGACTGGACATAAAGAACAAAATGGAAGCAGCCCAGGCTCCTGAACCACCCCTGGAGTACAGTTGTCAGACCCACATTAGATTAGAAATAAACCATTGAAACCTGGGGGGCTTCCCAGGTGGCACAGTGGCAAAGAATCTGCCTGCCAATGCAGGAGACACAAGAGACTCAGGTTTGATCCCTGGGTCAGGAAGATCCCCTGGAGTAGGAAATGGCAACCCACTCCAGTAGTTGTGCCTGGAAAATTCCTTGGAAAGAGGAGCCTGGCTGGCTATAGTTCATGGGGTTGTAAAGAATCGGACACAACTGAGCGACTGAACACATTAACACATTAAGACCTAGTTTATGCATTAACACAACACAGTTACTTATATAACTAATATACCTATCCACTAATTATTAATATCCACTATTATAATATATTATATATAACTATTAATATCCACTAATATACCTCATGATAACCATGCACAGTTGGCATTATTAATACCATTTTTAGATGAAGAAATTTCAAAAAATTTAAGAAATCTTCCTACAGTCAATTAGTATACATGTTGAGAACTAAAGTGTAACTTCAAAGCCCAAGTTTTCTCCCCCACACTCTGCTGCTACAAAGAGGATGGGAGGAAAAGGGGTGGAGACACAGAGAGAAGGAAAGTAAACTAGAAAATATGAAGGGAGCAAACCTGGAGAGAAGAGGGTAGAAAACATAATAAGAACAAAAAAGACTAGCAAAGAGGTGAGAGAGGCTACTAGAAAGAAAAAGGAGGCAGTGGTCTCTTACACAACAGCTTCATGGTGGGCTCTGTCTGCCAGCATTATTATCTTCTTTTCAGCCTCTTTTTCTAGTCTATGCTAAAAGAAAATAGGCTCTTTTAATACAGTTATATCTAGATTATGCTTCTATCCCACTCCCAGGTTATTCAGTACACAAACCAGAAACTGAGAGCCACTTTTTAAAGCAAATCCTTTTATATAAACCTGACATGAGTACTTATTTGCCTCACCCTCACTTCCCTACATGCCCAGCAATTTGTGAAAAAATCTATTTAATTCTTTCCTAAGGATGAAAAATTAAAAAATTAAAAGAATTAAAGAAAAACCATGGGGACTCAGAAGATTCTGTAGAGGAGAAGTGTTCCAAAGCACTTCTCATAATGTGGAGAATTAACTCTAGATGCACAGAGAAATGTGGAAACTTGTGATGCTAAAGAATACTTCTGAGCCCCTTTTATTAACATCCTTAGTTAACGTGACCAAGGGAGGCCTTCACATGAGCCACAGGAACCTCTCCAAGCCCACCTCCCCACGGAAAGTGGCACCTGCAGCCTTAGTTCCACCAGGGGACACCAAGCTGGGGTGAGGGGCACTGTGTCCTGAAGTCTTCCTTGCTCAGATGACAGTCCCTCTTGAAGATTTCAAGAATGTCTAACTAAGGCTGAGATAATCTGCGGTAGATAATCTTCTTATAATAAAATGCCCAAATGAAAAGTTATGCCTCAGAATACATATAAATACACTTATTTTGTTCTAGTACACACAATATTTACTAATTAATGCAAATATGTTGTACCTTTTCTTCAAAAAACTTGCCTTCCAGTCTTCTAAGTGTCTCCTGATGTTTCCGCTCTGTGTTCCTTAAATCCTCCTTTAGCTAAAATTAAAATAACCAAAAAAAACAAAGACTGGTCAGTAGGAAATGGGGTGGATTGGGGTATGCTGTGGCTGCTGCTCAGTCGCGTCTGACTATGCGACCACTTGGACTGTAGCCCACCAGGCTCCACTGTCCACAGGATTCTCCAGGCCAGAATACTGGAGGGGGTTGCCATTTCCTTCTCCAAGGGATCTTCCCAACCCAGGGATTGAACCCACTTCTGCATCTCCTGCATTGGCAGGTATCTTCTTTACCACTGAGCCACCTGGGAAGCCCCAGATTGGGGCATATCCCTGGAACATTCTCAATCAAGAAACATTCTCTGTCACACATTACCTCTTAATCTTAACACACAGAAAAACCTCATGCCCTCCCTCCGAGTACCATATTTCTCATAAATATTTATATATTGGGAAGATCCCCTGGAGAAGGAAAAGGCTATACCCACTCCGGTATTCAGGCCTGGAGAATTCCATGGACTGTATAGTCCATGGGGTTGCAAAGAGTCGGACACGACTAGGCGACTTACACTTTCACTTACAAGATTAGTACTGAGTTTCTAAAAAGCTTTTCATGAATAACAGTTCTCAGAACATTCAAATAAGTTATTATAATACTCATCCCCACCAAATATCTTCATTTTAAACACATGAACTCACAGAATCATAATTTTCAGAGTTGGAAGGAATCTTAGGAGTCAGACTATACAAATCTCCCACTTAACAGGAATCTTTACTATGAGAAAAATATCTAGAGACAGAAGTACCAATAATTCAAATCACATTAATTTCCTAGGCTGCCCTTTAAGAGTTCTCATTTTTAGAAAATTCTTTCTAGTATAAATATAAAAAGTATCTCCCTATGATTCTCATAGATGGATCCTTCTATCCTCTAAAACTACATAGACTAAAAAGAACAGAAAATTCTTCTAGGCAAAAGAAAAAAAAAATTGAGCTAAATAACCCTGATTCTGAAGGCTATATTTATTGGTAAGAACCAATCAGATGAAATAGGTATGCTCAATCTAACATTCATGCCACAAAAAAAAGCAATAGAGAAGGACTTTCCATCAGACAGACCCAAGGTTCAACTGTTACCTCTCTCACCAGCTGTTCTAGCAAATCATTATCTTCTCTAAGTCTCAGGTCTCCAGGGTAGAAAGATAATAATAGAAGCTATCTCATAGAGACATGGCAAGGATTAAATAACAAATAATACACATAAAATACTTAGAATAGTAATAATCATTTAATACAGAGGTTAGTTGTTGTTGTTCATCACTAAGTTGTGTTTGACTCTTTGCGACCCCATGAACTGCAGCTTCACTGTCCTTCACCATCTCCCATAGCTTGCTCAAACTCATGTCCATTGAGGCAGTGATACTATCCATATCCATCTCATCCTCTGTCGCCCCCTTCTGCTCTTGCCCTCAGTCTTTCCCAGCATCTGAATCTCTTCCAACTGGTACGCTCTTTGCATCAGGTGACCAAAGTATTGGAGCTTAAGCTTCAGCATCAGTCCTTCCAATGAATATTCAGGGTTGATTTCTTTTAGGATTGACTGGTTTGATCTCCTTGCTGTCCAAGGGACTCTCAAGAGTCTTCTCCAGTACCACAGTTTGAAAGCATCAGTTCTTCTGCACTCAGCCTTCTTTATGGTCCAACCCTCACATCTGTACATGACCACTGGAAAAACCAAAGCTTTGACTAAACAGACCTTTGTCGGCAAAGTGATGTCTCTGCTTTTCAATATATTGTCTGTGTTTGTCACAGCTTTTCCTCCAAGGAACAAGCATCTTTTAATTTTGTGGCTGCAGTCCCCGTCCACAGTGATTCTGGAGCCCAAGAAATGAAATCTGACACTGTTTCCACTTTTTCCCCATCTATTTGCCATGAAGTGATGGGACTGGGTGCCATGATCTTCGTTTTTTGAATGTAGAGTTTTAAGCCAGCATTTTTATTCTCCTCTTTCGCCTTCATCAAGAGGCTCTTTAGTTCCTCCTCACTTTCTGCTATTAAAGTGGTATCATCTGCATATCTGAGGTTATTGATATTTGTCCCGGAAATCTTGATTCCAGCTTGTGAGTCATCCAGCCCAGCATTTCATATGAAATACTCTGCATGTAAGTTAAAAAAGCAGGGTGACAGTAACTCAGCTGGAATTTCATCACCTCCACTAGCTTTGTTCTTAGTGATGCTTCTTAAGGCCCACTTGACTTCACACTCCAGGATGTTTGGTTCTAGGTCAGTGACCTACCATAATGGTTATCTAGGTCATTAAGAGCTTTTTTGTATAGTTCTGTGTATTCTTGCCACCTCTTCTTAATCTCTTCTGCTTCTGTTAGGTCCTTGCTGTTTTTGTCCTTTACTATGCCTATCTTTGAATAAAATGTTCCCTTGATACCTCCAATTTTCTTAGAGACCTCTAGTCTTTCCATTCTATTGTTTTCCTCTATTTCTTTGCATTGTTCACTTAAGACAGCTTATTTTAATCTCTCCTTGCTATTCTCTGGAACTCTGCATTCAGTTGGGTATATTTTTCCCTTTCTCCTTTGTCTTTCACTTCTCTTATCTCAGCTATTTGTAAGGCCTCCTCAGACAAACACCTTACCTTCTTGCATTTCTTTTTGGGGATGGTTTTGGTCACCACCTCCTGTATAATGTTACAAACCTCTGTCCATAGTTCTTCAGGCACTCTATGTCTATCAGATCTGGTCCCTTTAATCTATTCATCACCTCCTATATAATCATAAGGGATTTGATTTAGGTCGTACCTGAATGGCCTAGTGGTTTTCCCTACTTTCTTCAATTTGAGTCTGAATTTTACAATAAAGAGCTGATGATCTGAGCCACAGTCAGCTCCAGGTCTTGTTTTTCCTGACTGTACAGAGCTTCTCCATCTTCAGCTACAAAGAATGTAATCAATCAGATTTCAGTATTAACCATCTGGTGATGTCCATGTGTAGAGTCGTCTCTTGTGTTGTTGGAAGAGGGTGTTTGCTATGACCAGTGTGTTCTCTTGGCAAAACTCTGTTAGCCTTTGCCCTACTTCACTTTGTACTCCAAGGCCAAACTTGCCTGTTACTCTGGGAATCTCTTGACTTCCTACTTTTGCATTCCAGTTCCCTAGGATGAAAAGGACATCTTTTTTTGGTGTTAGTTCTAGGAGGTCTTGTGGGTTTTCAGAGAATCATTATTATTGTTTCTAATATTGTCCTTCCTTATACTTAACAATTTTCCTTACTATGATCTCTGTCGTAACAGTATTAAATCTCCATTTGATCCATATCATATGATCTTTCAGATATTCTTCTTTCTTCTTGTATTTTTTATACATTTATAAAAGGCCTCATACTGTGAAAGACTTTCAGAATTACTGTCAATATATAAATGTGTGGAGAAGTCTACTATCTAAGTAGGGTAGGGTGCAGTAAACCTTTCATTTGCCATTGGACTCCCCCCAAATCTGTAAATTAATAAAGAAATCTTTTGAAAGATGATTAGGCAATGCATATCAAAAACCTTAAAATTCATGTTGTAATTTAATCTATAAATTTCACTGTAACTTCCAAGAAGTTATCCTAAAAACCAATTAAAAATATAGAAAAATACTTTGTTATTCAGATGTTCCTTGGTTTATAATAGTGAAAAATTAGAAAAACAATCCAAATGTCCAACAAGGAACCAATTGATAAATCATGGTATATCTACCCAATGGAAATCCATGCATCCAGTCAAAAGGTGTTATAGAAAAATGCATAATAGCATTGAAAAATGTTCACAATATGTAAGTGAAGAAATAAGGTTAATGCTCCTTTTGTTAATCAGGTAGATGGAAATTACTTTTTCTTTAAATTTATGCTTTGAATACATTTGGCAATCTAAAGTTAATTAGCCTCTTTTAAATGTGTATATTGAATCGTATATGCACAGTATAATTTTCTTCCCTTGAGTCGTGAGCCCCACACCTGCCTTAATTCTTCCATATTTGGGATTCCACAGAACCACCTTATGATTCACATTAGCAAGGATCTTTTATTTTTGAATTTTAAGTTTTCCTGGCCCACCAACCCTCTTTCGAAAGGTCCAAAATCCATTTCTCCACTAGGTGGCAACATTGTTCTTTAAAAAAAAAAAAAATTCACACCAAGGCCCAATCGAATATGAACAACTAGTTCTTCATTCACTTTGATTCAGAATGTATACCTACACTTCAGGATGGCTATTTTGAGAGTTCCTGAAAAGTTAAGGAACTTAACTTGGTTCGATTTTATAAAACTAGATATTCTTTCTAGAAAACTTTGCAGCTTTATCGAGGAGTGAGTGAATGAAAGTCGCTCAGTAGTGTCTGACTTTTTGCAAGTGGACTATACAGTCCATGAAATTCTCCAGGCCAGAATACTGGAGTGGGTAGCCTTTCTCTTCTCCAGGGGATCTTCCTAACCCATTGTTGACAAATGTATGCTATTTCAAGTATACAGCACAATGATTTGATATACATATACATTGTGAAAGGATTCTTCCCATCTAGTTAGTAGAAAACTTGGTATTTCTTCAATTACATTTTAAATGAAAGACCCACTTAGTATTCAACATAGATTTATTGAGCATTACTCTGTATCTTGTACTTCAATAAATACAAAGCACAGTACTGTTCATGCCTCAAAAAATTTACCATCTAGCAGGGGAGATAAGACAAATGATAACTATAATATCAAGATAGATTGGACTAAGTGGTATAAAAGAAATACAAAATACTATGTGCTGTGCTTATTCGCTCAGTCATGCCTGACGCTTTTTGACCCCATGGACTATAGCCGGCCAGGCTCCTCTGTCCATGGGGATTCTCCAGGCAAGAATACTGGAGTGGGTTGCCATGCCTTTCTCCAGGGGATCTTCCCAGCCTAGGGATCAAACCCAGGTCTCCCGCATTGCAGGCAGACATGGAAACACACAAAAAATCACTTTTTTGCTAATCTTTTTAATTTTTTTCTTTTTTATAGCTTAATTTAAATATAATTGACATATAAACAGTATGTACATTTAAGCTGTACAATCTGCTAATTTGATACACTATATTGCAAAATGAATACTACTGTAGTATTAGTTAACACCTCCATCATGTCACAATACTACCAGTACTTTTTTTGTGGTGAGAATTCTTAAGATCTACTCTCTTAGAAAGTTTCAAGTATATAATACAGTATTATTAGTTAGGGTCAATATATTATACTTTAGATTCCTAAAAACTTGTCAGTCTTATAACTGAAAGTTTGTACCCTTTGACCAACATCTCCCCATTTCTCCTTCCCCTCCCCTCCAGCACAAGTAACCACTCTGAGTTCAGTTTTTTTCTTTTTTTTTTTTTTTGGCCGCATTGTGGCTTTGTTGAAATTGGCCATAGTATAAGTATTTATAACCAAGGAAATCAGTAAATGTTACAAATAAGAATTTTTTTTTTTTTTGCAAAGAGCTACACACCACTGTTAATTCCATGTGACATATACTATTTTAAGCACTGGTGGCTCAGACAGTAAAAAGTCTGCCTGCAGTGCAGGAGACCTAGGTTTGATCCCTGGGTCGGGAAGATCCTCTGGAGAAGGAAATGCAACCCACTCCGGTAGTCTTGCCTGGAAAATCCCATGGGTGGAGGAACAGTCCATAGGGTTGCAAAGAGTCAGACATGACTGACCGACTTCACTTTACATATATGAACTCATTTAATCCTTACAACAATGCTATGAGCCAGTAACTCTTACCACCCCCAATTTTTACAGATGAGGAAACCTAAGTATAGAGAAGGTAACTTGCCCAAACCTCAAAGCTGATTTCAGCTACTTGTGTCCAGCCCTCATCTATGCCATTTATTGCATTGTCATTAATGCAATAAAACTATATTCTGAACTGAGGGAACAGAAAGAGTATGCAATGTCAGAGAAACTTTCTGAAAGTACTCAGGTTTCCTCACTCCATCCACCCCTACCCAGTGTGTCTTAAAATTTTCTGAAGTTATCATTCATCAGTCTATATATATTTTCTTTTAGGACTTTGCTACTTTGCCACTACTGTTTTCTACAGCCGTAGTAATTCCAAAGGTTTAACTGGTGATAAATGCAAGAGGGTGTATTGCCTAAGATCTGGTGAATTCACAAAGAAATCAATGCTTAAAAAAACAAAAGTCTATTAAGACTTTCTGCATTCAGTCCTACACTGATATATCTTCCCTGTTTTTCTCAGATAATCTCTAGAATGTCAAAGGGAATCCTTTACCATCTCACAGGAGTCAATGTCTATGAAGGCCTTTGCAGACATAAATAGTTAATTCTAATGTCTTCTTTTTAAAGAAAGAAAGAATGAAAGAAACTTACATCATCTAATTCTTTCTCCACTTGGATTTTTCTCTTCTGGAATTGTTTTATTGTTTTGAGCTCTGTCTGAATCATGCCAATTTCTTTGGCCTTTTGATGGAACTGTCCCTCCAGCTCACTTACTTGCATAGTAAATTTTCGTTCCTGTATTAACAACAAAACAACAAAAAAGGTAAATGACTTAGGAAAAAGAACAGAGGTCACACAAAGTCCTGTTGCATTTGAAGCCTTAAGCCATTTTTCTTTCTTCTTTGAAGAAAAAGCTCCCTTTTTACCTTCACATAAAGTTTTAATTTTTATTAAAAGAGACCAAGTACCTTGAATAAGGAGAAAATTCTAAAATGACCTGATTGTGTATAGAAAAGTAGATATTATTTAAAAGAGGTATGAGAAGATTGCATGCCTGCTCAGGTGCTTCAGTTGTGTCTGACTCTGTGTGACCCTATGGACTATAGCCCGCCAGGCTCCTCTGTCCATGGAATTCTCCAGGCAAGAATACTGGAGTAGGTTGCCATGCCCTTCTCCAGGGGCTCTCTGCAACCCAGGGATCGAACCCACATCTCTTATGTCTCCTCCATTGGCAGGTGGGTTCTTTACCACTAACACCACCTGGGAAATCCTCATGAGAAGACTAAACAAATCTTTAATCTATAAGAGAGATAAATAACATCCCTGATCCTAAATTAAAATCAGTAAGCAAAGAGACAAGGAGAGGGCCAATATCTCTTAAATAAATAGAGAAGATGGTGAGAGAAAGAGGAAGGAAGGGGGAAGACAGAGGAAAAGGAAAAAGAGAGATGAGGAGAAAAGGAAGAGGAGAAAGGGAAGAAGAGAGAGTAAAGAGAAAAAAAAGGGGGGAGGGAAATGGAGGAGAAAAAGGGCCAATAACACAACTAACAAATGAAAAGAGCTATCAAAGTGCAAAAGACACTTAACCACATGAAAAAAATGCTCAATCTAGCTCAGAATAAGAGAAATGCAAATTGAAATACAATAAAATATCATTTCTTACCTATCATGTTGACAGAAACCCATTTTGACAATATACTCTGGTATATTGTCCCATTATATATTCCCAATGTATAAACCCATTTTGACTATATACTCTGGTATATTCTGTCCATGGAGACATGGACAGGAGTTACATTTCTCAGAATAGACTGTGTTTGATAGATTTTACTTTGGAAACACATAAATATTTTACATAATTGCTGCTGCTGTTTAGTTGCTCAGTCATGTCCAACTCTTTTATGACCTCATGGTAACCCACCAGGCTCCTCTGACCATGGAATTTACCAGGCAAGAATACTAGAGTGGGTTGCCATTCCCTTCTCCAGGGGATCTTCCTGACCCAGGGATCAAACTGGTGTCTCCTACTTGGCAGGTGGATTCTCTACCACGGAATCACCAGGGAAGACTATTTTACATAATTATAATTATATAGTTATATCATTTCACATTAATTTCTTAAAGCAACTCCTAAAAAAAGCAAAATGTATTGCTGAGTTGGTGGCATAACCTTACAGAAAGGAATTATTTCAAATTGTTTTTAGACCTTGTTAATTTGATCAGAAGCAACAGTTAGAACTGGATATGGAACAACTGACTGGTTCCAAATCGGGAAAGCAGTACATCAAGGCTGTATATTGTTACCTTGCTTATTAAATTTTTATGCAGAGTACATCATGAGAAATTCTGGACTGGATGAAGCACAAGCTGGAAGCAAGACTGCCAGGAGAAATATCAACCTCAGATACGTAGATGACACCACCCTTATGGCAGAAAGCAAAGAGGAACTGAAGAGCCTCTTGATGAAAGTGAAAGAGTGAAAAAGTTGGCTTAAAACAACATTCAGAAAACTAAGATCATGGGATCTGGTCCTATCACTTCATGGCAAATAGATGGGGAAACAGTGGAAACAGTGACAAACTTTATTTTGGGGGGCTCCAAAATCACTGCAGATGGTGACTGCAGCCATGAAATTAAAAGATGCTTGCTCCTTGGAAGAAAAGTTATGACCAACCTAGACAGCTTATTAAAAAGCAGAGACATTCTTTTACCAACAAAGGTCCATCTAGTCAAAGCTATGGTTTTACCAGTAGTCATGTATGGATGTGACAGGTGGACTATAAAGAAAGCTGAGCGCAGAAGAATTGATGCTTTTGAACTATGGTATTGGAGAAGACTTTTGAGAGTCCCTTGGACAGCACGGAGATCCAACCAGTCCATCCTAAAGGAAATCAGTCCTGAATATTCATTGGAAGGACTGATGCTGAAGCTGAAACTTCAATATCTGGCTACCTGATGTGAAGATTTGAAAAGATCCTGATGCTGGAAAAGATTGAAGGTGGGAGGAGAAGGGGACGACAGAGGATGAGATGGTTGGATGGCATCACCGACTCAATGGCCATGAGTTTGAGTAAACTCTGGGAATTGGTGATGGACAGGGAGGCCTGGTGTGCTGCAGTCCATGGGGTCACAAAGAGTTGGACACGACAGAGCAACTGAACTAAACTGAACTGAATTTGACTATTGATCACTATTGGTATATATCCTAATGGGAAAAGTCCCCCCCGCCAACTCAAATCCTAAACTGTATCCACCAGTTTATGTGGGTAGTAGTATTGATATTAGTATTCTGTGCCTTTGATGTATTGAGGTTTGAAGAAAATACACAGTTACATTGGTATCATTAAGAACCAGGATTTTGGGTGAGGGAGAAAGAAGACACAGATAGGGTTAAGTAAAAATCCTGTACTCTTGCATCTGAATTTAAAGTATTAGCATGAGCTCATGATATATTTTAATCTTCAAAAAATATGTTTCCCAGCGCTGTCCACTGAAAAGCCCTAGAGCTCAAGATCAGAGAACTACTCAAGATCAAGAACTACTACGAGATGATTTTCGACAATAACATAATTTCATGTTATTTTTGAGCATCTGTACAATCAAATGTATGAGCTTTAAGATCACTGAGTTCTCAAGAGGACTTAACTTATTCTCGTGTCTTAAATATCTGAACTTGCCAGAAACCTGACCACCAATAAGTGAGGCATCAGTGTACATACCAATTTTTCCTTCTCCTCTTGGGCTTTTTCCTTTGTTTCATTCAATTGCTGTTTCAGTTTTTCAATCTGTAGAAAATGAAAATAAAGAGGAAGGTAAAGAAATTTCTCTGTATACTAACTTAATTACATAGCCCAGTTTTCATGTGCTATTAAAACCAGTAGGGAGTACTTCCCTGGTAGTCCAGTGGTTAAGACTGTATATTCCTAGTGCAGGGAGCATGGGTTCAATTCCTGGTTAGGGAACTAAGATCCCACACGCTGCACGGCACAGCCAATAGAACAGAACAGAATGGAATAAAATAAACCAGTAGTGTTGGAGAGGTGGAGTAAGGTGGGAAGATGAGAGAAGAGGACATTATTTATACTGTTAACTTGCTATTGCCAGTTTCCAAAATTCGGCTATCATCATAATTGCCTGGGTAACGTGTATGGTTAAAAAATTTTTTTAAATTTACCATCTTAACCATTTTTAATTCACATTGTTAGGCAGCAGATCTCTGGAACTTTTTCACCTTACAAAACTGAAACTCCATGTTTATGAGATACTAACTCCTTCTCCTCCCTCCCCCAGCCTTTCTACATTGTTTGTATGATTTTGACTACTTCAGGTATGTCCACAGAAGAAAAACCACACAACCTAAAAGTTGTGAGTGAAGTTTTATTCCAGGATTATACTGAGGGTTATAGCCTGGGAAACAGCCTCTCAGAAAGCTCTGAGGAACTGCTCAGAAGGGTTAAGAGAACAGGCAGAATATATAGCAGATTCTTGCTGGAAAAAACATGTAGTCAGACATCAGAATGTTACTAGTAATCACAAGGAAAAGGTATTTTGAGTTAATGATTTTAGTGCTTTTCTGTGTCAGGGAAGATGTAAAGACCTGGGCTTGCTGAAATTATTCCTTAGATATGTATGTTAATTATCTAGGGCCAAGTATCCAAAGCTCAGAATGCTTCCTGTTTTGCTCCAGCCTGAATTTCCTCCCCTCAGGACGCATTGTGGAAGGAGGCAGGTGGCAGGCGAGGGTCGGGGGCTGCAATGGCTGATGGCTTGATCCTTGTAGAACTGGAATGGTGGGTGACATTCTTTGTTTATTGGAATGTGGGGCAACACTCCCAGTCCATAGATACTTCATATGAGTAGAATCAGACAGTATTTGTCCTTTTGTAACTGGCTTATTTCACTTAGCATAATGGCCTTGAGGTTCATTCATGTTGTAGCACACAACAGGATTTCCTTCCCTTTTAGAGCTACATAATATTCTTGTATTTGTATACCACACTTTCTTTATTCACTCATCAACCAACAGACATTTGGGTTGTTTCCACTTCTCGACTATATGAACAGGGTTTCACGAACACTGGGTGTGCAGTTACCTCGTCAAGATCTTGCTTTACATTCCCTTGGAAATTCCCACTCCAAAGTGGGATTGTTGCATCTTATGATAATTCTATTTTTAATTTTTCGATGAATCTCTGTACTGTTTTCCATAACGGCTATACCATTTCACATTGCCACCAAATTGCACAAGGATTCCAATTTCTCTACATCCTCACCAACACTTGCTATCTTCTGTTCTTCTGACAGTAGCCATCTTAATAAGTGTGAAGTGATAACTTGGAATTTTGATTTGCATTTCTCTTAAATGAGTAGATTTTTAAAGGAAAGTTTCAAGGAGAGTACAAAGAATTCTCATGTACTGTTCACTCAATTTTGCCACATTTGTTTTCCCTTTATGATAGGTCTATTACATATATACATGTGTATATATACATACATATACATATACATATATATATATATATATATATATATATATATATATGCGGGGAGCTGCCTGTGAGAATGGGGTCCTTTGTCTGAAGGACACAGCTCTGGGAGCTGCCTCAGTCCTTGAGGGTTTGCTTGCAAACATAGCTCTCTGTCCCGCCACCCCAGAGATTAGGCGCTTATTTACTGCAGGCACCTGGAGTTCTGTGCAAACTTCTCACGCACAGAGAAATGTTATCTGGTGTAAGAAATAATAACAGGGAGCCATTCCCATGCTCTCAAGATTTCTTGTGACTGTTTGTAAGATGTATAGGCCAACTAAGAAAAAATGTCAACTGTCTTGTCTTTCTCACGCTTTTCTGTATAAATATGAGATGTTGAATAAAGTTGGTGTCAGACTGCGTCCCTTCGTGGTGACGTGTCTGAACCTCTCGACCCCATCTTTGTAGTCTCTTGCTTTAGTTTCTTTCTTAGCCCCGCCGTGCACATTCTTGGGACCTGATCGACTTTGCCGGCTGGCTCCGGCAGTGGCGCCCGAACCAGGGACTCGAGAATCGGAGTGCGACGACGGCCGCTGCCCGCCAAGATTGAGGTAAGTAAAGAGGAATTCCTAAGTAATTAAAAGTAAAGGGCAGGGAGGGTGATTGTCGAGAGTAATAAATCATGGGACAAGGCAATAGCCGCCAGTTATTTGTACATATGTTGAAAACTATGTTAAAAGGTAGGGGAATTCATGTAAATAAGTTACAGCTAGAAAAGTTTTTACTTTTTATAGAAGAGGTTTGTCCTTGGTTTCCAGAGGAAGGAACAGTTAGTCTGGAAACTTGGAAAAAGGTAGGAAAACAATTGCAGACATATTATTCCTTACATGGTCCCAATCGTGTTCCTGTGGATGCTTTTTCTTTGTGGACTCTCATAAGAGACTGCCTGGATCCTGAACATGAGGGACATAAAATTCAAACGGCTCTCAGGGATTCCACAGGACCCGAAGTTACAGAGCCTTCTGCCCCTCCACCTGAGCCGCTTTATGCTGTGCCTGAGGGAACAGCTTATAAGGCTGGAGGGAGTGATGATGTGTTAAGCTCTGATGAACAGAAAGAGTTAAATGAACAAGCGGCTCAGTACCATAGAGAGGATATGCCTTGGGAGATGATGGTTAACATGGAATCCCCCTCGGGAAAAGGGGAATTAAAGCATTCAGGGCTTTCTGAAGAACAGCTGGAGAATTTAATTCAGAAGATTGTTATAGCAGTAAAAAAGGATGCACAGGGAGACTCCCACTCCAGCCAGCCTGCGCCTCCAGCATATCCTCCCTCGCTTCTTGCTGGACTCGATCCACCTCCGCCTTTCGTAGAACCGCGAGAGCTTATATCTATCCCTGCTTCTTTGCCCGGTGAAAACATAAAAATTAAAAGTGAGATATTATTATCTCCTCTTCAACAAGCAATTAAGCGAGCTAATGAAGAAGGAGAACATATTCCCGGGTTTTCAGGAATCTATCCAGTGTTTGAAAATGCTCAACATTAGAGGTATTATGAGCCGCTGCCCTTTAAGCAACTGAAAGAGTTAAAAATGGCTTGTGCACAATATGGCCCGACTGCGCCGTTTACTCAGGCTATTATAGAGGCTTTAGGAAATCAAAATCTGCCACCTAATGATTGGAAACAGGTTGCTCAAGCTTGTTTATCTGGAGGAGATTATTTCCTATGGAAATCTGAGTTTGCTGAGCAATGTGGGATCACAGCCGATATCAATCGGCGACAGGGACTGAACACCACTTATGAAATGATGGTGGGAGAGGGAGAATATCGAGACACTAATAGTCAACTTAATTATTTACCTGGAGCCTACCCTCAGATTAGTGCTGCGGCTCTACAAGCATGGAAAAAGCTTCCAAATTCTGATAAAAAGACTGAAGATTTATCTAAAATTCGCCAGGGGCCAGATGAGCCATATCAGGATTTTGTTGCCCGCCTGCTTGAGGCAATCGGTAAAATGAAAGGGGATGAGCAGGCGGGGATGGTGTTGACTAAACAGCTTGCTTATGAGAATGCCAATTCGGCTTGTCAAGCTGCCCTGAGACCTTACAGGAAAAAGGGAGGCTTATCTGACTATATACGGATTTGTGCTGATATCGGCCCTTCATAGTTCAAGGCATAACTTTGGCCGCGGCATTACAAGGAAAGACAGTCAAAGAAGTACTGTATCAACAACAAAAGCGGGATAAAACTAGTGGTCGGCTTCGAATCCCTGGCTCTGGCTGCTTTTCTTGTGGCCAGATGGGTCATCAGGCCGCCCACTGCCCGCAGAAGCAGGCCCGGAGACCTGCTCAAACCCCTAACCTTTGTCCTAGGTGTAAGAAAGGCAGACACTGGGCAAGGGATTGCCATTCTAAAACTGACTTACAGGGAAAGCCACTTCCTCCGGTCTCGGGAAACTGGGTGAGGGGCCAGCCCCAGGCCCCGAAACAATGTTATGGGGCAATGCAAAATCTGACCAAATTGGAGACACTTCAAGGCCAAAACGCAGAACTTTTACCGAGTTGTTCAGAGCAACTGCAGGGAGTGCAGGATTGGACCTCAGTTCCTCCACCTACACAGTATTAACTCCAGAAATGGGCATGCAGGCTTTGCCAACTGGAATTTTTGGCCCTCTTCCGAAGAACACTGTGGGCCTCCTATTGGGGAGAAGCAGTACTACGATGAAAGGTTTATTAGTAGCCCCTGGAGTCATAGACTCTGATTATATGGGTGAAATAAAAATTATGGCCCATTCACCACAGGGCATAACAGTAATACAATCTGGCCAACGTGTTGCTCAATTAATTCTACTTCCTATAATTCCAGTTGGAAAAGCCATTAGGCAAGAACGAGGATCCCGAGGTTTCGGGTCTTCAGACGCTTATTGGATTCAGGCCATTAATAAGCAACGCCCTGAGCTTCTACTGTATATTCAAGAAAAGCCTTTTAAAGGTATTTTGGATACTGGTGCAGATGTTTCTGTTATATCTCAAAAACATTGGCCTGATGAATGGCCTAAGCAGGTTGTAATTTCTACTTTGCAAGGCATTGGGCAATCACATGACCCAGAACAGAGTTCAACCTTTTTAAAATGGAGGGACGAAGAAGGACATGAAGGACATTTTCAACCTTATGTTTTGCCAGGACTGCCGGTTAATCTATGGGGGAGAGATGTTATGATGAATATGGGGGTATATCTTTATAGTCCAGATAAAAAGATTAGTAATCAATTGTTAGACCAAGGCCTTTTGCCCCATCAGGGGTTGGGGATAAATTCACAAGGGCCTTTACAACCCCTGATCCCTGCAGTTAAGAATGATAGAAAAGGTATAGGATGTTTTTAGGAGGGGTCATTGATCGTCCTGCAATCCATGCTAATCCGATAAAATGGAAGTCTGATGATCCAGTATGGGTTGATCAGTGGCCCCTATCAATAGAAAAAATCACGGCTGCCAATCAGCTTGTGCAGGAACAGCTTGCTCTCGGCCATATTACCCCCTCAAATTCACCTTGGAATTCACCTATTTTTGTCATTAAAAAGAAAACAGGTAAATGGAGGCTATTACAAGATTTACGAAAGGTTAATGAAACAATGGAATTGATGGGCCCCCTTCAGCCGGGGTTGCCTACCCCCATGGCCATTCCAAAAGATACTTACAAAATTATTATTGACTTAAAAGACTGCTTTTATTACTATTCCCCTTGCCACTAATGACTGTCAAAGATTTGCTTTTAGTGTCCCTTCTACAAATTATAAAGAACCTATGAAAAGATATCAGTGGCAAGTTTTACCTCAGGGAATGGCTAATAGTCCTACTCTCTGTCAGAAATTTGTTGCTCAAGCTTTAAAAACCACTAGGTCCTTGTATTCCCAAGTATATATTATTCATTATATGGATGATATTCTTTTGGCATATGAAGATGAGGAGTTGCTATTAAGAACATTCGCTTATATGCAAACTGCATTACAGGATTATGGTTTGATTATTGCAACAGAAAAGGTGCAACGCTTCCCCCTCTATTCTTATTTGGGTTTTTTTCTGGAACAAGAATGGTTTCGAGCTCAGAAGATAGAAATTCGTAAAGATAATTTGGTTACCTTGAATGATTTCCAAAAACTGTTAGGAGATATTAATTGGATAAGACCTTACTTGAAGCTAACTACAGGGGAAATGAAGCCTCTTTTTGATATTCTGAGGGGTGATCCTGATCCAACTTCCCCCCGAACTCTGACTCTGGAGGGAAGGCAAGGCTTAGATAAAGTTGAACAGACCCTGTCTAAACAACAAGCTACTTATTGTGACTATACTCAAGAATGGGGTTTATATATTCTTCCTACTAAACATGCTCCTACAGCAGTCTTATTCCAAGGATTGCCTTTAAGATGGCTTCACTTGCCTGCCTCTCCCTCTCGGGTATTAACCCCCTATTATGATTTGGTTGCTGCCCTAATAGCTCTTGGGTGGTCAGAATCCACTGTATATCTAGGAAGAGACCCACATTTTATATGTGTTCCATTTTCTAAAATTCAGCAGGGCTGGCTGTTTCAGTTTAGCGACAATTGGGTTATTGCCTTAGCTGGTTTTAGTGGACGGCTTGATAATCATTATCCCTCAGATAAAATTTTGCAATTTGCTCATTATCACCAATTTCTCTTCCTAAAAATCGTTGTTTCTCAGCCCCTTGCCGAAGCCCTAACTGTATTTACTGATGGCTCTTCTAATGGAATAGCTAGTTTGATTATACAGGACAATACTACCACCTGGCATACTAATTATAAGTCTGCTCAAGAAGTAGAACTATTTGCCATTTTTCAGGCTTTATTACAAATTTCTGCTCCATTTAATTTATATTCTGACAGTCAATATATCATAAGAGCCTTAAACACTATTGAGACTGTTCCATTTATTGGTACCCTGAATTCTACTATCCAAACTCTTTTTCGTGATATACAACATTTAATTTGCTCCAGAGTTAATAAATGCTATTTTGGTCATATTCGTGCTCACTCTGGACTTCCTGGACCTTTAGCACGAGGCAATGCTTTGGCTGATGAAGCTACACGTATGATATTTCCTTCACTGGAACAAATGGCAAAAACTTCCCACAGCTTACACCATCAAAACAGCAATAGCTTAAGACTTCAATTTGGCATTACTCGAGAAGCTGCCAGACAGATTGTTAAGCAATGTCAAACATGTCCTCAATTTTTTAGCGTCCCCCACTATGGAGTTAATCCTCGAGGATTGTTGCCAAACGATATATGGCAAGTGGATGTTACCCATATTCCTGAATTTGGTAAACAAAAATTTGTTCGTGTTACTATTGACACCTTCTCTGGCTTTTTACATGCCTCTCTACAATCCGGAGAAGCTAGCAAACATTGTATAGCTCATTGCATTAAATGTTTTGCTGTTATGGGAACCCCTAAAACCATAAAAACAGACAATGGTCCAGGATACACTGGAAAAAATTTTCAATTATTTTGTACGCAATTGTCTATCTCACATAAAACAGGTATCCCTTATAATCCTCAAGGTCAAGGAATTATTGAATGGGCACATCAAACTCTCAAACATCAATTGCAAAAACTAAAGAAGGGGGAATTGTATCCCAATACCCCCTCCAACTCTCTAAACTATGTTTTATTTGTTCTAAATTTTTTACAATTGGATATAAGTGGCCGTTCAGCAGCACAGCGATTTTGGAACTTTGATGCACAAACAATAAGACCTAAAGTCTTTTGGAAAGACCCACTTGTGGGAAAATGGTATGGACCAGATCCAGTACTAATCTGGGGACGAGGGCATGTTTGTGTTTTCCCACAGGATGCCGAAGCGCCGCGCTGGCTGCCGGAAAGGTTGGTACGCACGGCAGAGACAGTCTCTAGCAAACCAGATGAGGAGATTGACAATTCAAGAGCATGATGAATTACCATCTCGGCAACAACTTCAGGCATCGATGCGAGAGGCACAGAATCGTGTTGTGGTGCAGGGCGATCCGATATCGCCTTTAAGCTTCCTGATAACCTTATTAATTATCTTAAATCAGATTAACACTGCACACTCTGAAGAATATTCAAATGCTTACTGGGCTTATTTTCCTGACCCTCCCCTTCTCCAACCTGTGGGCTGGGAGGGTCAGTCCATTCCCATATACACTAATAAAACTGTTTTATTTTTTGCACCTTGTTTAATTAAAAAACTGATTGATGATCTATGAATCATAAAGGCTTCCATCTATGGAAATGGTCTGCGGTTAAAGGAACATAAGCGTGCGCCTATATAAAAAGAAAGGGGGAGATGCGAGGAGCTGCCCGTGAGAACGGGGTCCTTTGTCTGAAGGACACAGCTCTGGGAGCTGCCTCAGTCCTTAAGGGTTTGCTTGCAAACATAGCTCTCTGTCCCGCCACCCCAGAGATTAGGCGCTTATTTACTGCAGACACCTGGAGTTCTGTGCAAACTTCTCACGCACAGAGAAATGTTATCTGGTGTAAGAAATAATAACAGGGAGCCATTCCCATGCTCTCAAGATTTCTTGTAACTGTTTGTAAGATGTATAGGCCAACTAAGAAAAAATGTCAACTGTCTTGTCTTTCTCACGCTTTTCTGTTTAAATATGAGATGTTGAATAAAGTTGGTGTCAGACTGCGTCCCTTCGTGGTGACGTGTCTGAACCTCTTGATCCCATCTTTGTAGTCTCTTGCTTTAGTTTCTTTCTTAGCCCCGCTGTGCACGTTCTCGGGACCTGATCGACTTTGCCGGCTGGCTCCGGCGTATATATATATATGATGTAGACTTTTGAAGCTGTTTCTTCTGGAGAATGTGAGAATAAGTTTAGGACATCATACTCCTGTATTAAATATTTCATTATGTGTTTCCTAAGAAAAAGAACAATCTCTTAGAAGTATAGTACAATGATTAAAATAGGGAAATTTAACATTGATAAAATACTATTATTTAATCTATAGTCCATATTCAAATTTAGCATCAACTGTACCAATGATGTCCTTTCACTGTAACTGTTCTTTTTCTGGTCTAGGATATAATCCCTGACTATGATTGTCATATATTCTAGTTTTAAACAGGAGCCATTTCTCAGTCTTTGTCTTTTATGACACCAGCGTTTTTGAAGAATACTGGCCAGGGCTGGAGTTGTCTGATGTTTCTTCACCAGAAGATTCAGGTTGTGGCTTTTCAGCAAGCATACACTGCTTAAGTGATGATGTATCCTTGTCACTGCATCACAGCACGAGGTGACTGACATTAAGTGTAATCAACTGGTTAAGACTGTGTCTGCCAGGTTTCTCCAGTTGAAAGTTACAATTTTTCCTTTTATAATTACTAATAAATTTGGAGGACTATATTTTAGGACTATGCAAATATCTTTTTGCTCATTAAACTTTCACCCACTAGTTTTAGCATCCACTCTTGTTCTTGACTGAATCAATTATTACTCTGACGCCAAATGGTGATTTTTCTTATTGCATCATTCCTTGGAAATTTAATAACTTACTACATTCCACTTTAAGGAAAAGCATTCTATTCTCCCATATTTATTAAGGTATGTATTTATCAGTTGTATATACTCATGAACTCATTTTATTCAATAAGCTATAACTGATTACTGTCATTTATTTTGACTGTCCCAGATTTGGCCAGTGGGAGCCCCTTCAAGTTACCCTCTGTGTCCTTTAATTTTTTGTTACTTATTTCCTGTCACAATAAGATATTCAAGTTCATCTCTTACTCTCCTCGCTCCAGTCTTATAATCAATCATTTCTCCAAGCATGCTGGCATGTTTTAGTAGGAAATCTGACTAGCTTTTTGTTGTTGCTGTTGTTCAGTCACTAAATCACGTCCAAATCTTTGAGACCCTACGGACTGCAGCATGCCAGTCTTCCCTGTCCTTCACTATTTCCCAGAGTTTGTTCAAACTCGTGTCCATTGATTCTGTGATGCCATTCAACCATATTATTTTCTTTCTTCTGCCTTCAATCTTTCCCAGCATCAGGGTCTTTTCCAATGAGTCAGCTCTTCACTTCAGGTGGCCAAAGTACTGTAGCTTTTTAAGCTAAACATTCCTTAACATGGTTAAAAAATCAGAGGATACAGAAGTGAAATATTGTTGTAAATAATCTTAGAATAGCTCAAGGGAAACCTAAAAATGTTTTAAAAGAAATACAGACAGACCTAAGTCATGTAGAACAGGTGTAAAATAGATTTATTTTGTGCTGACTGAACAAAGCCTTCAATACAAAAACCATAAGGGAAATCTCCTAATTCTATCTAAAATATGATAGTTTTTAACACACATTTCACTTCTAATATTTCTATAATTAACATGAAGACTGTAAAAAGTTTACATAAAGTTTAAGCAAATAATGCATTTCTAGGATATAGTAGCATGTATGGAGTAACAAAATTATAAGAGAGCTAGTTAACCAGGGTATATTGAATAATTTATTTTACTTCTTCCTCCCAAAGAAGTTTCTTTGGTTTTAATGAGTATCCATGTCTATGAGAAAATTATGTATTTGCTACAGTCAGATGCTGGCCTATGATACATGGAGGCAGATGAAAATCAGGAAATACAAGTGATACTGATAAAGGCAGACCAATATCAATTAGCTAATGCAGTCCACAAATCTTTTATACAATGAATTTTGAAAATTATTTGCATGGCTGGCCTAAAGGCTTATTTTAGAATAATAATTTATAGCAGATAATTTTGATAATGCATGCTATTATCAAAGAGTAATTTTAAAAATGGAAGTTGCCTAGGAAAGAAGGTTAAAAAAAAATACTGTACCAAAAAATTACTTTAATAAAACATAAAATCCACACAAGTGTTCAGTTGTCTGATTTCTCTAATATGCTTCCAGATCATCTTGAACTTAAGTTTTGATTGCTAACTTTTTCAAAGCATCAGTGGAATCACAACCCATTCATTCATGCATGCATGCAAAAATATTTTAATAAGTGCCTACTATGTGTATTTGTATTTTTACTATTTATTATAGTAAAAATACAAAAAACATACATGGGAATGAAACATGATACAAATTTCCTTAGGTCACCATGGGACACAAAGAGGCAGCTAGGAAAGAGATGAATTTAAGTCACACCTAAATTCACACGTTAACACCCACTAGCTGTGAGACTCTGGCAAGCTACCTGCCCTGAGAGTCAATTTCTTTATCTGTAAAATGGGAATGACAATTTGTGGCTACAGTGGGTTATTAAAAGGACTAAATGAGATAGCAGAGGTAAAGTATCCAACATGGTGCCTGGCACAAACAGGAGTCCCAAAATGTTAGTTCCTTTCCTTTTTTCCACAGATCTAAAATGATAGCTCTATGCCCAACATTTCAACAAGGTTCAGTAAGATAAAGATTCAACAGGTCCAACAGAAGACAGTCAGTTTGCTAGATTCATAACCATGTGATCATGGATTATCAATAAATTGCTTTATAGATTATTACTCATAGTTATCAATATCAAAATATATATATATATATATATATATATATATCATACACCATGCTCTTGTTCTTAAAGTTGATCATAATGTTCCATTAGCATCATCTTTGTTTCAGCCAAGAAAACATGGGATAAGAATGAAAATAAAAGGCAATTCTGACTGTAAAGCCGTTCTGAAATAACATGTTGCTTCAAAGGAGAGTTAAAAGTCAACTGAAATGTCTTAACTGTGGGATGAGGTTTCAAGGAATTAAAATACTGGAAATACATAGCCACAGCAGTATAACAAAAGAGATAGTTACTAAGGCTTGGGAGGGTATCTACCTACCTACCAGATTATCTTTCTCCTGATCCTGTTTCTTCAGATAGTTCAATACAGACATTGTGTCTTTCTCCATTTTATACTGCTGTCTCTTTAACTCTTCATTACATCTTGCCAGTCTCCGGGAAGTATCACGATACTCAATCCTAGAAAGTTCTGTGACTTCCAGCCTGGCCTCCCAAAGGGAGGCATTGGCCTTGGCTCTCTCCAAAACAGACTCCTCAAGTTTTATGATCTTCCTGCACAGGAAGAGGACATCAAGAGCATATAACTATTTCTCTACTTTATTAGTATTACACCTTTCTCTATATTATAATTTATTTTGCTTGGCATTTGCCTGGCACATATGAGCAAATATTGTTGGATGAATGAGTTAGTAAGAAATATATATGGTCTATTGCCCTCAGTGTTTCATTGTTGATATGTGCACTGTAGATGAATGGGCAAAAATAGAAAACATATGCTAGTGAGTTCTAGGAATGTGACAAGCCATTGGCACTTCCAGAAAATGCAAGACTAAACATGCAGTTATTTTTTTTAATCACACTGTAGAATACTTATATTAATACTCTAGGGGGGAAATTGCAAATAAATTTGTATATTGGGCTGTTATCTTAGGAAGAAGAAAAAGAATATTCCAAAATGATAGTAGTGGTTATCTTTGGATAATGGGATTACAGGTGGTTTTGTTCTGTTTGACTCACCAGGTTTCCTAAACTCTCTGTACTGAGCAGGCATTACTCTCTTAAACAAATTACTTTATAAACTTTACAAGGATCCCTTGTGGTCCCATATATAGTGCTGTTGGACAAGATGTATGATTCCAATGTGTCTAGGAACGACTAGGGTCATCCAATAAATGTAGTAGCAATCTAGCAGCAACTCCAAACCTGTGAAGGTTTAATGCCAGAGCAATCTTACCCACTTCAGAAATTCTCATCATTTGGGGAAATCTGAATACTCAAATCCTTTATGTTTCCTTCGAACCAAAAGGAATCCTTGAAAAGGCCCAAGGAATTACTTCCATCACCCAGACATCCTTCAGGATGTTTAAGTGCCTCTCAACCACACAGCTGAGATCGATCAGGTTACAGGCAAAAAATAACGAACCCAGAGCACTACAGCACAGTTCTTGCCGGGACCGGGGTGGGGTGGGGGGAAAAGATCCAAGTTGAAGCCTACAGGAGCAGACATCTTAATTTGTTTAACAAATATTAAGCTTCTTCTATGGTTCCGACTCTCTTCCAGGTGCTGGAGATAAGGTGAATAACGCTTAGTGCCTATTCTAGAGCATCTTTGGGTCTTGAGGATTTCCCAGCTACTAATATTCTGAGCCACATGATTATCTGGAGTGGGGCTGGAGGTTGTTAATGTGCACTGTAGGATATTTAACAGTATCTTTGGTCTGATAGCTCAGGTGGTAAAGAATCGCCAGGAATGCAGGACACGCGGTTCGATTCCTGGGTCAGGAAGATCCGCTGGAGAAGGGATCTTCTCCACTCCAGTATTCTGGCCTGGAGAATTCCATACTCTATCATCCATGGGGTCGCAAAGAGTGGGATACGACTGAGCGACTTTCACTCGGTCTCTTATCCACTAGAGGTCCCCCGATGTGACAATCAAAAATGTCTCCTTGACAAACGTCCTCAGGGAGTCAAAAATTACCCCCCTCCCCAGCTAAAAATCACTGGTGGCGAACAGTGCTGTCCAATAGAATTTTCTGTGATGTTAATGCTATCTAGACGGTCCAATACAGTCACCACTAGCCACACAGGCCTACTGAGTACACGCAATGTAGCCGGTACAAACGAGGATCTGAATTTTTAGTTTAATTTTAACGAATCTTAATAGCCATACATGACCGGTGACGACACTATTGGGCAGCACAGGTCTAGAGGATCTCCGACCTTCAATTCCAGTGTCAGAACTAACCCTTCCTCCTCACTTTTAGTTCTTTTCCCCTCCACTAGCACTTATTTCATTCGGTCCTCAGTCAGTCAGTTCAGTCGCTCAGTCGTATCCGACTCTTTGCGACCCCGTGGACTGCAGCACGCCAGGCCTCCCTGTGCATCACCGACTCCCGGAGTTTACTCAAACTCACGGCCATTGAGTCGGTGATGCCATCCAACCATCTCATCCTCTGTCGCCCCCTTCTTCTCCCGCCTCAACCTTTCCCAGCATCAGGGTCTTTTCAAATGACTCAGTTCGGTCCTATGTTACTTCTATTCTTGGGGAATTTATCTACCTCCTCGTTAGTACACTCCACATAGGCAGGGGCTGTGTCTAAAAGATTTGAGGGTCCCAAATCTCAACACTCCGGTCTTAGTTGAAGCAGTGGGGGGTATGGCATGCCTTTGGGGAATTTCTGAGCAACGGAGCCGTCCTTCTTAGAAGCTGGGAGAGCAAGGGAAGGGTCCGGGAGGAAAGCGGGGAAAGGGCGCCAGTTGGCCGGCGCCTGCGAATCTCCGGAGGGCAGGCCCTGGAGCAGGGACCCCAGCGTGGCTTCCCCTTACTTCTTCTTCTTGTCTTTATCTTTGCCTTTGTCTTTGCCTTTCCCTTTCTTTTTGTCCTTCCCCTTAGCCGGCATCCTGGCTTCTCCCGGGGCACAGCAGCCGTGGTCTTGTCTCCGCGCCGCCCAGGCCCGGCTTCGTCTCCAAGGACACCACCAAGCCGCGCAGGTAACGATCAGCTCCAGCGGTTGCCGGCGCGCAGAGAGCGCACGCGCCCGTGACGTAGCTCCTCCCCTGCCCCACCCCTGCCCCGCCCACCGGGGCCCAGTCCACTGGCCGGGCGCGGGGGGGCGGGGCGGAGACCGGCTGAGGGCGGCGGGTAGCCGCGCCGTGGCGGCGCGCGCCCGGTGAGTGTGCGAGCGCGGGCGCGCCGGTGCATGACTGGGGTCCGGGCTGGGCGGGAGAGGAGGCCGGAGCCGGCCAGCCACTGGCCAGCGGCGGCGGCGCGACCGTAGGGGCGCTCTCCCCTGAGGAGGCTGGATCCGCCGCTCCCCGTTCTTCGGAGCGTTGCCTCCGCCGGGTTCACAGCGTTTCGCGTCTTGCCCGCGCGTCCTCTCCTTCCCTCGCGCCGCAGCCAGCGTGGCCGTGGCCGCCCAGCTCTCGTCCCGGCTCCGCCCCTCCCGAGGCCACCCGGGCTCTTGGTTTCCTTCTCCCTCTCCTGGCTCCTAACCCTTGCTGGTTCTGTAAGGGATGGCGCAGCCAGCGGGCTTCCCAGGCTAAACATGTTTTGATGAGGCGGTTGAGGACTTGTCCTAGGGTGGTGGGTGGTTTGGAGGGTAAGGCGGGCGGCGCGCGGGTGTCGGGGAGCCTGGGGGTCGGAGAGGCTCCGGGGCCTCGTTGAGAGTCCTTGGAGAGGAGTATCCCAGTGTCAGGTCCCGTTCTGTCCTGTCGCTGCCGTCCCCAGATTCCCATTTGGTAATAACCTGCGCGTGCTGCCCTTCCTTTTCCGCGAGTCGCGTGAAGTTGAAAGCTCAGGCCTTTTGCTGTGTTGTTTTTGTTTTGGTGTCGTCACCTCCCCCCCGCCCCAACCAACCCCGCGCACACCTGTGAAAAGGAGTAGTTCTCAAAAGGATGGTTCGTGTTTTTTCAGAGGAGGAGCTCTGTGATCATGCCTTCTTCATTCAATGAGTTTGTCCGTGAGTCATCGAGGAAGACAGGGAATTCTGGGGGCTGAGACAACAGTTAGGAAACTTGCGATTGAAGCTCTGCTGTGCATTAGTCTCCCTTTCAAGTTGAATGTAAAAATTTCCTTTAAAACTTCATTGTGCATCTTCTCCATTTCTCTAAGGAGAACTTAATCCCTGCAACCTTTCTAGATGTCTCTGATTCAAACCTTCCACTTCCCCCGCTTTTTTTCCCAGCGATGTCGTTGATGTTTCTGAATTGAGTGGTTAAGAGGGAACTTGCTGATTGTTAATATTAATAAGCACTGAAAATCTTAGCCATGCCATCTGCTGGCATGATAGTGGCTTACTCTATTCCTGGTGCTTCCCCCTCGCCCCCATTTGCATGTCACACTTCCGTGGGTCCATGATGGAACTACCATACATTGAAGAGGTTTATTCTGATATAGAATCTACAAAGTTATGATTGATTTTATATGTCTGCGTATTAAGTCGCTTCAGTCGTGTCCAACTCTTTGCAGTCCCGTGGACTGTAGCCGGCCAGGCTCCTCTGTCCATGGGATTTTCCAGGCAAGAATACTGGAGTGAGTGCCCTTCTCCAGGGGATCTTCCCGACCCAGGGATGGAACCCACCTTCTTTAATGTCTCCTGCATTGGCAGGCGAGTTCTTTACCAATTTCTTTACCACTTGATATGTCCAGGGTTCTGAAAATTACCCTACTGATAACTTGCAGAAAAGAGTGTAGGATATCTCCTATTAGAGGCTTTATATTTAGAATTCATTCTAAAAAATTGGCTACTGTGAACCTGAAAGTCAGTCCAAGTCATCTGTTGTGTGTAGACTAATTTATAAACACGAAAACTTGACTGTAGTAAGGTTATTTCTTAATATATGTGCATAATAACTTTAGTTGCATGTACTTCTTAGTTATTTTATCATACAAAATATTTTTTATTGACTTTAAGTTTGTAGTTAAAACTGTTGTGACTTGAATATGGGTGGCTAAGAGAAATGCCCAGATTCACACCGTAGTAGAGGTAGTTCTAGAATCTACAGTCTTCTGAACCTCCACATTCTCTGCCAAAGAACTAGATGTTATTATTCAATCATCCATTTGTAAAAGTAGGAAGTTGCTATTTAGCAGTTCATCTGGTAGCGTTTCCTTTCATACATTCTTGTAGTTTTACTATGAGGTTTATTTCATTGAGTAAATTTGCTTTGTTTTATTGTTTAGAATGCTAATGCTTTTAAAACTTGGGATAAGCACTTGGTATTTTTTTGACTTGGTTTTGTAATTCTTTTTTTTTTTTCTTTTTCCGCCCAGTGTGCATAGTTCCTGGTTAACATAGAAATGCAGAGTGTCTTGGCTGAATCCTCACGCAGACAAGATCATTATGGTCCTGGTAGGTAGGGCGGGTATCTGAATGTAAGGTAATATCTCTGCTATCTTAAAGCTGTAAATGTGCTTCTTTTGCTCCTGGGTTGTTTTGTTGTTGTTTTTCCCAAATTGGATTTTCTGTCTTTGCCAAATAATGTCAACTTTTCTGTTGTCCCATTGATTCTAATATCATCAGGTGTGGAGTTGCTCAAAAAGCCAAATAAGAACTTAAGACTACATCTCAAAATTATTTTGAAACTACATATTATTATTTCTTTTTTTTTTTTTTTTCTTCCAGTAGCTCCAAAATTAGGTTTACTCTGTAAAGGCATCTGTAGCTTTATTCTGGTTTAGCTTGGAGACCGAGTTTCTGACACCAGATTCTCGGCTTCTCTGTCTCAAAGACACAGTTTTGGGTGAAGTAAAAAAGAAGAGCTTTATTGGTTTGCCAGGCAAAGGGGGACACAGCAGGCTCATGCTCTTGAAATCATGTGTTCCAACGTGGGGAAAATAGTGACAAGTTTTATAGTAAAACAGGATGTGATCAGCTCGTGGACATTCTTCTGATGGTTTGGTGGTGAGTTGGTAAGTAGGAGTCAACATCCGTCAGCCTCAAGTTTAACTGATCTGGCATCTACATGCTCGTGGGCAGCATATCATAACTTCTCCCGCCTGGAGGGAGTTTCAGTATCTGCAGAATAGCTCAAAGATATCTTTGCGTGTATGCATTAATGGGAAACAAGACTTTGACCCAAGGCTGCTCCTGGCTGTTTAACCCTGGTCTCACATTCACTCCCTTCCCTAATTAACAACTTCTTGAATCTGCCGCTTGAAACTCAGGGAACGTCAAAGAGGGTAAATGAAGGCTGTTTCTTATAATCAAAGGAATGGGGAACACAGAAAGGCCTCGTGCCCAGGAGCCTTATAGGGCCCTGCACAGTATCATTTCTACTTGTAATTCATCCTTGAAATTGCCTGATAGCACTGATGCTGTTCTATAAGTTGGAGAAGCTACGTAAACCATTTCTGATCTTGTTTTTACACAGCCTTTAGAATCTTGAATAAATATATTGTCATCCAAACTCTATCTGAAGGAGACTCATCAATATTTCTGAATATTATGGAGGATTAGTTAATTTCATCCTACTTTTTCATTGCATTTTGTTGTTGCATGAGTGCATGGTCAGTCATGTCCAACTCTTTGCAACCCCATGGACTCATTCTGCCAGGCTCTTCTGTCCATGGGATTTTCCAGGAAAGAATATTGGAGTGGGTTGCCATTTCCTACTCCAGGGGATCCTCCAGACCCAGGGATTGAACCCATGTCTCCTGCATCTTGTTGCATTGACAGGCAGATTCTTTACCACTGAGCCACCAGAGAAGCCATATGGTACAAATAAAAGATTTAATCTTAGAAATTTTCAGGTTTTTTTTTAAACATTCACTGTTTTATTTACATACAAAATCTGTTGCCACAGATAATTATTATCTATTGACAATTCATTTGCAAAATGTTTAGTTTTTATTGTCCATTCTGAAAAACCATTAGACAATACTTAAAGTCAGTTTTTTAAGAAAGGTTATATACCCAAATTTCAGGTCCACCTATCTGCACTTTTCATTTGATGGGTCTGTCCAATTTTCATTCGTTTAAGAAATGTTTAGTAAATACCAACTGAATACCAGGCCCTGATAGCTCAAGGGGTACAGTGGGAACCAAGACAGGGCCCCAGCCTTCAAATGGCCTACAGTCAGATGTATAAGATGCTGACCTGATCATTGATCTCTAAGACTATACAACCTCAGTTGGAAGCTATGCATCTCCACCAAGCAGTGATGAATTAGGGGAGATGGTATGAACTTTAAATGCTACAGCAGTTTGGAGGCATGAAAGACTGTCACAGGAAGTTTACAGGAGGAGGTAGGCTAAAAGTAAAAGGGAAGACTTTCTGGGAAGGTGGAACAAATGAGTAGAATCAGTGTGTTTGAGACAGAGTGTAATTTAACCAGAGCAGTGGTTCCCACAGGATAGTCCACGCACCTGGAAGTGTCAGCATCATCTGGTAACTTGTTAGAAATGCACATTCTCAGCCCCCACTTGAGACCTACTGTGTTGAACTGGAAATCCTGACAGTGAAGCCTGCAATCAAGTTATATATTTTAACAAGCCCCGCAGGTGATTCTGATGCTTGCTTAGAGCAAGGTGTTCTTGTGTGAAAGTAGTGGGCAAAAACTTTGGCAGAATAGCCTGGGACTTAGAAGGACTTAGAATGTTAGGCAAGTTTTTTATCCTACAGAGCAAGGAGTCACCAACTTGTAGCTTAAGGACTGGATTCGGCCCATAGATATGTTTCATTTTGCCTGCGTGGTGTTTTGGTTTTTTTAAAATGGTATTAGTTGTCACTGGCATCTCACTCCAGTATTCTTGCCTGGAGAATTCTGCGGACAGGAGCCTGGCGGGCTACAGTCCATGGGGTCACGAGGAGTTGGACACTGAGCAACAAATACACACATTTAAAAACCGGATTCTACGTAGAAATCTGTGCTCTTGGCTTATCTTGAAAAATCAGAAGACCTGGCAACATACTAGGCCTGTATTTCATCATGGCAGCAATTTGTGGGAACAGCAAGTAACTTACCCTTTAGATGGGACATGTGCTTTCCAGTTTGCACAGTCCCTACCACTTCCTGTTGATTACACACATCTTTACTCACTTACATTTTCCGCCTGGCCCCAGTAAGTATTTCAGTATTTGAGTTTGTAACTTCTGTTATGGGCAGTGGAAAATTGAAAGTTTTTAGAAGGAAAGTGTTAGGACTTATGATTTCATTAATTCATTCAATAAACTGATGAATTAAAAATGTATTACATGCCAGATTGTTCAGTGTTGAAAGGTGAATGAATCCCTACCATGATATAGTTACAGTCTAGTGGGAAAATGATGCAAATAACATTTTATAAACAGTCGTGTATGGGTTTGAGAAGAGAGACTTTGGTGACTGGAAGACCAGTTAAGAGGCTATAGTGGTCTAAAGTCTGAAGTTGATAAAGGCCAGGCTTTAGATAATCAGTAAGAGGCTACGAAAGAAGAAAGAGAAAGAGATGGGAAAGATATTACAAAGCAAAAATCATTAGTCCTTGATAAGAGATTGGGTGTGAGAGAGGAGAATGCAAAGATGATCAAAATTTTGCATCATAAATTAGAAAACTTGTGGTACCATTAACAGGAATAGGAAATTAGAGAATCCATTTAACCCTCTCTTAATTGGGCAGGGGCACTGAGAAAGGGGGTTGTTTGGAGATGCCAATTTGAGGTGTCTCTTGTTTTGAGTTCGGGTATTGGTATGTACACAATATGAGTGTTTTTAAAAAGAAAACTTAATAGAACTGTGGTCAAAATTGCATGCGTAGGGGTAAATGTCACTCATTCCATTCTGGGAAACCAAGAGAATACCTGGAGAAGCGTTAGTTGTTTAATAATTGCTTTGGAGGCCCTATAGTCACAGTTTATTACATTATTTACATCCTGTCTTGAATGTACAGTTTTCAGGTTTATGTTGCATTGGTAAGTTTAACTTTCTCTTTCTGAGAGAATAGAAGATACTATATAAACTCAGATGCTTAAAGACATTTTCTGAGTGTCAGAATTTAAGTCATAATTGCCTCATGAGGTGGTTCAGGGATGAGGATTGTCATAACTGTTGCTATGTTGAGATAATAGCCCGTCTTTCCTCTTATGATCTTATGTTTGCAGTACTTGATTCCCTCTGCTTTTGAAGAATTTTTTTTACTGTGGTAAAATATATATAACATAAAAATTGTCATTTTAACCATTCTAAGCGTGCAGATCAGTGGTGTAATTACTTTCACAGTGTTGTACAGCTATCACTATTCTCTATTTACATTTTTCATCACCCCAGCAGAAACTCTGGACCTGTTAAGCAATAGCTCGCATTCTCCCCTCACCACAACCCCTGGTAAACTCTAAGCTACTTTCTGTTTCTGCAGATTTGCTTTTTCTAGATAGTTCGTGTAAGTGGAATCATATTTTTCTATGTCTCAGCATAACATTTTCAAGGTTCATGCTGTAGCATGTATCAGAAAGTTTTTGCGTTTTATAGCTAAATAATATTCCATTGTATTTGTGTGTGCCCTATTTTGTTTATCTGTGTATCTGTTATGAATACTTGGGTTTTTTCCACTTCTGGCCATTGTGAATAATGCTGCAGTGAACGTTGATGTAAAAATACTGTTTGAGTTCCTGTTTTCAGTCTTGTAGGTATGTACCTGTGACTGGGATTGACTAGGTCCCTTCTGACCACATATTCATTTGGTAATAGAGTGCCACTCTCAGTCATATTGTGGAAGACACAACTGGTATTTGAATTCTTCACAGCAAAAAAAAAAAAAAAAAACCTCACAAAGTGCATAAACTCAAAAATATACTCTAGCTTTTACAGGAAGTGTAACTTGCCTTCTCTTGTTATCGCTGATTTTGTAAATGGGTGGTTTTATTAGAGTGGCTGCCGTTGTAGTTTGTATGAAAAGAAATTTTAAAAGACGAGAAAGAGGCCAAGAGTACTAGATTACAAGTTAGGAGATTAGGTTGATGATCCACTTTCCAAAGCCTAAATAGATTGGAAATAGAAATACAGAAAGAGATAATTGCATCAAAAATAGGAGAAAGGAAAAAAAGGAAAAAGAACTTTGCTCTTATGGGTATCCGTATCCATCTTCTACAGGTTGAAAAAGTGATACATTAGTTAAAGGAAACAAAGTGGAAAGCCCAGAAGGAAAAGAAAATATTGGTAAGTAACTTATATAAAGTCATACCCTCTTTTTCCGTAGGTTAGATTTCCTTTTGTTTATTTGACCATGCTAGGTCTTCGTTGCTACACGCAGGCATTTTCTTTCTCTGCTTGCCGCGAGCGGGATCTTCTCTCTAGTTGCGGTGAGTGGGCTTCTCACTGTGGTGGCTTCTCTTGTGGAGCACAAGCTGTGCGCTTCAGTGTGGCAGCTCACGGACTCTAGAGCGAGGGCTCAGCAGTTGTGCCACACGGGTTTAGTTGTCCCGAGGCATGTGGAGTATTCCTGGACCAGGGATCAAACCCATACCCCCTGCCTTAGCGGGCAGATTTTCAACCACTGGACCAGGGAAGTCCCACAGGTCAGAGTTCTGCTTTTTTATTCCTAGCTGAGAGCTCACAGTAAATGGAAAGAGATTAATGAGCCAGTAAAAGCTGTCACAGATTCCACAGTCCTTGTTGGAGAGGCCCTCATTTGTGTAAGTTGACATAAAAGTCTAGTAATTGTGACTCTTTGATTCATGTCCCACAAAAGAGTTTTCAAAATTAGATGGTGGCAGCTTACCGAAGGAGGCAGGCACATGACGGCACTGATCAGTGATAACAGATAGCATGATGTTGAGGAAAACTAGCTCAAAAAGCATAGCAATCTGGGACTATTTCTTGACAGAAGGGCAAACAGTCCTCTAGACCTATAGTCCCCAAAGGCATCCCAAGTTTACAGAAAAATATAACTGATGGTCATAATCATAACTCTGGACCATGAATAAAATATGTCACTTTAGGAACATTTTTACCAAACACTGTTAAAATAAATGTTATGGTATTTAGAGAAGATGTATCATAAAGACATATTTGAGGAAATGTACATATGTGGAGCCCCTGTTCTTGGTTTTATACATGAGATGTCATTGTAATATTTACCTTTCTCAAGTTGTTCATTTGGATTCAACATGTTTGAAGGAGCAGCTGTTTTTCACTTAATAACAAGAAAGGGAAAATACGTTCTCACTTCTCACAAACGCCAATATAACCAGTGACAAATGGCACTGATCCTTGCAATTACTCTTCTGTAAATAAGTGCCTCCCACGGTGGATATGGGTTTGGAGGCAGAGATAGTTTATCACTGTAGATTTTCATTATATTTGCTTATTGGGGCAGTATTAATCCCCTCCTGATTAATAGTATCTTCTTACCTAAAGGACTTCCTACTTTTAATGAATGGGTGAAAAAAGGCCTTTTGACTTGTGAAGAAAGCGAGGCAGCAATAGCAAGAGCTCTCCCTGTACAGTGATTATTGTAGCTAAGTCAGGCCTGAAACAATGAAGAATGAGGTCATGCACTGCCTCATCTCATTTCAGTATAAGACTCAGATGGTTCATTGTACAGAGCGGCCCTTCTTGACACATGTCTAATAATGTTTTGATTAAAATGAAATAAAGTATAGAAAGAACTAATCTGTTCATAGGAAATAAGTTTATATTTGTTGGTAACTACCAGTGTATGAATTCTAGTTCCTTTTTGGGAGAGTATTTGATCTTAGTGTTGGAGGGACTTTAAAAGAACTCTCATTTCACCAGCCTTCTGGTCTGTGAATCCATTTGGACAATGTGATCAGATGTGGGTTGAGCCCTTGGGTCAAAATTCTCTCCCCATCTCATGAAACAGCGCATATTGTTGGGAAATTCTTTTTACTGTTCAGTCTCTTCCCTGCAGTTTCCATGCTCACAGGTCTTATTATAGCTCCTTGGCAATGATCTAACAAAAGTTTTTTTAAGAAACCTTCTTTTATCTAGTTAATATTTTAAAAATGCTGGTTATAAAATTTTTCTGTGGTTTTCAAATCTCTGCTAGTGGTCAGTCTTAACCTTTTCTACCAAATATCTCTAGAGTACCGAAGTATTAATAACTAATGCTACCATTGTGTTAGGATTTTTTTCTCTGTATAAGTTGCTATTCTGTTAGTATAATTATTTTCACTCTTTATTTTCCTTGATTCAGTATTTAATTTTTATTATTCAGTTATTAACTGATGTCTGCAATCTGAAATGTAGTGACTCTTTTCTTCCTACTTGTTTCTAAAATGATCTGACTTTTATTTGAAGTATTTAAATTTGTTTTCACTCCTAGGAACAAGCAGGACATTGTTTGAGTTGTAGTTTTTCTGACTTTAATTCTTTTCCTTAAGTAAAATATTGGAACTATAACATAAATGGATGGCTTAAACTAGTGGGATATGATATTTTCAGAGCAGTTAAAAGTCCATGACATTTTTAATTTTCAAGGGTTCATATCATTGGAATAACATAGTTTCTAAAGCAAGAAGTATGTAAGTTGTGTTAATAGAAATATATATAAACTGTGAAAAAAAGCTGAACACAAAACATTATACAGATACTGGTTATAATTGGAAGTAGCCAGTCTCCAAGATGGCCTCCACTGATCCTCACCTCCAGTATTTATACATTTGTGTAGTTCCTTGCACACTGTATCAGCATTGGTCTGTATGACCAATGAAATACAGGGAAGTGATAGTTTATGACCTGCAGGGTCATACCAAGTATTGCTGCCTTTGCATTGCCCTCTCTTGGATTGCCCACTCTGGAGGAAGCCAGCCACCATATTTTGAAGACGTTTAAAGCCCTATGGAGAGTCCATGTGGGAAGCAACTGAGGTGTTTTTCTAACAGCCAAAAAACCAGCTTGTCAGCCACTTAGGTGGGTCCTCAGCCTTAGCCAAACCTTCAGATGACTGCAGTCCCAGCGTGCATCTTGACTACAGTATCATGAGAGACCCTGAGCCAGAACTGTCTAATTAATTACATCACTTCCAAATTCCTGAACTACGGAAACTATGAAATAATAAATGTCTGTTGTCATTCTAAGCAACTAAGTTTTGGAGTTGTTTGTTGTGCAGCAATAGATAACTAAGGGACAGTATTCTAAAATACTTACTGGTTTTATGTGTAGAAGAGAATCTGGACAATGTAAACAGCGCTTACTATCATCTGTGCCCGGTGGCTTCAGTCATGTTTGACTCTGCAATCCTGTGGACGGCAGGCCACCAGGCTCCTCTGTCCATGGGATTCTCCAGGCAAGAATACTGCCATTTCCTTCTCCAGGGGATCTTCTTGACCCAGGGGTCAAACCCATGCCTCTTAGGTCTCCTGCATTGACAGGCAGGTTCTTTACCACTAGCACCGCCTTATAACATTTTTAACAATTGAATGTGTTTGGTTAAAGAAGTTCAGTTTAGCTATCGGACTTACAGATTCAGAAAAAGAAAATGAGTTTCTTCTAACACAAATTGAAGGTATTCATTAATCATTATATTCCCTCTTAAATATTCATTTACTTATGAAAGTATTCTCCCTTTTTATGTCACTTTGTAGTTTATTACTATGTCACTTATTTTTTTTATTTTTTAATTGGAGGATGATTGCTTTACCATGTTTTGTCGGTTTCTTCCATACAACAGCTTTAAGTCAGTTCCCTCCCTCTTGAACTGCCCTCTCCCCTCCCATCCCATCCCTCTCAGTCATCACAGAGAGCCCATCTGGGCTCCCTGTATATATAGCAACTTCCCACTAGTTAATCTGGTTTAGACATTGGAGTGTTTATGTGTCAGTGCTACCTATTGTTATTTCTGATTGAACACCTTCTTGGACACCCTTCTAGGTGCTTGGGTTATATCAAAACAAAACAAACAAACAAAAAAAGATTTCTGCTCTTAAGGAGTTTGTATCAGAGAAACACAGATAGCAAGCATAGTAAATAAGCCATCTAGTGTGTTAGAATTGATGAGTGGTATGGAGAAAAAAAGTAAATCAGTGTAAGGAGGATTGAGAAAGGAGATGGAAGTAGGGGACACACAAGGGAGGTGGTTATAGTAGTTGAGATAGATGTCTGTAAGGAAACAGCATCTGAACAATAAGTTGATCAAGTGAATGTTTGGGAAAAGATGGTTCCAGAGAGTGGGGACAGCTAGAGCAAGGCCCTAAGGCAGGAGCATGTGTGATATTTAAGCACAGAGGTCAGTGTGGGGGGCGCGAGTGAGATGAAAACCATTAGTAGTGAGGTCAGAGGTAATGAAGTGGGAGGCACAGCAGGTGGATCCGTGAATCCTGTTTGGACCTTGCTACTCTGAGGGGTATGGGAAGTGATTGCTGGACTTTGCAATAGAAAGGTGTGTTAGACTCTAGGGGAGTGAGGGTAAAAGCAGAGATCAAATAGGAGAATGTTAGAATAAACCGCATGAAAGATGATGGTGGCTTGGGCCAAGACAGTGGTGGTGGAAGTGGTCAGAAACGGTTAGATTCTGGAAACGTAATAAAGGTGGAGCAGCTGGACACAGATCAGAAGTTCTTGGTCATACAGAGGAAGGAGACCAAGCTGCTGTGAGACTCTCACATCCTGGTGCCAGTCTGACTTCCGGCTAGTCTCTGACCATCCTTCTCGGCCCTGTGCTCTTCCCCACCGGACAGCTGCCTTTCCCTGGTGCCATATCAGCTGACCCTCCTGTGACCTAGCAGGCAACGCTGGGCTCTAGAATTAGACCATCTAAGTTTGATTTTGGACTCTCTTAACTGCTGCGTGGTCTTAAATTACTTAAGCCTCAGTTTTCTTATTTCTATAATGGGGATGTTAATTACAAAATCTGCCTCACAGAGTGGTATTGTGAGATTAAATGAGATAACCCATGTGAAATACTTCACATAGTGCTTGGCGGATGTTAAGATCTCAATAAACGGTAGCTGTGATCACCTCAGATTGTTTTCCTTTGGCTGGTCTTTCCTCTGCATTAAATGCTAACCTCCCTGTAATCTCTTCCATTCTAACCTATTCTTTGTTTTCATTTTGTTTCTCAACCTTTGACAAGAAGTTCTTGAGGAAATTTAAAAATGAAATCAAACTATCCATAATTGCCTTGCCGTTTTCATCTTTCTATAGTCCCTCTGTTCTTTGTCCACATGTCTCTCTTATTTATGTAGTTACTTCTGTTCACTTTTTGTAATCAGTTCAAATGTCATCTCATGCCTTTCCTAATCCTCTAGGTAGATTTAGTCATCTGTGCATTGGGCTCCTTTACCATTTTAATTATTCATTTAAAAAGATGTGGTTATTAGATAAGTGAGTGGAACCTACCAAGGCTCCCCACCCTGATTCTTACATGTAACTGCCAGATTCATATCTGTGACACTCCTTGCTCAAAATTTTCAGTGGCTTCACATCGCCTGCAAAGTCAAGTCTGAATTCTGTAGCTGAGCATTTGGTGTATTCTACTATCTGATCTCAGTTTGCCTTTCCAATTTTGTTTTCTACAACAATCTGGTCTATTTACTGTCCCTTGGGGTTGCTCCATCCTCTCTCCATCGAGGTCTTGATTCATATTTTATTTTTTTCCTGAAAAGCACTCCTCCCATGTCCTAATTCCCCTCTTCATTACCCTTCTCAGAAGCTTCCCCTTTCACAAAGCTTTCTCTGACCATTCCAGCTCCAAATAATCTCTCCCTGCTTTGAAATCTCAGAGCATAGAACTGTGCTGCTTGTCACATTTTAACTTCACAAAGGTAATTAAATTAAATTTTTCCTGTTTACTGTAGTCTCCTAAAGGGCAGATCTAAGATGATGCATCTTTGCATGCTGTACTTATAAGTAGCATTAGGCAACTGATCATTTCTGGAATGGCTGAATGAATACATATGTGAATAAACAGACTTCCTAGAACAGCGCTCCTGTGGGCTGCTTTGGAGGGAATAAAGTTGGGGATGTGATACATAGCCATAGTAAGACCCTGGGAAAAGTGGTACTCCCTGCCTCAGTGCTCCTATCTGCAGATACCATCAGCCCAATTGTCCCAGGTCCGTTCAGAATGTATTTACTGAAGTCTGACATGTTCCAGGCTCTGTAGTTGGCTTTAGGAGTACGAAAGCTATTTCTTTCTTTCCCCTATACACCCTTCAAGTAGCAAGGTGTTCTGGGTGGCCCTTGGCCCTTGGTATTAGATCTGTAAGTCCTAAGTTATATTCTCAAATGAGGCATTGCTCACTGTGCTGAGATCTGTCCCAGACTTACCCAGTTAGACCCACTTTGGTTTTATTTTGCCTAACTTACATTCTAGGTGTTTGGGCTAATTCATTCCCATCAGCCTATTGTTTAAAAATTTCATTCAGTTACATTTTAAGTTTGCTTTATGTTCAATTTTTACTTTGTTAAAGTCAACTTTGCTGTGGAACTCAGAAGAATTGGCAGTGGGAGCTTTTACATTTCAGTGTTTTCAGACTTTTTGGTAGACCTTCCTAATCACCTCTCTCATCCCATTATTTTACACTGTTGGGAAATACGTTAGTCAATAGTGATATTTGCTTAAGGAGGGAATAGAAAGACATTAATAGCAGTCAGGTGTCACCAGGGAACTGTTTAAGGAAAACAAGTCCACTTGTTTGGAAATCTGATTTGATACCTCCAGAACAATTCTTTCTCACACTTGTCCTCTATTCTGTTACACCTCTCCATTCCAGCCATACTGAACTTGTAGTAGTTGAAGTTCTCAGAATTCTCCTGTGTTACTTCCATGGTAATTCCTGCCTCTGATTCAGGACCAAGCTTATACCTCTCATCCCTTAAAAAGCTTCCCACTCCCTTCCCACTCCCATCCTCCTTCTGTGATGAGTTACTGTCCCTTATATCCACTCCTGCCATATGCACAGAACTATACCTGTGCATCGGAGAAGGCGATGGCACCGCACTCCAGTACTCTTGCCTGGAAAACCCCATGGATGGAGGAGCCTGGTAGGCTGCAGTCCATGGGGTCGCAAAGAGTCAGACACAACTGAGAGACTTCCCTTTCATTTTTCACTTTCATGCATTGGAGAAGGAAATGGCAACCCACTCCAGTGTTCTTGCCTGGAGAATCCCAGGGACGGCGGAGCCTGGTGGGCTGCCGTCTATGGGGTCGCGCAGAGTCGGACACGACTGAAGAGACTTGGCATACCTGTGCATAGTTCTGTCAGAGAACTTGCCATGGTAGAGTACAGGTATTGGTTTATCTGTCTGTTTCTTTTAGTAAGCTGAAATTGTCCCCAGGAGCTGGGTCTGTATTTGAATTGTCTTTTGTATCTAGACTTAAATTGAAGAAAGTGTAGGAAACCACTAGACCATTCAGGTATGACCTAAATCAAATCCCTTATGATTATACAGTGGAAGTGAGAAATAGATTTAAGGGACTAGATCTGATAGAGTGCCTGATGAACTATGGACGGAGGTTCATGACATTGTACAGGAGACAGGGATCAAGACCATCCCCATGGAAAAGAAATGCAAAAAAGCAAAATGGCTGTCTGAGGAGGCCTTAAAAATAGCTGTGAAAAGAAGAGAAGCAAAAAGCAAAGGAGAAAAGGAAAGATATAAGCATCTAAATGCAGAGTTCCAAAGAAAAGCAAGAAGAGATAAGAAAGCCTTCCTCAGCAATCAATGCAAAGAAATAGAGGAAAACAACAGAATGGGAAAGACTAGAGATCTCTTCAAGAAAATTAGAGATACCAAGGGAACATTTTTATGCAAAGATGGGCTCTATAAAGGACAGAAATGGTATGGACCTAACAGAAGCAGAAGATATTAAGAAGAGGTGGCAAAAATACACAGAAGAACTGTACAAAAAAGATCTTCACCACCCAGAGAATCATGATGGTGTGATCACTGACCTAGAGCCAGACATCCTGGAATGTGAAGTCAAGTGGGCCGTAGGAAGCATCACTATGAACAAAGCTAGTGGAGGTGATGGAATTCCAGTTGAGCTATTCCAAATCCTAAAACATGATGCTGTGAAAGTGCTGCACTCAATATGCCAGCAAATTTGGAACACTCAGCAGTGGCCATAGGACTATAAAAGGTCAGTTTTCATTCCAATCCCAAAGAAAGGCAATGCCAAAGAATGCTCAAACTACTGCACAATTGCACTCATCTCACCCGCTAGTAAAGTAATGCTCAAAATTCTCCAAGCCAGGCTTCAGCAATACATGAACTGTGAACTTCCAGATAGCCAAGCTGGTTTAAAAAAAGGCAGGGGAACCAGACATCAAATTGCTAACATTTGCTGGATCATCAAAAAAGCAAGAGAGTTCCAGAAAAACATCTATTTCTGCTTTATTGACTATGCCAAAGCCTTTGACTGTGTGGATCACAATAAACTGTGGAAAATTCTGAAAGAGACGGGAATACCAGACCACCTGACCTGCCTCTTGGGAAAGCTGTATGCAGGTCAGGAAGCAACACTTAGAACTGGACATGGAACAACAGACTGGTTCCAAATAGGAAAAGGAGTACATCAAGGCTGTATATTGTCACCCTGCTTATTTAACTTATATGCAGAGTACATCATGAGAAACGCTGGGCTGGATGAAGCATAGGTTGGAATCAAGATTGCCGGGAGAAATATCAATAACCTCAGATATGCAGATGACACCACCCTTATGGCAGAAAATGAAAAAGAACTAAAGAGCCTCTTGATGAAAGTGAAAGAGAGTGAAAAAGTTGGCTTAAAGCTCAACATTCAGAAAACTAAGATCATGGTATCCGGTCCCGTCACTTCATGGCAAATAGATGGGGAAATAGTGGCTGACTTTATTTTTGGGGGCTCCAAAATCACTGTAGATGGTGATTGCAGCCATGAAATTAAAAGATGCTTACTCCTTGGAAGGAAAGTTATGACCAACCTAGACAGCATATTAAAAAGCAGAGACATTACTTTGCCAACAAAGGTCCGTCTAGTCAAGGCTATGGTTTTTCCTGTGGTCATGTATGGATGTGAGAGGTGGACTATAAAGAAAGCTGAGTGCCGAAGAATTGATGCTTCTGAACTGTGGTGTTGGAGAAGACTCTTGAGAGTCCCTTGGACTGCAAGGAGATCCAACCAGCCAATTCTAAAGGAGATCGGTCCTGGGTGTTCATTGGAAGGACTGATGTTGAAGCTGAAACTCCAATACTTTGGCCACCTGATGTGAAGAGCTGACTCACTTGAAAAGTTCCTGATGTTGGGAAAGATTGAAGGCAGGAGGAGAAGGGGACGACAAAGGATGAGATGGTTGGATGGCATCACCGACTCAATGGCCATGAGTTTGAGTAAACTCCGGGAGTTGGTGATGGACAGGGAGGCCTGGCATGCTGCGGTTCATGAGGTCGCAAGATTCGGACATGTTGAGCTACTGAACTGAACTTTGTATCTAGAAGCTAGCACAGTGTCTGGTATATATTAGACACTCAGTGATGCTTATAAATTGGACAATCCAATGCTAGTCTCCTAAGTTCATCGCAGAGATGGAAGCTTTTGAGGAGTGTTATTCACTTCTCTACTATTGGGCTAATGTTGTAAAAACATGAATTAGTAGGGGATAGGTAATATTCTTATAAGGCTACATATTTTGTAAATGTAACATAACTAAATAATGTTGTAAAAACATTAATTTTGATCTCCTGTGTAAAAACAACACAGAATTCAGTTCCTTGGCAACTTAAGCCCTATAAGCAGTAATTCTGCCAGTTGGCACTTAACTATCATAAAAGTAGATGAATCAGATGATAATGTATACTCAGAATAAAGGTGGATAAGGGAGGAGTGAAGAATAAAGAAGGGAGTGAGTTAGCAAAATGCCACATGGTTGCAAACTAGCACAAAGGTGAAAATGATTCAAATGAAACTAGCTAGAGTCAAAAAGGCTGAAATAGGGGCAAAGAGCAAAAGGCAATCAACAGTGAGAGCAAGGAATCACAGGGACTGGGCAGACATGAGCAGGTGCGTACCCAGTGTGGGGGGCCCAGGTCCTGTGGGGTTGTGGTCTCTGAAGCTCGGGGGACATGGAAGAAGGGAATCCAGAGCATGATGCTCCAGGGAGGCTGAGCTGGGGGGGGACTGGTGTTTACTACAGAGACAAAGATGCACTGAAAAGACCTTCGAAGGACATGGGCATAGTGACTGACCCTAGCTGGCACCAAAGTCTCAAAAGAATTGAAGAGAGGGCTTTGTTGGGGATGAATAAGGAGATAGCAAGAGAGGTTGAGAAGACTAATTCTGAAGGAGTGAATTTAAATACACTGATGTATTCTTTCCAGTCTACCTACATTATTTTGAGTAGCATATAAAACTTGTTATGTAATTGATACATTTGGAGAAACCATCCATCCTGGAAGTTTGGAATCATGATTTTCCAGTGGGTGGATAATGAATCTCCTTTAGGAAAGAAGTCACTTGTTATATATTCTTATTAAATGGATGAGATCCAGTCCTTGAATCACTGGATCACTATTCATCCCTTCAGAGAATATATTCAACACCTACTATGTGGCAGTATCATTCCAGGGCCAGGAACACATCCGTGAACAGAGGAAATTATCTGCCCATGTATAGCTCATGAAGGGCAGGGGAAATCAGGAGCAGGGAGTACGAGAAACAACCCCAGAAGCAGTGAATTAATTATATAGGGTGTCAGAAGACAAGGAGTGCTGCGGAGAAAAATAAACAGGGAAGGAAGGTGTTGATAGAAGATGCATGCGACCAGGTGGGTTGCGATTTTAAATACAGTAGACAAGGAAGGACTCTCTGAGAAGGTGACACCTGAGCAGAGACTGGCAGTGAATGAGCAAGCCTGGTAGGCTGGTGTCATGTGAAATAGGGTGCCTTTCTGTGTGCTCTAAGCCGTTTGTTGTGAGCCTTTCTAATGCCATCCTTAGAGTAGCTAATCTTAAAGAAAAGTGAGATTGGAAGTGGTGTTAGAAGGTAAATGTTGAGAGCAGATGGTGCAGTTTGTGTGTTCATCCTTTGCTTTCTCTAAAATCTGTTTTCTTCTACACTGAGCACCTGGTATGACGCTGCAGTTTTCACTTTGTGAAAAGGGATACCTGCTATGCATTTTTTCCCCCTTAATTTCTTTTGGAAGAAAAACAAAGGTTTGCTTAATGGAAATAGAAGCTGGAGAGTTGTTTCTTTTTTCCCAGAAACCACAATAATAGAAAAAATATGAGTGAGCCCTGAAGAAGCTGCTGTGCAGTCAGTCACAGCAGTGGAAGCGGGCTGGTGTCTGGAGAGCCCCTAAATACACTTCCAGAGAGTGTGGAATGTGGTCTGGGCTTTGGACAAGGCCACAATCTGTTAACACTCAGAATCTGAAAGGTTGTTTTTGTCTTCAGTTCTTCTGGTTGATCTACATGACCAGCCTGGCTGCTGCAAAGGAAGAACCCACCAAAGGGAGTGACTGAAGACGTAAGTATGAATCTGGCCCGGCAGCTGACCTGTTGGAGCGGTTTCCTTTCCTTTGAGATTCTAGAGACAAGTTTCCTTTGAGATTCTAAGTTTTGCTTTCCTTAGCCAATAGCTTTCATTCTTCACTGCAGGATAGAAGTTCAGTCTTGAAGAGTGTTCAAACTGGTAATTCTCACTCTGTCTTTGAGGTACTTCAGAACAACTCCAGCTACTTCAAATAGCTTTATTCCAAATGCAGTTAACTTGAATTTGCTTTATTTTCTGTAGTATGTTACCTAGCGGGGGAGAGAGACGTTTTGATAGAACGCATCCTGGCAGATCAACAAATGTGAGGATGATATACTGTCCTCATCTGTGCTCCAAGCATACTGAGTGTTCTATTGCAATTAGAGGACTGGGGAATGAGGACTTTGGAGTTCGATCTTGTTTAACTAGTAACCATGACTTGGATGAGGAGAAGTTCAGAGGTGAAAGGTGAATCAGAAGACCCAGAACTGTTTTGAGCAAAGTACATAAGAGGCAACTAAGGAAGCCTAAAATGCTGGAGGATATGGATGTGACCTTCCTCAGTGATACCAGGGGAAAATGCACCCTATGCAGGAGACACTTTTCCATGTAACCTTTACTCTAGTTTTTCTGCATCATTTGTATCTAAAATCCAAAGTAGATAATGCTGAGCACTTACAAGTTTTTTGCATTTGTTACAAGCACATTAAGAAATACAGGCAGTAACTTGCCATAATGCACCACTTTATGACTCAGCAGGTCATTGAGCCTCTCTGTCTTTATTTGCCCTTCTGCTCCTAAGTGCTTATGGAGATAACGTAGCCTGAAACCTGTGAAGCATGTTTTAAAAACCATAATGGTCTATTTAAAGTGTTTTTGAATTAAGTTGATTTATTTCCTTAAAATGTGGTTGAATGTGCAAGCCACTGGCAATATTGGTCACAGGTGGCCTGATTTTTAAAGGCTGTGAACACCCCAATGCCAGGGACTTTGTAACTTTTTTGTAACTTTATAACTTTAATTCAGAAATCGAAGCTTCTATTTATCAATCAAAAAGAAGAAAGGGAATTCTTTGGCGGTCCACTGGCTAAGACTCCACACTTCCACGGCAGGGGACACCTGGTTGGAGATCGAAGATCCTGCAAGGCACATGGTTCATGATCTAAAGACAAAATTGTCAAAATGGAAAGAAAAAATAAGATGTAACATTAGGAGTGGGGTGACAGAGACAGCCTTTGAGTATGTGTGATCCACCCTACTATTAAAAGCAGGACAAGGGATGCAGGTTTGATCCCTGGTTGAGGAACTAGGATTTTTTGTGGCCAAAAATAGAGGGAAAAAGAAAGAGCATGGGGAAATATATTTTAAATCCCAATTTCCTCTTGCAACCAGATACCCTTCAGAAAAGGTGCTCAGAGCCTCTGTCACCCTAGTCTAGCTTGTTATGCAGGTATTTAGGGAAGGACCAGCTTGGGGAAAGGGGTGGGATTTCTGTAGTGGGTGTTCCATCTTACAAGTGTAAACAAAGAGGCCAGTTGGTCCAACCTTGCATGTCTTTGTCCCAGAAGCCACTGCAGGTGCGATAGCAGCTCTGCTTCTGTAACAAAAGACGCACTACATCTCAGAAGAGAATGGCCCTTTACCAGGGAGCAGCCTTTTTCATGCTGGTAGCGTCCTGTGTTTGCAGCACTGTCTTCCACAGAGAGCAGCAGACTTGGTTTGAGGGCGTCTTCCTGTCTTCCATGTGCCCTGTCAACGTCAGCGCCGGCACCTTGTATGGAATTATGTTTGATGCAGGGAGCACTGGGACGCGAATTCACGTTTACACCTTCGTGCAGAAAGTACCAGGTGAGTGCAGCTGGGGCCCTCACCAGCATCTGGAAACCCACACTTGAGCATCTCCTCCTCCTAGAAACAGATGTGCTGAGAGTGTGGGATGCCAGCTACAGAATCTTACAGTCTCTAAATGTCTTTCTTCAGAGAAAACTTTGGACTGTAACTGAACACATATGGTTTAACTTGGTGTAAAATTCAAAGCCATCAGGACTGCCTGTAGTCTGAACCCATGTGTCTAAGAAGTGTAGTTATAATTTGTCTTTACTTTTCTCCAAAGGTGAATTAATACTCCAGGGTTCAGAATATTGAGAGTGGTCTTGAGAAGAAGACCACTACCACCCTTGGAAAAGGGAATGAGGGGACCCTGGAGATTAATGTTTTCTGAATATTCAGTCTTCTCAAGTTACACACAGAGTCTAGGGAAAGGAGTAGAAGCGAGGTGCCCACCAGAGAAATGGCAGAGGGACCCTCGGTAATTACTTTTCGTCCTCTCTCCCCCTACCCAGTACTCCTTCAAGCCTCCTACAATTCCTCACAGGTGGGATGACTTGGAATCGCTGGGGGAAATAGGTTAATATGATAGAGAGCCCAGGATCAGGAAGAGTCTGACTTTTGATAATCGGCCATCTCTCTTCTGTTTTGCTCATGGACAACACAGGACAGCTTCCAGTTCTGGAAGGGGAAATTTTTGATTCTGTGAAGCCAGGCCTTTCTGCTTTTGTAGATCAACCTAAGCAGGTGAGTTTTTTCAATAGATGTTTAGATTCTCAAATGCCTTGATAGCTTGACCACACCACTGCTGTTCAATATTTTATGCTGTTCTCTGCTGATATTGAGGTCATGTGTGAGATCAGTTTTCTGTCCTCAGCTAATCTCCTGGATAACAGTAATTGTATACCCTGGGTTCACCAGGGCTTAGGGGGAAGGAGGTGTGAAAATAGCTTGTCACCACGCTGGGAGAGCACCTCTTTCGGGAGATTGTGCTACTTGTATTGACTGTTTAAGACTTTGATTTGAAGCCATCAACTGTGTTAATTAATGTAGATGCAGAAAATGGTTGTGAAGTTCTATAAAGTAGAAGGTATAAACATGGCGATTGAGGTGAAATCCATTTCTGCCCTTATACAGCATAGAACCACGGTTATGTTCTAGAAACTGGGCACAACCCGTGACAAAAAGTCTTCAGTAATAGAAGATGAATGTAGAGTTCTGTCATAGCTGTATTTCACATGTGAGCTCTCAGAGCATACAACACCCCATGTGTCAGGGGCCACACTGGTATAAAATAGAGTAAGGCAGAATGTTGAACTTTGGTATTTGGTAGCATATATTAAAGATATTGTTCAGTGTCACAAGTGTAATCATTAACCGGAGGAAAACCTGATGTTAAAAATGGCTTGAACTTGAAGAACCAAGAGGATGTTTATTTTCTCAGCTTGCCGTTATGAAATGGCAAATGTGCTATAGAAAATTAGGAGCTGTTGAAAACAACTGCATTGTTAGAAACTGATTTGACATTTGGAGAGTAAAATTGTGCTGTGGTTATAATGTTTAAGAGGCAGTATGTTGTCAGAACAGATGCTTACTCAGAAAAACAATGAATTTAAAATAATGGATTCTAACATCATAATTTGAACACGTGTACCATGCATGTCGGTGCTGGTAATGCAAAAATGAACCTGATGTGTCCTGTCCTGCCGGAACTCGTAAAAGGTGTAGCATAATGACAGCTGCAGCTAGCATTTGTGTGGCAGCTCTGCACAGTCTGCCTCTTTTTTTTTTTTTTTTAATAAAACTGTTCTAACTAACTTATTTATTTTACGTTTTTGGCTGCGCTAGGTCTTGTGGTAGCACACAGGTTTTCTCTAGTTGCGACGAGCAGGGGGCTACACTCTAGATGCAGACCTGCCATTGCAGTGGCTTCTCTTGTTGCAGAGCACAGGCTCTAGAGCGTGTGGGCTTCTGTAGTTATGGCGCATGGGCTTTGCCCCACAGCAGGTGGGGTCTTCCCAGACCAGGGATCAGACCCATGTCCCGTGCATTGACAGGAGGATTCTTAACCATTGGACCAGCAGGGAAGTCCAGTCTGCCTCATCTAATGCACACAGCAGTTTTATGTGATGGTATCTCCATCTCACAGCTGAGGACACCGACCCCAGGAGGGCCCCAGGGCTAGCAAGCAGCCATCTAACTCCAAGCCTTGTTTCTTTCACCTTACCAACTTTCTGGCCTGACGCTAGTTTTAAAAAATGTTTTTATTAATGAATGAATATGAAATTCTTTAATATCAGATACCATTTTTCTTCTCTTTCTTGGCTATGCTGTGCTGCTTGCAGAATCTCAGTTCCCTGACTGGGGATGGAAATTGGCCACAGCAGTGAGAGTGCCAAATCCTAACCAGTCGGCCGTCAGGAAACTGCCCGCCCCCGTGTAGCTAATTTTTATATGAGACACAAAAGAACAATTGACCACTTTATAAAAGAATCATTTTTATTAGGACTTAGTCAAAATGAAATGGCTTCTCCTCCTTCAAAGAAGCCCGCTTCTCGGGGTCTCTGCTCTTCAGGGCAGAAAAGGCTGATAGGAGCCCTCAGCCCCCTCGCTCCTGGTACTGTCCCAGAGCATGCCAAGGGAGCAGACACGCTCCACTAAATGCACTGTTCACCGGATACGTGAATCGTCTCTTTTAAAGGGTGCTGAGACTGTTCAAGAACTCTTAGAGGTGGCCAAAGACTCAATCCCTCCAAGTCACTGGAAGAGAACGCCAGTGGTCCTGAAGGCAACAGCGGGGCTGCGCTTACTGCCAGAAGAGAAGGCTGAGGCGCTGCTCTTTGAGGTACATTGTTTTGTCTGTTTGCTTGTTTTTACAAGAAACCAGTGATGGCTTACCTAGTTTCTTAGGGAAAAGGGATGAGTTCTGTTAAAATTTTATCTGGGGAAAATGAAGAGTGTGGCTTTCTAAGTATTATAGGATATGTTCGGAATCTGTTCTATTGCCTTAGGAAATCTAGATTTCTTTCCTCCTTTTGCTAGGTAAAAGAGATCTTCAAGAAATCACCTTTCCTGGTACCAGATGACAGTGTTAGCATCATGGATGGATCCTATGAAGGTGGGCAAGGTGTTGATGTATGGTGGGGGAGAAGGCCAGGGTTAATAAATATCCAATTAAAGGCACTGGAGAGACAGGGGTAGGGGTGCTGAAGAAAAAGGAACAAATAAGCAAGGAGGAAGGGGATAGCGGGAAATGGAAAGATGGGGAGCAGGAAATGTGTGTTTTAGACACGAAATTTAGAGATAAAAGAACAAAGGTGGGGCCCAGGAAGAGGGGAACAATGCTCTGGATGTAATCTTTGTCTTTCTTTCCTTTTTTAGGCATATTAGCTTGGGTTACTGTGAATTTTCTGACAGGTAACACATTCTCACATTTATCTAAGGACTTAACTGGGTTTCACACATGGTCAGGGAGCAAAATACCAATACCTTTTTTCTTCATATTGTTCTTAAGTTTTTTTAAAAAAAAAGGAGGATGGGGAGGAAAGAGAGGAAGTTAATGTTTATTACCTGCCTTCAGGACCTCGGCTGCAGCAAGAGTCCTTCCTGGTTAGCCTTTGCTTGCAGCCTTAGGCGCTGGGGAGCATGGAGTGTTTACAGAATGCCTCCAGTATATGCCAGGAGTAGGAGAGAAATTGCAGACAGGGGAGTGTTGGGCTGTCCAGGAAGCACAAGATGCTCAGAGCTGACTGTCATTCACAGGTCAGCTGCACGGCCACAACCAGGAGACTGTGGGGACCCTGGACCTGGGAGGGGCCTCCACCCAAATCACGTTCCTGCCTCAGTTTGAGGTGAGTCAGATACATACGAGGGTCTGGTTACCAACCCACTTGGCAGACATTTCATGGTGCTAAGAAAGGGCCCCCTTTCAGACAGCGGCTCCACCATGAGCAGGCCGAGTAGTGTCAATTAATGACTGACTGAACTTGCTCTCACTGTTCAGAGTCCCTTTGATTCCTCAAGTCTTGTGAGATGAGCAGTGTAATCTGTCTTCTTTGTCTCTGATTTTGGAGGGAAGGAGAGGGAGGGGATACTGAGGATAACATCTTCAGACAGCTGTGGATCCTGAATAGTCTTTTTGCTTTTTCTGTTTTGCAGAAAACCCTGGAACAAACCCCTAGGGACTACCTCACTTCCTTTGAGATGTTTAACAGCACTTATAAGCTCTATACACATAGGTGAGGGAGAGGAACATGGAGCAATAATATTTTGCATTGTATGATTCTCCTAACTTTTCAAAGCATTTTCACATTTCGTCACACCTGACCAGCCTTACAAAATCTTTGCCAGTCCCCGAAGGCCTGTTAACTGAAACCCGAGCCACTTACCAAAGCCCAGGGGACCCAAGATTCTCTATTCTTGCCCTAAAAACATGTAATAGTAATAAAATAAAAAGTAATATAAGATTTTAAAAAATAATGTGAAAGAGTAAAAAAGATAAGTAATATAAGTCAAGTTTTCTCTAGAGACAGAACACTCAGAGAAAGTTCAGCCAAAGCTCTGTGTCAGCTTCTTTTAAACTGACCTCAGATGCTCAAAATCCAGCCTAGAATTTGATCACAGTTGGGCTAGAAGCCAGGATAATGAGAGCTTTTCTGCGGATGGTTCCCAGGGTGGAACCCTAGGAAGTGTCACCATCTCTGGCCTTTAAATCATGGAAAGTTCTTACTGCACAGCCTTGGTCTGAACTGTGCAGGAATTACTGTGTGTTGTCTGCATGAGATGAATAGGTCACAGAGAACAAGTTTTTCCTCCCTCCAATGGGAGACGGAGAAACCATATTACTTTTGGAAGAAGGAGCTTTAAGCTGGAGAATTCAGGACCGGCATGAAATTAGTCAATCCTGTATTTTACAGTTACTTGGGATTTGGATTGAAAGCTGCAAGACTAGCAACCCTGGGAGCCCTGGAGACGGCAGGTTTGTCTGGGTGCCTGTGCTGGTGGGGGTGTGGTGAGAACGACACCAGTGCTCAGCTTGCCTTTTCCCTGCCGTGGCAGTGATTCTGTGGCAGGAGGGGTTATGCTGAAGTAGGAGGCATACGTTGTATAATGGACACAATAATGGCAAATTCCTTTTCTACTTTATGAGTTCAGATATTTTTATAGATATATTATTCACCATTTCCAGCATGAAATCTGTTGGTATAGGGGTCTATGGCCAGAAGGCTGAAGCATCTGCAGTAATTAAAACTCAAGGAGTAAATTTGGCAGGAGCTTGCTCAGGCCCTTAAGTTTTATGTGGGAGGTGCAGGCAGCAGTCCACTTACCAGATAGAATAACCGAACAGCTCCATTCCTCTCTTCAGAGGCAGAAAAGGGGTCAAAAGTTCAGCTTTTGGGGTCAGACAGAAGCAGGTTCAGTACCAGTCTTGTGATCTGGGGCCAGTTAGCTAAACTTCTTGTGCCCCTTTTCTTCACCTTAAAAGAGATTTTGCATTTAATTCAATCTGTATGACATGTGGTTCACAGTAAGCTATTATTGTGATGATGACTTGACATTTCAGAGTTCACATTTTCAGGTGTATTAAGTCTTACAACAACCAATGAGAAGAGTAGATCAGTATTTTTCCCCCTTTTTTAGAAATGAGGGAACTTTATTCCATTATAGGTTTTAGATTTAATATATGATGAAAGCCAACAACCCCTCTGCCAAATAAATATAAGCATGAAAATTTGCCTGGAGTTTCAGGGGGTTCACCAAGCCCATCTGTGAACCCTGAGAGTAAGAATTCATATCATAGGAAGCAGTCACGGAACTAATTCCATATGATTTTAAGGCCCAGCCACCTTGATAATAGCTTTTAACCTTACTGGCTTCTTGTTTGGCTTTCTTTCTCTCTCTCCCTCACACCCTTGCCTCTTACTTTGTGGTCTGGTTTCTTCCAGGAATTGATGGACACACTTTCCGAAGTGCCTGTCTGCCGAGATGGTTGGAAGCAGAGTGGATCTTTGGGGGTGTGAAATACCAGTACGGTGGCAATCAAGAAGGCAAGTGGTATTTTTTCCACTGGTTGAAATTACGTTTATAGTAGAAGTCTGGAAAAGTTCCATGGGAAACTTCTTCCAGAGCTCAAGAGAAGAGAAGCTTGTCTTTTGCAGGAACTAATTCCAAGGAGATGTTGGTGTGCCTCCAGGAGTAGTGTATCATGACAGAGAACACGGCAGCTGTCACTCTCTCTGCAGCTCTTTCCCTGCCCAAGTGTTGTGGATCCATTAGAAACCTCTTAGCTGGCATCTAACTTATTAAGGGTCTCAGCTCTCTGCAGGGTGAAACTGTCTCAGATTCAATTAATGCTTAGCTATTTCAGGTAGAGAATTGAGGCAATAAAACAGTAATTGATCTTAGGTATTATAAAAGGCATAGACATTCAACTCAAGGGAGCAACTTAATTTTTCCAGTGAAGGAAGCAGGTGAGCCTCTGCATACTTATCATAACTACTGTGAAACGCAGTGCTGGGCTGCAGCTCGAGGTGGGCCCTGGCTTCTTTGGTGAACGCAGGTTAGGGAGGAACCTCCATGGAGAAGCAGGTACCAGTTTTCCAGAGGGATGAAGCCGCAGAAGTGTGCTCATCTTTGTCTGTAAGCGCTTTGTCCCGAGCCTCAGCGCGCCTTGGTCCTCCTGTTCTCCCTCAGCAGCTTGCCTCTCACTTTCCCTCCTTGCCCTTTGCCCCAGCAGGAGAGGTGGGCTTTGAGCCCTGCTATGCGGAAGTGCTGAGGGTGGTGCAAGGAAAACTTCATCAACCAGATGAGGTCCAGAGAGGCTCCTTCTACGCTTTCTCTTACTACTATGACCGAGCCGTGGACACAGACATGATTGGTAAGTTCACGCCAGGTGTCAGTGTAGGGAGAGCTGGGCAAGCCTGTGGTGGGGAAGGGAGGGGACAAAGGAGTATTTGTGGTGCTTTGTTGAGCTGCTCACCCTGCTTTGCTCCCAAGTTACTCAAGTGAGAGAGTCTGGTTTAGAATCTTTTGGGACTAGAAGGTGGCCTAAACCAGTATACATGAAGTCTTTTTTTTCCTTTTTTTTACATCTTAATGGAGGTATAATTGACATAAAATAAAACACACATATTTCAAGTATATGATTGGGTAAGTTTTGACACGTGTAAACACCCACGAAACCATCACCAAATTCAAGATAATGATTATACTCATCACCCCATCCTCTCTCCACTTTATAACTGTTTTTCTTATCATAATAGTAACACATTTTGTTTAGCTGTGAGAATGTACATATGTGATCAGTCATGGCCTGAGATATGAATTAATTTTTTATTTTCTACTGTATTTAATGCCCCCTTTTTAATGGGCCAGTTTTTTAGCTGTAATTAAGCATACATAACAGATTATAAATAAAATAAATGGCATAGATTATATTGTAGGGATATGTCATGTTTGTTTATCTCATTTTTAATATTGGAAATTTTTTACTTTTTCATTATTATAAATATCACTAGGATAAATTTTCTTATGCTTCCTGGAAGGCCTTTTGACTTCAACTGCTGTTCTGTTTCAGATTATGAAAAAGGGGGTGTTTTAAAAGTTGAAGATTTTGAGAGAAAAGCAAGGGAAGGTAAGTTTCAGTGGAAATCACTGAAGGCAAGCCTGTGAAGCTGTGCCTGCCAACGCCAGTGACCTTAAGGTCACCTGATGCACCTCAGCCAGCAGAAAGCCGCTCAGCAGGCTGGTTTCCTATCTTTGCCAGCAGTTAAAAGCATTAAGTGGCAAAGAGAAAAATGAGAATACAAGAGTTTGGACAAATGGTGAAAACCTTTTCTTCTTACTATATTTCTTTCTCCTTTTTTAAAAAGAAGTTGAAATAGTGTTATCAGTGGTAATAAAACTAACCATCAGAATATACAAGAAATTGTTGCAGAGGCTTCCTTGAAGGAGTCCATCGTAAATGCAAATAACTGATCTCATCCAGAGGCTGTGAAATAGGACTAACTGGTATTTCCCTGTCTTCTGGGTCTCAGCATTAACACTGTATAAGGGACTTAGTTGAATTAAGCCCCAACATTAGGTCATAGAAATACACGTCATAGCAAATGAACTAGGTAGGGCCCACGCACCTTTGAGTATATGAGATGTCACGTCAAAAATGTGCAGGTTCTTGATGAGCTGGGGTCCTGCAGAGGCTGTCACTGCACAGTTCTAGCCCCTGAGACTCCCAAGCATCTGGGAGAGGAAGAATGAGGGTTCTGCTGTGCTTATTCTCAGTCCGTATTTAGAGAAAGTCATGCCTCTCCGATGGCTGCAGACTTGGCATTGCACTTTTCTTTCTCTCACTGCCAGTGTGTGATAACCTGGAAAACTTCACCTCAGGCAGTCCCTTCCTGTGCATGGATCTCAGTTACATCACAGCCTTGCTGAAGGACGGCTTTGGCTTTGCAAGCAGCACCGTCTTACAGGTAAGAGAGAGGACACTAGTGCCACATAACAGTCCTCTCACTCCGCAGCTGGGGAGAAAGAGTTAAAAACTTGTTTAGTAATCAGAGTGGCTGCAGGTGGAATTTGGAGATAATTTCATTCAGGCTATGGACAAGGCAGTGTGCAAGGCACCATGAATATGGGAAATCAGCTTGATGCAGTAGCGGCTTCTAAGTACTGTTGACCCTTGAATAAAACAGGCTGAATAACATGGATTCTTTTCAATAGTAAGTAATATAGTACTACACAATCTGTGGTTCGTTGCATCCACAGATATGGAGGGCTGACTGTACAGTTATATGCAGGTTTTTGACCACACAGGGGTTGGCACTTATAATCCCCTGTAGTTCAAGAGTCGACTCTATATTACCAGGCAAGCTATCCCAGAGGTCATAGAGCAGAGTGGTTTGTGGCCAAGTTAAGATGCCCAAGTCACATGGTTTATTAAATCGATTTCAAAAGTCAGAGTGAGAAGCAAGGGGAACACACAGATGGGGTGCAGGCAGCGCTGTACTTCCTGAATTCTGGGTTCATATGTCCTGCCTGTCTTTGCTGCTGACAATGTGGTTTCAAGTACTGTAGGTAAAGTTTGGTCAAGGGAGCACAAGGACAAAGGGTGCCTGGGGCAAAGCTGCTCTTTTTGAAGGGGCACCGGCCAGTGGCATCAGCTTGCTCATTAGTCCATTTGATGATTTTGTTTGGCAGAGGACATGAGGGACCTCTGCCAAAGGTTATCACCAGTGAGTGGCTTACTAAGACCTCAGGAGCATTGAATGCCTTACGTAGTATGTTGTATGTATTTTATGTGTGCCTCATATATTTAGTCGGAGAAGGCAATGGCACCCCACTCCAGTACTCTTCCCTGGAAAATGCCATGGAGGGAGGAGCCTGGTAGGCTGCAGTCCATGGGGTCACTAAGAGTCGGCACGACTGAGCAGCTTCACTTTGACTTTTCACTTTCATGCATTAGAGAAGGAAATGGCAACCCACTCCAGTGTTCTTGCCTGGCGAATCCCAGGGATGGGGAAGCCTGGTGGGCTGCTGTCTATGGGGTCGCACAGAGTCGGACACGACTGAAGTGATTTAGCAGCAGCAGCAGCATATATTTAGTGCCTCTTGAGTTTTGGGTCCCTCTTTGTCTTCCTTACTTAATCTGTAGTAGCTTGTTATCTATTCCAAACACATAAGTTTCATCCATCCCATATTTTTTTATATTCTATACCGTAACTGAGTAATTGCACATTTTAGTTACAAAGATGATTAAGATGTAATCTTTGTCCTCAAATATTAATAGTATACAGGCCATTAGAGGAGATGTAACAGACATACAACTATGCCACAAGGCAACTTTGAATTTCAAGGTCAAGTTCGTAGATTGTAGTTTGTGAAGTTCCCTTCTCTTGTGTCACTTCCTCTTCCTGTTTCTTCATTTCCAGATCAGTTTATAGTGCCTCATTTCTTATGTTATACAGATTTCATAAATTCATTTGTACAAAGGTATTTGGATTTAATGTTGTTATACCTGCCGAGAATATTGGCATTTAAGGGGTTACTTGCCCATAGTCAGTAAAGTGTAGTGTTAAAAGCATGCCTCTGTTCTCCATCAGATATGGGTTCAAGCTCTGATTTTGCAAGCTTTCTAGCTCTGTAGCCTTAGATGACTTACCTCCCCTCTCTTTTAAGTTCCTGATTCAAAACACGGGGGTCCTTAGAGTACCCATTTCTTAGGGCTGTTATGAAAACGGAGATGAAGTACAGTGCCTGACACATAGTAAGTTATTAATATTGTTAGTGTAGGCATTTCACACCAGTGGGAGGCTTGGGGTCATCCTAAGCCCTCAATACTAAGTTAACTACTACCTGTACTTAAGCATCAACAGTAACCAAATCATTTAAGGACAATTTTCTGCCATTTCCATTTCTGGCATCCTTTACGTCTTCATTTCAGTGGCAGCAGAATTTGCATCAGGGGTGGGCAGTCCCCAGTTCCAGAGATCACTTCACTTTGGCATCGAGGTCCTGAGGACAGAGGGACATTTCAGGGTGGTGGGGCTAGGGGGTACTCCCAGTGTGACTTGGGTGTCACAGACTAAATCTCAAGATAATGATGCACACACCATTCTCAGCTTTTGGCACATTGACTGTTGACTTAATTTTATTAAGTTAACACAGAAGTACTGTGTCATAAGAAGCTAGAAGATTAAAAGCAGTCCACTGATTTGCAAACCTGGGCATAGCATCTTTATAATAGCTTATGCAGAATTCCAGTAAAACTGATAAAAATGGAGTTATCTGGTTGAAGCAGAGGTAGGGGGCCTGGAACACCACCATCTGCCTCCTTTCTCCTTTGAGGCACTTCTAAGGAACCTCTAGGATTCTGAAGAAACAATTTGATAAAGGCTAATCTAATCCTGTTATGCAGTTGAGAAAATTAACTTTTGCCCAAAGTCACTGAACCAACTCAAGCACAATCTGGCCTACAATGCCTAAAATCCCTTGGTTGGTTATTAACAAGTGCTTAAGAAGAGGAGGTTAATTACAAAGTATGAACTGAGCAGCTTAGTATGTTCTTTCCTACCCCTAAATCTACTGCTGCTGCTAAGTCGCTTCAGTCGTGTCCGACTCTGTGCGACCCCATAGATGGCAGCCCACCAGGCTCCCCTGTCCCTGGGATTCTCCAGGCAAGAACACTGGAGTGGGTTGCCATTTCCTCCTCCAATGCATGAAAGTGAAAAGTGAAAGTGAAGTCGCTCAGTTGTGTCCAACTCTTCACGACCCCATGGACTGCAGCCCATCAGGCTCCTCCGTCCATGGGATTTTCCAGGCAAGAGTATTGGAGTCGGTTGCCATTGCCTTCTCTGCTAAATCTACTAACTCCTGTTATATATTTAGTTTCAGGACTAGGGAGAGTTCAGAAACCTATCTAAAAGATCCTTTTCAGAAGTCCTGAGTTGAGACCACTTCCTGGGCCAGAAGATTCAGGGATCAGATGGGCAGGTGTAGGTAGGGGCATTAGGCAGTGATGGGAGGGGAACTTGCAGGGAGGGTTGGGAGAAGCCTCCAGATACTGGCTACTCCCACTGCTGCCTTGGTTTGGCCATGTAGATGATCTGGGAAGATATTCTCTGCTTGTTGTGCTTGCTAGAGTTGAAAATGGAATAAAAATGTGAAGACTTTTTTTCTCCTTCCCAACAGCTCACGAAGAAAGTGAACAACATCGAGACCGGCTGGGCCTTGGGGGCCACCTTTCACCTGCTGCAGTCTCTGGGCATCTCCCACTAAGGCCACGCCATTCTTCTGAGGCCTGCATTTGCCAATATTTTTAAAGGGAGAACGAGAGAGGAAAGGATTCTGTTGTGTTCTGCGCTAGTCTGGGGGCCACCTGGACTGAAGCCCAGCAGCTGGTTTCACCAAGAGGAAGGGGCTTTTGTAGACAGGTCTTGCCCTTGGGTCTAGAGATTGGGGTTTAATTAATTTTAATTAATCAAATGTGAACTGTTTCCTAACCACTCTTCATGCACAGCTGGTACCAGAATCTAAATCTTTGAGGTTCCTTGTGTATCAGAGAGCCAAAAGTAACAGCTTTGGAACTTAATCTTAGGGAACCCAGGGATGGAACCGTGGCAACCAAAGAAAAATCTCATTTCAGCCCTTTTAGTGCCTCATCCCTTTGAACGTTTTAATTATCCTCTTAGATGTTAAACTGATGACAGTCCCATGACCTTTTGACACCGGTATTTTTCCTACACTTTGCCCTGTCCCACCTTTACTTCCACTCACCTGCCCTTAAAGAAAAAGGTTTTGCTTACCATGTGTAATTCAGAGAAAAACACCATACCTGAAGTTACACGATCCCACTTTGTGTTAGCGCCAACCCAGCCAGCTGAGAGCAGCCATTCTAAATCTCAGCAGGATGGAGAGCAACTCCTCATTGGCCAGAAGTGGGACATCCAGTTAAGAGGACACGTTTTGGGAGGGTGTGTCTGCCTTGTACAGACCACTTTTTAATCAACTTTTTATCAGTCAACCCTCGGATTAATGAACATATCCAATCTTATATAAGGAGTATGTGTGTGTTTCCTGTGCAAATACCTCCTCCTCCCCTTGTCTTTATATTGTCATCCTAAATTTAATTTCTTTGTATTTCTAATACAGCTATACCCCGGTTTCTGGTAAGAGGCCTGTGGGTGTGCTTTCCAAGGATCTAGATTTTGGTAATAGCCCCTTTCAGCTTGCACTTTTAGTCTTCATAGCAGTGTCTCTTTCTGCCCTGCCCCCTGATCATTTCAGCTAGCATCCTCTACATAGCTGTCTAGTCCCAGGGTTTCTGATACCCTTCCTGGTGAGACCTAACATTTGACTTGGTTGGCCATCTTGGCCCACATCCATATAGTGGATGCTCACTTTGAATATTCAGCATTCGATTCTGTGAATTATTTCCCCTGAAGTCCATTATCTTGTTCTCTCCCACATGACCGTCATTTGCTTGTCTACGCACTTGATTGTTCTTGGACTTGGAAGATCTTCCTGAAGTCTGGCTCTTTACCTCCAGCTTCCTTCCAGCAGAATTGTATCTCCACACGCTTGTAGCTTCCACAGTAGACTCAGCTTTTTCACATAAATACACTCGGCCCTCACACCACTTCCTGGGGAACCTTATTTTTAAAGATAGTCCATTGAGTCAAGAAATATTTAATATCTGATATGTGCAGATAAGTCCATTGAGTCAAGAAATATTTAATATCTGATATGCACAAATAAGTCCATTGAGTCAAGAAATATTTAATATCTGATATGTGCAAATAACTAGGCAAATTTCTATATACTTATCCCCCCAAATTTGTTTTTTCAATTCTATGTGGCATTTTTTCATTCTTCACACTAATGTTTAATTATACTGAGGTCACCTTTATACCTATTCTCTTCCTCCCAAAATGCTAAAGCAGAATGAAATAATAGAAACAGCTAAATAATGGAAATAATGGAGACAGCTAAAAAATGTAATCCAGTCTTCTACCCATTGCAGTCCCTTAATGCTTCTAACTCGTTATCACTCAGTTTCTGTTTAGGCATGTTCCCAGACAACTCATTCCACTTTGGGACTGCACTGATGTTAGAAAAAAAAATCCCTCCTCCATAGTCTTACTTCTGCTCTAATCTCTCCTTCCATAGTCTTTTGGGGCTTCCCTGGTGGCTCAGATGGTAAAGTGTCTGCCTGCAACGTGGGAGACCTGGGTTCCCCTGGGTCGGGAAGATCCCCTGGTGAAGGATATGGCAACCCACTCCAGTACTCTTGCCTGGAAAATTCCACGGACAGAGGAGCCTGATAGGCTACAGTCCATGGGGTCACAAAGAGTCAGATACAACTGCGCGACTTCACTTTCATTTGCATAGTCTTTTGGTGTTTTGAAGAAAACACCTTCTACATCCCTTACATTCTCTTTAACATACTACTTAACCTCTGGACCTTCCCATCTTGTCCAAAGAGAAGGCCGTTAGAACCAGTCTTCATACACTAAATGCAAGATTAGGGACAGGGAATCCCCTGGTGGTCTAGTGGTTAGGACTCCATGCTCTCACTGCCGAGGGCCCAGGTTCAGTTCCTGGTTTGAGAACTGAAATCCCATAAATTTCACTGGGGGAGACCATTTCCCACTAGAAACCACGTTTTCCCAAGAGATAAGCTATGTTCACTAAAGACTCCTCCAGCTTGATGGATTCAGAGGAGTAAGATTTCCTGGTCTTTTATCACCAGTTTATCTCTGGAACTTTTTTTATAAAGGCCACACATTGTTCAGCTGACTTCTTTAGTCATCCCAAATACTTTCAGAACTCTTGGGTAGACGCATTATAACTCCAGAAATGTAGCTACATATTTTCTGATAATCTTGATTAGAACATCTGGAGAATTAACCAGTTTATCCATTATAGGAACAATTTGGAATGAGAATTTTTATTTCTTACAAAAAAGTTTGTCTATTCTTTCTGCCGCTAGTATACTTTTTGGGCCTCTTACGAGAGGTCTTACAGGGTCTAGTATTGGTGATGAGGTTTCCTTTCTGTGAATATGTTATGTATTTCAAATACTTGGGACAAGGCCCGGCACACAGTGGATGTTGTGTGTGTGTTTTCAGCAAAACATCCTCTGTGGGTTATGGAGGTCCTTGCAAGGTGTGCCTTAAAATTCATGTCTTGCCTGATTTTGTTTGCGTACTTTTGTAGAGTCCATGTTCTTTTTACCTTTCCCTTTTCTTATGAAAGAGGACCTTTTTCCCCTACAGTGACCTTTCTGGACTTTGCCAGTAATCACCCAGCTTTTCCCAGAGCTGCCATCTTTCATTCTGGGCACATTTTTCCTGAGATTCCAGGAAGACTTGAAACATTCACGTTTTTACTCTAGGATCTTATAAATTTTCTGCATTTACCTGAAAAGCTCCCCTGTGGTAACACATTTCCCACTCCTTCAAAAATATTTCCCAAGAAAAGCTTACCTTGGGTCAAAAGCAGACCGTTATCTTCTTTCATCTTCAAATCAGACTTCTGAGCAAGATATTCTTTATGGCATACAAATCCAATGGATCCAAAAATCTCTTCGATAGGCATCTTGGGTACTGTGAGGTAAGCACTTCAAAACTGCAGAGTAAAGCAACCCGCCCCCTGCCCAGGTCTGCCAGCAGTCTGCAATCAAACATGAACAAATTCTGCTGCTATTCAGATTCTTTTCTTTTGACCTGGTTCCTGAGGTCTTTTAACCTGTGCAATGAAATTATTTATTGTTTTATGACAGAATACAGTGGTGTCCCACAGAGGAGCCATCGATGAAAAATGGTGCTGTGATAAGGAAGTAATAACTAGCATTTTAAAACTTGGTTTCCTTTTAAGAAAGTCTAATATACCTATAATAAAGGTTAAAGCAATTTGTCTTATTCTGCATTCTAGCATTATTAGTTTTAAAATAGCAGTTCTAACAAAAATGCATCAATTGACTTTCTAATTCTTGTCTATCAAAATAAACTATAAATTTACAACCAGCATTTTTTAAAAAGTTGTATAAATCTTCTTTTTCAAAAAAATTGTTAACAAGTAAAAATGAATGAGACGGCACCTTAGCAATTTTTGTTTTAAGTAATAAAAATTTATTTTCAGCCAAGTCATAGTTTTCCTTTGGTTTTTTCCCCTTGGCTTGGTTGATATGCCCTCCTCACCATAAATTATCACTCATTATTTGGGCTTCAAAAGTTCATTAAGCAGAGGAGAAAAAGAGAGAAGAATTCTAATGTAAATTTATTTAATTTTGAAACGACGTGATGGTCTTGGAAAAAGATGTTCGATATTCATTTTTCATCAACATAATCTCCAGAAGAAGAGTACTCATTTGCTTGCAAAGGCCATAATCTGTTCCTAGAGATAAAATGAAATCAAGTGAGTGATACTCTTGATATTTTAAGGTATGAAGGCAGGTGAAGACAATACTTTAAAATATTTAAAGTGATTGAAGCAAAAATTCGTGATAGTTCCAGACAGATTCTCCTTCCAAGTCCCTCCAAAGTAACTTTTAATGGAGGTTTCTCAGGAAAGAAGCTGGACAGCAGCAAAAGGAGTTTAAGCATCTTTAAGAATCCGTATTCACTATTTTATATCAAGTTACTGCTTCCATGTGGGCTAGTACCAAAAAGCCCAGCAGGGACATTTCTGCTCATAACCACTGGGGAAGGTATTCAGATAAAGATGATAATTTAATAGCCAAGAAAAATAATTCAAAGAAATTAAACAGTCATCGGCCAAGTCATTCCTCAGTGAGCATGATTCTTGGAGATCTGGGAGAGCTCTCTTACTTTGAGTGGAGACACTGCATTTGTAGCCTGCAAGCCCCAGGTCCTGAGCAGCACGACGAGGGTGGCCCTGGTGGAATAGAGCCTCTTCAGTAGGTCCGTAGCAGCCAGAAGAGCGGTGTTGTGACGCTGTCTGTCTGTTTCATAACTTGTGAGGTGGCTCATGGAGCCTGGAGGGAAAAGGCAAGGTTACCTCCCTAATTCTGCAGTGCTGTTTTCTTTCCTAGCAAACCAGATGCATTTATGCCCACTCTGTCTGGCTCCTGAGGAGTCATTTTCCTAATCTTCCCATACTATATGAGCTTGGGATACTTCTCCAAGGTACACTGAATCCTTACCTAAGTCTTTGCCATTGAAGGCTGCAGTACTGAGGTGATGGAGCAAACTGGAGATATCCCCAAAGCCCATGTTGACACCTTGTCCTGCAAGTGGATGGACCCTGTGGGCTGCATCCCTAAGAATAAAGCAGAGTTCAGGTGTGGCCTTCAGCCAGAGGGAAAAGGGAGCGGCTCTGCTGTTACCATCTTACCCAATGAGGGCCAGCCGAGGCCGGACATACTCGGCAGCGTGTCCCAACCCAAGAGGAAACAGGACTCGGCTTTTGGCGTCCACCCTGGCGACACTGGGGGGCAGCTGGCGAGCTGAGATTCTAGTGGGCTTCAGAAAGGCAACTGCGGACTGCAGCATGGAGCCAGCTGAGTCGATGAAGTCTGTGTGGTTCACATCACTCCACTGAGTAGTATCGACCACAAAATAAAGTGAAAGTTCATCAGCAATTCCAGCGGGGAATTAAAACATTCAACAAGGCAAGCATTTTATAACCACAGCCATGGGTAGTGGTACCACAAGTGACAAGCCCCTCAAATGAATGCAAAATGCAATTCCCCGTCATTCCCCACAAGCTGTAGGACCAAGTCAAACTGCTCATGAGCCACCCCTGCCTACCTCTGAGCTTCATCTTTCACCATTCCTAACCCTCAAAATGCACGTGCCAGCCACAAAGCAGCTCTCTCTACAGCATGCTCTTGATTCCACACACCCCTCTGCTTAGAATGTCCCCTCAATTCTAGTTCACCAGGGTAACACCTAGGAGTGTCCAGAAGCTACCATCGCTTTGTAAACCTCCCTCCAAACCGTCCTCTGTGTCTGTTGTTCTCCTCCAAGCTCCATAGTATAGCATCCTATGCAAACTCTACACTGGATCCTAACTCATTTCTGTGTCCTTCCTCACTCTGAGCTTCCTGAAAGCAGGGGCTGTATCTCACTTGTCTACCTCCAGTGCCATCTACGTAGCAGCACTCATAACTTGCTGAACGAATGCACTGCAAAGGCCTTATGCCAGGAACATATACTAAGTCACCCAGAAAGGGTCATCATTACCTTGGAAGCCCCTTTAGTACGTTTAGTTCCTTTTGCTCTTGCTGGCTTCTGTTAAAAATTATCAAAGTATTATCACTTCAAAAAAAGTTACTTATCCAAGTAACTTCCACACAGGCAGCTGTTTCGGTCAGCAGAGCAGCAGCCCACGACGCTCAGAAGTGCACACAAGCCAATTTCTGTGGTTTCACATTTTCCTGAAGCCTCTCCCCCATGTAATCCAGATCAAGTGGTACAGGTCCAAAGGGGCAGTGTGTTGATTATTCCTTTCTTCTTACTCAGAACCACCTTTCTGGATCTATCCCCGCAACACATCATCGGCAGGTGATACTCACAAAGGCGGAGTTAATGGCATCCACAAACTCCTCCTCTTCCATGCTGACCAGCTCTGCTGCATGTTCATGGGATGTGGACCAAACCAAGGAACTCAAAGTGTCTGAGAGCTGTGTCGAAAGAACATCAATGCCAAGGGCTGACACTTCGGTTCCTAAGAGCTCTCAGGTGCGAGGGACGATAAGAAGGGGTAACAATGCTAGTCTGGGCATAGTCCCTTGCAACTAGCAAAAGGCTGAGTGGAGTGAGGTTCTAAAAGGAGAAGAGTTGACATGTTTAAGAAGACAAGCCAGAAGGACTTCTTACCGGAAGCAGAGCAATGGGCCCAGAGGGGAGAAATCTCTGCCAAGCTACATTGTTTTCGGTGGCCTACAACACACAGGAGAAGAGTCCTTGTCAGAAGTGCCCGGTACCAGTTAGGCATGAGCAAGGCTCCCAAGAGTGGGCTCAGGATCTTACCTCTGATAAATGCAGAGTAGCCACAACAGCGGATTGGTCATAGTTCCAGCTAACATTCCGGATTCCTGCAGCCTGCCGCACTCCTGAGTTGTGACCGTCTGCACCAATCTGCGTGCAGACAAGAGCCTGCTGAGTCTGCCAACCTCTTAATTAACAAAACTACTCCAGAAGGTTGTCCCTGCCTCCTGAAAGTTTTCTCTAGTTCCAACTGTTGGCAAGCCCATCTGGGGCAGCCAACTCTTACCTATGTTACTCCCAGCCCCTAGAGGAGAAGCCCTACATAAGCGATCCCAGCTTCAATGAACAGACCATAGCTGGACATCTGACCCACAAAGGGCCAGCCATAGGTTAAACTCAGCCAAAGTCTCTTCATACTGAACTAGAAAGCAGTAAAGCAGACACTGGAGCTGAACAGTCCTGATGTAAGGCTGAGAATGGCTGCCATGCAAAAGGGGAAGCTAATGATCAGGAAGAGAAAAAAAATGGGAGATGCGAGATGAGTGACTGCAGGATTCCTGAGAGGTAGAGAAAGGGCTCATTTTCTGACCCTCTGATTCCTGTCCCTGTAAGGCCAGCTATCCTTTATTTCAAGACATATGATGGTCTGAGAGATTGCCTCCTGTACAGCATTTACAATAGGGCCATCCTAACTGGAGCTGGTCTGAGTGGGTCCAGGTCCTTATAGCCAAAAGCTTTGCTTCAAATCAACTTCAACTATAGCTAAGATCTAAAACAAGAGACCATAGACTCTAATAAGATGTGGATATGCAAGACCCCTGGCAAAATAAGAATCTTCAACTACCAACAATTTGGTCTGGAGGGTTCTGCCATCACCTAGGGTAATATGAACCCAAGGGCTGGAGTCTGCCATGGAAAATGGATAAGGCCAGGTATAGCTGACTGCTTTGCTCTTGTAGAGAACGGTCACTTGGTCTAGGGAGGTCAGAAGAGAGAAAACAAAACATTAGACAGTTGGCCCGCAGGCTGAGGAAAAAACTCAGTAAATAAAGCAAGGTCGCAAGACAGCTTATCTTTATCTTATCATTGACTCCTAAATAAGAAAGGTAAAGACCTTAAAAAAAACCCATGTCATCAATGTTATGGTCTAAGAGCTAATAAAAGACGGAGGCCACAGGGCTGAATCGGTGTGTGTGTGAGGGGAGATATCTCACTGACTTACCTCCTGCCAGGCGCTCCTTTCTCCCCACACTCTCGCTCCTCTAGTCTTTTTCACTCTATGTCCAAATGAACCCACATGTGCTTTCAGAGCAAACAGGGTGGGGAATACCACAGGCTCAAACACGTTCTAGATTTCATAAGGTTTTCCTTCCCCCGGAAGACATTTTACTTTTCTGATCATAAAAATTATATGTTTATTACTTTTACTTGGTGTAAAAGTCTGAACTGCAAATACAGGTTTAAGAGGGGGGGTGGGGGAGAATCACCTTTAATCATACCACTCAGATATAGCTACAGTTAAAGCTTTGCTCTGTTGCTTTCCAGGTAATTTCCTATGTTTGTGCATGCACAAACACCATTCCCCCTCACACACACACATACACGTGGGATCATACAACACAGACTTTTTTTCACCAGTAAATTGTGGGACATGTTTCTAAGTGACTATTAGATCTAAGTTATCTTTTAAAACTACATGGAAGTTCACTCCATGGATGAACCATTATCTCATATCAAAAAGCATCTAAATTTAAGTCGCTTCCAATTTTTCTCCCTCCAGAACCCCGAAATATCTAAAAAACATATATATATATATGGGGAATTTATACCCAGACTACACAAAGAACCCTTATAACTAAAAAAATAAAAGACAATCTAGTTCTAAATGGGCAAAAGATTTTGCATAGACACTTCTCCAAAAAAAATACACAAATAGCCAACAAGCATCTGAAAAGACACTCAACATTATTAGTCATCAGGTAAATACAATCAAAACTATGAGACACCACCTCACAGTTACTAGGATGGCTATTAAAAAAAAAAAAGAAAGGTTAAGGGGAATAACTTTTGGCAAGGGGCGGAGAAATTGGAATTCTTAAATTTGTTGGCAGTAAAGTGACATGGTACAGCCTCTTTCAAGTTTGGCAATTTATGAAAATGTTAAACATAGAATTATTACATGACCCAGCAATTCTAGTCCTAAGTATCCACCCAGAAGAAATAAACCGTATATACACACAAAAACTTGCACACAAATGTCCCTAGCTGTATTCACAACCACGAAAAAGTAGAAACAACCAATGTCCATCAGCTGATGATGGATAAACCAAGTGTAATACATGCGCATGAGACTGGAGCGCTGAATCATGCTACAACATGAATAAATCCAAAAATATATTCAGGGAGAGAAGTCAGACACAAAAAATACACATTGTATAAGTCTACTTAAATGAAATGTCCAGAAAAGGCAAATTCTGAAAAACACAAAGTCACTGAATTGTACACTTAGCATGGGTGTACACTTACTGGTATGTAAGCCATACCTGAGTAAAGCTGTTTTAAAAAGAGAGAGGAAGAACCACCCTGAAATAACCCTCAGAGGGCTTCTTTATGGTGAACATCAGTATCTGTAGGAGGGATCCTTCCAGTAAGTCCAAGAATAATTCTAAGCCAGTTCTCCTTCCAAAGACTGACTGGAAGATGGGAGAGTCAGGGGCCTCACCTGACACAGCCTCCAGCTGCTTAGTGAGAGCATGCATGATGACATCGTTCTCCACTATATAGCCCATGTCATCTAAATTATCCTTATCGAACATTATCAGGGCCTCTGAGCAGGCATCCCACACCTGGAAACACAAAGGGAGAGCATGTACTACAAGCCAGGGAAAAGGAGGCATTACTCTAATCAGAAACTGAGCACCGCTTTCCCAAGGGACTGAAGCAGAACAACCCCAAGGTATCAGTCCCTCTGGCAGGAGATGTACAGTAAGAAGAAAATTCTCTTGTGAATGCTTCCCTCCTACTTCCTGAGACGGAGTATAAACTCTGCCTGAATTCTTCCCACATTTACAGAAAACCTGGAGAATGTGTACTCCACTATTTTAACTCAAGACAGACCGAAAGATCTTGCCAAAAGTGAAAAAGGAGGCACCTGCATTCGCCGAAAGGCTCTGCATCGCATGTTGCAGATGTGGTCCCAGGCACCAAAACCTACGAGAGAAAAGAGCTACATACAGACCAGAGCAACCTCATGGGACCTACAGCCGCCCTGGGTCTCCCTTTGTCCCTTCTTCCTGTTAAGTGAGAGATTGTTCTCAGTGTTCAATAATAGAGAAATACTCACCACTTCTACCCTGTTTGGTGCTAGGAGCTAAGCTACTGTTTCCCAGCTCTGATTACAGAGCATGAAAAAAGACCCAGCTTTCATGATCAAAGGTCAAACCACATTAAGAGAGAGAAATAATAAAGGAAATTAAAATCCATATTGTACTTTCTCTTCACCATCCTACTAAAGGTTACAAAGTCATCCTACTGAGTTACAAAATCCTACTGAGTTACAAAAAAAGTGTTACAAAAATCAACCTACTGAGGTTACAAAGTGTTAGTCACTCAGTCCTGTCTGACTCTTTGTGATCGCATGGACTTTAGCCCATCAGGCTCCTCTGTCCATGGAATTCTCCAGGCAAGAATACTGAAGTGAAAAAAAAAAAAAAGAATACTGAAGTGGACTGCCATCCCCTTCTTCAGGGGAATCTTCCCAAGGACTGAACCCAGGTCTCCCTCACTGCAGGCAGATTCTTTACTGTCCGAGGCACCAGGGAAGCCCACTGAGGTTACAAACTCCCTGGATAAAGATGATTCTTTGTTTAAATCTAGAGAACCAAAGCAATTCATTCATTGAGATATTTACTGAGCACTTACTATGTGCCAGATACACTTCTAGGTACTGAGCACAAAGTGGGAAACCAGACAAATCTCAGCCCTTAAGCAGCTGACATTCTAGCTGGAAAGATAGACAACCCCCCCAAAAAAAATCATAGTATCAGTTACTAAGTGTCATAAAGAAAAATAAAGCGGTATAAGGGGCTAGGGAATGATGCAAGAGTCTCATTTTAGATGGGATGGTTCCACACAGGCTGGCTTGAGGGAGCAACATCTGGCAGAGACCTGAAGACGATGTGCTACCCGTGCACACACCCATCTACACCCTAAAAGCATTTAGCATTCAGGCTCCCCAGCCCCACAGACAGCTGACTCTGGGAATAAAGAGGATGCTGGCACCAAGTGAAGGGTCACAATTAGTTCATATAGTTTCAATTCCACCGATTTATAATGACCCAACATCACAAATGATGTCCACATGGACCCACATGTCTGCTGGAAGTCTTCTCAGACCGGAAGTGGACACATGAACAATTCTTGGGATCTTCAGCTACGTACTAGACTTACCACCCCTACCCTCCTCTCCCAGGCATCTCGGTGAGCTCCCTCCTTGCCAGGTGCCCCGCTGACTCTGCCCTACAGGACATCCTGGAAAGTCAAGACAGGAGGCTGGCACAGTGACAGAGGATCTTTTACTCACTACTGAGAAGGGTTGCAGAGCCAGGGGAGATGGAGCTGACTCTGTTGCTGTAAGTTTCTGGCAATTTCTCCAGCACTTTCTTTGGACCTGCTTCTAACAACAGTATTTTCTTGTCACAAAAGTGAATATCATGTCCTAAAAAAAAGAAGAAACAAAATGCTGTATCATTTTAGAAAAATCAATTTATTCTCTCATTTCCAAGAGAAGTATCATATTAAGTAATTCCTTAGTGCTTAGGATACAAATTTCTTACAGGACACATAAAAAGGGAACACCATACGGAGTCCTAAGCAGTAACATACAGCACCTTTTCAGTCATGTAAACCACCCTGCTCGTGGCAATAAGAACTCTCCAGACCAAACCCTGCAAAGAAGCAAATAATGGCATAACCCGTAACAAGGGAATAAAATGTCCTAGAAAAGAAAAAGGAAGGAAGGCGGCAGTGTTTGAATACCAGATAGTTACAACCTTAAAAGTATGAAGTCACTAAAAATTACAAATCCTGTTCAACACAAAAATAAAGCTAACAAACAAAATTCACTGTGGCCTCAGGAGAATCCCAGGGAAGGCGCAGCCTGGTGGGCTGCCGTCTATGGGGCCGCACAGAGTCAGACACAACTGAAGCGACTTAGCAGCAGCAGCAGCAGTAGGATTAAGTCAAAGATAAAAGAGCTTATAAAAGAAAAGAGAGCCAAAAAAATACACCAGTGGTGCCGAAAACTCCGGTCCTAAAACATCTGTATAGTGAAGTAAAAAGAGGACTTGGAGACTTTGGTACTGGGTGACTAGCACAGACACAAGACCCTCCACAGTGCCTCAGAAAAAGGTGCAGGGAAAAAGATAAGCAGTGAGCTGCACTTCCAAGAAAGGAGAAAACACCTGTGATGGAATTACCAGAGAGAACTCTGCAGGTCTTACTTAGTAATGGTCAGGGAAACCCCACAAACCTTGATCCCTCTTTTTATTTTGAAATGTAAATGACAAAAAAAAAAAAAAAGGCGCTATTGTAACAGACAACAAAGAAAGGGTGAAAATCAAGGACAGCTCCAGTGGAAAATGAAGTGAGCAGCGCTGAACCCACCAGCTCGGCATGGCGCCCCCTGCCGTGCTGCAGCGGTTCTGCTCTGAAGGATGGGAGCCCCGGCCATGGCCACGCTCAGCAGAGCGGGTGGTTTCTGGTCCTTCACTTCTCCCGGCCTTGATCTAACAGTAGCCGCTCCCGCACCGAAAACCTCCGCCACCTGCTCCCTGTGGAGCCTTCTCGCTGAAGCCTCACCTCCACAGCAGTGTTCTTCATACCAAGCCCGCACACCTCCGCCCCCAGGAGAGGTCAGTTCCTTGTTCCTCCAGGGTAGCTTTCATCTCAGTTTTCCTTCTGTTCGTTATTTACAGATCATTCCCTTTTGCTGGATTCTAAACTCCTTGGGGGCTAGGAATTCTTTTCTTATTGCAATATTGTCCCCAGTAGTATATGCTGTTATCTCCTCAACCCACAAAGAGATACTCAATGTCTTAACAGACATTTTTGTTCAATGACAGACCAGGAAACATTTAGGAAGAGTCAGATTTCAATCCCATATTTGTCCAGGGGAATAGAAATAGAAAAAAAATAATGAAAATACATATTTTAGGCTATAATATCATTATAGCCTCTATAATGTTTATGTTAAAGCATAAACATATATAACTTAGCTGTTGATTGAATTAAATGAAATTATGAATTATAGGTGAATATCTAAATTTTAACCTTGAAATCATTTCACTCTATAAAGAATCCAAGTTAGTTTTATCAAATGACAACCTCGTGCCATAATAATTTGTCAATTTTATGAATAACAAGATTATTATATTAATAGTTTACTTTTTCCTGGATATCTAAAAGCAAAGTTCCATAGAATCACTATTATCATTATCATCACTGCTAATGTTTACTAACTCCTATATGCCTGGTGCAGGAGAAGGCAATGGCACCCCACTCCAGTATTCTTGCCTGGAAAATCCCATGGACGGAGGAGCCTGGTAGGCTGCAGTCCATGGGGTCGCTAAGAGTCAGACACGACTGAGCGACTTCACTTTCACTTTTCACTTTCATGCATTGGAGAAGGAAATGACAACCCACTCCAGTGTTCTTGCCTGGAGAATCCCAGGGACGGGGGAGCCTGGTGGGCTGCCGTGATGGGGTCACACAGAGTCGGACACGACTGAAGTGACTTAGCGTAGCATATGCCTGGTGCAATTATATATGGTTTACTATAGTATTCTTCTGATGTAATCCATACCATAATTTTATGAAGAATAAAAAGCTATTCTGTCCTAATTTAAGAGATGAGAAAAATCAATGTACAGAAATTGTGAGTAATTTATACAATTCTACCCAGATAGAATTAGAGATAAGACCGAGGATTTAAATACATGCAATCTCATATGGAGACCTGTCACTTCATCCTTTAACTTCCTTTAAAGGAAGTTTCCTTCTTATTTAAAACAATCATTGGACTGGAAATGAAAATTAGAAACTCTGGATTTTAATCCCAGCTCTCACAGTTTCTAGCTTTCATCACCTACAAATACATACATAACACTATGTACTTTATAAATTTTCTTTGGTCAAAAAAAAAAAAGATCTCCAAGCACATAAAATAGTCAGGGTCAATACTTTATTTTTCAGTATTTTATTTTTAGCTATTTAATATCATTGTTTTAGGAAACTCTCTTGGAAAAAAATTACTGGAGAATATCATTTACAAGTAACAATGCTGAGAGGGAAATAGACATTTCAAGCCTAAAACATAAACTAATGTGAGTTTAAAGAAGAATCAAGGAAAACATAAACTGGTGTATAGGGAAATGTGAAGAGGCCATGGACAATTTTCATTTTTTTTAATTTTTTTTTATTTTTAGTATTTATTTATTCACATATTTGGTTGCATTGGGTCTTAATTGCGGCACATGGGCTTAGTCGCCTCACAGCATGTGGAATCTTCCTGGACCAGCAATTGAACCCATGTCCTTGCATTGCCAGGCAGATTCTTAACCCCTGGGCCACAGGGAAATCCCAAGGTGTATATATTCTTAACAATAATTTCCAGTTGATGATGAGGCCACAGTATACCAGTACTCAGATATGTGAGCCTTCCTCAATTTACTAGAAGTTAAAATGATTTTTCTGCCAGGGTCTCAAGACAGCACAGTTCCATCAAGTTTCCAGGTGTGAGAGTGGGCGAGAGAAGGGTGGATGTTGTACCCACACAGTAATTTAAAACTTAAAATCTTTGTGCAGAGAATGTCAATTATCCCACTGCCTAACATGAGCAAAGCAAACACCCAAACATGCCAGAAACATAGAAGCCAAATGCACAAGGGGAAAGAAGGCAAACACAACCTCCCTGGAGTTCTCTATACCCTGTGTGAAAACAGATCTGTCTCTAAGTATCTGCTGCTGCTGCTGCTAAGTCGCTTCAGTCGTGTCCAACTCTGTGCGACCCCATAGATGGCAGCCCACCAGGCTCCTGCATCCATGGGATTCTCCAGGCAAGAGTACTGGAGTGGGTTGCCATTTCCTTCTCCACAATTTTCATTTTTAAAGCAGCTATCCAAGATTAAGTGGATGTCAAAATGTAAAAGTTGATCACCATATAAACTATTAACAAGAATACTTTTGGGTATACAGGCCATGATGATCAAGGGGAGACACTGCTGCTGCTGCTAAGTTGCTTTAGTCGTGTCAGACTCTGTGCGACCCCATAGACGGCAGCCCACCAGGCTTCCCATCCTTGGGATTCTCCAGGCAAGAACACTGGAGTGGGGTGCCATTGCCTTCTCCGAGGGGAGACACTAGCAAGCACAAAATCTCAAGCAGCTTGTTTACTTGACTCAGCAGGACCTGCCCAAGGACAGAGTCTCCTTACTCTGTTTATATTTTATATGAAAAAAGTAGAGGCTTGCTCACTGAATAAATTGTACCAAAGACTTACAAATCTCCTACTGGGCTTCAATTTTCATGTTTTAACATTCAGTACTTTCTCTGAGCTTTTAAAATAGGAAATTAGCTGGTGTGTGAATTTTTTAGGGAAAACCTACGCTTGGTAGGTTTGCCTTACTTAGAGGCAGCAACTCATAACCTGGTGTACTCAGCCTATGAGCTCTCTTTCGTAAACTTACACAGAGAATTGTTTTGCAGGTATCTGCTTAAAGTCAGCCTTGAATTTAGGAATTTATACTTCTATGGAAAAAAAAAAAAAACAGAAAAATGAACAATTACAATACAGAATTCTCTACGCTTATAAAAACTTTCCATCCTTGGGATGTGGGCAAATGGGGTGAGAAAGAGAACAAAACAGGAAGGGAAAAAAACTAAACAAAGAAAATAGCACAACACCAAATATTAATTAAATTAGCAAAAACTCAGTAAGACTAAAAACCTTTTCAAGTACATATCATACAAAATTGTATAAAAAGTTAAGAGGTAAAGTCACTACAAGACAATTAAGCTCTTCTCTGTTTCTTGTTCTCAAACTGTGGGAATATAGGGAATTCCCTGGCAGTCCAACAGTTAGGACTTGGAGCTCTCACTGCCAGGCCCAGGTTTCAACCTTTGGTTGGGGTCTAAGATTCCACAAGCTGCTTGGCACAGAGAAAAAAAAGTATATGCAAGATACTTTTAAAAGATGCTTATATCAAGTGCTGATAACTGTATTTTACAAAATGTTTTTGAGACTCAAGCCCATTAGCTTATATAAAGCACTGTTTGCCACCAGTCGCCTAGAAGAGGAAACTTCCCCACTTGCTAGGGAAAATGTGACTATCACCCCACGCTGAAATCAACAAAGACTTTCTCATTATTGAAAAATGAGTGTTAGTTGTTCAGTTGTGTCTGATTCTTTGTGATCCCATCGACTACAGCCCGTCAGGCTCCTCTGTCCATGAATTCTCTAGGCAAGAATACTGGTGGTGGTGGTTTAGTCACTAAGTCGTGTCTGACTCTTATGACCCCATGGACTGTAGCCCGTCAGGCTCCTCTGTCAATGGGATTCTCCAGGCAAGAATACTGAAGTGGATTGCCATTTCCTTCTCCAGGGGATCTTCCCAACTTAGGAATCAAGCCCGGGTCTCCTACATTGCAGGCAGTTTCTTTACCATCTGAGCCACCATGGAAGCCAGAAAACTCAAATCCAATTTCTGAGAGTCACTGTACAATTGTTAAAAGCAGAAGAATTTGTTAGCCTAGGTTCAAATTCTGTCTCTGCCTGGTGTGAGACTCTGGTCATTACCTAATCTTGCTAAGCAAGTTTCTTCATATAAAAGATGAAAACATCTACTTCACAAGGTAAGAGCAGTCTAAATTATACGTGGAAAAGCAAATGTTGGACTCAAAGTAGATCACAGGCTGAAATGTAACAACTAAAACTATAAAACGCTTAGAAGAAAACACAGGAGCGAATCTTCCTGATTTGAGATTTGGTAATGATTGCATAGACATGATACCAAAAGTAAAAGTGGTAAGAGATTGATAAGCTGGACTTCATCAAAATTAAAAACTTCTGTGCTTCCAAGGACACCATCAAGAAAGTGAGAAAACAATTCCCAAATTGGGAGAACACATCTGCAAATCAGGTATCTGATAAGGGGCTTGTACCCAGAATATACTGACTTGGCCAAAAGAATCATTCAGGTTTTTCCATAAGAGGTTATGGAAACCCTAAACGAACTTTTTGGCCAATCCAATATAAAAAACACAACTCAATAATAAAAAGACAAATAGTCCAATTTAGAAATGGGCAAAGGTTCTGAACAGACATTTCTCCAAAGAAGATACACAAATAACCAATAAACACATGAAAGAATAGTCACCATTATTCATTAGGGAAATACAGATCAAAACCAGGAGACAGCACCTCACACTCACTATTATACCCAGTGACAAAAAGACAATACAGTGCTGTCCAGGATGTGGAGAAATGAGACCTCTTGTTTATTGCTGGTGGGAATGTAAAATGGTGCAGCCGCTCTAGAACACTGGTAGTTCTTCAAAAAGTTAAGCAGAGTTTACCAAATGACCCAGAAAATCCACTTCTAAGATTATATCCAAGATAACCAAAAATACATGTTCACACAAACAAAAGTATGTACAAGAAGTGATTAGCAGCATTATTTGTTATAGCTCCAAAGTGAAAACGACTCAAATGTCTATCACTTGGTGAATGAATAAACAAAATACGCTATTTTGTTCATTAAAATACTATTATTTACTATTTGGCAATAAAAAGAAACAAATTACTGGCACACGCTGGGCTTCCCCTCGTGGCTCAGCAGCAAAGAATCCGCCTGCAATGCAGGAGACTCGGGTTCGATCGATTCCTGGGTTGGGAAGATCCGCTGGAGGAGGGCATGGCGACCCATTCCAGTATTCTTGCCAGGAAAATCCCATGGATAAAGGAGCCTAGCAGGCGACAGTTCATGGGGTCGCAAACACTAGGAGGCGACTGAGCACGCAGACACTGGCATATGCTGCAACCTGGATGATTCCTGAAAACATTAAGCAGATTCCACGTATATGAAAAAGTCCTGAAAAAGCCAATCTATAGAGATGAAAAAGTACATGAGTGGTTGCCTAGGGTACTACGGTGCAGGAGATGGGGGAGAGGGCGGGCTGCATGGGCAGTGACTGCTAACGGGTTCGCGCTTCTTCGGGGGGGGGCGGTGATAAAAATGTTCTAAGATTCATTGTGGCGATGGCTGCACCGCTCTAGGAATAGACTAAAAATCATTACATTATATGCTTTTAAGTGGGTGAAGTTTATGGTATGCAAACTATATCTCAATGAAGCGGTGTAAAAAACATCAACAAGAAAACCGCCTAACCTAGCTCAGTAGACAACTGCCCGATAACTTCGGTGTCCAGACCGAAATAACCCTGGGCGGGTCTGTGTCTCCACGTGTTGGAAAGACTCTTACGGTCCCTCCCACTTTTGACCCTTCGGAATTCTGAAGGAACAAACGTTTGCCCCCGGGGTCCTGCGCTTCCTCTGGGCAAGGAATGGACCACAAGGTGTGCAACACTCAGGCTTTGGGCAAACAGTGCCAGGGCTCCCACACTCATCATTCCTTCACGGCCTCGCTCCCCGCAAATACCGGCCTGGAGATGCGCTTACCTAAGGCACAAGCCATAGCGGCGCCTACCAGGCCTCCCCCCGACACCACCACATCGTACACGTTGTCCGCCGAGGCGCCAGCCCACCTCCGGCAGGAGACCCGCGGGCCCTTCTGGGCAGCGGCAAAGACAGCGCCCCACCGCACTCTAGCCAACTGGGCCGCCATGGCGCTGACCTGAGCCGTATCTGAGCGACTGAACTGAACTGATCTGAACAGACCCGCCTTAGGCAGCACTTCCGGAGACCAGCCGTCCAATCACCGGCCGCTAGAGCTAAGATCTTAAAACCGGAAGTATAAAGCACGGAGAGAATAGGCCAATCAGAAAGCGAGCCCTCCCTGCCTGGGCGGGATAGAAGAGAGGCTTCCTGGGGAGGGGAATGGTTCGAGTGTCAGCCTGGGAGCCAATCAGAGGCCCACGCTAGAAAGGGGCGGAACCTGAGCCGAGCCGCTTGCGCCTCCACCGCCGCTGTCACCGTCGCTGTCACCGCCGTTTGTCTCTCTACCCGGCTGAGGAGATGACCGTGGGGAGGTCTGCAGGAGCCTCCGGCGGCGCTCAGTGGAACCATCAGGTGAGGGGAGAAAAAGAAGGAGAGGGATCAGGTCTGCACCCCGGAAAGGAAACCCTGAGAGAGGGAGCTGTTTGAAACGTTGCCTTGGAGACAGACGAACGGGGAGTGTCACTGGGGCGTGGGATTCTAGCCCGCACTGTTTGCAGACGTGAAGGCGGGCTCTTAACTCCGGGACTTGAACCGCTTGCGCCTTGCGTCAGGCTCTTCATAGAATCGTAGCGGTGACCCTCAGTTTGCGCTTATCGTTTCAACCACCTCCAGGATTGTTGTCTCCATTTTGTATTATAGAGGAGAAAACAGGCACAGAAAGATTAAGAAATTTGCCCCCAAATTCAGAAGTGAAGTGAAGTGACAGTAGCTCAGTCGTGTCCGACTCTTTACGACTCTATGGACTTTACAGTCCATGGAATTCTCCAGGCCAGAATACTGAAGTGGGTAGCCTTTCCCTTCTCCAGGGGACCTTCCGAACCCAGGGATTAAAGTCAGGTCTCCCGCATTGCAGGCGGATTCTTTACCAGCTGAGCCACAAGGGAAGCCCCAGAATACTGGAGTGGGTAGCCTATCCCTTCTTCAGGAGATCTTCACGACCCAGGAATTGAACCGGGGTCTCCTGCATTGCAGGCGGATTCTTTACCAACTTTCAGGGAAACCCTCCAAATTCAGAGACAGAAAGTAAATTGGTGGTCTCAGGGCTTGAGGAGTGGGGATGGGTTAGGGAAAATAGGAAGTGACTACTAAATGCAATGAGGTGTTTTGAGAGTTGATTAAAAATTGACTGTGGTGATGGTTGCACAACTGAATATACTGAAACCCACTGAGCTGTAAACTGAGTTGTATGAATTGTATGATATGTATGAATTATATCAATAAAGTTGTTTTTTAGAAAAGAATTTTCCTAAAGTTACACGCTTTTCAGTAGCAAAATGAGGGCTAGGGCACACATACCTTTGACTCAAAATCCAGTGTTCTTTTTCAGTATGAGAGCCAGATCTTTGAGCACCCAGTTCAGCCCTTACCAGGTGTCCACTTGGAGACCGGAAACAGCCCTTCCCCCAACTGCAGCCAGTCAACCTGTGCGTCGCATCATGGCCCCAGCCTGCCTCTCTAAGGATTTCTCTGCTACTGTCCTCTAACCACATTGACCCGCTTTCTACCTCTCCAAGAATCATTTGTTCCGGCCTCAGGTCCCTGCCTCAAGGCCTTTGCACTTGTTCTTTTTTTTTTGAACCCCAAACCCTCTTTCCCCACATCTTGGCAAGTCTGACATTTTTCTCACTGATCAGGTGTCAACCTGAAAGTCCTCCACAGTGAGGACTTTGAAAGTGAAAATCATCCCAGGACTGAGAAAGTACAACTCAGACTGTAATAGACCCAGATGAGGCCAGCAGCAAGATCAGCAGAAATCAGTATTTCTCACAGGGCCACGTTGTACCTGCAAAACAACTAATACCCCATACTTCTAAATGATTATGCTTACTTTCCAACTGCTTACCCAGCCCTACTTTGTTCTTGCCACCTTTTGAATAAAAATGGCTCATTCATCCACTTACTAAACTGCCCTCTTCATGACAGCATCCATCCAGAGTTGATCCCTGCTTCCCCTAATTCTCCTCAGAATCATTCAGGACAAACCAACCCTAGAAAAAGCCCTCAATGCCCACCCCAACCAAGTTTCCTAATTTCCCGAAGTGTGTGCTAAGCCGCTTCAGTCGTGTCCAACTCTTTACGACACTATGGACTATAGGTCACCAGGCTGCTCTGTACATGGCATTCTCCAGGCAAGAATACTGGAGTGGGTTGCCATGCCCTCCTCCAGGGGATCTTCCCCACCCAGGGATCAAACCCATGTCTCTTACGTCTCCAGCACTGGCAGGCTGATTCTTTCTCACTAGTGCCAGCTGGGAAGCCCCTTTAGAAGGTATTCTGTAAAAAGTTAATAAACCTAGTTCTGATTACAGGTACATTCCTAGTGGTCTTTATCTGATGGACTTTTATCAACAGAGAAGCTTCCCATAGCCATTCCATCAGTCTATCACAGTTTTGTGGCTTTTATTGAATGATTACCATCTTACATTGTCTTTCTCCCTTCACTAGGATGTAAGCTTCACAAGAGTAGGGACCTTGTTTGTCTTGTTCTCAACCCAATGCCCAACGCACATTCAGTTCAACCGCTCAGTTGTGTCTGACTCTTTGCGACCCCATGGACTGCAGTATTCCAGGCTTCCCTGTCCATCACCAACTCCCAGAGTGTACTCAAACTCATGTGTATCACGTCGGTGATGCCATCCAACCATCTCATCCTCTGTCGTCCCCTTCTCCTACCGCCTTCAATCTTTTCCAGCATTGCACATTAGACACCAGTAAATATTTTCTGAATGAAAGGAGTGTTTAAACTCAGTTAGATTTCCCACTTTCTAGGACTCTTTCAGCTAAACCACACTGTCTCTCCTGTTAATTACTCATTCCTAGTAAGAGGATGGGAATTAGCTAGCATATGAGAAAAGCAGAGGTGTAGACAGGGGAAGCCCAAAAAGGGAGATTGGCAACTAGTAGGTAAAACCCCCAAAGGGCAGGTCCCAGAGTGTGGCCAAGGTCACAGGTAGGATTCCTGGAGAGCAGGGTTGCATGGTGAAGGGAGGTACTCCACAAATGCTCACCACACTGCATGAACCAACTCAGCTCTGATTCCCTTTCCTGCCCTCCAACCAATCACAGCCTATATCCTGAGACATGAAATTTCTTTAAAGTAACTAACACATTTTCCTTGGTCCCCTACCCCAGTCCCTAATATATAGATTTATTTAACATGAAGTTAATAGTTATGTGTTGAAATCATAGTTTGACCCACAGTCTGTTCTATTTTGTTTTAGATATTTTCCCCCAAATCCTCCTCAGACACAGATGCAGACAAGGAGCTGAACGGGGATGGGCTGGTTTTGCCCAGGGCTGGCAAACTCAGTGAGTTCCTCAGTCCAGAGGAGGAGACAGACTCTACTTCTGACTCAACTGGGAGTTTTTTTGAGACTCTGCAGGCACTGAGGCAGAAAGACAGGTGGTGCCTGTTGGAATCCCTTTATCCATCTGACCCAGACAGTAATGAGAGCCTCTCTGAAGAGGATGAGGACCTGGAGCATTTCTTCCGAGACGAAGGCAGGGGGAAGCCACACGTGCAGTACCCCCCATCTGCGAGGTAAGGCAGCGCACAGCTCTGGCCAAGCCGCGTTGTGACTCTAGGCCTCATCTTCCTCCTCAGTAAAACAAAGACCTCCTTCTGCAAGTGCCGCTTACCCATGCTCCAGCTCAGCATCAGCCAAACGTGTCTGATTCCTACCCAGCAGTCCTTAATCACGCTGGGTAACCCTTAGTCAACTGAAACTTTGGGATCGATTAAAGAGATGCCTTTCCCAAATATGCTACCTCCCTGAGAATGGCACCAAGGTCCATTTACCTTGCCAAGCCCTGCTCTATGCCATTATACTTTCTCTCTTGTAGTATTTCTTTTCTCCTCCCAATAATCCGGTAAGCAGATATCATTTTTGCCATTCTGCAGTTGAGGAAATGAGGTTCCAGGAGAACCTTGTTGGAGGCCACATAGCTGGTAATTGTTTGAAGCAAGTTTTGAACCTGGGCCTGACTCTAAAGCCCTCCTCCTCATCATTGCCCTCTTCTCTCTACCAAATGAAAAGATTAGAGTGCAAAGTAGAAAACTCTTAGATCAATTCTAAGAAGAGACTTCCTTCCTAGGGCTGCCAGGTTGGCCTGTGGGAAGGAGAGAGGCTGAGTTGAGAAAAGCACAGGCAGTTTTTGTAGGCAGATGACTAGAAGCAATCAGTCATCTGCCTACAATGCAGGAGACCCGGGTTCGATTCCTGGGTCAGGAAGATCCCCTGGTGAAGGAAATGGCGACCCACTCCAGTATTCTTGCCTGGAGAATCCCATGGACAGAGGAGCCTGGCGGGCTACAGTCCGTGGGGTCGCAAGAGTCAGACATGACTTAGCGACTAAAACCACCAGCCACCAAACCAGAGGCCTATGGGGCTGTGATGTGAGGCTTATAAACTAGGTGTGACCTGATGGAAGTGGGGGGAAAGGCAGAGGATCTTGGAGGAGCTGGGCGTCCTGGCCGTCCCATCCTCCACGCATACAGCTGCTCTGTCCCCCAGGTGTGGCTCCGTGAGGCGCTGCAGCTCCTGGGGTACCCTGCCCTCCCGTACTCCCAAGGCTCAGCCGCAGCCACCGTCCAGCTCCAGGCCTCCCTCCCAGCAAAGAAGCATCAGCTCCTGGGTGTCGTCCATCACCGTCCCTCAGCCGTTCCGCATGACGCTGCGCGAGGCCAGGAAGAAGGCGCAGTGGCTGGCCTCCCCTGCCTCCTTTGAGCCCGAGAGGCGGCAGGCCGAGAAGCAGGGCCGGGAGGAGGCCGAGTGCCACCGGCAGTTCCGGGCCCAGCCCGTGCCTGCCCACGTCTACCTGCCCCTCTACCAGGAGGTCATGGAGCGCAATGAGGCGCGCAGGCAGGCAGGGATCCAGAAGAGGAAGGAGCTGCTCCTCTCTTCCTTGAAGCCCTTCAGCTTCCTGGAGAAGGAGGAATGGAGAAAGCAAGCTGCTCTGCAGAGGGACCTGGCCACCGCCGCCGCTACAGCCAAAGTCCCCAAGCAGAAGGCCACCAGGAGGATCCCCAAGTCTGTTCTGGAGCCAGCCCTCGGGGACAAACTCCAGGGTAAAGACATCCTTAACCTCCCGGCCCCCTCCCACCCGGAGGTGCTGAGTGGGTGCTGTGGAGGAGTGAGTTGGGCTCAGGGGTCAGCCTGGCCATGGAGATGGGCTGTTCGGGGGTGGCCCCATCAGAGACCTTGCTCAGTGCAGGCCCAGGCCATAGGTAGGGTTGGGTCGGCCGGTACAATAGGGGCACCTGGTTGGCAGAGGGGTAGGAGGCCCCAGGTTCATTCTGATGACCTCGTCTGTCTCAGTAAGTGGATGCCAAAACCTCAGTTGGCAGCACAGGCACCGGAGCAGAGAGCCACTGAGATGTCTGGGGACCAGCCTAGGCCAGTACCACTGCTAGCCAGCTGCCCCCAAGGAAAGGCCCCCTCCCACCTCCTGTGAGGTACTTATTTCAAGAAGCAAAGCTTCTTGACTCTGGCTTTATTCGCTCCTTCAGTAACACATGCCACACCCCAGGTGTGAAGAAACAGATGTGGAGTTTGTGGACAAGGGAGGGAGGCAGACAAATCATTACAAATGTGACGAGTCACTTGAAGGGGATAAAGGGGGAAGCCTGGGGGAGCCTGTGGAACATGTAACAGAGGGACCTGACTTAGAGTGTGGTGAGGCGTGGGAACAGTGAGGGAAGGTCCCCAGAGAAAAGTGAGCGTGGGGACTGACCCTGAAGGAGGAGCCGTGGGGGGGAATTAGAAGAAAAGCAATGAAGAGTGTATCAGGAAGAAATAGTAGCACTGAAGGTAGAAAGCTGAGCGCATTCAAGGCATGGAAAGGTAGAGGGGAAAGAGAAAGAAGAGGGGTGGGACAGACAGGCCCAGGCTAGGCCTGGGGCCTTGCAGGCCACGGGAGGGAGTTGGGCCTTCATCTCAAGGGCAGCAGGGAGATACTGAAGGGGTTGGGTTTTGTTTTGTTTTTCAGACTTTATTTATTTATTTGGCTGTGCAGGGTCTTCGTTGCGGCATGTGGGATCTAGTTCCGCGACCTAGATCTGTTATCTGGATTGAACCTGGGCCTCCTGCATTGGGAGTGTGGAGGCTTAGTCATTGGGGTAGTCTCCACTGAAGAGTTTTAGGGTGGTTCGTGGTCAGATACACAGTTCAGAAATCTCACTCTGCTCTGGGGATAATAAAGGGGGATGGGTGAGCCCAGTGGGATTGTGATCTACAGAAGCCTGTATCAGTGACTCGAGAAATTATGAAGCAGAGAGGACGAAAAGAGGCTGGCCCAGAGAGAGGTTAAGGAGGAGGAGACGGCAGAACCTGTGACTGACTGAAATGAGACAGGAGGCAGCAAGAGTGATGTGGGCTTGGGGAGTTGAGTGGACAGTGGGGCCTCTGCCCAAGAAGGGAGACCTGGGAGAGGAGCTGGGGTCTGGCCCATCCCTCCTGCTTCATCTCTGAAGAAGGCGCTGTAGAAAGTGCTAAGTGTAAATGGTAGCTGCTTCTGCAGCCTGACTGGCACATAGCAGTAGTGTCCTAGTCAACATTCATTAGGGCACTCTCTAGAAAAAAAGAGAAAAAAAAGGAAGTTGTAGTGTTTGCCATTTTCATGGAATAAATACTCCTTTCCTGGCCAATTTTAAGCTTTCCACATGGTGCCAGCTGGCTTGCAAAATTCCTGGAAAGTTAATCACGGATTCCAGCCTTGTTACACTCCATCATTGCAAGTATTTAAGAGGGAAAGCTCTCCAAACCTTTTGGTATGAAGCTTGGTCCCTTCTCACCCACTGCCACCCTGACTTCTCTTCCACAGAAGCTGAGCTCCTTAGGAAAATTCGCATCCACATGAGAGCCCTAGACATGCTCCAGAAGGCCTCCTCCCCCATCGCCCCCTCCAGTAGCCAGGCTGACCCACAGCCTCGAACAGCCACCCGCACCCGGGAGGAAAAGCTTGGGTTTCTGCACACTGACTTTGGATTCCAGCCTCGGGTGAATCCTGCTGTCCCTGATTACGAGGAGCTTTACAAGGCCTTCCAGAAGCGAGCTGCCAAGAGAAGAGACACCCGGGAGGCAACGCGCAACAAGCCCTTTCTGCTGAGAACCGCCAGCCTGTGTCACACGCGGAGGCCCTGTGATGTCGCCACCTCCGAAGGTAGAAAGGTGAGAGCTCAGGCGGGAAGGCCAGGGCTGAGGCCCAAATACAGGAGGGCCCAAGTCTCAAAGGAAGGCGCTTCTCTCAACATTTTTCTGTCTTAAAAAATAAAAAGACACTGGCTCATCTGTAAGCAGATTCACAGATCCTAAATATTTATGACCACAAGAATACTTCCCTTCCTTTCTTCTGGGTAGAGGGACTTTGCAGAAAGAAGTCCAAGCAAGTCTGGAAGCCAGGGAGTTGGGATCCATTAGCCACGTCCCAGTACCAATTCCAAAGAACTCTTCTCTAATTAAAAACTTTGGGATTGATATCCAAGTCTTGGCCCTTAGATCTCATTACCCTTGTTTTAATCCCAAGAAAGAAATGAAGACTCTGACTAGTACTTCACCACAGTTGAATCCCAGTGAAGACAAGAAACTAATTGCACATGCTGTCCCACCAACATCAGCCTTTGTTTCTTCTAGGAATCTCCACAGCCACCCACCACACGCCTGTCGAGGAGTCGTTCTCTGAATGGCCTTGCTTCCCTCTCTGCCAACACCCTCCCCGTACATATCACAGACGCCACCAGGAAGCGGGAATCTGCGGTCCGGTGAGTGGTCAGGCTACACGAGGCTCTTGGTGCTCGGATCTTGGCCTAAATGCTGGAACGCACCCATCTGCTGAGCCTCCTCTCCTGTTATCAGAGAGACGGAGAAAGGGGTGAAAGGGGAGCCTCTGATCAGGACAGGAATTCATGTGACCCTCACACACTGAGTGCTGCAGAATGCCAAGCCATCACTCAGCCAGTATCCTTGGGGGAGTGACTTTGTGCTGGGCACAGTGTTAAAGTTGGAGATACCTTATGGAACCTATAGTTTAATATCTAGTCTGAAATACAGAAAAGCAAAGAAGCAACTATTATACCTTGTGAGTAGTATAATGATGGGGGAATATGGGGAACTATAGGGGCACTGGGCAGCCTGGGTCTCTTGTAATAGATGTCTAAGGTGAAACCTGAAGAATGAGGAGTCAACCAGACAAAGGCTGGAAAGAAAGAAGTTTCCAAACAGATGGAGATCCACTGGTGAAAGAGGAAGCTATAGGAACAGGAATTCAGAGAAGCCTGAACCTGTGTGTGTGACCCTGTCATTAAGATGAGGTATCCATGGCAGAGATTTGAGATTTTCTGATTCATCTTGGGGAACTATTTTAAGTCAGTTGGGAAACAGGAGCCTCCTCATTTTTAACTCGTTAACTGACCTGACAGTCCTGGTGGTGGTTTTATCCAGCCAGTGCCCCCAGCAGGAGTTCCTCCAGCAGGCCTCCAGCTGAAGACAGCAGGCGTGGTCACAGTGGAACAGGTGGCTTAGCCCTGGGAGGACGGGCATCTCAGTGCCCTCCTGTGGGGCTCACAGGAGTGCACAGAATCTCCTTGGCTGCTGAAGACCCACAACAGGGATTTTAGAAATATATTTAGAATCTAAAGGATACTCCCTTCTTCCTCAAATTTCAAAGCTGCTAAATCAAGGCTCAGTGCATCAGTATTCTGAGGTCTCACTATGATAGGTCTCATGAACCAGAGGGTGGTCCACCTGCAGAGGATGTCCATGTCTGCGTTCTGGCAATAGGGAGTTTGACGTTTTAGCAGATTAAACTTCCCCACTCTCCTTCCTAGTATATCCATTTGAATATAAACATCCAACTGCAAGAGTCTTGACTTTTTTGGTAGAATTCTCAATAGTACCTTGTAGAATATTTACACAAACTGAATGCTGCAAGTTAACCCCAAATTGTCTGTGCATTGAAGGAGACCCATTTCCAGGTCTCTGTGGAAATGCAAATATGTATTCCCAAAGGACCATGAATTCAGGCACCTTCCAATCTACCATTTACAGCACAGTTGTCAAGGGCAGAGGCTTGGGAGTCAGACATCCTGGTTCTAATTTTGGCTTTCACTTACATGCTGGGTAGCTTTGAGCAAGTAGCTTACCCTCGAGGCCCAGTCTTGTTGCCTATAAACAGGGAGACTTACTGTCCTTACCTCAGATGGCGGCTGTTAGGATTACAAAAGCTAATGGCTATAAAGTACTTATTGGTGCTTGTTTGTACTTGGGTCAGTGTAGGTAGCTCAGCAAATGGTGGTTATTAGTATTACTGTTTCCAGATAGCAGGAAGCCTGAGTGTAAGAGTATTTTATCTCATGTCTTCCAGTTCAATTGATGAACTTCTTCTAGGGTAGAAACTCACTGTCCATGGTGCTGGAAAGGCTTCATCTGCCAGTGCATTTAAACACAGAATCTTATTCTTTCTGAAATCCCACTGTGGTAAATTAGTCACCTGTTCATAGAAAAAACCAACTGACTTTCCAGAGAGGTTACTAAGATTGCTTTAAATTATACCCAGGTTGGTCATCTGCATTTCTTATTTGCCTCTTCCCTTTAGATGTTCACTTGAGAAAAAGGACAAAGCAGATGAAAGTACTCAGTGGTTGGAGATGCATAAAAAGAAGTGTCAGGCGATATCTAAATCTGTCACCTTGCGTGCAAAAGCCATGGATCCCCATAAAAGCCTGGAGGAGGTGTTCAAAGCAAAGCTGAAAGAGAATCGGTCAGTGTCCTCCATGTGTCAAAGGGATAACTATCTTGGGAGCCATTTGCCTTGAAAATGGGGTTATTACAGTAGGCTCCTGTAATCATAGTCAAGAATTTTGCCAGGCAGTTAGGAATTTCCAATGTCTATGGGAGTTACTCCATTTAACTGGAATTAAAGGTACTCCAGATTGGAAAAACCTGGAATTCACTCTAAAAGCCTTTATTAATTTCAGGAACAATGACCGTAAAAGAGCAAAAGAGTATAAGAAAGAACTGGAGGAAATGAAGAAAAGAATACAAAGGCGGCCGTATCTCTTCGAACAGGTTACCAAGGTAAATCTAAAGTATCATTTATTTTCTTGTCTTGGATGAGATGGCTCTTAGACATTATGAAACAGTTTAATATCTGGGTATTAAACACTTCCCTTAGGCTCAGAAAGATTCTAAATTTGGCTCATTTTATTATTACTATCTTTCTCAAAGTAAGTAGTGCATTGGTGAACACTGTTTGGACTGATTTCATCCAAGACTGGATTCCAAAGGCATTTATAAAGGGATATTTCTCTTCCTGGGGTTTTCACTATAGTTTACAGTTTGAATCAGAATGGAGGTTAGATCCTAGACATACAATTGACAGTCTGGCGCTGTTGGGAGTATCTCTAACTTGCTAACATCACCTCTCCTCCTGTAGTGCTGGTGCCCTGGGCATCCCCAGCCTCTAGAGCTGTGGCACATTTATAGGTCCTCAGGGGTTGGGATGCTTGCAAGTAACCCCACAAGGCCTCTTCCAGGTTATGTGGCTTTCTGACTGCAAGATTCTCTTTAATATGTTCTCTAGACTTTCAGGGAAGTTGGACTCAGTTGAGATTTCCCTAAGGAAGCTCTGGAGTTAACTTGAACAGCCTTAGAAAGGCCACCATCCCAGACAGCTTTGAGATGCATCAGACCCTGTAGATCTCTCTCCTCTCCAGAGTTTCAAACAAAAGATGGCATTCTGTAGTGACCTGGATCCAAATGCTGGGCATTATTAGTGCATTACTGAGGCATTTCCTGGGTCCAGTCCTCCCTAGCTCCCTGCGTATTACACATACACACACTGGATTGTCTTGGATTTACTTAGCAACTTAGATTTCTAAGTAAAAATTTCTCATAATGAATTTTGCTCTTTATGTTAGCTTTTTCCTAGGAAGCTCACTCTCAGATCTCAAAAGATCTTTCACCACTCTGGGGAAAAATATCATTTAAACAAATATGCAAAAAATAACCCTTTTCTGGTCTACATACAGACCATCCATCCTGTTAAGAATGTTACTAGTGCACCTTATTTTCAGTCTGTTATATGTAAGTGTTCCTGATGATGGTTTGGTTGCTTTTGAATCTTAAATGTTTTTAGTCCATCTTTTTCATTGTTGTCTCACTTGGTCTTCCAAAAATCTGAATCCTTGGCTGGCAAAGGTGTGGTTCCCAAAACAGCAACTGGCATCTCCTGAGAGTATTAGAAACACAGAATTGCAGGCCCCATCTGAGAACTACCAAATGAGTATCTACATTGTAATCCGATCTTCAGGTAGTTCCTATGTACTTTGAAGCTTGAAAACGAGGCTCTTAAGTAATTTTCATACAAATCTGTGTACAGCATTAACGGTGGGGTGGTGGGATGGGAAAGAAGTATTAAAGCATACAGATTAAACAGGCAGTTTAGAATTAATCTGGTAATTCAGCTATAGCAGATTCATTTCTATTCCACAGGACCTTGCCAAAAAGGAAGCAGAACAGCGGTATCGAGACACCCTGAAGCAGGCTGGGCTGGATGAAGACTTTGTGAGGAACAAGGGTCAGGGCAGCCGGGCTCTACAGTGGAAGGAGCAGTGGGAAGTCGGTGATTGTCCCAGGTGATTGGGGTCATCCTGCAGCTCTCAAGCTGCATCTCTAGCAGTGCTGCTGGGAGGAAGCTTTAGAACACTCATTCATATTCTGAGGTCACAATCCTATACTAACAGTATACTAAACCAGGAATCTCCAAGTAACACATTTAAATTTGGTGCGTAGTGCAGTTGTGAATAAAATATAACCATTGTTTATTAGGTCTAGATTCCTTCAATATGAAACAGATCATTTTTCCAATTTCAGTCCAATGCCTTTACTTTTGAAGAAAAATCATGTATACTTTTACTTCCTATTAAATGTTAAATTACACTCTGACAAATGAAGACAGAAACCTTTATAGAGCCCAATAAAAGCTGTAAAATCTTGATCAAAGCCTTTCTTTTCCCTTTAGCATGGTCACCATGGCTTGTTCAAATCCAGAATTTTTAAAAAGTAACTCATTAGCACCAACTCCTCCATTGATATCATCTGAGTCAAAGGGAAAAAAGTACAGTATTTCCATTTCTCTCAAACTTTGTTTTGTTAAGTCCTAGCAGCCCTTTCCCTAATTCCTATCTCAGTTTTCCCCCTAGAAATTTGCCTTTATTATCATAGAGAATAATGATAATGTTGAAACCAAACTTATGCCTTACATGATGGTTCCTTTAAAACTTAAAATTGTATAATGCTTTAATTTATTCTGCAGCACTCATGAAACTACAAAACGTGGCAGCAGGAATCCACAGCAGGATTTAGAAGAATCTCTGGAACAGCTTTCAAGTCCCAAGAAAGAACTGGAGGAGCTGTCTTACAAATTACCAGATAATTTCAGAACACTTGCTTAATAAGGATACTTACAATACTGCTTTTGAATAATATCAAGCAGCAAACTTGGGCAAAACTTGGATTTTGAGTCATGGTTACTTCTGGAGAATGGGGGAAAGAAAAGTAGATAACAGAGAATGATCCAAGTTAAATCAAAGTGAAAAGTTCAAGATGGAGAGATCAGAGCTGATTAATGGTTCTTGTGCCTCACACTTAAGCATTTGTACAGAAAAAAGGTGTAAGCCTTCCTGGTCAGGAAACAAATGGGTCATATGGGCTAGCTGTAAGACAGCAGGAGATAGAAGAGAGACTTAAAAATATTGTCCTGCTGAACTATCAGCCTAGAATTGCCAGATAAAACCACATTTTCAACAGAAACCAGAAATCTGCATGTTGGCAACTAATTTAAAAATTACTGGGAATCCCCTGGTGGTCCAGTGGTTAGGACTCTGCTTTCACTGCCAAGGTGTGGGTTCACTCCCTGGTCAGGGAATTAAGATCCCACAAGCTGCATGGCCCAGCTCCCCCCCCCCCAAAAAAAATTATTTGGAAATAATGTAGGGCAAAACAATTCACATTCGTGTATCAGATTTAGCCCATGGGGGATGACACCTTGGCAACCCAAAATACAGGGTTTCCAGTCTGAACACTATCGACATTTTGGGCCAGATGACACCTTTGGGTGAGGGAGCTATATGCTGTAGAATGTTCAGCAGCACCCATGGCCTGGCCTGGACTCACTAGATGCCGAGAGCATCCCTCTCCCCAGTCGTGACAACCAAAAATGTCTCCAGACATTGCAAAAAGTCCCCTGGGGGGCAAAACGTCCTTGGTTGAAGATCACTGTTCTAATATAAAAATAAGTGTAAGTTCTAGTATAAAATTGGCATTTTAAAAGTAGAAGTATGAACTCAGGGTAATTATGCATGTCATTAACAAACTAAGAACGATCACTGTAATTACTTTAAACAGCAGTTAATTCTTTGCTGTATCTGCTCAGAATGTGCCACTGTGTGCATGTATGTACTGTGTCAGCAAGAGGTTCACTTTAATAAATTTGAAACTTCTTCTGACAGCCATGACGTCCTACTAGTAGGTCATCTTTGGACGCTTTTCTTCTCAGCAATAATAATTAGATATTCTCTCTCAGTAACTGTAAAGATAGGATGATAGCAAGAGTGCCTGCTCTAACAGGAGAACGTTGATCATGCTTTTTAAACTACCTTTCTGGAAAGATTCAAGAATATCTGTTATTACTGCCATTTTTCCAGACTCAAACACAGTCCTTTTGGTGATAACAAAAGTGATACTCTAATAACTACCATCTGGGTTTGTTAGTTGGAGATGAAGATGCTTGTGTGAGGTGCCCCAAGACTTCTGAGCTCAGTTTTACCTGCATGGACTCCTAAGGGTAAAATCAGTGCCCCATCTTAAAGGGAAAGGCTGCATTATTTTCTTAATCTACTCTCTAAGAAAACAAATTTGTTTAAAACAAGGAGCCAAAAAACTGACCAGCTGTTTTATTTAAAGGAAAAACAATTGAAGCTCTGAATCATATGATTTTTAACTTAAAAAAAAAAAAAAACCTCTTAACATGCTACTGTATGTTCCATAAACAAAGAAAGCAAAGTGGCCAAGTAGAGGTGATTAGGACAAAAGAGTACCTCAGCTTGGGCCAAGCAGGGATTCAAGTAATTTATTTTTTTGCAGCCCAGTGGCGGAGAGTCTCTTACTCAGGTTGCTAAAGGGAGAATGTCACAACAGGACTGACATCACACCCTTCTCCAAAGCAACAAGGCATCTTGAAAGCTGAACTTCTTGGTGAAGTTTTATGGTTGGTGGCAGGATTTAGTTCACCCAAGTGAAAAGACAGCTCAGTCTGGGATGAAAACTCTTCAAAGGAAAACCTCCCCTCGACATTCTTACTGAGAAACCGCAGCCAACACATAATCAAACTCACTTTTGGGAGAAGTCCATCCCAAAACTGTGCAGTGGGAAGAGAGGTAGGTCCAGTTACCCAGCCCATATTCACTGCTTTCTTCCTTGTCTGGATCAGATGGTAACCGAAGAGAAGCTCTCCTACATTCATCTTCTAGGCCAGGAAAGATGAACAGAGGCAAAGTGGGGTCCTTTTTTGTTTTGGTTCTGGCAAATTGTGAGCCATAAGCATCCTGTTCCTACTGAATGCACTCTGGGATCAGACAAAGCTGCTTTTCCAGGAGTCAGCACCCATGGCTCATGTCCGTCTTTCAGTTAAATCTCCTTGGTTTAGTAACTGTAAGAGATTAAAAACAAATCTGGAATAGTTACCAGTGAATAATAGGAAAAAACTCATACTAAGTGAAAGGTTTACAACTGAGGGGGGAACACACTACGAGGGTGAGTCAGGGACAGCTAGTTCCAAAGCAAGAGCCATGCACAGACTGATGGATCTCATTTATATACTGACCTTGGGACAGCACTTGGACCACTTGATGCTGTCATTTCCACTATGGCAGTAAGATATCCTGATGATAATAATAATATTCTATAAGCCAAATTTTTATTTGTGTAATCACACTCACTAGTCAGGCAAATCAGAACTGGTAGAACCAAAAATCTCGATCAGTTAACCAAGGTACTGTTAAACCAAAGTCAGTTAACCAAAGGCTACAGGTTCAAGTAGAAGTAAAAGGAATGGGGTCCTGCATGAAAACTACAACCCAGTCATGAAAAATCAGAGATTTCCTGGCCTTAAAATACCTTTCCTGTGATGAGGAAGACAAGCCTGAGAGTCTCCAATGGGGTGGACATTCCACTCTACACCCAGGGTTCCTACTGTAAAGTGGTTTTGTATAATAATTGATGAAACTGGGTTCTATTTTATTATGAAAACAAAACGAGAAGGCAATAATACAGTGAAAACAGGATAAACACTGAGCTTGTTATAAAATCTAATCAAATAAATTTTGAGCTGGAGATATATTTGGTGATCTTAATTTAGATGAAGGTAATTTACATAGTAGGATTTAATGGTATGGAAGTTAAAGAAATTTAAAGAAAAGCATAAAACTTAGAGAAAGAAACTACAGATCTGATTTGATGCTGTATGGTAGAGATTAAGAATGGTACGTATTTCATCTAGACCGAGAGCCACATGTTTGCACTCAAACTTATCGATGGCACTTTTGAGAAATGTTAAAGAACTGGTGATTTCTGTTTTCCTCCTCCTTTTAATTGGGAAATATTCTAAGATAAAGTCAAAGCTAGCTGGAAATCATTTATACTGGTTCTTAAGTTCAAGAATGTAAACTCAGTGGGGCTACAGAAACCCATTTGGGAAGACCTTCAGTCCACAAGAGGTCAAAAGCCCTTGGGTCTCTGCTGGGCCTGCACAGCGAACCCTCTAATTCTCAGAAGACCTGGCCACCCTGAAGGAAAATCGAAACTGTCCAATCTGAACCATCTGAGTGATGTAGTTCTTGTAGTTCTTCATATATTTTCCATGATAATTTCTGATACTTGGCTTGGTTGTTCTCTGATATTCTTGACAAGTTATCTTTATTTTTAGAGCATATTTACAGGAGTCCAATTAGAAGTCCATCAATAGATTCTTATAGGTCTGATCTACAATGCATGGTGATCTTTAAGAAACAATTTGGAATGGCTATGTGTTGTTTTAAGGTTTGCTACTGCCTTCTCCTGCTCTGGCATCTGAGAATAATCCCTAAGGAATCAATACTCCTCATTCACTGGTAGAATGGTCAGTTAGTAGCTAGACCCTGGATGAGGAAGAAGATGAAGCCTGGAGCCTTTGGAGGCTGATAGCTTGAAAAAAAAATGAAAGGTACTGGAGAATGTGACAAGCCTACCTTGAGAAGGAAAAGGAGGGGATGAACAATGGAAATACCTTGATGACAGGAAAATGATAGTGGTAGAGGAAAGTAAAATAAGTGAGGCTCAGACAGAAGTTATATTTGTACACACAAGGATCCATGAGGAACACGTGACCGTGTAGGAAGTTCAGCTGCATCTAGGAGCAGCACGTTCCTCTGGTGGCGTCCACAATTAAGCGTCTGAGGCTCCCATCATAGGCCCTTGTGTTCTCCTGGGGTCAAGGGAAGTTTTCTTTTCTTTTTTTTAGGCAGTTTGTGTTATTGTGTCTGCCTGAGGCTGTCACTGAGCATCACCCAGACAAGGACACTTTGAAGCCAATTCCATGTTCAAGAGAACAAATGTATTATTACTGGACTTTATGCATACACAAAACTGACCATGTCATACCCCATTTAAAAACATGTCGTGTCTCCCCAGTGCCCCTAGGATAAAATCATGTCCTGTAAGACCCTCCAAGAGAGGAACCAGCTTGTCTTTCCTGCTTTCATTTTTCCATTCCACACCTTTCTCTCCATTCCAAGTCCATTACACTCAACCCGTTGTGGTTCCATAGCCAGGCATGCTCCCTCTCACCTTCTGCCTTTGTATATACTGCTACCTTTACATCTGTTAAATTTCTTCCAAATCCCTCCCACGTCTCCATCAAGATGATTGCAATTCATCCCTCAGGTCTCAACTGAAGCTCTAAAATTTATTCCATGACTTCCCCCAAGACTAGCACGACTACCCTGAATAAAATCTGCTGGTTATTGACCTGTTGCCCTTCCCATTCTAAACTCTCTACACAGCACAACTGCAGGGCCATCATTTATATAGCTATGGAGTTATAAAAGGTAAAGGTCCTAACTCTGACTATAAGCTCTTTGAGGCAGGGATTGTATTTACTACTGTATAACTAGTACCCAGCAGGGTGCCTTGCGCTAAGTATCAGAGGATATCAATAAATTGTTGTTAATTTTATTGGGTATGATAAAAACATAATTATGAAAAACTATCTGTTAGAGGTATATACTGAAATATTTACAGATACATATATTAGTATCTGTTGAATGAATTAAGTCTTCATACATTTGGCATTTATTTGGGGTAACATGGAGTGCTTCAATTAAAAAAGGTATTTAGTAGTATGGGAGAGAAAAGCTCCAAAGTTTCAAACATTAAAAAGAAGAAAACACTGAGTGTTGCGGATTGGTATGTCAGGTAATTTGTGCTAAGTACAAAGAGAAGGAAATGATTTTCCTGAATTGGTCAACCCAATAGTTAAAGTATTTCTTTTACAGAAGAATCACAGTTAATAAAAGCAGAAGGAAAAAAGACAATCAGGATATCACTGTTCAAGCCCTAATGAAAAAACAGATCTAGGCCATGATAAGTAATGGCTGCCAAAGCTTTGACATAACCCACTGGTCAATCTTGAGATCTGTAAGAGAACAACTGAATATCGTATCTCTCCTCATGAAACCTAGTAGGAAGTAGGAGAACCACCAACAAAATATTCTTGCCAAGGGAAAAACAAACAGGAACCTAATCAAGCCCCTAAATGTAACTACCAGTTTCCAGGATATCTGTGGATAGAGAAGTGTATCAAGCAACAAAGGGAGTCAATCAGCTAAAATAAAAATGTGGGGAATTATACAGGACAAATAATCCAATTCGTTAAATAGATAGCTATACTGAAAAAAAGAGGGGTGGACTATTAGAAATAAAAAAAGAATTATTAACCAAATGCAATATATAGGCTTTGTTTGAATCCTAATTCAAACCAACCAACCATAAAAAGATATTTCTGAGAAAAAATTTAAAAGGCTAAATATAAGATATCAATAAATTATTGTTGATTTTATTGGGTATGATACAGATATAATTATGAAAAACTTTATCTGTTAGAGGTATATACTGAAATATTTACAGATGAAATATCTGTGACTGATTTAAAATACTCCAGTATAAATAAAAACAACAGCAAACAGTAGGAGGGGAGTGATAAGAACAGCAGACAGTTAATTGTTGAAGATGGGTAGATACCAACCTGGGTTCATTATACTAATCTCTTCCTCAGTATATATACTCTTTGAAAACTTCCATAATAAAAAATTTTAGACAGATATATGAAGCAGGGAAAAAAATAAAGGAAGGCTCCACGTGAGACATGTTTCAAAGCAGTCACCAGAAGAAGGAGACTTAGGAAAGAACCAATGATAACAAATAACAAAAGCTTTCAATATAACATAAGCAAGAATGAAACAATGGGTCACAATGATAAATACAAGGAAGGGTTCTGGCAAAAACAGCATGCTCAGAGCCTTGTGAACTTGGGTATCCTCAGAAATATTACAGAAAAATTGAGACTACTCAAATAGGAGGCAGGGTCATTTGAACACTGTAATGGTGGACTGTGGTCTAAAGGTTATAACGAAAAGTAAAAGATACTCTAATGCCAAAGCCATGATATACAGGCTTTGGGAAAAGCATGTGCATATAAAATAAGCTCATGATGAAGTCATCTACCTCCACAACACAAGGCCAGTAAAAGGACAATCCAAAGATTCTAGAAGCCCAACTGGTTTTCATTGTTTTCTGGATCAGAACCAAGCAAACAGAGTAAGGGGTGCTTAGAATCAACCTGAAAGCCCTCTTTGATTTAGGTAATAGTTCTTACTCAACAAACAAGTGGACACATTCCCATATGCTCAGTTGGTTCAGCCTGGTTATCTCCCGGACAAACAACCCTGGCAAAATGAATAATAAATTAGGGCATGTGTATCAAGGAAACTAAAGTTGAAAGCCCCAGATGTGAAGGACCAATTTCTCAATTCAGGAGACCCTAACACTCAGGTTAGCTTAAAGGAAGATATTCTAGTCCAAGTCACCAGGAAAGGGAAACAAGAATGTTTTTCAGATCCTCTGAAGTAGATTCCCAATCATTCCCCATCTTACTCTCCACAGAAACAAAGTAAGGGCAAGAGACAGATTTACCTCCTGTGGATTTACAGCAGTTAAGACAGAAACCTCGTACGACTGCCGCCCCGACTGCATGGTCACCAGGTGATGTGTCACATCAGGCACTGAAGACAGGGGGCGCGGGGATCCTTCAGCAAGCACCTCTGAAATAGCAGGAAAAGGTTTCAGTGCAAAGTGAATCCAAAGATTTCCCTACCTTCATTAGCAAGCCTCTCATTAAGAACTCTCAAAACTGTTCCCCGAAAAACTGATTCCCACATTCCTGTTTCTTCCAAATTAATTCCTGCCTGATAATCATTATCAGTGAATTTGGAAAGTACTACAAAAGGAGGATGGGAAGAAAAGGTAAAGAATCTTGATGTAACAGCTGACCATTTCTCAATACGCAAATTTTGAGTAATATGGCTTCAGCACTATTAGCTGGATTAAACTGCATATGAATCAGGGACTCAGAGCCAACCAGCAAAGCAGTCACCAGTAATGGAAACAGCACAGTAAGTGCTGGTCAAGCGCTTAAACCTGGCTCCAAGGTTCCTACTCATTGTCTCTTCCTCTTTTGAGACCTTCCTTAAGGCTGGCTAAGGAGCTCCATGCCATTTTTATGCCTCATGCTTCAGTTATCCACTAGTATAATTTATGAAACAGAAGAGGCTTATTGTGGAAGCGCACACTCTGCCTTGTGTGCTCCATATGTAAGTTACACAAATATGGTCTTTATACCCAAAACTGACTGAGGTATGAGTAAGGAAAACACAGGATCTGACTTATTAAATGTTTATCAGCAGAATCACCATGAAGATCTTCTGGAAACAGCTTACACATAAACCACTTAGCTCTCAAATAAATTAAGAGGGCTTTTCTAGTTTACATTGCTCTTCCAGGATACCACATAACTTAATGTTTGCTTAAAACACTACCTTCTACTCACTCAGTGTTGTTTCCCAAATGTAAGTTTTGACTTCTCAACTAGTTTAAGGTCCCTGTCTTCTACTTTTATCTTTCCCATGGTGCCAGGTACACAAGTAGGCACTGAATAAATGCATGCTGACCTCACCTGTTAAGTTTTTCAGAGAAGAGGGCCTGGCCTGTGTAACTTGGGTGAACTTTCTATACCAGAGAGGAGCAACTGTTTCCTACACAGCCCTTTCTTTTCTCCAGAAGGTATGGCTTTTGAAGGTATGGAGAAATTGCTTTAATTCTCCTCTGTAAAACCTGGTTATGTTCTGTTTAAATGTTTTAAAAGTTAAGTTCTTCCATAACTGCAATAGGAAAGATAGAAATAATTGGGCTAGGATGCTAGGATTATGGATAATTTTCTTCTTAAAACTTTTTATTCTTTTGTTACATTATCTTTTCAATGAAAAAAATTTTTCTTAAAGATTCACTTATCCACTTCAGAGACAACACAAATGGTAATCATGCCATTTCTACTCACAAGAAATGAAATTAATTAAAACCTCTGTTTCGGAGAAAACCCCATTCCTTAGTCCCTAGTTGCAGCCAGTTTCCCCAAACAAAGGCGAGTTGAAAGTCTTACCATCATCAACTCCTAGGATAGAATTGGTATTTGGTAGGTTCAAGGACTCTCCACCAAGGCTGGGCTGAGAATTCATAGACACCAGGTTTTTACTGGTTACTGAAGCCTCTTCAAGCAAACTACTGCCCATTAGTGGCTCAGCTGCACAGAGAATAGGATGTGAGAGACATACAGCACTCAAGGCTGTGCCTGGTCCCCATTGTCCTTCAGGGGAAGCTGGCCTTTTCTTTCAGAACTAAAAGTTAACCTGTATCTTGGATGTCACCTCCTATTTCACTTACTTTTGGGAAGCAAAAATAAACCTAGAAGGGAAGAAATGAGCCTCATGGATAAACACCCTTGCTAGTGATCAGCATCTAGATAATTAACATACGATATAGGATGGGTGCATCCCTAAAAAGGAGTATTCAGAATAAAATGATTAAGGAAAGACATAGAAAGGAATAACAATAAAATGTATTATCAAATTTAAGTTAGGGTAAAAAAAGGGGAGTCATGACTGATAAGTAAAAAATGCTTAAACTATTGTCATACACAAATCTTCACCACAGTGACACACAAGTGCTGGTTCGTGCATCAGCACCAGTTACCACCGAATTCGCTAGAGGAACTTTAAAACTATAGACTCTGGGGTTTTACTCCCAAGGAATCTCATTTATCAGGTTGTTTGGTGTTGCTGGATGGGAGGGGTAGACAAGCAATATAAAATGTATGTTTTAAAAACCTGCAAACAATTTTACTGTACAGCTAAATTTGGAAACCTCTAGTCCACCAAATGAAACCAGTCTCTCTACCCAAAACAGAAGCAGAAAATTTCCATATTAGACAGGCCAGTTATTTGCCTCTTTGAACCCCCAAAATATAGCCCTCCCTCTACCTTCTTCTCCTTACCAGCTGGTTCCTGCTCTTGACTCCCAGCTGCTCCCATCTGCAAGTGATGCTTTCTCATATGCACATTCCTGCTCCCACTCTGAGAGAAGGTCTTTCCACAGACTTGACATTGATGTGGCTTCTCTCCTGAAACACAGACCAAAGAGACAGGGTGCATTTCTGACAGTAAGAGAATGGACTCAAGCCCTAGATGGAGAAGCCCAAAGGATGTCAAACTAAACACGAAGAGGCTGCTCCTTCTCGCATTCCCCAGGCTCTCAACTGCAGTCCCTGGGGGAAGGCTGGAAGCCACCAGGCGGGCTTAGTATACTCACTGCTCCCAGCCTCGGAGGCTCTCCAGACCCACTGGACTGCTGCTTCCACAAAACAACCTCTCTGGTATAAGACCATGGGAGACACAGAAGATTTCCTACTCCTTTCAGATACAGTCTTCCATGAACCTCAAGGACATGCACTATCCTCAAGGATTCCAACCCTAGATTCATAATACACCTCTATCTCAATTCCTGCCACAACTCTCAGTCTTCAACATTCACACTGGTGGTTCTTGTACACAGTGATCTGAACCATCCCGTATGTCCTCAAGTCTGAAACCCTAAATCTCCATTTTACCTACCTGACAACCACACCTAGGGCAGCGTCAAAGACTCTTGGCCTACATCTAAGTAGTAGATAGCAAAAACTAAGTGAAATGACCAGAAAATTTCCAGAAGAGACAAAATCTATAGAGGCAGAAAGCTGGTCAATGATTGCCTGGATGTGGGGTGGGAGGAGGAACTGACAGCAAAGGGCACAAAGGAACTTTTGGTGTAATGCAAGTGTTCTATAACTGGATTGTGAGGATGACCGTATAATCCTATATACTGTCTAAAAAATCACTGATGTGTATATTTACAATAGGTGAATATTAAGGTATTATAGGTCCAAAAGCTGTTAAAAAGTAAGTATAATGGGGACTTCCCCGGTGGTCCAGTGGCTAAGATTTCGAGCTCCCAATGCAGGGGGTCTGGTTCAGTCCCTGGTCAGGGAACTAGATTCCACATGCCGCAACTAAGAGTTCACATACAACAACTAAAGATCCCACATACTGCAGTGAAGATCAACGACTGCATGCTAAGATGTGGTGCAGCCAAATTAATTAATTTTTAAAAATAACTATAACAGACTGAAATATAGTGAACATATAGAAACACATGAATTCAAAATAATACTAGCAAAAGAGAGAGAAAAAGCAGTGAAAGTAACACTACTAGAAATAATCAGAGCACCAACTTCTTATTCTGAAACTCAGTTAAAAGAATTACATATTTATCCTTTCATGTGCAAATTACCAAATAATCCTAGTCAATAGAGATCCATTATACAGAATAATTCCAGCTAACAAATGTGAATAACAAAATTAGAAAAATTAACATTTTATAACCCCAATGAAGTAACGAATTTAGGCATATTCAAAAGATGAAATCATTAAGTCAAAAGGTTGCAAGGGAACGTTACAATGAGGGGATTAAGGTGTTAACCACCTGAACCAACTGATCAACTGTGACAACCAAGCTCTGTGTGCCTCCTGAGGTGATGCAAAATGAAACCCATACAACCACACATAACATACCCTTGCCAAAACCTTTGAACCTTTTAGGAGATATAGGGGAACAAGTTAAATGACACAAAATGAGGTAAACCAACACATCCAGAACGTGAGATGAACCATAGGACCTGACTGACTCTGTTGTGCTGTAAGTCTAGAACATGAAAATCAGAAAGTATAGACAGATCTATATTCAGGACTTTTTAGTCAAATGCAACAACTGGACCTTTTTTGGGTCCTGATTTAAACAAATCCACTTTAAAAGACGTCTTTGAGACAACTGGAAAAAAATTAAACATGGACTGAGTCTGAGATAAAACCAAGGCATTATTGTTAATTTTGATAGATTATGGTAACGGCATTACTGTTACATAAAAAAGTGTTTTTCTCTGTTTTTATGTAAGTTTGACAAAATTTTACATAACAAAGAATAAAATGAAAACACTCTGTAAGCCAAACAAAACACACCTGGAAGTCCACATCTAACCCACTATTAGTTTGCTACCTCTACTTAGAATTTGTCATATTAAAACCCTGCTCTACCTCTAGGATCTCAGCTCTGAAATTCACATCCCTGACTGATTATACCTCTCCAGCTCCCTTGCTCCCATTAAACTGCTTTGTTGTCTTTATGACAAATAACTTATAGTTCCTTCTCTCCATTCCTCTCATTCTGGCTTCCCTCTGCTTTCCATGGCTAGCCATTTGAACAAGTTCCTGATTCCATTCCAGAATCTCACTCTACTTCGAGTTCACTTCTGCCTTGGCAAGTCTCTGAATAACTCCATGTACCATATCTGATGTAATGAAGAAGTACCCAGCATACTGCCAAGTAAATTTATTGATTTCCTCAGAGAAAGGTCTCAATCAGAAAGCAGTTCAATAGCTCAGCTGAAAATAATAATTAGGTTCTTTTCCCCTTGATTATATGACCCTTTGAATGTAAGCATCAGAGGCTTTGATTTCTGATTCTGTCAAGAAAGGGAGGGGAAAGCAAGGCATCTGTTTCTCTTTAGATTTCTTTATACTATTCCTCTAACCTTTTACCCGGAGAAGGCAATGGCACCCCACTCCAGTACTCTTGCCCGGCATATCCCATGGATGGAGGAGCCTGCTAGGCTGCAGTCCATGGGGTCATGAAGAGTCGGACACGACTGAGCGACTTCACTTTCACTTTTCACTTTCATGCACTGGAGAAGGAAATGGCAACCCACTCCAGTATTCTTGCCTGGAGAATCCAGGGACGGGGGAGCATGGTGGGCTGCCGTCTATGGGGTCGCACAGAGTCGGACACGACTGAAGCGACTTAGCAGCAGCAGCAGGAGCAACCTTTTACCCTTTTGGCTCTCCATCTTCCCTGAAATCTATGAATGGTACCTGAGTGAACCACCAAATGTTTTCGAAGACTAGAATACTCAGCAAAGGAACGGCCACATCCTTGGGCTTCACAAAGGAAAGGCTTCTCTCCTAGAGACAGAAAATGAGATAAAGACTCAGTCTTTTGATGAAATGACTTTTATTCTCTTTTCCCACCAATCTTTTCCTGTTTTCAATCACTTACTCTGATTTATTGAATTCATGCTATATATTTCAACTGGACTATCCAGCAGGTTATCACCTCTCAGTGATCTTCTGGTACACAGCTCCACCCTGCCACCCTCCTTTTCTTTAGAGTGGCTGCCTCTGAACATAATACCTCCTTCTCCCTCCTCATGGACTGAGCCCCAGCTGCACTGAACCACCTTCTTACGTGATCCTATCCCTTCTGAGAAAAATCAAGAAAACAGTGTATATGCTCTCAGAATTTTTACCTTACATCAATTCTTTAAGATTCGGTTTTAAGATTAAGAATACATATTTTTAAAGCTTATAAAATAGGTATTACATAATCCCATCTTATAAAAACAATTGTCTAGTCAGAGATATACAGAAAAACCTGTTACAATATGTTAACAGTAGTTATATCACAATAGTGGTATTACGGTTTATTTTCTCCTTTGTGCTTTTCTGTAATTCTCATTTTCTACATTATTGTTATTTTTAAAATGAAAGATGCATGGTGAAAACTGAAGCCTGACAGTATTATTGACTTTCTGGCTCTGATACTGCACTATGGTTACACGGCACTTTGGGCAGAAGCTGGGTGAAGCACAAATAGAATCCTTTGTACTTTTTTTGTGACTCTTCATGAATCTATAAATATTTCAAAATAAAAAATGAAAAAAATCAGAGATGCAGTCTATATTTCCCAAGGGTCACAACCTAGTGAGAAATAAACATATTCATAAATAACTTTAATATAAATTTCTTTATAAAAAACTGCTTATGTGTATTTATAATGGGAAGAAATTCCTACTGTGGTTAAATTTTTTTTAAAAAGCTGAATTTAAGTTGCTCTTAAAAAGTGACAAGGATGAAAGGAAATTTCAGGACAAGAACTAGTATGAGCACAGCCTTGAAATGAGAGTGCCAGAGCAAGTTCAGAAAATGATAAGTGTGAAATAAGTGTGTCTGTGTGTATATATATATATATATTGGTCTTTGCCCCTGGTTCCTGACACAAAGCTCTTAAACGCTTGTACACAGGGGTGCTATAATTTTTTGTTCTAACATTTAGTCTTGGATCCCAGCTCCTAATGCAGAGCTCCTAAACCCCTTGTAATTTTTTCAGTGATAACAGCACTAGGATAATCTGCTCTTCTAATATTTGGTCTTTGATCATGATTCCTGACACAGAGTTCCTAACCCCTTGGAATTTCCTAGGTGATAGGAATGTATTTTGTTCTAATGAGATGACTCTTGGTGGGCTCCTGGATGAGGGCTGATCACCAGATTAGAAGCTTGGAAATTTCAGCTCCACCCCCAGTTTTCAGAGAGGAGAGACAGCCTGGAAATGGGTTAATGATGAATCATGCCTACGTGATGAAACCTCCATAAAATTCCCAAAAGTACAGAGTTCAGAGAGCCTCTGGGCTGGTGAACAGGTCTATGTGCCAAGAAAGTGGCATACCCCAACTCCACAGGGACAGAAGCCCCTATGCTTGGGACTCTTCTGGACTTCACCCTCATGCATCTCTTTATCTGGCAACTCATCTGTATCCTTTATCATATCCTTTATTACTTAATAAACTGGTAACACGTTTCCCTGATTTCTGTGAGCTGTTCTAGCAAATAATCAAATCCCTAGTGGGGGAGGAGGTTGTCATGGGAACCTCCAACTGGTAGCCAAGTCAGACTGAGGTTGAAACTGACATCTGAAGTAAGTGGCAGTCTTGTGAGGCTGAGCATGTGGGATCTGACGCTATCTTCAGATAGTGTCAGAATTCAGTTGTTCAATTGTAGACACCCAGCTGGTGTTGCATAGAACTGCTTGGTTTAGGAAAACACATCTGGTATCAGAACTGTTATGAGTGTGACAGTGTGAGAGAGTAAAGGAGAAACATGGAAACTCAGCAAGTAAGGCTGGCATGGTGATAAGACAGGAGCTGGGCCTTGATGGAGGAAGGAGCACAGCTCTAGACTGCACTGTTCTTTCAGACTGTACCACACAGTTTAAGGCTTATGATTTCCCAGTGGTCTGTAACTTTCTGGAAAGCGTATCTGTATACTCACACTAACCTCAGAATGCTATGCACTCCAAAAGTTGCCAAATGAGTAAAAAATATATTCATATATATGATAGAATGTCAGGAAAACAGAAAATTCCAGCTAATAAATAAGGTTAAATGTTTAACAAGATGAACTCAAGAACCTTAGAAAAAAAGGATTTCAAAAACGATTCACCAGAATCTAGTGGCACAAATCTCTTCATCAAGCTGGCTTAGGTGAGATGGCCTTCCTGTTCAGAAACTGAGCGGATGGTGATTTTGCTGAGATAAAGAAGACTGGAGGTTCAAGAGACATTGTTGCAGAATGGTTAGAGAGCACGAGCCAGTTAATCCTGAGTCCCAGTCTTGCCATGACCACTTACCAGTATAGGGAAAATATTTAAAATCTCTGAGAATGAGTTTTTTTAAAATCTATAAAATTAACATAATACAACCTCAAAAGATTACTTTGAGGATTCGATGAAAAGATACAAGTTAAATATATTAAGCATAGTGTCTGGTACACAGCAGTCTCCCCGGTAAACCACTAAAACTGGCAGCTTTAATTACTACCGTTACTACTAAAAAAGAGTTGAAGTCAATTCTGACATCTGAGATAAAATGCATTGTCAGCACTTAAAAATAAAATACTTGGAAGAGCTCTGGGGTCATACCAGAATTCAAATCCCAGCTCTACCATTTCCGAGCTGCATAATATTGGACGAGTTCCTTAACTCTCTATCGTTCTGTGTCTCCATCAATAAACACAATATCTAAAGCATGAAGGTACCTTGAAAATTAAATAAGACAATGTGTATGTGCTTGGTACACATTAAACTGCCTCAACAAATGCTAATTTTTATTACTATGCTAATTATTGAGATTCAGATCTGTGAGGCATCCAGGAAGAAATTATTAAATTGAAGCCTGAGACTGCAAAGAGACCATATCGAGTAAAATGGGAGAAACTCAAAATTCTAAAATTGGTACACAACTGGATTAACAAGGGAGAGCTAGCAAGAGTCAAAATGAAGAGAGAAAATCAGGTCACACACTGAATAAATGATGTTCAGTTTTATCAAATGCTACAAAGATGAGAGGCACAAGGATAAAGAGGTTACTGAATTTAATAAGGCATAGTGAATTCTACTTTCCTTAGCTATTCAGCTAGATGTTTTTCTTGTTCTTTTATTCAAACTGCTTTCTTGGAGCAAGAATAGTTTATCCTTTCAAGAACAAGCTGAGAACAGAGCTATTCTTTCCTAAAACATATCCCAGTGGTAATGTCAATCTAGAGGAAATCCCCAGAACACATGTGGCTTCACCTTGGCTTTCACTTTCTAAATGGCATTTATTTGTACCTGCTGTCATTTTAGCAAGGCAAGAATAAACAAGAAAGAGAAAGAGAAGACAGCAAGAAAGTATCAAGAAAGTGGGAAGAATAGTTACACATCCTATGGTAGTAGTTTAAGTTCAATGATTAAGCTCTGGCAAGACAGTTAGCACAGGTTGGTCAAGGGGTTTGGAAAGTCACCCTTAAACTTTTAGATTAAGAAATCAGGGTATCTTTATTCTGCTCCTTTGATATTAACATGCTGCTTGCCCCAGAACAAGGCCCTTCTCCATTCTGTTTCTCAGGCTGTGAGGTTCTAACAAAAAAGTTAACTCAAAGTCAGGGATTAATCTTAGCTTTTCTTTTTCCCCTCACCTTACCCCAGTTAGTGCCTAAAATAGGATCTGCGTGGTTTGTGTAACTCAATAAATGTTAATGACCAAAATTAAAACTGTGTAATATTCAAGGATATCTGGAAAGACTCACTTCTGTCCAAATCTCATCAAATCATTGTTATTAGAGAAGGCCTTATATCCCCTTTCTGTTTAAGGCTACTAGAGGCAGAAATCAAACTGTTCATTCTCACGAAGAAGTGCCCTGAGGCATCTGAAAAAAAGAAATTTCATCTTCAGAGTGCTAGCAACAACCCCAATCTTCACCTACTAAGGACAGCCAGCAAGCGCTGAGCCAAGCAGCAGACGGCCTGCGGGAGTGCTGAGGTTGCACACACCTGTGTGGATGCGCAGGTGGTTCTTCAGGTTTCCAGCTGTAGTGAACTGCTTACCACAGTTGGACTCAGGGCACACAAAGGGCTTCTCCCCATTGTGGGTTCTCATGTGCACCTTCAGCCTCTGTAGTACATAGAAGCTTTTCCCACAACCTGCTGCAGGGCAGATAAAGGAGCGGTCGTTTCTGGAGGGAAAAAAATCAAGTAAGCAACAAAGCCTGAAAGTCAAAGCTCCCATTGACTCTCAAAACAGATAGTAAATCCCAAATCTGGATGTATGAGAATCACTTTAAGTTTGTTAAAACTACAGATGCCCTACTTCTTGAAAACATTGATTTACAGGTTCAGAGTAGAGTTTAAGCTTATGTGTTATTAAGTTCTCCAAGAAATTATGTTTTATGATGAGATCTTGAGAACTCTTGCTCTAAAACATTTAGGTGACAAATGTCTTATTAAATATTTGTCAAAAACAAGGTAAATGAGACAATGCAAATGTCTCTATTAAAGAACAAAAGACATCTTAACCACAAGTGAGCTGGAGCCCCTGTTTTCCTTTAATCTGTCAAGTGGGGGGATTTCTGTCAAGTTCCTTCAGAAACATCAACATTCCTGAGTTCCAAATATGGAATTTCGAGTTTGCTCACCGATGAGTTTTGAGGTGGTACTTAAAGTGAGCAGGCCACACAAATGTCCGGTCACAGCCTTCAACTGTACACTTGAGCTTCTTCTCCATTTGAGGAAGGGGCCCAGAATCTTTGGGTTGCCCATCACCAGAACCAAGGTGGACATTTTCTCCTGTAACAGAGTCACATACTTGTAATCCAGGGAAGGATTCTGCTCAGATACTTTGGTTCAAACAATAAAACCACTGCTAGTGATCATTAATCACTTATCTACCTTCACCTTCCCCAGAAATCTTTGTATAATCAATTAACAATAGAAAGTGATTGTGCTCTGCATCCCCAGCCCCTTACTTACTCCACAGAACTACCAAATGCAATGAGACTAGGCCTCTTTGACAAACATAAGAATTATCCAAAACGGTTAAAAAAAAAAAAGCTGCAATCAACCTATTTTGCATTACACATTGGTGAGGAAGCAGGTATGGCGACACCAGAAGTAGAGTCCTACAGAAGATCACCTGATGCTCTAGGTAATCAAAACCTGTATTTTAAGAAGGAGCAGTCAGTCTGGCTTAATCATGGACTTACGGTAGTAATTTCTTTTGTAGACAACCAGTCTAAGATTTCTATCTCCTGAAGTCACTCTGGCTGTTTCTGTCACTCTAGAGAATAAGAATCACCTTCTCATTACCTGTACCACTCCTCCTCAGTTAAGAAATATTTAAGAATGCAAAAACTCAGTGCATTTTAAAATTTCTAATCATATTTTTTAAAGTTAGAGATAGTACCTGATCAAGTTTTTTGTTCAGTAGAATAAAAAGAAGCGAGGAGAGGAACATACACTGCAGTGACTTCCTTAAATTTAAATGAAATTAGTTAACTATATCTTTAAATTCCAGATTAGCAGGTGGTGCATCCTTTCTCTCATTTTCTTCAATACATAGTTGGACATCAACAGAGAAAAACATTCACAACCACTTGTTGTCGTTGTTCAGTTGCTAAGTCATGTCCAACTCTTTGTGACCCCATGAACTACAGCACGCCAGGCTTCCCTCTCCTTTACTATCTCCCTGAGTTTGTTCAAACTCATGTCCATTGAGTCGGTGATGCCATCCAACCATCTCATCCTCTGTCGCCCCCTCCTCTTGTCCTCAATCTTTCCCAGCATCAGGGTCTTTTCCAATGAGTTGGCTCTTTGCATTAGGTAGGCAAAGTACTGGAGCTTCAGCTTCAGCACCAGTCCTTCCAATAAATATTTAGGGTTGATTTCCTTTAGGATTGGAGAAGGAAATGGCAACCTACTCCAGTATTCTTGCCTGGAGAATCCCATGGATGGAGGAGCCTGGTGGGCTACAGTCCATGGAGTCACAAAGAGTTGGACTCGACTGAGCGAGCTCACTTCCTTTAGGATTGACTGGTTTGATTTCTTTGCTATCCGAGGGACTCTAGAGAGTCTTCTCCAGCATCACAGTTCAAAAGCATCAGTTCTTCAGTGCTCAGTCTTCTATATCATCCAACTTTCACATTAATGCATGACTACTAGAAAAACCATAGTTTTGACTATATGGACCTCTGTCGGGAAAGTGATGTCTCTGCTGTTTAATACACTGTCTAGATTTGTTATAACTTTCCTTTCAAGGAGCAAGCATCTTTTACTTTTGTGGCTGCAGTCACTGTCTGCATTGATTTTGGACATCATTAGAGAAATACATTCACAACCACTTAATTCTGTTATAAAAATATGGAGTTTATCTTTCCATTACAAATACCTTAGGAATAAGATTCATATTTCCCCTGTCAAAACCCTGTCAAGAGTAGGATAATACGTTATACCTACCATACTTCCAGGAAACTGACAGTTGATCAAAGGCAGTATCTTTCCCATCTATTAATATTATTTTCTTCCCATCTTACATTTTCCTTGCTGTACTTCACCAAATGCTAACTGTAGAACTAATTGCTCCCAGGTTGGAGCAGAACCTAAGATGACTTTTGCTAGTTAATATTAACTTGTTTTTTTTTAAATACTGCCCCACAGTTTTTTTGTTTGCTTAATCAAAACATGGATAAATTTCAGACAGCACACAAGTGCATATACCATAAAGAAAATTTTCCAGTAACTCCAGAACTCCAGCTAATTAATTTCTAACAAAAGGTCTATAAAAACCCATGCTAATGCAGAGATTTAAACCAGTGACAGGGCTTTGTGCATTCAATTTTGCATAGATATAATCATAAAATAGGGGGGAAAATCCTTCAGAAAAGAGTGAGTTGCCTTGTATTTAAGTCATTAAAAAGTTTCCCAAAGAAGTATTCTCTAAACTACTTTGTTTTTGAAAACAAAGCACTGTTTGCAGAACTGTCTTATGACCTGGTTTTGCACACTATCCCAAACAAAAGAGCAAGAGAGACAAAGAAATTCAATGCACCTTACATTGTACATATTGAAGAACACTGTAAACACTTCAAAGACTCTACATTTATGTAGGTAAGGTCTTTGCATTTGGGATAAAATTTTCAGTGAAAGTAGTATTGTATAGAGCAGGAATCAGTAAACTTCTTCTGTAAAGGGCCAGACAGAAGATATTATGGGCTTTGAGGCCACACGGTCTCTGTCACAGCTACTCAACTTTGCCATAGTAGCAGCCATAGACCATCTGTAACTAATGGGCATGCCTGTGTTCCAATAAAACTTTATTTATAAAACTTTATAAAACGGGTGGTTATCTGGCCCTTTGCTGACTCCTGATATACAGCACCACATACAAAATTAAAATATTTCTGTATTTCAACCTAGATGAAATTGATCATATGTTTGTGGTAATGACAGTACATATACCTCAACCATCTGTTGTATTACCTTAATTGTCACAGGTTAATGAGAAAATACAGAGGCAGATCTAATACAAACAATATTATGGCAAAAGTTTTGCAGTGTTTTAGGAGTGGCTTGTATAGAGCCATGGTCCTCAAGCTTTAACATGCATCATAACTATAATGAGGGCTTACTAAAAACGTTTCTGATTCAATAAGATGAGACCTGATAACGTGCATTTCTAAACCACTGATGATGCAGATGACCTAGCGACCACACTTTGAAAATTACTAAATAGAGAAAAAGTGGCCCAGAGTAAACAGTACAGGCATGCTGAACTCAAGAAAAACCACACTATACCCTATTTGGATATTCAGAGGTCTTCTGATGAATTGGCTCCACCCTCCTTGCCCTGCCTGCCCCCTAAAAGCAGCACTATGGTAGCTTGTAACTGCTGAACTGCCATGAGCAACAATTTAGTTTCAGTGAAACACTGCCATCTGCCACACTGATTTAATATTAATTTCATTTTTATCTGTTTTATAGTTTTATGTCTATTGATAAAGCCATTTGATTTCATAATGGTGCAAAATCTCTAAGTATAAAGAACAGTACAAAATCAACTGAAGTTAACACCAAGATCTGTGAAAAAATTTTTTCCGTTAAAAAGGCTTCGGTAATATTATTTAAAGCTGACAACTGTTCATTGATTCTGCATATGAACCTGTCATGGCTGAGTTATTTTATAGAAAATAAGATAAGCAATTTACACATTTCTAGCCTTCTGCTCTCACCAATAAAGTAATCTGGATTATATGCAACTCAAAAGATAGCCACTGTCTTACCAAAATCTCTGAATAGAATACTGGAAAGGAAAATAACAGAGGGGTCTCACCATTGCTGCTGGTTTTTGCATTCTTTGCCAGCTGTGCCCGAGTAGCAGCAATCAAACTGTCATGGGCCAACTCCTGAACCCGGAGGAACCAGGGAATGCTACTGTCTGTGCTCTCACTGGAGAGGAAATCATTCCCTGAATCCTCTGCCTCATCTTGTACAAATACCAAGTGTTCGGCTGAAGAGCCCAGACCTGGAAGAAACAAGAGGATATATGCAAGTTAACCATGAAGTAATCCCTTTGATTGACCCTGGCTCAGAAACTCTCCATGTCCTGAATCAGCTATTTCAGACTTTCACATCTCACCCCTCAAGCTTCTGTTCTCATCCAAGATTAGGTTATCAACTCTCTACTCCCAGCTGAGAGACTAGTCTTTATCTTACCTCCTCCTGTTTCAGAAGCAAAGTATGTTTCCTAGCAACCCGGCTAACCCTTACCTCTAGGATCCAATCCTATCTTTTAGTTATTTCCTCTCCACCTTCAAACCCATTCCTCCTTAGTGGCCACCTTACAGCTTCCCTTTCAGCCTTTCAATCTGTCTAAGCTCAAGCCTCTCCCACATTTTTCTTTTTTATAGAAAATCTCAAGTATGACTCTAAATATCACCTTCTCACCTATTCCTTCAAAGTCATGTTTCTTGAAGTTTCTTAACTTCTAACTCGTGTATCTACTTTCTCACCTGCTGTCCACTCCCCACCTCTTTTAACTCTAGGCTCCATCTCTCCTACCTCAGTAACAACTGCTCTTGCTAAGTTCACCAGACATACACTTCCCAGTCCTCATCTCACTGGCCCAATTTGTAGTATTTGGTATGATTTACAGAAGAAAAGATACTAAATGTGGCTTCCCCCACATCATTCTCATTCAGTTTTTTTGATCCCTCTCTACTGGCTCTTTTCCATTCTTCTATCACCCCCTTAAATTTTTTTTCAGGGGCCTAGATGTGCCCTTGATTCTGTTTATGCTCCTAGACTACTCCTGAATCAAAGAATTCATGCTCATTGTTTCATATACCTCCCAAATGCTGGTAAGCACTAGAAACTACTTATTTCACACCACACCTCTCTAGAACTCTGGATTCCTGTTTCTAACTCTCCTCCTAAGTGTTCCTCTGAAATCTCAACATCAACAGGCACAAATCGTTCTCCCCCCATCCTGTTTTTCTTGTGTGCACCATCTAGCTAAACATACCACTTAACTCCCCCGAACAAGAAAATGTTAAGTCATCTTAGAGTCTGCCTTTTTCCTCTATATGTTCAATTGATCACCAAACTATACCAATTCTCCAAAATAGTAATAATAGCTTCTTTCCATTTTAAGTATGACTAAGTTAATTATTCCTCCCCACCCTCCTGCCCTGCCTCCAAGTTTTTTCTTAAGCATGAGTAGAGGTCAGAAAAATATAAAGAATACCTGCTCTTGTTAGGTTAAGAAGAATAAAAGAAGTGCTATCACTTGGCTGTAGATCTTGCAACAAGCTAGGGGACTCTGGAGTAGACAAAAACTCTGGAGACTTCTGTACAGTCTGAGCCCTCGTCTCTTCTCCGTCTGGACCCACATTCACCTGAAGGCTTCTCAACACAGCTGAGGAAGGAACCTCCTTGGAGGAGTTCGTATGATTTGGAGTATCATCTAGTAAAGGGAAAATACCACAGCTTTATGTAGTAGCTATCTCCAAGGAGTTCACCATTTTGATACACAGTACCTAACATCCTTGTAACATCACTTAGAAACTAACACCCTTATAGGAGCAGATAGCATTTTCATTTTATGAATATAAAATCTGCCTCAGAAAAGAACAGAGTGTGAAAGACAGCTAAAGCTCTAAAGGACATCAGTCAAAATGTGAGGGGCAGACTCCTCTGACGGTTGGCAGTAACTAATAAAAACCATCCACATTTGGACATTTACAGACCTTTGTCCTTTTGAGGCAAAGTAAATATTAACTCAAGAATAGGATTTAAATTTTAAACTGTTTTTCTTGGGAAAAGATGCCACTCTTTAATTTTTATAACATGCATTTGAGACGTCTGGTGAGTTACTAAGGGAAAAATCACAGCCTGCAACACAATTGAAACTGTACAGAATCATCAACATGTTTCATGAGGGTTCTGGATTTATACCAGATGTAAAGAAATAATTCAGAAGACTTGCTTCTAGAGCTTTATTCTAGGGGAGGGAATGAATTTCCAAAGATTCTAATTGCAACATAATGTGGAATTACACTACTGTGCTAAAGCATCCAATGTTTTCAGGGGTTTCATTCATCTTCATAGAATGCAGGTTACATTCTTCTCTTTTTTGAAGGAGATAACCGATAAGATTATAGGAATAAAGTAGAAGCCTAGGCACAACACTGCCATTCTAAAGCCTAATGAAGTTGCACAGCAAAGTAAATGAACTTAATGCCACTGAATTGGTTAAATGGTAAGTTTTATTCTATATATGTTTTACCACACACACACACAAAAAGCCTGTTCTTAAATACAGTTCATAGCAGCACTGTTTGTCATAATATGATGCTGGAAAATAGCTACACATTCATCAACAGTGGCATGGATCAATAAGTTGTGATATACTCATAGAACAGTATACAGCAATGAAACCAAACAAACCACAGCATACACAAGGATGAATCTCACAAATATAGAGTAAAAGAAGAAAGGTACAACAAGATACATTCATATGATTCCACTCATTTAAAGTCCACAAGACTATTAGCAAGGAAAGCATTATTTTGGGATGCAATGAATTCTTTATTTTCTGGAATGAGACTTGGGGGATCAAACTTAGAAAGCGAAGTGAAGTGAAAGTCGCTCAGTCATGTCTGACTCTTTGCGACCCGACGGAGTATACAGTCCATGGGATTTTCTAGGCCAGAATACTGGAGTGGGTAGCCTTTCCCTTCTCCAGGACTTAGAAAACAAAGAATTAATTGTTAAAAAATTGAGGACAGTGGTGACATATGGAAGAACAGAGGTTTTCTTTATCAAGGAGAAACCCATGGAAGGCCTGAAACCTGGCAATGTTCTCCTTCTTGACTGGGTGGTAGGTATCTCCTTCCTTAATAACTCTTCAAAATGTATATCCATATAGTTTTGTGCTTTTCTGTGTCTATCACATATCCCAACTAAAAATATGTAGGTTATATATCCACACATATTTAGGAGGGAGGGGAATGAGGTTAGCGAGGTACGTACAGATACGTTTGTGTTTCTAATAATATGTTTCATGAGCTGGGAGGTGAGTGCTTGGGTTTTCCTTTACTATTATCTGTATCTGGCTGTCTAACATATTTTAAATCAAAGTTAAAACTAAAAGAAGGTAATGTATAAAAGAATATGGATGCTCTTGTTTCTGTTTTCACTTCATTATTGTTAAAAAATATTTATCCAATAAATTAAAATTAGGAGAGAAAATTTAGGGGGAAAATCCTAATGAAGATCAACACTTATTAGCACACGGAAATTTTTACATATTGAAAATCCACAAGGATTTGGAAAGACTACCAACACACCAGTAGAAAAATGGGAGTTGAGAGATGGAAGATGTGGGAAAGATAGGAGCTAGATAGAAACACTTTAAATCAACACTGGTTGAATATATCTGCCCTTAAGTCATTTCAAAAATCAGAGAGGAAAACTAAAAAAATCAAAGAGAAAAGAACACCACTAGAGGATAGTTACCAAAAGATGTTGTAACAAATAAGCTGTCACAACAGATGACACTCCCCTGATTTAACATTAATATTCCAAATTTTAAATATTTCAATTTCCAGAAAATAAAGAATTCATTGCATCCAAAAATAATGCTTTCCTTGCTGGTAGTCAAGTGGTGGGATCTCCTCCTCCTCATACAAAGCTAATCTCACTACCCATGCTCAGCATTCTACTACTTCCTCCTACCTCTCCTGGAGCCTCCTTACCAATCACCCGCTCTTTCTGTTCACGGCTTCTCTAATGGCCTCTTTCCCCTTAACACAAAACCACCCTCTAATATTTCAAATCTTAAAAAAATTTAACTCTTTAATCTACTCTATGTCCTTCTCTTTTTCCTTCCCATAGCAAGACAACCTTTAGAAAGTATACTTCCTCAACTAGACTTATCCTTGCAGTGCTATCTCAACCTGCTACAGCCTGGCTTTCCATTCCCTCTCCAAGGAACATGTCCTGCCTAGGGCAATAATGACTTCACCGATCCTATGGCACTGGTGGTAGTTTAGTCCAACTCTTTCGACTCCATGGACTGTAGCCTGCCAGGCTCCTCTGTCCATGTAATTCTCCAGGCAAGAATATTGGAGTGGGTTGCCATTTCCTTCTCCAGGGGATCTTCCAGACCCAGGAATTGAACCCAGGTCTTCTGCACTACAAGTAGATTCTTTAGCAACTGAGCTATGAGGGGAGCCCATCTCATTGGGATGGTCCCTGTATCACTAGCCTCTTAGAAGCATTTGTCAACTTGACCATTCCCTTGGGTTCCATGCCTGCACTTCATGTCAGTATTCCTCCTATTGCTCTAGCCTCTTTTTATTCCCTCCTTCACAGGCTCTCCTGCCTCACCCTGTACCTTGAATAGGTACCTTAAGTTCCATGCAGTTCTGCCTTGGTCTCCTTTTCTTCTCACTCTCACTCTATGGGTGTTCATATCTGTTCTTATGACTTAAACTATCGGTACAGGGGGTTGACAGTCCAGTGGTTAGGACACCATGCTCTCAATGCTGAGGACCCAGGTTCAATTCCTGGTTGGGGAACTAAGATACCACAGGCTGAACAGCACAGCCAAAAAATTAAACAAATAAACTACCAATGCACTATGACTCCCGTGGTTGCCTTTCGCCATGACTCCTCTAATTTTTACAGTTTCTACCAGTCAGTTATAAAGGCAGTTATCCCATTCCACCACCACAGAGCAGGCTAAGTTCTTTTAAGTCTTGTTTAGCTTATCTTTGATGACACTAATTTTTACCTGGTAACATTAGCCGACTGCATTCTGAGGCTTCAGTCACTGGTAGTAGGGACAAGCAAGTTATGTCTTTAGCTTCTGATTCTACTAACCCCTGTCCCAGGGGGATGGACGTATTCTGAACAAACTGTACCAGGAGCTGAAGAGGAAGAGGGGGATGTGGAGACAACAAATAATACAAGTTCTCAGAAACATATCTAAACTTCTGAATTTACCAAAAGGAGACTACGTATTGAATTAAGTCTTGATTGCTCACTACTATCTGCCTTATTCATAGAAAAACCAGATTAACTACAAAATATTTTTATCAAATGTTCTATTCTAGACAAAAATTGAATGATATGGAAAGTAATAACCTTTCACAAAACAGAGAAATGATAAAAATAATTATAATTATAAATGGTGGCTATTACAAATTCAACTGCAACAATATGTATGATTATAATATACCTTATAAAGCACTTTTCTGTGTATTGGCTCTTTTAATCCTCACTGAACTCAGTAAAATTGCATGTATTTTAAAGGTAAGAAATCAAGATGAAGACGCTAAGTCATTAGTCCAAGGTCACATCACTAGTTAGGAGCAGTGTCAGTCTTCATACTTAGGTAACATGATTCCAAATTTAGCTATCTTTCTACTAAACAACACAAATATTCTAAAATTAGAATGAGAAAAATGAATAAAAATTATGTTTAAATCCCTTAATCACATTTAAAAAGAAAACTTATTAATATATGCAATTATATAATCAATATAATATTAATATATACAAAATTAACATGGTTTGTGGTAGTCAAGATTTACATATGTGTACATATATATGCCATACAAAAATAAATTTTGTCATTATCTAAATGTATAATAATTTATACTTATTTAAAAAAAATGTGACAGTGAAAGCTTCCCAGCCGTGTCCAACTCTTTGCGACCCCATGGACTATACATATACAGTCCATGGAATTCTCCACGCCAGAATACTGAAGTGGGTAGCCTTTCCCTTCTCCAGGGGATCTTCCCAACCCAGGGATCAAACCCAGGTCTTCCACATTGCAGGCGGATTCTTTACCAGCTGAACCACAAGGGAAGCCCCAAAACTAACAAATATAAAAAGTCATAAAAGGTTAGAATTGAAGTTTTAAATTTTTGAGAAAGTAATTAGTAATAGAAAAATAACAAACTAGTATTTACATTACTTTGCCAACAAAGGTGCATCTAGTCAAGGCTATGGTTTTTCCTGTGATCATGTATGGATGTGAGAGTTGGACTGTGAAGCAGGCTGAGCCCCGAAGAATTGATGCTTTTGAACTGTGGTGTTGGAGAAGAGTCTTGAGAGTCCCTTGGACTGCAAGGAGATCCAACCAGTCCATTCTGAAGGAGATCAGCCCTGGGTTTTCTTTGGAAGGAACAATGCTAAAGCTGAAACTCCAGTACTTTGGCCACCTCATGCGAAGAGTTGACTCATTGGAAAAGACTCTGATGCTGGGAGGGATTGGGGGCAGGAGGAGAAGGGGACGACAGAGGATGAGATGGCTGGATGGCATCACTGACTCGATGGACGTGAGTTTGGGTGGACTCTGGGAGTTGGTGATGGACAGGGAGGCCTGGAGTGCTGCGATTCATGGCGTTGCAAAGAGTCAGACACGACTGAGCGACTGATCTGATCTGATCTGATCTACAACCAAAACCATATGACCTACAAAATTTAAAATATTTACTACCTGGCCCATTACAGAAAAAGTTTGCTGACTCTTGAACTAAGAATAAACTCTCTAACACAGCCCACCAAAAGAAAAAGAAACCAGTTGTCTGGGCTCACCTCTGGTTTGGATTCTAACTCATCTGATAACATTGATTCAGCTTCCAAATTCTGTAGCTGTTCAGGGGACAGGTTGAAATTTTAATTCAGAGTCAATGACACCTTCCTGTTGTGCTCATATTCCTCTAGGAAGTGCTATGCTTTTCCTGTAAGATGCTGTGCTGGCTGGGTAATCAATGTCGCCTAAAAAAGGAAAAACGAGAGAGAGAGAAACTTCAGAGCAGCAGGAAAATGTAGTTAAAAAAACAAAGCCACTTCTTTATATATTCCCAAATCACAACAGCAAATAAAGAATTCAGCCCCAAACACTTGTTTTAAAATAGAACAAGCCAAACATGTATCAAAACCCATAAAAAGTCATACTTTGATGTAGAATTTCTACTAAGAATCTATTCTAAGAACACAGAGAACAGACTTTTGGTTGCCAAGGGGGAAGTAGGTAGGGGAGAAATGGATTGGGATTAGCAGATACAAATGATTATATATAGAATGGATAAAGAACAAGGTCCTACTGTATAGCACAAAACTATATTCAATATCCTGTAATAAACCACAATGGAAAAGAATATGAACACGTGTATATATACATATATATACACATATGAGTCATTACGCTGTACAGCAGAAACACAACACTGTAAATCAACTATACTTCAATAAAATAAATTTTAAAATAAAAAATAAGCAAAGGTTTTAAATATGGAAAAAGCTATATGCCCAAGGAATTTCACCTTATCATCTGTGATAATAAATAACACTATAAGCAACATATAAATACACATATATATTCATTTAAGTAATGGCTGACTACAGTATGACACTGTCACTTAAAAATATTTATGAAAACAAAGCAACAACAAAAAATGTTAATGACATTAAATTACAAAAACAAAATACAAAATGATACATTCGCTGTCATTAAAACCAGTTAAGACATGCACAGGAAAAAGTATACAGGAAAAAGTAAAACGAAATTCACACAGCCGTGACAGTTGCTGTACTGGGTGGGTGTGGTAGCCTGGTGTAACATTTTTCTTAATTTCTCAATTTTGTATAAAAGATAGTTATACAGTCAAAATTTGAACAGCGTTTCCCAAAAAAACAGAACTCTTGGGACCCTCATGAAGCTGTTTCCCCAACTTAAATTCTTACTTTCTTCATGACTATCTTCAGTGTTGTGTTTGGATTTCTTTTTCGTTTTTTGTGTGTATTTAGCTATTATAGATTTTTGGTGTGTGATTACCATGAGGTTGGTTTTTGTTTTCGTTTCATTTTGCTTTTTGGCTGTGCTGGGTCTTTGCTGCAGTGTGCAACCTCTTCGCTGCAGCACACAGCCTTCTCTAGTTGTAGCACGTGGCTTAGCTGTGTCATGGCTTGTGGGATCTTAGTTCTTGGACCAGTGATCAAACCTGCATCCTCTGCTTTGGAAGGCAGATTCTCAACCACCTGACCACCAAGAAAGTCCCTACCATGAGGTTCTGGTATAGTAGTCTCTCTCTCTCTCTCTATAAACACACACACACACACACACACACACACACACACGATTGCTTTAAGTTGTTGATATCTTAATTCCAAATGCATTTTAGATATCCTGCATTTTTACTCTCCTCCTCTCACGATTACTGGTTTTGATATCGTATTTTACATCTAATTGTTTTGTGTGTCCCTTAACTGCTTAGTGTGGATACAGATGATTTCATTACTTTTTTAACTTCCCTACCTAGTTTATGTGTGGATGATTTCCTACCATTACTGGATGTTTGCCTTTACCAGTGAGCTTGCGTATTTCATAATTTTCTTTTTTCTAGTTGTGGCCCTTTCTTTTCCACCTAGAGAAGGTTCTTTAGCGTTTGGTGTAAACTGGTTTGGTGGTGATGAATCACTTTAGCTTTTGCTTGCCTATGCTGGGTAGAGGATTCTTGTTTGCAGTTTCTTCTTTTATTCACTCCCTTCTGGCCAGCAGAGTTTCTACTGAAAAATCAGCTGATAACATTGTGGGAGTTCCTATGTATGTTATTTGTTGCTTAGCCCTTGTTGCTTTTAATATTTTATCTTTAGTTTTTGTCATTTTGATTACTATGTGTCTTGGCATCTTCCTCCTTAGGTTAATCCTGTATGAGACTCTTTACACTTCGTGGACTTAGGTGACTGCTTCCTTTCCCGTTAGGAAGTTTTCAGCTATTATCTCTTCAGATATTTTCTCAGGCCCTTTCTCTCTTTTCCTTCTGGGACCCCTATAATTGGAATGTTAGTGTGTCAGATGTTGTCCCAAAGGTCTCTTAAAACTAGCCTCATTTTTTTTTTCATTCTTTTTTTCTGTTCTGCAGCAGTGAATTCCACCACTCTTTCTTCCAGCTCCCTGATCCATCCCGCCTCATCTATTCTGCTACAGATTTCCTTCTAGTGTATTTTTCATTTCAGTTATTGTCTTCTACAACTCTGTCTGGCTGGTCTTTATATTTTCTAACTCTGTTAAAAACTTCTTGTAACTTCTCACTCTGTGCATCCATTCTTTCCCTGAGGTCTTGCATTATCTTTACAGTCATCATTCTAAATTCTTTCTTAGGTAGATTGCTTCCTTTCTCCACTTCACTTAGTTGATGCTTGGGGGTTTTATCTTGTTCCTCTGTCTGGAACATAATTTTTGCCATCTCATTTTGTCTAAATTTCTGTTTGAATTTTTGTGTATGTGGTAGGTTAGTTATGTTTCTCAGCCTTGGAGAAGTGGTCCTCTGCAAGGGATGTCCTCTGTGTCCCAGCAGTACACTCTCCTCTTGTCACCCAAGGGCCAGCACCCACCTGGTCCCAGAGCAGGTTCTGATAACTATGTGCAGACTCAGTTCCACAGACTGCGGGGTTGTAGTTTTCTTGCTTCTGGTGTCTACCTGGTGGGCAGGGCTGAGTCAAGCGGCAAGGTGGCTGTGGGATCAGGAAGTCTTTAGGCAGCCTATCTGCTAATAGTGGGGCTGTGTTCCTGCCCTGTTGCTTGGCCTGAGGCATCGCAGGACTATAGGCTGTTGGGTGGAGCCAGGTCTTGGTGGTAATGACCCAAGCAAGATGTCAGCTGCCAGTGAGAGTTCACAGATGAATACACCCCAATATCTCTGCCAACAGTGTTGACGTCCTCAGGGTCAGCCGCAGTCACTGCCCGCTTCCCAAAGAGACCCTCCAAGACCAACAGGTAGGTCTGGTCCAGGTTCCTAAGAAGTCACTGCTTCTGCCCTAGGTTCTGGTGCATGTGAGACCTTATATGCACCCTCCAAGAGTGAAGTCTCTGTTTCCCTCAGTCCTATGGAGCTCCAGAAATGAAGAGCCAAATGCTCCAGGTGCTCCCCCTTCAGATGCCAGATCCCCAGGATGGGTAGCCTAACTTGGAGCTCAGAACTCTTACTCCTGTGGGAGAACTTCTGCAATATAATTATTCTCCAGTTTGTGGGCTGCCGTCCTGGGGAGTATGGGATTTGATTATATCAAAAGTGTGCCTCTCCTATCATCTTGTGGCTTCTTCCTTGTCTTTGGATGTAAAGTATCTTTTTGGCAGGTTCCAGTCTTTTTCACTGATGATTGTTCAGCAGTGAGTAGTGATTTTGGTGTGTTCATGAGACAGGGTGAACTCAAGATCCTTCTATTGTGCCATCTTACCTCCCATCCTCTGAATTCTTACTTTCTTACAACTTTTCTTTCAGGATTTTGGCAAATAAGTCTGCTTTATTTTGCACAATTTTTGCTAAAATTGGGAGCACAACTATATACAAAGTAAGCATACAGTATAAAATATATCAAGGATGGGAGTTTTCAATACATACCAAGGTAGAATGGAAAGTCAGAACAAGAAAGACTTACTCTACAAAAAAAGGCATTTAGAAGTACGTGAATAAACGTTTATTGCCCTCTTGGTTCAATCCTCTCCCCGTTGCTGGCTTCCAGAAATCCTCATTTTCATCATAAAAAAAACTTATAAAATGTAAATGAAAAGGCTTGTTTTAAGTTTACCACATAAAATTAAGTGTCATAAATCCGACTTTTCCCTTTACATGTTTTTCTCACTTGAACACTATAACTGCTCAATGTAGTTTATCAATCTCTCTTTTCATAGAAAAAGGAACCAAGGTTCAGTACAATTATTTGTCCAAATTATTAAGCTGCAGAGCCAGCACTCCCACCCAGAGCAAGTTAGCAAAAATAGTAATTAAATCCCTCTAGGTCTGGTCTTGAATCTTCAGGATTTAAGAATTCCTTTTCCCCAATTTCAGCTCATTTCAAGAGCCAAGAAATTATCAAACGTTTGTTTAGGTTATCCTTAGGGTTCTTCCAACTTTAAGATTCCAGGATTCTAAAATCTCTAAGAAACTAGACAACTATTTACTGCCCTTTTTATTTGTTAGTTTTCTTAGAAACTAATGGTACTGGCTCCATTTCTGATATCCTTACTAATGAAAAATTTTTTTAAATTAAGCATATGAATATGTGTACCAAACAAGGGGAAAAAATCAGATATACTAGATTTTAGACAATTTTACAAATCTGTTATAATAATGTAGAGAAGGGAGCTGCCACCTCTCTTATAGTTTAAGAGCCACCTCTAGATCACCATTTCTCAAGGGTTCATGGTTATCTGTGACATTTCATTTTACTGCTTTCATTTCAATGATAATTTTTAAAAAATTAACACCCATGCAATTTCTGGAACAAATCAGTATCCATATTATAACTGAGTTCTGTGTTTTTCCAGTAGTCATGTATGAATGTGAGAGCTAGACAATAAAAAAGGCTGAGTGCAGAAGAATTGATGCTTTTGAACTGTGGTGCTGGAGAAGACTTGAGAGTCCCTTGAACAGCAAGATCAAACCAGTCAATCCTAAAGGAAATCAACTCTGAATATTCACTGGAAAGACTGATACTGAAGCTGAAGCTCCAATACTTTGGCCACCTGATGTGAAAAGCCAACTCACTGGAAAAGATCCTGATACTGGAAAAGATTGAGGGCAGAAGGAGAAGGGGCGACAGGATGAGATGGTTGGATGGCATCACTGACTCAATGGACATGAGTCTGAGTAAACTCCAAGAGTTGGCGATGGACAGGGAAGCCTGGCGTGCTGTAGTCCATGGGGTTGCAAAGAGTTGGACACAACTGAGCGACTGAACAACAACTGAGTTCTACCATACAATTTGGTGCCCAGTTTGTGGTCTGTATGTTTGCTGTATAAATAAAAGAAAGACAAGTAGGTTGCAATACAACAGGCAGATGACCTCAAAAGAATCTGTGCTGGAGCACTCAGTACCTTATCAAGTGTACTGGTGGATCTCATCTTTAACACAGCAACCTGATATGTACATTGAGCTATTTCTAGTCCCAATTCAAATTACCCATTTAAGAGATTTCAAAAACAATTCAAATGTTTTTTATATAACAGCTTCACTGAGATGTAATTCACATATCATACAATTCACTCCAAAAGTACAACTAATTTTTTTAGTATATTCAGTTATGTGACCATAACCATGATCAATTTTACAACAATTTCATCACCCCCCAAAAGAAACCCATTAGTAATCCCTCCCCATTTCCTCCCAAAACTTTCCCTGACCAAGCCTAGGCAACTACTAATCTATTTTTTGTCTCTATGGATTTGCCTATTCTGAATATTTCATATAAATGGAATCATATATGTAATCTTTTGTGCTTGGTTGCTTTCACTTAGCATAATGTTTCCAATGTTAACCTGTGTCACAGAATGTATCAGTACTTAATTTCTTTTTACATTATTCTACTGCATGGATATATTATACGTTTTATTTATCCATTTTTCAGTTGATGGTCATTTGGGTTGTTTTCCAATTTGGCTATCATGAATAATTTTGCTATGAAGATTCATATGGAAAATTTTTGTGTGAACATGTTTTTATTCTTTGGGGTATACATTTGAGAATAGAACTGATAAGATGATACAGTAACTGTGTTTTACCCTCTTGAGGAATTACCAGGCTATCTTCCAAAGTGGCCGCACCACTTTACAATCCCACCAGTAGTGCATGAGGGATCCAATTTCTCCCTATCCTCACTTTTTAAAATTACATCTTTTTAAAGACAGCCATCCTAGTAGGTATGAAGTGGTAATTCAGTGCAGTTTTGAGTTGCATAACCTGATGGCTAATAATGTTGAGCATCTTTTCATGTACTTATATGCCATTTGTACATCATTTTTGGAGAAATGCTTATTCAGATCATTGGCCCATTTTTAAATTTAGTTGTCTTTTTATTATTGAGTTGTAAGAATTTTTTACATATTCCAGATACAAGTCTCTTACCAGATAAAAGATTTGCATAAACTTTCTTCCATTCTGTATTATTTTCTTCTGAATAAGGCAACTCTAACTCTACTAAGTTACCAAATAATACCTCACTGAAATTGGTGTTCAAGGACTTCTGGCCAGTTTTAGATGAATATGAGATCTGATTATGATAAACTGCTTCACAATGCCTTCACATTATAAATACTACCTTGTATGATATTCTCTACGTTGCTATTATTAAAGCTAAAATATATACGTAGATTATGTATATTAGCGAATCCAAAGCTAAATCTTTCCACTATTCAGCTCAATATTTAGTTTAGTCACTCAGTTGTGTCCAATTCTTTGCAACCCCATGGACTGCAGTACACCAGACTCCCCTGCCCATCACCAACTCCCGGACCTTACTCAAACTCATGTCCATCAAGTTAGTGATGCCATCCAACCATCTCATCCTCTGTTGTCCCCTTCTCCTCCTGTCTTCAATCTTTCCCAGCATCAGCTATTATGCTCAATATGCTCATTTCAGTAAAACAACATCTCTACTACATAATATGAATTTTAATCTAATTTGGATTTTCTTAGGTTTTAGTGTGGTTAACATCTATATACTTATTCATAAGGGCTTCCCTGGTGGTTCAGAGGTAAAGAATCCACCTGCCAATGCAAGAGATGCAGTTTCAATCCCTGGGTCAGGAGGATCCCCTGGAGAAAGAAATGGCAACCCACTCCAGTATTCTTGCTTGGGAAATCCCATGGACAGAGGAGCCTGGCGGGCTACAGTCCACGGGATCACAAAAGTTGGACATGGCTTAGAGACTAAACAACTTACAAATAAAAATATAAATCCGTTGTAACAACGGACATAACACTGATAACCTAAATTGTACTAAATACCTGGTTCCTACCTACTTAATACATGGCAATCAAGACACATGAGATTGCTTAAGAAAACAATCTTGATTCAGCACATATATTTTTAAAAATTCCACTGACCTTACCATTGCTATTACTGAATTATTTGTAAATTTGTTTTGATTTTATAGTTAAGGGTCATCAGGTTCAATATAGGAGGGATAAGGATTACTTAGCTTTTTGTTTGAATACATTTAGAGTAATTACAATGAAAATAATTTACAAGTGTGAGGTGAGGGGAGTGTCCAGGTTTTTCCTTCAAATGCAATAAAGGCAACTCACTCCAGTATTCTTGCCTGGAGAATCCCATGGACAGAGGAGCCTGGTGGGCTACAATCCATAGCGTTGCAAACAGTCAGACACAACAGAAGTGACTTAGCATGCATGCAGAGTGAAAGGCATAGCTCTACTCAAAGGGAAGCTATTCTTAAGATAATTATGGGTCTCAGAGGAAATTTCTTCTCAGGATTTCTTATGCTGTTAATTAAGATAAGAGATTAGAGATGCAACACCAAGTAGTATCCTGTGATTAAAAGATCACTCAACATCCTTTAATGTGGACAATCATTTGTTCATGCTTATTTTCTACCTTTACCTGGTGGACTGATAAACTCTGTATCCTTATTTCCTTTTGAACAGAAAAATTACTAATTTAGTATCATAAATAATAAAAGAGATAATGGTACTTAATTGTCAGCAACAAAGGCCAGGCACATCAAATCATATTTTCCAAAAATCATACATAAAGAATCTTAGCTCTGGATAAAGAGTTTATAACAAAACAAACTGATCTCAGAAACCCAAGGATTGGTCTAATAGTACTTTTCAGACCCTTTTGCCCTCTATCCTGGGTAACAGCTAAATTTTACTGCCTCTATGGTTCCCTATGGCCATCAAATCATACTGCTTAAAGAAAATAATCTTGGTCTGGCACATATTGTATTTTTAGAAACCCATTGATTCTGCCACTGCTATTATTGAATATATTATCCCATAGTCAGCCTAAGAGTTAAAAAGAATGCAGGCAACACAAACCTTTGCACAAACCAAAGCAAAAAACATAAGAAGCTCTGAAATGTTCTGGGAATAAGTAATGAGAGAACTCCTAACAACAGCAAAGTAGATTAAGGACAACAGCAATCTCTATGATCAGGACCATACGGAGAACAACTTTCCCTCTGCTTTTAACCAAATAAATCCTAGGAACTGCAGTTTGATAAACTGTATTCTTTTTCTACAGTACACTCAACATCATCCAGCAAATTATGCATTAATACTAAGAAGCTAAATTCAATAAAAAAGTTGAGGTGTTTTTAAAAAAAATCCAAGGTGTCTAAAGAAGGAACATAAATTCTGCCTCTGTTTCTCTGGTTGAGACTTGGGCAAGCTACTCATCTTCTTGGCCCTAGGAAACTCATCTGAAATACTGAAATGAAATAGATATACCCTAAGCTTACTTACCTATCAGTTAACAGAAATAATGATAAAATTCTTCAGAAGCAAAGTTTTGCATAAATGCTTAAGAAACAAGCAAATCTATCAAATCCTTTCAGTTCAGTTCAGTTCAGTCACTCAGTCATGACCCACTCTTTGAGACCCCATGGACTGCAGCACGACAGGCCTCCCTGTCCATCACCAACTCCCAGAGTCCACCCAAACTCACGTCCATCGAGTCAGTGATGCCATCCAGCCATCTCATCCTCTGTTGTCCCCTTCTCCTCCTGCCCCCAATCCCTCCCAGCATCAGAGTCTTTTCCAATGAGTCAACTCCACATGAGGTGGCCAAAGTACTGGAGTTTCAGCTTCAGCATCATTCCTTCCAAAGAAATCCCAGGGCTGATCTCCTTCAGAATGGACTGGTTGGATCTCCTTGCAGTCCAAGGGACTCTCAAGACTCTTCTCCAACACCACAGTTCAAAAGCATCAATTCTTCGGCGCTCAGCCTGCTTCACAGTCCAACTCTCACATCCATACACGACCACAGGAAAAGCCATAGCCTTGACTAGACGGACCTTTGTTGGCAAAATAATGTCTCTGCTTTTCAATATGCTATATAGGTTGGTCATAACTTTCCTTCCAAGGAGTAAGCGTCTTTTAATTTCATGGCTGCAGTCACCATCTGCAGTGATTTTGGAGCCCAGAAAAATAAGGTCTGACACTGTTTCCACTGTTTCCCCATCTATTTCCCATGAAGTGATGGGACCAGATGCCATGATCTTAGTTTTCTGAATGTTGAGCTTTAAGCCAACTTTTTCACTCTCCTCTTTCACTTTCATCAAGAGGCTTTTGAGTTCCTCTTCACTTTCTGCCATAAGGGTGGTGTCATCTGCATATCTGAGGTTACTGATATTTCTCCCGGCAATCTTGATTGCAGCTTGTGCTTCTTCCAGCCCAGTGTTTCTCATGATGTACTCTGCATAGAAGTTAAATAAGCAGGGTGACAATATACAGCCTTGAAGTACTCCTTTTCCTATTTGGAGCCAGTCTGTTGTTCCATGTCCAGTTCTAACTGTTGCTTCCTGACCTGCATACAGGTTTCTCAAGAGGCAGGTCAGGTGGTCTGGTATTCCCATCTCTTTCAGAATTTTCCACAGTTTATTGTGATCCACACAGTCAAAGGCTTTGGCATAGTCAATAAAGCAGAAATAGATGTTTTTCTGGAACTCTCTTGCTTTTTCCATGATCTAGCGGATGTTGGCAATTTGATCTCTGGTTCCTCTGCCTTTTCTAAAACAAGCTTGAACATCTAGAAGTTCATGGTTCATGTATTGCTGAAGCCTGGCTTGGAGAATTTTGAGCATTACTTTACTAGCGTGTGAGATGAGTGCAATTGTGCGGTAGTTTGAGCATTCTTTGGCATTGCCTTTCTTTGGGATTGGAATGAAAACTGACCTTTTCAGTCCTGTGGCCACTGATGAGTTTTCAAAATTTGCTGGCATATTGAGTGCAGCACTTTCACAGCATCATCTTTCAGGATTTGGAATAGCTCAACTGGAATTCTATCACCTCCACTAGCTTTGTTCATAGTGATGCTTTCTAAGGCCCACTTGACTTCACATTCCAGGATGTCTGGCTCTAGGTGAGTGATCATACCATCGTGATTATCTGGGTCGTGAAGATCTTTTTTGTACAGTTCTTCTGTGTATTCCTGCCACCTCTTCTTAATATCTTCTGCTTCTGTCAGGTCCATACCATTTCTGTCCTTTATCAAGCCCATCTTTGCATGAAATGTTTCCTTAGTATCTCTAATTTCCTTGAAGAGATCTCTAGTCTTTCCCATTCTGTTGTTTTCCTCTTTTCTTTGCATTGATCTCTGAGGAAGGCTTTCTTATCTCTTCTTGCTAATCTTTGGAATTCTGCATTCAGATGCTTATATCTTTCCTTTTCTCCTTTGCTTTTTGCTTCTCTTCTTTTCACAGCTGTTTGTAAGGCCTCCTCAGACAGCCATTTTGCTTTTTTGCATTTCTTTTCCATGGGGATGGTCTTGATCCCGGTCTCCTGTACAATGTCACGAACCTCCGTCCATAGTTCATCAGGCACTCTATCAGATCTAGGCCCTTAAATCTATTTCTCACTTCCACTGTATAATCATAAAGGATTTGATTTAGGTCATACCTGAATGGTCTAGTGGTTTCAAACTTCCCTAAACGTCTGCAAAGGAAAATACTATACACTAGGCACCAATCAGCAAAGAAAGACAAAATGTCTTTATAATTAACCAGTTTTTGGTCCCACACCTCAGTGAAGAACTCTCATATGCTACACAGGAATTAGTGGTAACACCATTTCCCAGAGCAGATATGGCCTAAAACCAATGCAGGCTACATGGAGAAATACTGGGAGGAAAAACCAGACCAAAGTAAACTAATCAAGCTATAAGGGAACAGAGCTGATACAGGTCTCCTGCCTCAGTCCTGACTGCCATACAGAAGGGCATGTATTCCAAACGGAAAGATGACCAGGGGCTTTTAATACTCTGCATCATGAAAGAAACAGAACATCATTGTGTCAGCCTCCAAAAAGCAATGTGATTCCACTCTAGAATACAAAGCCCAGAATACCAGCGTTGTTCTTATCCTCCTGAGGGAGGCAGAAAATGCCTTGACCTTAACTCAGTTTGGTAAAGAAGGGGAAGAGGGAGACAGGATGAGAAAAAAGAGAAGAAACTGCAAAACACTGTGCTCCCTCAACTGGGCACTCCTCACAAAGGTTAAAATAAAGCACATAAGTTCAACAGAGAGGACTAATCTCTCTCCCCATGTGCCAATCTGCTTCTCAGCTCCGTCCACTTCTACCTGTGGCTGACCAAAGATACAGAAGGGAACAATATTCAGTAATACTTAAAAAACAAAAACAAAATTATACTAATGCTAATGAATTACAAAGACCAAAATTTTAAATTTATAAAAGAGCAGTTTAAGTTTTGGTATAAAATGGTAGAGAAAGAAACAGAAAAATCAAGTAACTGTTTAATATCATATCTAGTATAAGATATAGCATGAGAGTTAATTAAATTTTAACGATAAAATGGTAATGAGGACTGATCAAAGACATCAGGAACAGAGAACTGTGAGGCCAGAAAGACTTTCAGAAACTGTAACGTGCATCCTGGGCCTTCCTTCTTCTCTTCCTGGGATGTTCTGGGGTGCCCCATTCCTACGGCCCTGATTTTTATTTGTCACCTCCCCATTTCTCTGCAATCCTTCAGAGACAAATTTAAAGCCAATGATCTTCATGCTGCCAAATTTAATGGATACTTTGCTGTTTTCATCTTACTTAAACTTTGCAAAGGACAACTATTATTTTTGATTGTTCCACATTCATTCCCCCTGTTTAGGTAACAGGATCCACACTTTATTTGGGGATCTACCCCTCCCTCACTGGATACATTCTTGGTGGGACTGTAGAGTAAGGTGTTCTTTCCTATCCTAATGAACTGTTGGGCAGTCAACTGATTTGTTCATCAGATACTTTACCTTAGAACGTGAATTCTAAAAGAAGTAAGTAACTAAAAGGTAAAAACTGCTACAGCAACCTGTTCATTCTAGTACTGCAATTATCAGTCTCCCCCTGGGGCTGCTCAGATTTCTGTCCTTTTCAAAGCCAGGGCCTTCAGTATTTCCTTTGATCCTGTGAGCTGCCCACATCCTTGTCATAAACTCTTCTCCTCAAGTAAATTGGTCATTTGCAACCAGAGTCATAACTGATATTTTCCCTTAGAAGCATTGCCTCCTTCCACAAACACTTTACTCTCTTTTGCCTCTAAGATTGTCATTTTAATCCTACCTCATTGGCCACTCCTCCAGCCTTCTCTGATAACACCTATATTCCTCTTCAACTCACCTTCTAAATACTAATGTTCCTCAGGAGTTTGCAGGCCCTCTTCTCTTACTATATTATATTACCCTCCTAGTGTGAACGCATGGCTTTAAATGACATGGTCTCCAAAAAAAATTTTTTTAATTATTTATTTATTTTTAAATTTTATTTTTAAACTTTACAATATTGTATTAGTTTCTGCCAAATATCGAAATGAATCCACCACAGGTATACATGTGTTCCCCATCCTGAACCCTCCTCCCTCCCCATACCTATAGCCTAGATATGTCCTCTGAGCTACAAACTTGTATATATAATTGCTTATTTGACATCTCTACCTGATGTTTTGATATCTCAAATTTAACATATTCAAAATGAATTCTCTCCCAACCGTTTCCCATTATCCCCTGCCAGCCCCTCTGACCACTATCCTCCACTCAAGGGAAGGCCATCATTCACCCCATTTAGAAGTTACTTTTATAACTTCTTTCCTTTGCTCCCAGTATGCAGTCCAGCTACAAGTCTGGTCTTGAGTCTATCTCTAACCTACCTACTTCTACTGCCTCTACTCCACTCCAGGCCACCATCAACTGTTGCCTTAAAGTACCATTACTGCCTCCTAACTGGTCTCCCTGCTTCTATTCTTTGCCTCCCTTCATTCTGTTCTCTTTGCATCACTCAATATCATCTTAAACTATGAATTTTCGCATTTTCTTCACGTGGCTTCCCAATATATCTAGAAAAAATCCAAAATCCTTATCCAGTCCTATAAGGACATATGTGATACATTCCTGCTTCTCCAAAGACATTCCAGAGTTGTTCTCTATTACTTGCTCACCAAGCTCCAGCCAAATGGCTCTCCCTTAGTTCCTTGAACACATTTAGCTCTTTCCTATGCTAGTGATTTGCACGTGTCATTTCCTCTACCTAGGAATGCTTTCTCTTCCATTGATTAGCTGTTTTTTTATTCTTCAGGGCTCTGTTCAACCATCAACTCACATAAAAAGGTTATGTATGCCTGATCACTTTATCCCAGGAAGGTTCCCCATAACCCCAGTTTACTTTCTATCCATCCCTACTGTTTCCATTACAGCACCCATCACAATTTCGAATTCTTTTGTTTTTATATAGTATTCACTTTTTGTCTGGCTATCATAAAAAAGAGCAAGCTTGTTTACAAATTGTAAGCTCCATAAACAAGGACAAGAACTAGTCTGTCTTGTTCACTACTTTATCTCCTAGCACCCAGAACCCATCACCTGGTGCCTGGCAGAGTACTGTATGTAATTCACAAGGAATTTAGGTCTCCAAGAGTCATTTCTGATACTATGAAGCTCTGAGACTGTCTTTACTATGAGCTTTAAGGGCTTTTATGCAAGCTTCTCTGTAAGCAGCTAGTAGGCACTAAATAAATATTTGCATATTGAATGAATGACACCACAAATGATAAATGATACCCAAATTTTTGTCTCTATTACTAACCTCTCTCTGAACTCAAACTATTTCTAACTGCTTGCTAGGTATCCCCAAGTGGATGTTTATCTCAATTTTAACCATGTCCAAAATCCAGATTGTCATCTTCCCCACCAAACCTGTTCTTCTTCCCGTATTATCCATTTCAGTTATTGCCCAATTTTCCTCCCACTCAGCTACAAACTCTAGATCTTGAACAATCTCTCTCATCCTCCATATCTAAATAATCCCAGTGGTTCTGATTCCTCCAAATTTATTCCTACCATAATGTACTGTTTAGGTTTTTCATTATCTTTCAACTCCAACATGAAAACAAGCTTCTAACTGGCCACCTTGCCCTTAAAATTCCCCTTTCCAATCCATCTTTTATGCAGCCACTCTAGTTATCTTTCCAAAACACAGAGAAGTTTATGTCACTTCCCTTGCCCAAAGTTCAGTGCCTCAGAATTAACAGTCAAATCCCTAAGCGTGGCATTTTAAATATTCAACAGTATGTCCTCAAATACTGTTTCAGTTAAAGCATCCACTATACTCCTCAATGAATCCTTTTCTCCAGTACACACTGAATTGGCTACTAAATGAACATTCCAACCTATTTCAGTGTTCAAGATCTTTCCCTTGGGATAGTTCTTCAGTAATAAGACCCTCCAGTAATAAACGCTGCAATCCAGCTGTGATCTTTGAAATCCTTTCCTGTCTTCAAAATCTAACTCATATGCCATCCTCCATGAAGACTCATCTTTTCCCTCCAGTCAAAACAAATCTATCCTTCCCTGGTGTTCTCACAACACAGTTTAACCTCTCTTTAACAATTATCTCACCCTGCTTTGGGAGTTAGTCGTCTTTCAGCATGTTTTTCTCACTAGTTAAGATTCAGTGAATTTATTCATCCTCCCACTAACTCAGCATGGTGCTTGCACAAACTAAACATTTAGGAAATATTTACTGAATGAATAGGTAACCTTCTTCATTTACAGGGGGTGCGGGTGGGGGTGTCAAAGCTAGAGATTAAGTAATTTGCCAAAAACGAGATCTCTACTTAGCTTAGTTGACCTCACTTTGTCTCATACGAAGACAGTGGAATTTTTCACTCCCTAACAATAACAAAACGCCCCTGGTTTTATTTTAAAATATTTCTTTCATCCTCTTTACATATTAAATATGCTGCGTCGACCATTGGGTCAAAATGAGGAAGAAGTACAAATTCTTAACTTCAAAGTTAATATTTAACTTTGAATGAAGTTTAACAAATGAATCCTAAGTGCATTTCAGAGCCTCATGAGCAAGAGGGATAAACTTTAATAAACTAATTGAATTCTTTTCTCCGAAGAGACTTCAGAGGATAAATAGAAACTGCGAAACGAACACAGGCGGTAAACACTCACAGCTCCACACCCTCGCCTTCAAATGACACGCGAAGGAGAAACCGGCGGCCCAGCCCCTCCGAGTCGGCAGTCTTCCTTCTTCTAGTCCCAGAAAGTGGACATATGGAAAAAGAAGGTAGATCTGGGGCTGAAATATCCAGGGCAGAGTCGCCCTGGCATCATCGTTCCCCGATTACAACGGCCTAGTGAAGGGCCCCAAGGTTGGCGGGCGGGCCTCGCTGCGGGTACAGTCTGGGAGCCCCCGCCCAGGGCACTCGCTGACTCTAGCTTTCTCAGGTCGGTCTTGTCCCCATGTCCCTGGCCCCCAAACCAAGTAAAGGAGCGGAAACACCGGCCCCAGAAGCCCTCGAGGAGAAAAGCCGAAGCCGTAGGGCTTCAGATCCGCCGCTCCAGATCCGGGTGGGGTGCCCCGGGGGCGGTTTCCCGGTCCTCTCCGGGGACAAACTCGGCCCGCGCCCCCGAGAAGCCGGCGCTGACTTCCTCCCTCTCGGAGACCACCCAACCGAGCGGGTGTGGTCGGGACCACCCGAGAGCTCACCTTCTAGTCCCGGGCAGCAGTCCGTCAGTCAGTCGGTCCCGAATTCTGTCCACACAGAGCTTCTTCCGGCTCTTGCCGGAAGCAGTTCAAGCGCGGGACAGGAAGTTTGGCCGCCCCCACGCACACACCCACTCGCTTGCCTCCCAGCCCCGCGACCGTATAGCCGAAGAGGTTTCCCGCCCGGTGGCCTCAGGCCTGCGTGGGCCAAGCTGGTAGCGCAGGGCTTGGCTCTGTGAGGGTAGGATCTGCGCTCTCCCGCCTCCCACTCATTCCCTTTCGGCCTTTGTAGCTCCGTGGTCTGCGAAGCCCGAAAAAACGGGGTCAGTCAATTCTAGTCGTGACGTCACTGCTTCCCTGCTGCAACGGACGGGGTAGTTTTTCCTGTCAGCTGAGATCAGTACAGGTTGCAGTGGAGGCAAGCGAGAAAGAAAAGATCACTACTTAAACATTTATCAGAGTTCTCTCAGTGGAGAGGACTTGGAAGCTTAAGTGGAACTTAAGAAGGAACTTCCAGAATAGTTCTGCATTGCATACCGGGCGGGGTAAAAAAATTGAGACTCAGGTGTATAACTTTCTTTTTGAAATGTGGGTTCCCTAGTCTTCGTTCCGTCAGTACATTCGGATGTAAAGAGCTCTCGGATGTCCACAGGGGGCTAGAACCCTTGAGTTTCAGGCTTGATGCCACAATTTAGAGCTTTATGTGTCTGACTTGAGTTTTTGAGATTAGTAATTTTTGAATACTTGCTGGGTCCCAAAGGATGGAGAGACTCAGCTAAGATAGTGGTGTGCCAGCGTGCTCAGCCACGTCCAACTCTTTTGCGACCCCATGGACTGTAGCTCCCCCCCACCCCCCAGGCTTCTCCAGGCAAGAATACTGGATTGGGTTGCCATTTCCTTCGCCAGGGGATCTTCCCCACCCAGGGATCAAACCTGAATCGCCTGCATTAGCAGCCAGTTTCTTTACCACTGAGCCACCTGGGAATAAAAGCCCTTTTCTAAGAAGGGCGTTTTCAAGAATAGAGACAGAGTTGAAGAAACCAGTAGTTTCCTACACAAAGGATGGTGATTTGAAAAGAAGCAACACCTTTCAAGGGAAGGTTATTTCCTCCTTAGATAAGCTGAGTTTATCTATCCCAGGTGCCTATGGGGTTCTTGTTGTTCAGTCGCTCAGTTCTGTCAGATTCTCTGTGACCCCATGGGCTGCAGCACACCAGGCTTCCTGGTCCTTCACCATCTCCTGGAGTCCACTCAAACTCATGTCCATTTAGTCGGAGATGCCATCCAACCATCTCATCATCTGTTGTCCTCCTTCTGCCTTCAATCTTTCCCAGCATCAGAGTCTTTTGCAATGAGTCGGCTCTTCACATCAGTATTAGAGCTTCAGCATCAGTCCTTCCAATGAATGTTCAGAGTTGATTTCCTTTAGGATTGATTGGTTTGATTTCTTTGCTGTCCAAGGGACTCTCAAGAGTCTTCCCCAGCACCACAGTTGGAAAGTGTCAATTCTTCAGCACTCAGCCTTTTTTAATTGTCCAGCTCTCACATCCTTACATGACTACTAGAAAAACCATAGCTTTGACTATACAAACCTTTGTCAAAAGAGTGACATCTCTGCTTTTTAATATGCTGTCTAGGTTTGTCATAGCTGTTCTTCTAAAGAGAAAGTGGGATATTTACTTGGGAAGTGAAAGTGTTTGTCGCTTAGTTGTGTCTGACTCTGCAATCCCATGAACTATAGCCTGCCAGGCTCCTCTGTCCATGGAATTCTCCAGGCAGAATACTGGAGTGGGTTACCATTCCCTTCTCCAGGGGACCTTCTTGACCCAGGGATCGAACCCAGGGTCTCTTGCATTGCAGGCAGATTCCTTACTGTCTGAGCCACCAGGGAAGGGCCTACCTAGCTCAAGAGACTGGAAATAAGATAGATTTAGGAGTTATCAACACTTAGACAAGAGATGAAGCTCTCTATGGAGATGAAATGGAAAAGTATATACAACAGAAAGAGCTGAAGGCCACTGAGGTCAACTGGAGTGACTGATACAACACAGTTCGAATCTACACAAAAGCATACTACAGTTTGTAAACTGCTGACCATAAACCAGCACAACACTTAAAAAAAAACCCTCAATTTTACTGTATTAAAGGGTTGATTACAATGAATAAAACAAATGCTCTTATATAGAGATACATTAATAGGTCCTGAACATGCATGTTTACAACCATTTGTTACTTTTGCTCAGTCAGTTCTATCATTTTTGAAGTTGTATTTAAATCTTTTTCATCACTTAAAACTTGAAGTGATGTCTATACCTATTTCTCTTGAAATCTTTGTAACTATTTGATAGTATGCGCCTACTAACCTAAAATAAACATAGGCTTTTATCAATATAGATTTGGGTTTTTAGGCTATACTGTGGACTACTTGGCAAAACACAAATAGATCATCTTCTGTAGTAAGTCCCTCCATCAACCTAACCAGTCTCAGTTATTTAACTTATACTACTTCTGACACAAAGCCTCTATTCTACTCCAAAAACTGTTCCACAAGCTCTGAATTTCCCCCAACTCCTGCACACACACATACCCTGCCATTAAGTCCCTTTTCCATCAACACAATATGGAAACACTATCCTATTTATTCTTGCATCAAGCTACAGTTCAAGAATTACGTAAAGCATTTCCAAATGAATACATATTTGTAAGTGTCTTTTCAAGTATTCTATTTTAAACAAACATTATAAAGTTATAAAACTATTAAAAAATATTTTGTATGATCTATTAAAGTTACATTAAATCTCCAACAGTTTCTGAATATCTGATACAAATTTCATGTAATATTAGTTTTAGCAAAAGAAGGAAAAATAGGTCATGTTGACATCAATCTATTATAGTAAATAGTCATATAGGATGTAGAGTAAATATATGATATTGAAGATATAGGCGTGAATTATGTTGTGCAACTAAGAAAATATCACCTATTATCACATTTAAAGCAAAGCGATCTATACTCTTAAGGGTTTTTTAATGTATCGTGAAATCTTTCAGCAGAATGGAAAGAAATCCATGTATTTCCTTGATGAAGATGTTTATGGAGATTACAAAGAAGTATCTCCTGAAATGCAAACTATCTGCTTTCCGATGTTACCTCCTGTCATCATGGACTGGAATGCAGCTGGAAAGAAAAAAAAAAAACGAAGTTATCTGACAACATAATGTCACCATCATACATGTTTGTCAATAGACCAGGCACATATATGATTAATGTGAATAATTTCTTTGATGATTTTAAGTACTGAAGGAAACTTTCATGAAAAGAAACCGCTAGTAAAACTGCTACCAAAGTTACAGGACAAATCAACCCAATTAACATCTTAAAAATGTGTTTTTTACCCAAACTATAAATGTTTAATTGGCGTCTACATCCATGTTCAATGTTACAGAGTCTGAAAACTACAGCAAAATAAGTATGAGGATAAATGTCAGAAAAAACAATTGTAATAGCTTAAAAAATATTAGAAATCTAATCATAAAGTTTTACTAAGTAAGTAAAATGAACATCTATCATGTGAGTGAATTTTATATTTCAGTTTGGTAAACACATTAACCAAATACATTAGATCTTCTTCTTAAAAAGGAAAAATTAACAGTTTGATTTAATTCTCTTCATTTAAAATAAAAGATTGTTGAAATCTGTATGTTAGCCAAAAAAAAGAAGTCCAAATACTAAAAATCTGCTTAATGTAATCTTATGATTGATGACTTAGAACCATTCAATCTGAGAAAGTTACCTAGAGGCTAGATAACTTTCACAATTCTTAAAATTTTTAATAATTATTTACAAAAACAAAGAAATATTTTATAATTTGAAATGAGAAAAAAATAGCTCTTAAATACCACTAAGTTGAACTTTCATAGAGTTTAAGATATTTAAGGTTTCACAGGAAAGAAATGTGATTCAAAAGAGAAAAAAACAACTGAAAAGAATTAAAAGAAAAAAGACAATATTTGTGCTGAACAGATGTGTATAGTAAATGAATCTACATTCATCTTACCTCCCATGTTTTCCAATCCATTTATCATAGTCTCTTTGATCTATAAATCGAAATAGGTATATTTTATATTGTTCAGACTTCAGTGTTTCTACTTAATGGTTTACATTTTTGCAAAAGGCAGCAATATTATTTAGCACTTTCTGTCTAAAAATAGATATTTTTCATTTTATATAGCTAGATCAGAAAAGTTTCCTATCAATTGATTTTTTAAAATATTAATACAATCCTATTTTCCCACTGTCTAATCTTCAGTTATATGTCATATGCTGTATGCCCTCTTTTCAAAAAACAAACTATATAAGCACACATACACATACACCTTTGCCTATCATTTGCATGTTTCAAGAACATCCTAGGTCAGGGGTCTCTGGACCTCAGATTGATAATTGCTGATTTTCAACCACAAGAAGGGCAGGTTGTAGGGTGGTGGAGAGGTACTAAGAAATGCTTAAAAGATTTTTGAGAAAGAACAACTTCTAACACATAGTAATATTCCATAAATATTTGCTAATGAATATTACAATTTAGAAAAGACAAAAACCTATAATCTAAGAAAAGTAAAGTTTAATAAAATTTAAATAAAGGGAATGATGAGAAGGTTTCTCAATCAGGAGCATTATACTCCTCTGGGAGGTAAAGTTAATTTATGATATTCAGTATACTTTTATTTTACATAAATATTTATTATGAAACTAATATTAAACTCAAATAATACAAAAGCATATCAAGTAGCAGGAAGAATGATATTGATCAAGAATAGAAGCAAGTTCTACCTTTAGCTTTCCTTCTTTAAACCACTGACTCAGTTGGAGAATACCAAACTCAAATTTATCCTTATAATTTAACACCAGAAATCTTTCTCTGTAGTGGGGAAGAAAATGATAATGATCAGAGACTAGGGAGGGAAAAAGCTCATATCAAATCATTCCTGAATTCAAAAATGTGTTAATTACATAGAGTCTGGTCAAATACAGCTTTAGGTGCAATTACAAGCATACGTATCGTGCTGCTGCTGCTAAGTCGCTTCAGTCATGTCCGACTCTGTGCGACCCCATAGACAGCCTCCCACCAGGCTCCCCCATCCCTGGGATTCTCCAGGCAAGAACACTGGAGTGGGTCAAGCATACATATAGTGGAGTTCTATTGTTTTGTCTGCTCAGGATCGACAGTCCCATGTAGTATTAACAATGTGGTTTTACTTTGTAGGTTGCATCTTTCCCTACCCTCATGCGATGAAAGCCAGGCCAGTCTGAGCCAATACTTATCAGCTTTGGGACTTGATAAAACTGCAAGAAGAGAACTGTTCTCTTTTTGCTTGGATTGCTAACCTGGTGAAATGCAAGAGCAAAGATTACAGTCATCCTGTTGCTACTGCAAGAGGAGAGTCCGCAGGGAGCCACACCAACCCAGAAAAAAGCACAGCCCAGGGTGAAGAAAAACTGAGTCTGGACACCACTATGCAAACCTTTTACCCAGCCAAATCTAAGCCAGTACTAATATTGAACTTCTCAATACATGAACCAATAAATGTCTTTTGCACTTAAGCCAATATGAGTTGAATTTCTAACATTCACAAAAAAAAGATGGACTGAACAGGTGCATTTTTCAAAAAGTTTTCTGCCAGGGAGCTAGTTAACCAAAACCTAAATACTGAACCACCTTAAAATGTACATTTTCAAATTTTATATAATAGGAAACAATTATATATGAAGAACAATATATTTCCTATACATCTGTGATCTTTATTTTTTTACAGTCTAAAAGCAAAATACATCATTTTATTAATTTTTTGTATATTCTTTTTTTTTTTTTTTTTAATTTATTTTTACTTTACAATATTTGTATTGGTTCTGCCACACATCAGCATGAATCCGCCACGGGCGTATGCGTGTTCCCCATCCTGAACCCATCTGTGATCTTTAAACCTATTGAATCTGGTAATATGGGGAAAGTGTAGAACATACCTTGTGATGTTTCTTTCTTTCTGGATTGCTTCTATAGCAGGGGGTAGTGGAGGAGGATAAGGCACATCTTTGTTGTACTGAGAAATTTGACCACATAGGATGATGTGGCTGTTCTGATTCATCTGTTCAGAGAAAATTGATGATTATACCTTAAGATATATACCTTCCCTGTATTTAATGATCTTATGGCTGCCTCAATGAAAGCCTCCTTGATTCTAGTATTTAATCTTTTTTCTTAGTTTCCGTATCAGGGATTGAACCTATGCCCTCCGCAGTGAAAGTGCACAGTCCTAACAACACTGTGGATTAGGACTAAATACTATAAGGAATTCCCTATAGTATTTAATCCCTTAATGCCAATTAATTGATTTTGCTCTAAAGACTCACCCAGTATATGTATCAAAGAGTTTTAATTAGCTAGCAAATAAATCTACCCCAAAGGTTTTTCCAGTAGTCACGTATGGATGTGAGAGTTGGACTATAAAGAAAGCCGAGTGCCAAAGAGTTGATGCTTTTGAACTGTGGTGTTGGAGAAGACTCTTGAGAGTCCCTTGGACTGCAAAGAGATCCAACCAGTCCATCCTAAAGGAAATCAGTCCTGAATATTCATTTGAAGGACTGATGCTGAAGCTGAAACTCCAATACTTTGGCAACCTGATGCGAAGAGCTGACTCATTTGAAAAGACCCTGATGCTGGGAAAGATTGAAGGCAGGAGGAGAAGGGGATGACAGAGGATGAGATGGTTGGATGGCATCACCGACTCAATGGACATGAGTCTGAGTAAACTCTGGGAGTTGGCGATGGACAGGGAGGCCTGGTATGCTGCAGTCCATGGGGTCGCAGAGTCAGACACAACTGAGCGACTGAACTGAACTGAAAGGAATATAGAGGTAAAAAATAAGATTTTGGTAATCTGTAAAAGAATTTCATTAGTTGTCATTGTCATCATTGTTGCTACTTCATTATTGGTAGAGTATTTCTTTGGGTTTAAATAATTTAACCTCAGTTGAAAATAATTTTACATATAGTAAAGGACAATGTAGTGTCAATAGCTAATGTTGATAAATTATAAAGCTGTTGATTAAAATATTCAAATACCTGTAAACTATAAAAATCCTTTCCCAACCCAAAGTTAGAGGGCGATGGCTGAGAGCTGATGGTTAGAAATGAGTTAAAGCTTAGAACTTCACTTGTATAATACAACTGTAATTTTTCACAAAAATAAAGGTGAAAATATAACATTGCTAGAACTAAAACTAATGCTCATAGTGCAAATCTGCAAACAAATGGAAACAGCTTCATCAAGCTCTTCTGTATCACTTAATTAGAATACTGACCATCATGTTGTTTTTCACCATAAACCCTACAAGTTTATAAAGTTTTTTTTTTCTCACTATCAGTTAAAAAGATATCACATCAAATAAAATATAGCATTCAAATTTATAACCAAATCAGAAAACAACCTGACTTATCACTGTATCACTGATGTCACCACCAACATTGTCGAAGTAAACATCCACTCCAGCTGGGCATAATTTATGGAGTTGTTCTGCAACATTCCCCTCTTTATAATTAATTGCAGCATCGAAGCCCAATTCTGAGGTCAAAAAGAGGCACTTCTCAGGTGTTCCACAAATTCCCACGACTCTCGAACAGCCCAGCAAACGGCCAATCTAGGGGAGAAATTTTTGAAAATTAAACAACTTTCTCTTGTCACAATTTACGTGGAAAAATGTGAAAATATGAAAGATAATACAAGTACCTATATGAAAATATTCATCACAATTTAGGCTTTTGTAAGTCTTTTCAAGAAAGGTAATTTGAAACCAAAAGAACTGAGAACAGATATAACAGCATTTTTAAAAACATTAAGAGTGAATAAAATTAGACTTAGTTTGAAGGTTAAAAATCTCACAATTTAAAGATGAGCTCATAAAAGGAACACTCAAACCAAAAACATCTCTATCTTGCAATTCAATATTTTTTGGGCCTGTGAGGAACTAAAATCACTATTAAGATAAAATGTTTGTTTCTGTGGTTTCACACTTTGAAGGCTACTATTCATAAAATAATGTACTTTATAAAACTGTATCATAATGTTTATATCTCTGTTGCTGTTGTTTAGTAGTTAAGTCATGTCTGACTCTTTTGCAATCCCATGGACTGTAACTCGCCAGGCTCCTCTGCCCATGAGATTTCCTAGGCAAGAATACTGGAGTGGGTTGCCACTTCCTTCTCCAAGGGATCTTCCCAACCCATGGATTGAACCCATGTCTCTGCGTCTCCTGCACTGCAGGCAGATACTTTACCACTGAGTCACTTGGGAATATATTAACCTACCTCTAGAACCCAACAAGTGCTTTCTTATTTGAAGATATTTTTTAAATATAAATTTATTTTTTCAATTCATGGAATTCCAGACACGTACTCTGTGATTTTTTTCTCCTTCATACAGATTAGAGCAATGCTCCAGCATTTACCATGTCATTTTTGGTTAAAAGAGAATAAAATATAAAAAATCTACAACATTTTTCACATTGTTAGGAAGAGTCTAAGCATGCAATAATATCATTTCTACCAAATATATGTAAAATAACATTACAAATTTGTTCAACTGTATATTTTAAACTATATACACAGATCCAGAGATTCAGTTATGACCAGTTTTTTAGAAAATCAGATAATTCTCCAAAAGCTTACCTGCCCAGCCAAGGATCCACAAGCACCAGCAGCCCCACTAACAACCATTGTCTGATTAGATCCAGCAGTTATATGACCTTTTTCCTGTACCCCAATCAAGGAAGTCAAACCAGGCATCCCTATAGCTCCAAGAAAATATGAAAGGTGTCCATCCACAAGTTGTGGGTCTACCTAAAATAAAATATATACCTTTAAAAAAATAATATTAGGAATTTCTGTCTTAAGTCAACAAAGTAGAGACAACCTATGACTTCATGAATATGAACTCCCCAAATTCATATGTTAAAGACCTAACTCTTTCAGTGTGACTTTATTTGGAGATAGGGTTTTTAAGGAGATAATTAAGGTTAAAATGAGGGCATCAGGGAGGGGGCCTTAATCTGATAGGATTAAGGGCCTTAGAAGACAAAGGGCCACCAGAGATCTGTTTCTCCGAAGTTCACAGAAGAAAGGCTGGATGCTGTGTGAGGATACAGGGAGAACAGGGCCATCTGAAAGCCAGGAAGAGAGCCTCCAACAGAAACCAAATTTTCCAGCACCTTGACCTCAGACCTCTAGCCTCCAGAACTGTAAGAAAATAAATTTCTGCTGTAATAATAAATTTCATTCCATTGTATTTTGTAACAACAGTTCAAGCGGTTTAAGCGGACTATAAACAACCCAACATAAACAGTAAACCATTTTTCAGTCTTTCTTGCCAGTGTCTCAAATATATCAAAAGAGAAGAAACACTTTACAGGAAAACACTACACAAAATTAGAAGGTTTAAAAATCTCTGAGCAATTTCAGAGTAAACACTTATCTATATAAAAGTCAGCTCAAACTCTTTAACAGTTCTCGTTACTGATACTTCAAATGTTTCATGAAAATATAAGGAAGGTGTGATACAATTTCTTCTCGTTTAATTACAGAGTAAAATGAGGTCTCTCAGCTTTTCAGCATTTTACACTTATATGTTTAACAGGCCCAATCAATAGTTAATTGTACATCTCTTACATTTTCTGTCTGTTTTCTTATCTGTAACATTAAGGGAAAATGAAAAAAAAAATTATATAGAAACTCTCTACCATAAAAGTTTTATAATAATTTTAGAGATTAAAAATGTAACAAACCACCAAAAGTAATCAAGATTCACCACCTTGATTTGCAATTAAACTGCCACAAATAAAAAAATGGCAGTCTGTAATCAGTTTTAAATGGCTATCAGTCAAGTCTGATGTGTAGATAAAGGTAATGGAGATATTAAAGTCTACAATACACAGAAAGGTCTACAGTACAACATACAGAAATATGGTGGTTTGGTGGTTTAGTTGCTAAGTTGTGTCCGACTCTTGTGACGCCATGGACTGGAGCTTGCCAGGCTCCTCTGTCCAAGGGATTTTCCAGGCAAGAATACTGAAGTGGGTTGCCATTTCCTTCTCCAGACATAGAAATATATCCTGTAGGTAGCAGTTATCTATTAGTAAGGCCAGTAAAAAAAAAAAAACATCGTGAGATAAGTTGTGTTTAGTAAACATCATTTTTCTATCCTTTCTGAATTCCTCTTCCTCATTTGTAATACCTACTCCTCAAACATTTTTAAGCTCTCCCCAACTGCTCAATTTCCCATTATATCATTATGACAGGGAAAGCTAGAAACGCTGAATGTTTCTTTTTCACTTCCTACTAGAAATTTCTAGTTAAACATTGTATATTAGTACCATTGATAAAATGATTGTGTAATGTCTCCCATATCACTTGTATCTTAACACCCACCTTTAACTAACTGTAAGAATTTGTAATCATAAAAAATACTAAAATTGTACAAAGCTTTTTACAAAGCCTTAATCACATTTATTATAACTAAATTTAATTTAAATCAATTCTAATTTAATTAAATTTAACTTAATTCTCACATTCACTGGTGAGATAGCTATTGTTTTCATTTTGCACATGAGGAAACTGAGGTTAGAGACATACTGTAACTTCCTTGATGACAATTATTAGGCTGAATTACATGAAGCTGCCAGTTTTTGTAGGTCAAAGCAGACAAATACTGGTAATTTCACATGACTCAACCAAACAGTAGAAACCGAACTCAAGATTTCTGCCACAAGATAGAATTTCAAGCACAAACCAAATGGATTTCTTGAATCAAGTGGTAATTGCTCGTTGTTATTGTTCAGTCACGTAGATGTGTCCAACTCTGCAACCTCATGGACTGCAGCATGACAGGCTTTCCTGTCCTTCACTATCTCTGGAGTTTGCTCAGACTCACACCCATTGTGTCAATGATGCCACGCAACCATCTCATCCTCTGTCGGCCCCTTCTCCTTCTGCCCTCAATCTTTCCCAGCATGAGGGTATTTTCCAATGAGTCAGCTCTTTGCATCAAGTGGACCAAGTATTGGAGCTTTCTTAGGAAACCTTTCAAGCATTTTACTATAAAGGGCATTCTGGTTCTTAGTATAAAGCATTTTTTGATGCGTATAGCTCAGGTTTTATTTTATACATGTAAAATTTGAGAATTAAATATGGAAAACAACATCATTCATTGGCAATCTAAGAACTGTCATATATAGTTACAGCCAACAGTGGAAGAGGAATAAAGGCTTTTCACATTCTGGAAGCTATCTAAAAAGAAAACATATGCTTTTATTTTTCCCCTGACAGCAAATAAAACTGAACATCAAATGCACAAAGGAATAACAAGAGAGAAAAATCAGATCCTTTATATTGTACATCACCTTTTCAAGGATATTTCCATCCAGAATAACCTTGGTTTGCCAGGGCCAATAGAAGGAAGTCACAAAATCACCTTTCATAAAATTTGTGTGTTTGCTTTCTTCTATAATCCCAACACCTCCACCATCAACCACCTGAGACAGCTGCCAAGGTGTTATATAGTCACTGCCAGTGTCTTCATTCATTCTACAACGCTGAAAAAAGAAACATAGATTGGGATACTTCTGTCTGATAATACTGAACCAGTTTACTTATTCACCCAGTGATTAAAAGGAAGTATATAATTCAGTAATATTAAGTACAGTGTTAGCCAAACAAAACTCATCTTAATTTCTCTTTTCCTTTTAGTTATTTTTTATCCTGAAAAAAACAAGAAGTGAAATTCAAAAAGAATTTAATGAACCTCAAGCCTATTATATAGAATGAAATAAATAAGAAAGACAAATATCATATATTAATGCATATATATATATATATGTATGGAATCTAGAAAGATGGTACTGATGATCCTATTTAGGGGACAGCAAAGGAGACACAGATGTAAAGAACAGACTTACAGTCACAGTGCGGGAGGGAGAGGCTGGGATGACTTAAGAGAGTAGTACTGAAACATATATATTATGATATGTAAAACAGATAGCTAATGGGAATTTTCTGTAAGATGTAGGGAACCCAATGCCAGTGCTATGTGATAACCTGGAGGGATGGGATGAGGAGGGAGGTGGGAAGGAGGTTTAAGAAGGAGGGGACATACGTATACCTATGGCTGATTCATGTTGATGTATGGCAGAAGTCATCACAATATTGCAAAGTAATTATCTTCCAATTAAAAATAAAATAAAAATTTAAAAATAAAGTAAAAAAGAATTTAAGGAGCTTTCCTGGTGGCTCAGTGGTAAAGAATCTGCCTGCCAATGTAAGAGACAAGGGTTTGATCCTTGGTCCGAGAAGATTCCACATGCCATGGAGCAACTACGCCTGTGTGCCACAATTATTGAGCCTGTGCTCTAGCGCCCAGGAACAGCAACTATTGAGCCCACTTACCACAGCTGCTGAAGCCTTCAGCACCCTAGAGTCCGTGCTCCACTACAAGAGCGGCCACCGCAATGAGAAGCCTGTGTACTCCAGCAAACAGTAGACCAACACCCTGCCGCCCCACACAACTCCGCTCTGACCCTGCAACCAGAGAAAGCCTTTGGGCAGCAACAATGAGCCAGCACAGCCAAAAATGAATTAATAAATGATTTTTTAAAGTATTTGAGAGGATATGTGTAGCTTCTATGCAAATTCTATGCCCTTTAAAAAAAAAGAATTTACATTCTAAAATTAGATTGTGGTAAACAGACAACTTTGTGAGTGAATTAAAAACTATTGAAGTATACAGGACATGTGGATTGTGTGTGTGTTAGTCGCTCAGTCATGTCCAACTGTTTGCAGCCCCATGGACTATATCCTGACAGGTTCCTCTGTCCATGGGGATTCTCCTGGCAAGAATACTGGAGTGGGTTGCCTTTGCCTCCTCAAGGGGATCTTCCTGACCCAGGGATCGAACCCATGTCTTTTATGTCTCCTGCATTGGCAGGCAGGTTCTTTACCACTAGTGCCACCTGGGAAGCCCCTCTTAAATATTTAAAGAAATTTATGTCCTATATGCTAGCATAATACAAGATTCTGTGTCAATGGGTTGTAGCAAATTAGGTACACTGACATGTTGCTGATAATATTATAAAACATCCATTTTTAATAGAAAACAGACTTGCAACATATAGACCATAATACTACTCATTTCTTCAGTTGAGCAATACTGCTTCCACAATGGAAATAACCCAAAAGAGAAATGAAACAATTTTTATACAGCTGTTCATCAAACTTCAGACCAAGTACTACATCATTCCCCCTAACTTCAGATGGATGTTCTCTTTATTCAAAGACCAAGTGTCACCACAGCACCACACCCTTCCATAGAACTAGGGCTAAAGACTTCTCTGGGAGGCAATTAAAGCTTTCTTCCTCTCTGTGGCTCATTCTTTCCTCTCTTACGGAGGCCAAGATGTATAAGCCTACAGTGTGGTCCAGGAGATGGAAGAGATGGAAGCCTGCTCCATCAAGGGGCCCTACATGGTCTGGTTCAGTTCACCAGGGTAAATGACCACATGGCATATTGATGCCAAAGCTCCTGTGGGAATATACTATACTTCTGCTTGTGTGCCCCTCCCATATATCCTTTCAATTTTTTTTAAGATTTAAAAAGAAATGATTTATTTATTTTTGGCTGTGCTGGGTCTTCATTGCTGCACAGGTGCTTCCTCCAGTTGCAGAGAGTGGGGGCTACTCTTCAGTTGCGTTGTGTGGGCTTCTCACTGCGGTGGCTTCTCCTGTGGGCTCTAGCACATGTGGGCTCAGTAGCTGTGGCGCACGGGCTTTAGTTACCCCATGTGGAATCTTCCCAGACCAGGAATGAAACCCATGTCCCCTGCACTGGTGGCAGACTCTCAACCACTAGACTACCAGGAAAGTCCCTATATATTCTTCAAAGCAAGTATAGCAGCCATTGGATACTGGCCACACCAAGTCCTGATTGGCTAATCGAAAAAGTGGGAAGGAGTATAGGTAAGTGAATGATGTCAATAAGATAAAATGTCATACAACCAGCAAAATAATATTTGGACTAATTTCTCATATGAAGATATGAATATAAATCACAAATATGAAATCAAAATAGTATATACATATTAAATATAACCATGTAAAATATAATACGCACATAGTGATTAAAATCAGTCATAAATTTGGAATGATATAAAATTACAATCATTTAATGCTCAGCAGATTCCTTTTTTCCCTTTAAAGATGGCTGTGTCCTTTTTTTTTAAAGAATACTTTTTAAAAAATATTTATTTGGCTGCACCAGGCCTTAGTAGTGGCATGTGGGATCTAGTCCCCTGACCAGGGACTGAACCCAGGCTCCCTGCAGGAAGCCTCAGAGTCTTAGCCACTGGACCCCCAGGGAAGTCCCACTTATGCTTTTTTTTTTAAGAACAGTGTCTAGTGAAAGCAACCAAAGTCATTTTCTTCCTTCTTTTAATTCATATTTAATAAGCACTTATGCTAGTCACTGGAGATACAGGGATAAATAAGACCTCTGTTTTAATAAGTTCTTATTAGGGAAGACAAACATCTGATAACTAAATAATTATTAATTAAAACTGGGATACATGCTGAAGGTCAAGGTATTTTTGAGAAAATCTAATAGAGAGGAATAGTCTGAGGGTTAAGGGTGATTTGCCAAAGTAAATCTCTTTTAAAGCATAAAGCAGGCTTCTAGGGAATAAGAGGGGTTGGTCAGGGAAAGGGAAAGGAAGTTTTTAGATATGGAGGCTTGTTTTAATTTGTACCCAGAATTTTGTTTTTTTTTATTATTATTGATCTACTTGTGTCTGTGTTGGGTCTTCCTTGCTGCATGCTGGCTTTTTCCAGCTGTGGTGGCTTCTCTTACTGCAGAGTTCAAGCTCTAGAGCATGGGCTCGGTAGTTGCAGCACCTGGACTTAGTTGCCCTGAGGCATGTGGGATCTTCCTGGACCAGGGATCAAACCTGTGTCCCTGCACTGGCAGGCAGAGCCACCAGGGAAGTTCCCAGAATGTTGTTTTAATCAGTTATTATAATATGACAGACATAGATACAATTGCCTTGAAAGAAGAATTTATTATAATACCATAGAGAAAAGGCATATCATATCACACAGGGCCACATGGGAAAGTACCAGAGTTTGGAGGCAAAAGTGGGGAGAGGACAGCATGGCCCACTCTTTATTGAGGCTTCCAGGAAAAGGAGTGGTAAGGTAGGGTAGGCAAGCTTGGGTACATTAGAGTTGGACAGACTGAATAATTTCAGTGGGCTCTGGCTCATGGATGTGTTCCTAGTTGTCTGGCACCTAGCCCTTGGGTGATTTAGGGCGGGGTAGAAATATTGATGTGGTATGTGAGAGTCAGAGGAAGGAAGTGGCTGGAAATATGGGTTTTAAGTTGATTGATTTACATATGAAAGGTATGTCCCACGAAAATTGTTTATTATCTCTAAAAATCAGCTAGCACTGGGAGGGGCAGTCTCTCCAGGATTAGCAAGGCCCCTAAGATGTCAAAGCATCATAAAATACAGAAAATGATTTTATGACAAATTATAAAATACAGAAAGACATGATTAATGCAAGGCCTAAGCCAAAAGGCGTACTGGTGTGTTACACAAGAATCAAGTCCAGCAAGGCGAGGGTCAAAGGGTATGGGAGAGGCTGGACAGCCAAACAGGGGCCAGAGTCTTAGACCATGTCCAGAAAGTTAATCTTTCAGTTCAGTGCAGTTCAGTTGCTCAGTCGTGTCCAACTCCTTGCAACCCCATGAATTGCAGCACGCCTTCCTGTCCATCACCAACTCCTGGAGTTCACTCAAACTCATGTCCATCAAGTCAGTGATGTCATCCAGCCATCTCATCCTCTATCGTCCCCTTCTCCTCCTGCCTCCAATCCCTCCCAGCATCAGAGTCTGTTCCAATGAGTCAACTCTTCACATGAAGTGGCCAAAGTATTGGAGTTTCAGCTTTAGCATCAGTCCTTCCAATGAACACCCAGGACTGATCTCCTTTAAAATGCAAGGTTGGATCTCCTTGCAGTCCAAGGGACTCTCAAGACTCTTCTCCAACACCACAGTTCAAAAGCATCAATTCTTCAGCGCTCAGCCTGCTTCACAGTCCAACTCTCACATCCATACATGAGCACTGAAAAAACCATAGCCTTGACTAGACAGACCTTTGTTGGCAAAGTAATATCTCTGCTTTTCAATATGCTATCTAAGTTGGTCATAACTTTCCTTCCAAGGAGTAAGCGTCTTTTAATTTCATGGCTGCAGTCACCATCTGCAGTGATTTTGGAGCCCCCAAAAATAAAGTCTGACACTGTTTCCCCATCTATTTCCCATGAAGTGATGGGACCGGATGCCATGATCTTCGTTTTCTGAATGTTGAGCTTTAAGCCAACTTTTTCACTCTCCTCTTTCACTTTCATCAAGAGGCTTTTTAGTTCCTCTTCACTTTCTGCCATAAGGGTGGTGTCATCTGCATATCTGAGGTTATTGATATTTCTCCCAGCAATCTTGATTCCAGCTTGTGCTTCTTCCAGCCCAGCGTTTCTCATGATGTACTCTGCATAGAAGTTAAATAAGCAGGGTGACAATATACAGCCTTGAAGTACTCCTTTTCCTATTTGGAGCCAGTCTGTTGTTCCATGTCCAGTTCTAACTGTTGCTTCCTGACCTGCATACAGGTTTCTCAAGAGGCAGGTCAGGTGGTCTGGTATTCCCATCTCTTTCAGAATTTTCCAGTTTATTGTGATCCACACAGTCAAAGGCTTTGGCATAGTCAATAAAGCAGAAATAGATGTTTTTCTGGAACTCTCTTGCTTGTTTGATGATCCAGTGGATGTTGGCAATTTGATCTCTGGTTCCTCTGTCTTTTCTATTCTTTTTTTTTTTTCTTTTTTTGTTTTGGTTTTTTTTATCCTCTGTCTTTTCTAAAACCAGCTTGAACATCTGGAAGTTCACGGTTCACATATTGCTGAAGCCTGGCTTGGAGAATTTTGAGCATTACTTTACTAGCGGGTAAGATGAGTGCAATTGTGAGGTAGTTTGAGCATTCTTTGGCATTGCCTTTCTTTGGGATTGGAATGAAAACTGACCTTTTCCAGTCCTGTGGCCACTGCTGAGTTTTCCAAATTTGCTGGCATATTGAGTGCAGCACTTTCACAGCATCATCTTTCAGGATTTGAAATAGCTCGAGGATGCAAAAAGCCTCAACAAAACAGTAGTAAAATAAATCTAGCAACATATCAAAGGAAAGGAACTACACAGCAGGACCAAGTGGGATTTTTTTCCCCCAAGAATGCAGGATTGGTTTAACATCTGAAAGTCAATTAATATAATAAACCATATCAATGGATTAAAAGACAAAAACCATACAATCATTTCAATAGAAGCAGAAAAAGCATATGACAAAATCCAAATCCCCCTTTTGGCGGATTAGTTGGGGGAGTTAATGGGGATTTTATTGTTTAATGGGCACAGAGTTTCTGTTTAAGATGATGAGAAAGTCCTGGAAACAGAAAGTGCCAATGGCTGTACAGTACTGTAATGCCCTTAAATATACACTTAATAATAGTTAGAATAGCATCCTTTATATTTACATGCATGTTACCACAATAAAAATTATCCAATGCCCCTTGATGATAAAAACAATCAAAAAACCAGGAATAGAAAGAAATCTCCTCAGCCTAGATAAAGGGCATCTAGAAAAATCCCACAGCTAAGAACAAGCTTACTGGTGAAAGACTGAGTGCTTCCCCCTTAAGATCAGGATCAAGCAAGGATGTCCATTCTTGCCACTTATAACACTGTATTAGAGGTTCTAAGTCAGGGTAATAGACAAGAAAATGAAACAAAAAGGATCCACTAGGAAAGCAAGAAGTAAAACTATCCATGTTTATGAAGCCTAAGTTCATGTGCCTGATGGCTTCTCAGCTGTAGACCTAGGCAACACATAATTTCTTTTCAATAAACCTCCTTTATCTGGAAGTAGCATCAGTGAGTTTGTTCCTTTCAAAAGAGACCTACTAGAATAAAGAGCTTGTACAGAGTCTGAGAGGATTTCCCATCTTAATTTACTATCTCAAGTTTTACTTAGTACTAGGAAGTGATCTGGACTTCTGAAAGACACTGACCAATCATATGCACTACTATTATGAAAACATTCCTTCCGTAACATTCCTTAATAACACCAGGGAATAAACACAAAGGTAATTTGTAATTTACAGGTATCAAGATATATTGCTCAAATATTTATTAATCATGAGGATTATATAATAAAATTCAGATGTGGGACCTCCCTGGTGGTCCAGTGACTAAGACTCTGCAGTCCCAATCTGGGGAACTTGGGTTTGATCCCTGGTCAGGGAATTAGATACTGCATGCTGCAGCTAAGATCCAGCTCAGTCAAAATAAATAAATAAATATTTTAAAAATAAAAATAATAAATAAGTTTTAAAAATAGAATAAAATTCAGATGCAACATGAAAAAATATGGATACAAAATTATTTTCACAAGGCCACAAAACCCTGATTCTTACCATGTAAGGATCCACGGAAAGATAAAGAGTTCTGACTTGTACTTGTCCTTCATTGACACAATCTGGTAAGTTTACTTCTTCTACTCGGAAATTTTCTGCCACTGGATGACCATTTTTTCCTAAAATATTAGACAAAAATATAAAATCAAAAAGGCACTTTCCCATAGAATTATTTATTATTCTTTACATGGTCACTCTAGGACTTACAGCACTCCCTAAATACATATGTGAATAAATCTATTGCTTTGAAATTTCTCTATAGCTCAGCATAAATTCTTCAAATAGTTTCAACTGCTCTTGGCTTTCTCCAAGAATTTCCTTTGGCATGTTGCTGTCAATGTCAAAATCTTTTTTAAGTGATAACAGGTAAATCACCTCATCTGTTACAAAATTAAAAAAGGATTTCAAAAAGCAAAAAAGCACAGCCAGCTTTTTTTTAAATAGGAAAATTAAAATTTACCAGGTAGCAGAAACACCACATCAGCCAAAGTAAACTGGTAAACTATCCTTTTTCATTTTAAGACGAAAACAGAAACTTAAATGACTATTATCAAAACTTCCTATTCATTTTTTCAAATTTATTTATAATTGAAGGATAATTGCTTTATAGTATTGTTTTGGTTTCTATCAAACATCAACATGAAAAACTTCCTGTTCATTGAATCATCAAATTTCTAAAGCGAAAACGGAATGCAGACATTTTAATCGAATTGCTCGCTTTCTAAAACTGAGAAAAGGTAAGTGTCTTCCCCAGGCCACACACTAGGTACACACCAAAACCAAGGGAGCGTAGGCCCAAATCTCTCAGGTTAGTTCCTCACTTAAGCTTGGTGTGGTTCAGGTTAGATGTCGGGTAGCTGACTTATGATGCAATAGGTCAGTGCTTTTCACATAAAACAGAAAAGCATATCTTAAGAATCAATATTACACGTTATAAACAAAAAACAAAAGCCAAATATATTTGTAATACTATCTTCTAAATATTGTAATAACTTTAAAATATTATTTCTTATTTCTTCAACAAGTGGCCTTGATAATTATTTAAAAAATGATAATATTGTTTAAAGAATTTCCTCTAAGATCTCAACTAGTGTTAGTATCTTCCTTCCTTCATTTACCACATTGACATTATATTATTACTTTTTGTTACTCCATTTGCATTAATAATTATTAAAGACCACAGCTGTTCAGACAAATACAGACAAATACATACCAGGTCTGGAATTCAATACCACTCTTTGTACAATCATCACCTTGTTTGCACAGTGGTCTCACAAGACTTCTTTATAAAATAACTCCTATAAACAGAAATGTTTTAAATCACAAGAAAGTAATGATATATTCAACAATTTAAAAGCTAAAACAAAAGTGCACTTGTGTTTCTGAATGAGGAAAGGAAAAATCATATTTAGGATCCCAAAAAGATTATAGTTTCCTGTCAGGGTTTGCCTCCTCAAGCAAGTATGTGAAAAAGACTAAATCTAATTAGAATATGTAGCTAACAGGGACAAATTTACTGAAGATTGTGTGGAACAAAATGTTTTGGCCTCATAATTCAAGCATACTCATCTTCATGTCTTCATGACTAAGGCTCCTACTGTGGCTTAATTAAAAGAAAACAATATGATATATTCCTCTGGAGTTAGCCAGATAATCTACTGCTTAACTGAGATGTAACCACATTTTCAAAAACTCTTTATCAACATGGAAATTTCTTAATAGTTTTGCTGATTATAAAAGTAACCTATCAAAAGCATTTTAAAATCCTCACCTTCTAGGAAGTTATGTAACACAGGATGGCTAAGTAAACGAAAAAAGATCAATTTATTCTGGGTTTACAATTTGAACTAATGAAAGAAGTAGAATGAAGTTCCAGTGCTGGCACTCTCTGACTTGGACCTTCGTCCTTTATCCATCACTAAACATGAACAGACTGTTTATGTTACTCTGTGTGCCGAGGACTGTTATGCTATGAAATATACATATATACATGCACATACATATTCATATAGTATTTAATATATTTAATCTAACAATTCTATTAGATGTTTTTATTATTATCCCCAATTTATAGATGAGGGAAATAAGTCTTAAAGGGTTTAAGCACTTTTCTAAGGTGGTGCTGTATGCACTCTGTCTCATCACAGCAGGAACTCTATAATGTCTTATAGGGCTAAATATATTTTTAAAAGAAAATCTTCTGTTGACTCACCTTGTGTATAAATTTCACAAGGGGTTAAAAAACAAAGTTTTCCAAACTGACACTGGATCCAAAGAAAACTGACCGTAAGTGGTGTTTAACAGCACCGTGATAGCTAAATTTTCAACCAAAGGAGTCTTTTCAAATGAGGTTTCATATTTGTCACCTTTTTCTCTAATTACTTTAAATGCATGCTTTATCTCTTCAAATGATGCACATGGTAGACTTGTCCAAATATTGCTTATCAGCATGAAAAGTAAACTACTAGTCTTTCCCTCTGTGATTGATGGGGTCACAAAGAATCAGACAAGACTGAGTGACTGACCTGAACTGAACTGAGTCTTTCCTTCTGTATTAAATTAGAAAGTTTTTAAGTGCCAAACACTACAATTAACTAATGTAGGGTAATCGTGCAGTATCTCTCAAAAGCACAACAAACAACACATTTAAAACATAAAGATATTTAGTTCCAAAATTAAAATCTAAAATATGATACACCAGCTCTAGATCTGAAAGGAAGGGTGGTGGTGGTGTTAAATTCACCCCGAATGGGAAGAGAAAAACGGAAGTCCTTATTGACTGACATCAAGCAAACCATATTCGCCAGGTATGACATTAAGTAGGTTCTTAATTGGTGGTATGCAATATTCCCTGGTGGTTCAGGCCATAAAGAATCCACCTGCAATGCAAGAGACCTGGGTTCAATCCTGGGGTTGGGAAGATCCCCTGGAGAAGGGTATGGCAACCCACTCCAGTATTCTTGACTGAGGAATCTCCATGGACAGAGGAGCCTGGCGGGCTACAGTCCACGGGGTCACAAAGAGTCGGACACGACTGAGCGACTAAGCACAGCACAGCACAATATTCCAAAATAATATAAGATCAATTATCAACAGAAAAATTCTAGCACCCCTAAAAAAGAGAGTGTTATCTGAATGTCTACCTTCCAGCCTAATATACGGGGAAGGACACTGAACTAGGAAGAGCAGACTACATGTTCTGCTTCTAATCACTTGGGATTTGGGGAAAGTTCCTTCTCTCAGCCTGTTTCCTGAATGTTCTTAAGTTCCAGGACTAAGGACTTAATAGCCATTGGCTCCTTTAACCCACCACCGAACAACCCTCTGAGGACAGTACTGTTACAGTTCCCATTTTATAGAGGAGCAAAAGGAGGCACAGAGGTTGAATAACTTACCCACGATCACACAACTGATAATGAAGACACTGCATGTGCTAAGTCGCTTCAGTCCTGTCCCACTGTTTGCAACCCTATGGACTGTAGCCGGTCAGACTCCTCTGTCCAAGGGATTCTCCAGGCAAGAATACTGGAGTGGGCTGCCATACCCTCCTCCATGTATTTTATTTTATTTTTTTTTTTCCCTCCATGTATTTTAAGAGGAGAGATCCAGGGATCCAGGGATTCCCGACCCAGGGATCAAACTGGAGTCTCTTATGCCTCGTGCATTGGCAGGCGGGTACTTTACCACCAGCGCCACCCGGGAAACCCAACAAAGACACTAGTGTGTTAGTCTCTCAGTCCTGTCCAACTCTTTGCAACCCCATAGACTGAAACATAACACACACCACTGCCATAACAGGAGCTTCCTAACACCTTAAAAAAAAAAAAAAAAGGTTCTCCATCATGATCTTGCTCAATTATTGGGCTTCCCTGGTGGCTCAGATGGTAAAGCGTCTGCCTGCAATGCGGGAGGAAATGGCAATCCACTCCAGTACTCTTGCCTGGAAAATTCCATGGATGGAGGAGCCAAATGACTATTGCCCAGGGCTTTATTACCAAATGTGTAAATCTCCGGGATTTCCTCCACCTTTTGAGCTGGCGGCTCTCCTCTCCTTTGATATTTCTGGTTTCCTTCTTCCTTTCCCCAAGTCTAGTACGTAGGGATTCCTGATTGGATCTTTGTTTTCTCACCTTCCTCGAGGGCTCCCACCACCAACCACTTACTGGTATGCAAATTACTAAAAAAAAATCTTCAGCCCAGAATTTCAAACTGATTTCCCAGAATGTTAGCACCACAAAGACAAGGGACTCATGCCTGTTTAGTTCAGTGATTTATGTTCTCCCTCTTTGCCTGGCACATAGTAGGTGCCCATTAGTGTTAGTCGCTCAATTGTATCCCGACTCTTTGCGACCCCATGGACTGTAGCCCGCCAGGTTCTCTGTCCAAGGGGGTTGTCCAGGCAAGAATACTGGAGTGGGTTGCCATTTCCTTCTCCAGAGGCTCTTTCCAACCCAGGGATCAAACCCAGGTCTCCTCCATTGCGGGCGCTTTCTTTACTGACTGAGCCACCAGGGAAGCCCAGGTGTCCATTAAATATCTGCTAAATGAAGGTCCCAAAGGCACCTTAGACACGACTCTGGCCAAACTTGAGGTGGCTTTTGTTGTTCAGTCGCTCAGTCGTGTCCGACTCTACGACCCCATGGACTGCAGCACGCCAGTTGCTTACTACCAACAATTCTTTTTTAAAAGAAAGAAGAAAAAAAAAGCTCTGCTTCTCCTCAAGCATTCCCTATCCCAGTGACCTAGGCAATGATGCCAGCGTCTCGGCAGCCCCGGGAAGGAGCCGGGAGGTCCTCCCGGTCAGGAAGGGGCCCGCCCCTGTTCCTTGATCCTCCTCGCCCGGAAGGCCCGACCCAGACGCGGGAACCCCACCCTTAACCACCCCGGCCTGCGGCCCCAAGCGCCTCACTCACCGCTGACGAGCTCGGGAGGAAGTCTCGCGCGCTTTGCGGAAATCTGCAAAGGGCTAGCCGGGCGACCTCTGCCCTCCGGCCGCAGTACGCAGGCGCACGAATAGACCTCGGCTCTTCACCTCTATCCCTGCCCAGGGGCGGGATTTTGGAATTTAGGCTGGAACGGTGCGGAGATCTGGAAACTAGTCACATGTGTGGGCGAAGTGTATTCATAAATCAACCGGGATTGGTGCCCTGTGGCTGCCCCTATTGGCAAGACACAAAGAACAAACCGTTCATCCTTGACCAGTGGGTTCATTTCCAGCAGGCCCTAGAACGAATTTTGTTTTATGGATTTCTCCGTGAGCCTCGGATTGGAAAATCACAGTCAGTTCAGAGGCCCGACAAGTCTACCCTTCTTTTTATAGACTGAGGAAACTGAGACTCAGAGAACTGCTGTGATTGGATCATCCACCTTTCCGCTAGCTAGGGGCAGTGCTGGAGTTTATATATAGCCTCTCCAGACTGCTGGCCCAGGACCCCTTCCCTTACAACAGGGCTGTCTTTTCTTTCCCAAAGAACCCCAATTTGCTGAAAGATGGATTACCCAGTGTGAGCTGATTTCTCAATTTCATAGTTCTTAAATACCTTGTTTTGTGTTGAACTAGGTTGAGCAAGGCTTGTTCCTAGGAGACCTGGGATCTCGAAGGACTTCAAACCCTGAGGGAGTCCATTCTGAATTAGACAGGTGAAATGATTGCTATTTATATTTTATTCATGTCAGAGCTAATAGCTCAGTATAAATCACATTATTTAGAAGCTGAAAGATGACTAGGATGGTAAGCAAGGGTATAAGAATCATTAAACAGGCTGGGCCCTTTGGTAGTTGCACCTTTGAGCTTTTTACTTCTTTGGAAAAGCTTCTGGAAAGGGCTGGAAGGACCACTACTCCAGAGAAAGTGTCTCCCTTCCGGCACAGCAGAAAAGCTACTAATGGCCTGCCCTATCCTGGCAGAACCTTCCATAAATTGAACTGGGGTGGTGGAGGAGATAGAAGTAGCTCCTGGGCGAAACACTTCAGATTCCACTGTTCTTATCTGAAACTTCAGCAGTTTACCTCAACTGTAAATGTTTCTCAGATTGTTATATGCCCTTGGTCACTTTCCAGAGCACAAGCTGGTTGTTTATGTTAATTTTGTCCCACTTTATAGTTTGGTTTTGTGGGGAGTGGATTTGCCAATCTCATATTTCTCCATAACCAGAAGAATATTGTTTATTTTTATTTGGTTGTGAAGGATCTTCATTGTCGTGTGTGGGCTCTTTAGTTGTGGTACGTGGGACCCAGTTTCCAAAGGCGGGATAGCACGTGTGCCGCCTGCATTGGGAGCTTGGAGTCTTAACCACTGGACCACCAGGTAAGTCCCTGGAAGTCTATTTAGTTCTATTTTTTAGTTGCAAATAATTTTAAAGAAGGTCTTGAGGTTTTTGTGTGCATCAAAAGAGGCATGGAGGGGAGCAAATATCAAATCTAAAACCTCAGAAACATAATGTTGAACAGCAAAAGCAGGGAAAGGAAGGAAAGAAACAACAGTATGATTCCTTTTAAAGTTTTAAAACATGCAAAAAAATACTGTGTGTTGTTTATGGGTACAATTTCTGTTGCAAAAGCATAGAAACATGCAAGGGAACGGTAAACTCCCAATCCACATTGAGAATGATTACTTCTGGAGGGGGAGAAATACCATCCAGAAAAGGGGAAAATATAATAATTGTATTTCTCAAACTGAGTAAAGAATATCTGGATGTTTCTTTTTTTCATTCCTATTTTTCCTTTTTGATTGCACTGTGGGGCTTGCTCAGTCTAAGTTCCCAACCTGGGCCCTCTGCAGTGAGAACGTGGAGACCTAACCACTGCCAGGGAATTCCCTGGATGTTTCTTATATTATCCTGTAAACTTGCTGTATTCGTAATATATTTCATTATAACAAAAAAGTTAAATACCAGATATATTATTTTAAGGAGGACATGAGAATTATATTTTAAAAAATCATATTGGCTTTTGGGGCACATAAGCATCTATATAGAACTGGGATTTTTATTCCACTTAGTTATTTTATTCATGTAGCCCAGAGATTTTAGCTTTGTGTGGTTAATCTTTAAAAAAAAAAAAAAAAACAGGACACTTCACACAGTGAAGCCTTATGTTGGAGGATAAGTTGCAGGGTTTATTAGCTTCAAGAAAAATTGTGAAAGACTTGGAACTTGGTGTGAAAGGTTACTAGGTACCCAGTCACCATCTCCACTTTTCATTGTCTTTGAGCTAATTTCCAACTCTGTGAGCTGTGAAAAAAAAAAACTGATAACAGTGTAAATGATTCTTGTCCATAGAAATATAAATGCAAGTTGTTCCTTGAGTGCAATTGAACTTTCTCCCCCACACCTAAAAAACCAGTGTTGTGTCTGTTAAGCAAATTAATTTCAGTGTTGCTGAAATATGTGTGTGTCTACTCTCTGGATTATCTTTTAAATCTGTCGTAATATCTTACTATTTTCTTCATTAATTAATGAGTTAAATAAATCTTACAGGCTCTCCTGGTGGTTCAGTTGGTAAAGAATCTGCCTGTAATGCAGGAGACCCAGGTTCAATCTCCGGGTCAGGATGATCCCCTGGAGAAGCAAATGGCAACCCACTCCAGTATCCTTGCCTGGAGAATTCCATGAACAGAGGAGCCTGACGGGCTACAGTCCATGGGGTTGAAAAGAGTCAAATACAACTAAGCAACTTTCTTTCACATTTACTTAGACAAATCTTGGACATATGCTAATTTTACATTTATATGAGTCATGATTTTACTTTTTAAAAAATAGTTGTCTTTTAACAGGAGGGAAGAGGCCTCTCATTTCTGTCAAACCACACATGTTACAGAACACGAGGCAACTGCTCCTCGGCTAAGATGCTGGCCTGTTGTTATCATTTCCCTCCTGCTCTCTTCTTTTTGCTCCTCCATGGTAGATGCTTTTTCAAAAATCTATCTTTGATCTTTGATTCTTTGCTCTCTTTGACGTTGTTAAGAAGTCGCTAAGTCGTGTCCGACTCTTTGTGACCCCATGGACTGCAGCATGCCAGACTTCCCTGTCCTTCACCATCACCCTGAGTTTTTGCAAACTCATGTCCATTGAGTCAGTGATGCCATCCAACCATCTCATTCTCTGTTGCCCCCTTCTCCTCTTGCCCTCAAAGTGGAAATATAAAAACATCTTTTATTAAGCAGGTAATAAAATATTTTTTTTCTGTGAGTAAGACCATATCTACACCCACTGTAAGATATAAAAAATTTAAGTAGTTGGGGGGTTTCAATTAGATTCATTTCCAGCTTCCTCCTCTCCAACCTCTCTCCTCCTAAGCTCCACATTCGCCTTCCTCATTGTAACACACTATACACTCTTTTTTTAAAATGCATGATTCAATGTATGTGCAAAATACAAGAAAACATAACTATAATCTATGCTGATAGAAGATGGAAGAGGAGTTCATTCTAGGAGGTAGGTATTGACTGTAAAATACAACCAGGGAATCTCGTTTCCTTGAAATATTCAAGGTTCTATGTCTTTATCTTGCAGTCTTTGTTCAGATTATATTTATATTAATTCAAACTAATTAAATAATTGTAGTTAATTAAACTATTTAATTTGTATCAAATCAATTTAAATTAATTGGCTTAAAATTTATCATGTGATATATAATTTTTGTTTCAGTCATAATTAATAACCAAAGTTTATTTTTGGATAAGTCAGAGATAACCTCAGGATGGGTGTTTAGCAGACATTTTTATAATTATTATTGCAAAGAAATGGAAGAAATCATTCTTGAAATTATCATAAGGTAGGATTACCAACAGAATTTTTTGGAATTATTTTTATCTTCCAAAATAGTTACTTTTTACATACATTTGTTATAAATATTAAAATTCAACTTGTCCAAAAAAAAAAAAATTCAACTTGTCCATAGTTAATATTTTCTGAGCTTTCAAACAAGGACGTCATCATAATTTGAATTTAATTAAATTTAATTAAATAAATACTATTGAGTGCTCAAGTGTTATTTAATAACTGCAGCACACTTGATTCCCTGTGAGTTTTCTGCACATTTCTGCTCTTGCTTTTTTTTTGGTAGTGTATATATATATTATTTATATATATATATATAATATTTACTTATTTTTAATTGAGTGATGATTGCTTTACAATATTAGTTTGATTTCTGTCATACATCAACATGAATTAACCATAGGTTAATCCCCTCCCTTTTGAGTCTCTCTCCCACCTCCCACCCATTCCTACCCCTCTAGGTTATTGCAGAGCCCCAGTTTGAGTTCCCTGAGTCATAGAGCAAATTCCCATTGGCTCTCTATTTACATATGTTATTGTATATGCATCCATGCTACTCTCCATTTATCTCATCCTCTCCCTCTTCTCTCCCACTCTTGCCCATAAGTCTGTTCTCTATGTCTGCATCTCCATTGCTGCTCTGTGAACAGATTCATCAGTACCATCCTTCTAGATTCCATATATATGCACTAATAATACAATATTTGTTTCTCTCTTTATACCCCAAAGGAATCGAAACTGAAAAAGACACATGTACCCCATGTTCATTGCAGCACTGTTTGCAACGGCCAAGACATGGAGGCAACCTAGATGTCCGTCGACCCATGAATGGATAAAGAAACTGTGGTACATATATACAATGGAATACTACCCAGCCATAAAAAGGAACGCATTTGAGTCAATTCTAATGATGTGGATGAACCTAGAACCTATTATACAGAGTGAAGTAAGTCAGAAAGAAACACACTATACACTCTTGTCAAATTAATAAGCAAGTGCATAGATGCCCATTGTGTGCTTAACACCAGAGTAGGTGCTAAGTGGGATATCATATGTGAGAGTTCCTGACCCAGGAAGTTTATAATGCAGTTGGGAAAATGGGGAAGTAACAGTATATGCAGTATGTGATAAGTACCAAAGGAAGTGAGATTGCTGTTAAATGCTTCATTCATTCATTCATGCATTGAGCAAATAATTCTTTATTGTCCATTACATGTGTGTGTTGTGGTACACATGGTGAAAAAGATCAACACAAACTTCCGCTTCACCAAGTTTAGTCTAGAAGGAACTAGGACCAGTAATCAGCAGACACAATACTGTGTTATTTGGTTACATACATAGGGGAAGTACAGGATGTTATGGGGCTTCCCAAGTGGCTCAGTGGCAAAGAATCTGCCTGCTGTGACAGGAGACATGGGTTCAATCCCTGGGTCGGGAAGGTCCCCTGGAGGAGGAAATGGCAACCCACTCCAGTATTCTTACCTGGAAAATTCAGTGGACAGAGGAACCTGTCAGGTTGCAGTCTATTGGTTGCAGAGTCAGACCTGACTGAGCACGCACATGTGCATGCTTCTCTCTGGGACTTCTTATTCATCTCTGGATCAGTCACAGGGACCCTTGTCTTAATCTTCTCATCTGTGAAGTGACTGCCTTTATATTTACCGCCAGAGATATTGAGAACCTTAATTAACATTTAGGACAAAATTTGTAATCCTCACAACATGAGACCCACAACTAAAAGACCATATCATTATCATGGCCCACTTCATTTTATCTGGATGTTTTCTTCACTGGATTGGTTTCACATTTCAGTGTGAATTAGTATGCAGTGCTTTTGTTAAATTGAGTATTGAATTTCAGTCCCCAAAGAGTTTTCTCCTTCAGTAATGGAAAAATGAAGCATACATTATTGCAGTAATAACATCCTCACTGAGATCTTGTCATTTCACAAGAATCTTAAAACCAGAGTTTGGCTGAATTATTGCTTAGAGGAGAGACCTTCAGAGAAGAGGCATGTGCTGCAGGAACATCTTTAAATGCTATTGTTTTGTGTTTTTACCTTTTTCTCTTCTTTTCCACATTTGATTTATGGGAAGCAGGAGAAGACTAAGCCTGGCATCCTTTAGTCTCAAATACTTCTTTTTTTGAAATTTATTTTATTGAAGTATAGTTGATTTACAGTGTTGTATTAATCTCTATTGTACAGCAAAATGATTCGTATGTATATATATGAATATGTATTTATATATATATTCATTATGGTTTATCACAGGATATTTACTATAGGTCCCTGTGCCATACAGTAGGACCTTATTTTTTAATCCATTCTATGTATAATGGTTTGTATTTGCTAATCCCTAACTCCCAATCTATTCCTCCCTCACTTCCCCGCTTAGCAACCGCAAGTCTATTCTCTTTATCTGTAAGTCTGTTTCTGTTTTATAGATAAATTCACTTGTCAAACACTTCTTTTATTTTTACTTTTGGCTGCATGGTGCAGCATGCAGGATCTTTGTTTCCCAACCAGGGATGGAATCTGTGCCCCTCTGCAGTGAAAGCTCAGAGTCTTAACCACTGGACTGCAAGGGAAGTCCCTCAAACACTTCTTTTAAATAGTTCTTGTTTCTCCCTGAGAAACAAGCCTCCACCAATCCTGTGAGGCTGTGCTCGTGAACCCTCCTACATTCTGGAGAGGACTGCCTAGCAACTCCTCCTTGCAGCTGAGAAAATAGTGGGCAAGAGCTAGTGAACTCAGAGCTGCTGATTCACACCTCAGCATGTGTTCTCATCGGAACCAGACTCACTGGTGAGGCAGTCAACACCTGCTTCAGTGTTTTTCATGGCAAGAGACAATAAAAAGATGTAGAGATATAAAGATTATGTGTTGTGTGCTAAGTTGGTTCAGTCATATCCAGCTCTTTGTAACCCTATGGACTGTAGCCTGCCAGGCTCCTCTGTCCATAGGATTCTCCAGGCAAGAATACTGGAGTGGGTTGCCATGCCCTCATCCAGGGGATCTTCCTAACCCAGGGGTCAAACCCATGTCTCTTACGTCTCCTGAATTGGCAGGTGGGTTCTTTACCACAAGTGCCATGTGGGATGCCAATAAAGATTATATTGAAGTACAAATAGCTAAAGACTAAATTTAAAGTACCATTTAGGTGTCTTTATGCTCTGAATGGTGTCATCATTATTCACAAGGAGAAAAGTACCTGGACCTGAGTGGGACATGCTCACTGGTGTGCTGAGCAGCACATGTATCACGCAAGCAGCAAACTCGGGTTTGTAATCAGTTATCCCTTCACGACTACAGTCATTCCCTATTTTTTTTCTGATACCACTAATAAAAATATTGTTATAAATGTACCTCCTTTAGTTGATTTCATCAACCGGAACACAAAATCATTAAAGTAGCATTACAGTGGGCTTCCCTGGTGGCTCAGCTGGTAGAGAATCCGCCTGCAGTGCGGGAGACCTGGGTTTGATCCCTGGGTTGGGAAGATCCCCTGGAGAAGGGAAAGGCTATACCCACTCCAGTATTCTTGCCTGGAGAATTCCATGGACTGTACAGTCCTTGGGGGCGCAAAGAGTTGGACACAACTGAGCGACTTTGACTGTCACTCGCAGTAGTATCTTCTGACAGCACAAAGCCTCTGAGTACACAGACGGGATGTGGGGGAGGTGGAGAGTGTACCTAGGGAAGAGCAAGGGGAAGAGGTATGTGCAATAAAATCAGGAATAAAAATAAACGAAAAGGGTGTCGCGTGTAAGTAGTCTAAAACACAATGTGCAGCCAAATCCTTGGCAACGGGATGAAATTACTCTCAGAACATTCAATTAAGCCACTATTTTCAGAAACTAGTTGGAAAAAGTTGGCTAAGCAGCAAACTGCTGAACATTACCCTGAGAAACAGCTAAATGACAGCTATGTAGTCAAAGTGGATAGACGAACATATGAATAAAGATGTAAGCATTTTTGTGTGTTGGAAGTTATATTGCTCTGAGTAAATCGTTAAGAATTTGATGGTTTAAGGCTAAGTCAGAAGAAACTCATTAAGCAGCTCTTTAGTGACAGGTGTTTCAGTAGGTGATTGTTGTTGAGTCAGTCAGTCGTGTCTGACTCTTTGCGACCCCATGGACTGCAGCATGCCAGGCTTCCCTGTCCTTCACCATCTCCCGGAGCTTGCTCACACTTGCGTCCATTGAGTTGGCGATGCCATCAAACCACCTCATCCTCGTGCTCTGTCATCCTCTTGCCTTCAGTCTTTCTCAGCATCAGCATCAGTAGGTGATAAGAAGCACCCAACTCTGTTCTGCATGCTCTGTGGTGCATGCAGTGCTACAGAGATGCCTGTGCACACACAGTCCCCATGTGCCATGTATGTACACATGTACTTAGTCTGAGAAACAGTCAGTGAGGAGTTCATGTCTGAGCCACAGTGAGCTCCCAGTCTTGTTTTTGCTGACTGTATAGAGCTTCTCCATCTTTGGCTGCAAAGAATATAATCAGTCTGATTTCGGTGTTGACCATCTGGTGATGTCCATGTGTAGTCTTCTCTTGTGTTGTTGGAAGAGGGTGTTTGCTATGACCAGTGTGTTCTCTTGGCAAAACTCTATTAGCCTTTGCCCTGCTTCATTCTGTACTCAAATTTGCCTGTTACTCCAGGTATTTCTTGACTTCCTACTTTTGCATTCCAGTCCCCTATAGTGAAATGGGCATCTTTTTTGGGTGTTATTTCTAGAAGGTCTTATAGGTCTTCACAGAACCGTTCAGCTTCAGCTTCTTCAGCCTTACTGGTTGGAGCATAGACTTGGATTACTGTGATATTGAGCGGTTAGTCTTGGAAACAAACACAGATCATTCTGTCATTTTTGGGATTGCATCCAAGTACTGCATTTCGGACTCTTTTGTTGACTATGATGGCTACTCCATTTCTTCTAAGGGATTCTTGCCCACAGTAGTATATGTAATGGTCATCTGAGTTAAATTCACCCATTCCAGCCCATTTTAGTTTGCTGATTGCTAAAATGTCAGCGTTCACTCTTGCCATCTCCTGTTTGACCACTTCCAATTTGCCTTGATTCACGGACCTAACATTCTAGGTTCCTATGCAGTATTGCTCTTTATAGCATTGGACCTTACTTCCATCACCAGTCACATCCACAACTGGGTGTTGTTTTTGCTTTGGCTTTGTCTCTTCATTCTTTCTGGAGTAATTTCTCCACTGATCTCCAGTAGCAATTCCGGCACTTAACGACCTGGAGAGTTCATCTTTCAGTGCCCTATATTTTTGCCTTTTCATACTGTTCATGGGGTTCTCAAGGCAAGAATACTGAAATAGTCTTCCATTCCCTTCTCCAGTGGACCACGTTTTGTCAGTACTCTCCACCATGAACCTGCCTGTCTTGGATGGCTCTACACAGCATGACTCATAGTTTCACTGAGTTAGACAAGGCTGTGGTCCATGTGATCAGATTGGTTAGTTTTCTGTGATTGTGGTTTTCAGTCTGTCTGCCCTCTGATGGAGAAGGATAAGAGGCTTATGGAAGCCTCCTGATGGGAGAGACTGAGGGGGGAACTGGGTCTTGTTCTGATGGGCGGGGCCATGCTCAGTAAATCTTTAATCCAATTTTCTGTTGATGGGCAGGGCTGTGTTCCCTCCCTGTTATTTGAAAGTGACAAATAGATTCAAGGGATTAGATATGATAGACAGAGTGCCTGAAGAACTATGGAGGCAGGTTCATGACATTGTATAGGACGCAGTGATCAAGACCATCCCCAAGAAAAAAATGCCAAAAGGCAAAATGATAGTCTGAGGAGGCCATACAATAGCTGTGAAAAGAAGAGAAGTGAAAAGCAAAAGAGAAAAGGAAAGATATAAGCATTTGAATGCAGAGTTCCAAAGAATAGCAAGAAGAGATAAGAAAGCCTTCCTCAGGGATCAGTGCAAAGAAATAGAGGAAAACAACAGAATGGGAAAGACTAGAGTTCTCTTCAAGAAAATTAGAGATACTAAGGGAACATTTCATGCAAATGTGGGCATAATAAAGGACAGAAATGGTACGGACCTAACAGAAGCAGAAGATACTAAGAAGAGGTGGCAACAATACACAGAAGAACTATACAAAAAAGATCTTCACGACCCAGATAATCATGATGGTGTGATCACTCACCTAGAGCCAGACATCCTGGAATGTGAAGTCAAGTGGGCCTTAGAAAGCATCACTATGAACAAAGCTAGTGGAGGTGATGGAATTCCAGTTGAGCTATTTCAAATCCTGAAAGATGATTCTGTGAAAATACTGTACTCAATATGTTAGCAAATTTGGAAAACTCAGCAGTGGCCACAGGACTGGAAAAGGTCAGTTTTCATTCCAATCCCAAAGAAAGGCAATGCCAAAGAATGCTCAAACTACTGCACAATTGTACTCATCTCACACGCTAGCAAAGTAATGCTCAATTCTCCAAGCCAGGCTTCAACCATGAACTTTAACCATGAACTTCCCGATGTTCAAGCTGGATTTAGAAAAGGCAGAAGAACCAGACATCAAATTGCCAACATCCATTGGATCATAGAAAATGCAAGAGAGTTCCAAAAAAACATCTGCTTCTGCTTTATTGACTACACCAAAGCCTTTGACCATGTGGATCACCACAAACTGTGGAAAATTCTGAAAGAGATGGGAATACCAGACCACCTGACCTGCCTCTTGAGAAATCTGTATGCAGATCAGGAAACAGCAGTTAGAACAGGACATGGAACAACTGACTGGTTCCAAATCAGGAAAGGAGTACATCAAGGCTGTATATTATCACCCTGCTTATTTAACTTATACGCAGAGTACATCATTATAAATGCTGGGCTGGATGAAGCACAAGCTGAAATCAAGATTGCCGGGAGAAAGATCAATAACCTCAGATATGAAGATGACACCACCCTTATTGCAGAAAGCGAAGAAGAACTAAAGAGCCTCTTGATGTAAGTGAAAGAGGAGAGTGAAAAATTTGGCTTAAAGCTCAACATTCAGAAAACTAAGATCATGGCATCTGGTCCCATCACTTCATGGCAGATAGACGGGGAAACAGTGGGAACAGTGACAGACTTTATTTTGGGGGGCTCCAAGATCACTGCCCATGGTGACTGCAGCCATGAAATTAAAAGATGCTTGCTCCTTGGAAGAAAAGTTATGACCAACCTAGACTGCATATTAAAAAGCAGAGACATTACTTTGCCAACAAAGGTCCGTGTAGTCAAAGCTGTGGTTTTTCCAGTAGTCATGTATGGATGTGAGAGTTGGACTATAAAGAAAGCTGAGTGCCAAAGAATTGATGCTTTTTAACTGTGGTGTTGGAGAAGACTCTTGAGAGTCCCTTGGACTGCAAGGAGGTCCAACCAGTCCATCCTAAAGAAAATCAGTCCTGAATATTCATTTGAAGGACTGATGCTAAAGCTGCAACTCCAATATTTTGACCACCTGATGCAAAGAACTGAGCCATTGGAAAAGACCCTGATGATGGGAAAGATTGAAGGCAGGAGGAAAAGGGGATGACAGAGGATGGGATGGTTGGATGGCATCACCGACTCAATGGATATGAGTTTGAGTAAACTCCAGGAGTTGATAGACAGGGAGGCCTGGCATGCTGCAGTCCATGGGGTCACAAAGAGTCAGACACGACTGAGCAGCTGAACTGAACGTATGTACCTACAGTGCATCATCTCTTACTGTAAACAACAGCATGAAGCCCAGCTCACTGCACATCAGCATCATTAGAACACTTGAAACTTGCTGCTTTTTTCCTGGAGGCCTCCAGCTGCTGTTACCACTTTAATGTCCTCATCTAGACACAGAAGAATAGCTACCCTATGGCTCAGTACATGGGAATTCGCCTGCCAATACAGGGGACATGGGTTGGACCCCTGGTCGAGGAAGATTCTACGTGCCCAGGAGCAACTAAGCCCCTGCACCACAGCCACTGAGCCTACACTCAGAGTCTGCGAGCCGCAAGTGCTGAATCAGCATGCTGCAACCACTGAAGCCCACGTGCCTAGAGCCTGTACTCCGCAACAAGAGAGGCCATTGCGATGAGAAACCTGCAAAGAGTAGCCCCCACTCACTGCAACTAGAGAAAGCCTGTGTGTACCACCAGAGACCCAGCACAGCCAAAAATAGATAATAAAATAAATGTAAAAAGGAAAAAGAGCCACCACAGCCCCAGGTCCCTGGATAGTATTTTAAAGTTTAATTTTTTTCTTCCTGGCTAGTCTCTTTCTTATTAAGCAGGGAGCTTTAATGGTTTATTGCTTTGGTGAAGGTGTATAAGAGAGCAGAAGGCAGTCTTGCTTCACAGTGGAACGTCTTTAGTAAGAAAGTTGAAGGGAACTGATTGCCTTTAGTCTTGGCTTCCTGGCAGGGCTGCAGGAAGGAGGCAAAGCCCCAGAGAGGAAAGGCGCTGGGACCCTTAGCATTGCACACAGGTCCCGTGGTCCCAAGTGGGGCAGGGGAACAAAGGTGTCACCAGATCTGAGGGGTTCCTGGGAATAGTACAGCATCTGCCTCGGTGTTAACCTTCAAGTCACTGACTGGAACTGGGGAGATCATGGAACCTTCACCTTACGTGGAACCCGGGAACACTGAGAGCCAGCAGTGCTAGCCATTTTATACAAGACTCTTGAGCATCCATGGATTTTGGTACCTTTAGGGGCTTCTGGAACCAATCCCCCAGGGATACCGAGGGATGACTGTATTTGGCCTGTCTGTCAAAACGGCGCTCAGAGGCAGAAACTCCATTGATTTGGAAAACAAAGAAAATGCTGGACTGGGAGTTGGACTTTGTGGACTGAGAACATGTATTCTCTGTACAGTCACTGGGAGAATTGTACAGGGTTTTGTACCCTGTCAATATAGCTCAGCTGGCGCTATGTTTTCCAGAATTTCCTCTTTGTATTGTACACATTAGGCGTGGCCACGAGAGAAAAATCGCGAGAGATTTGGAAAGCAGACGCAAAGCGGTGGCCAAGATGCTCTGGAGGTCAGTCTGGGGTCTGGGTGCTGCTGGGCTCGCACTCCCCATCGCCGACCTCCTTGGCTCATCTCACTAATGAGGGGCCGCAGCTGGGCCCACACCTCCTCCAGAGCCTGCTGCTCCTTCCCAGGGTGCTTCCTAAATAAAGGACTTGCACTCAAATCCTCATCTCAGGGGTGGCTTTTGAGAAAAACCAACCTAAAACAGCCCTCATTGGATGGAACAATGTACTGAATCGGACAAGGTTCAAGGTAAACTTCTGTCCTAAGGTCTTCGAAACCATCTCCATGCATATGGGGAGATGCCTACAAGGTCTAATCATCGCTGCACCACGAGTGACACCGGGGCAGTTGCAGGTCTCGGAGCTGGAGCTGGCCTCTGGCTCTGCCTGTGCAGAAGTGCAGGGGGGGATGTGGTCCATGGGTCCCAGGTCTCCAAGAATTTTACATCCCATCCAGCATTCCAGTAGAATGTGTGTTGTTAGTGTAGAGGACCTACTGGTACAGATAAAGAGAGGCACCTGAGTATGACCCATCTGAGTCATCTGAGTCCCCATTTCCTTCCTAAAGACCTGGTGGCTCAGATGGTAAAGAATCTGCCTGCAGTGCAGGAGACCCAGGTTCTATCCCAGGGTCAGGAAGATCCCCTGGAGAAGGGAGTGGCTACCCACTCCAGTATTCTTGCCTGGAGGAGTCCATGGATAAAGGAGCCTGGTCAGCTACAGTCTGGACATGACTGAGCAACTAACACACACACTCTTCCTTCCTTAAGACCTACCTTAGCACCATATCCTGGTCCAAAGAAACACGAGGGACTTCCCTGGCAGCCCAGTGGTTAAGACTCTAGGCTTCCACTGCATGGGGCGCAGGTTTGATCCCTGGTGGGGGAACTAAGGTCCCGCATGTTGCACAGTGCAGCCAAAAAAAAAAAAAGTTTATTAAAAAAAGAGAACAGAAGAAGAAACACAAATCTGACTCCAGACAGCCCTGAAAGCAACAAAGTCTTTACTAAATATCTCTGCGATCAGCAAAGCCTTTACTAAACCTCCTCAGAGAGGTCAGTTGAGGCAGAAGTAACATTATCCATATTACCTGAAATACAGCAACTTCTCCTGCCCCAAGGAAGATCTCCAGGGCTCCAGCCTGTGGTGGGCTCTCTCCTACCATCTCCCAGCCACCTAGTTTGCACTGGCTGGTGGGGTTTCCAAATCACATAAACCAAGACTTGTCCTCAAGAGGTTGAGTAAGAGAATGGATAATGTTGTAGGGGAGTAAGGATGGGAGGAGGGGTTGCTGATGAATTATACTTCAAAAGTTTTTGTCCCTGTCACATGTGAAAATTAATGCTTTAAACTGACCATAAATTCAGGATTCAACACACCCTCCTCACCAGAAAGTCAGGCCTCCTCTCAGGCACAATTAACATAGACTTGTGGCTGATTCACATTGCTGTATGACAGAAACCAACACAACACTGTAAAACAATTATCCTCCCATTAAAATTAAAAAAAAAATAAAAACCACCAAAAAAATAGCACATCTACCTCTCAAGCTCCTCTCACTTCCTCTGGAAGCCAGTTCCAAATTGAAATAGGTACCACAGGGAGGACTGCTAATGACCTCCTAGCCCATTAGTAACATTCTTTAAGTCAGCTTCACCGGCTGATGCAGGTAATGTGACCCATTGCCCCCTGGCAAGATGTGAGTGTCTCTGTTCGCCATGGCACAGTCGTGCTCACAGTTCTCAGGTAGCATTTACTACTGTCCAGACAGTAAAATCCCCGCAAGTACAACCGTGCTTCTGAAATTGGCTGACCTCTAAGTCCTTTCCTATTTTATTCTCTTTGGCACTGATGTATGAAGTAAAGGCTTATGCAGTTGAGACAGTGCCAAAATTTCATTTTCTCTGTTTTTGGAGAGGAAGCAGGAGAAAAGAAAACACAAAAGAGGGCTCACATTGTTTTTCTCACAGGGGCTCCCTTGCTTCCTGGGCAGCTTGCCTCTGGAGGGAACAGGAAGGCCACTGCTTGTGGGAACAGAAACTCTAAGTTGCATCAGAAATGGCAGCCACTGCCCATGAAGGCTGAGAAAACTCCCTAAGGTACCCAAGCAGCAGGCAGAGGAATTCAGAGGCAGCAAATGCTTGTGCCTCTGTTCCCTCCCACCTAGAAAAATGCAGGCAATGAGTTGTCAAGTGGGAAAAGATATTTTCATCTAGCAAAGCCCTGATATCCAAAATATACATACTCCAGTCAGTCAGTAAGAAAAAGACAAATAACCCAATAGAAAAAATGGGCAAAAGACTTGAATAGGCATTTCATAAAATTAAAAAATATATGAAAAAGATGCTCAAGTGCATTAATTACTAGAATAAAGCAACTTCAGACAATAATGAGATACCTTTACACATCTTACAAAAGAAGCAAGAATTAAAACATCTGATAAAATCAAATGATGCTGAGGACGCAAAACAATGGGAACTCTTGGCTGGTGAGAGAATAAATCTGTTTAATTCAGAAAAGCCCTTTGACAATATCTAGTACAACTGAATAGGCATAGATGCTGAGTACAGAGCCTTCCGCCGTCTGTCCCAAACCTGACCACTTCTCTTCCAGGTCTCTGAGGACCTGTCAGACCTAGTTTAGCTATATGAAGAAATGAGGTCTGGTTTGCGGGACTGATTTTCCTTCCCTCCTGCCTCCCCTTCTTTCCTCTCATCCTTCCCTTCTTTCAGTTTTTCAAAAGAGAGAGATAAAACATACATGTATAAAATGCATAGAACATACTTGAACAGTTTAACAAACACTTGTCCGTTGGTATCTGTAGGGCATTGGTTTCAGGACTCAGCATGGATACCAGAATCTCAGATGCAAAGTTCCCTGATGTAAGGTGGTGTAGTATAGTCAGCCCTCCGGATTGTGGTTCAACATCCATGGATAATGAGGGACCAACTATAATTTCAAAGCAACTCTGTGTAAGCAACACCTAGATCAAGAAATAGTAACTGTTAGCCTCCAAGAAACCTGTGTATGTCCCCTGAGTAGTCACAACTCCCTCTCTCCCCATTAGAATTGACTGCTATTATCCTGACATTCTTGAGAGCAACTTCTCTCTTATTATTTGTAATGTTACCACCTATCTTTGAACTTTACGTGTATGGATTCCTGCTGAACACATTCTTCTGTGTCAACATTCTTTCCCTCAACATTACGTTTATGAAAGTGAAGCAAGTCACTGGCCACGTAGCTATAGGCTGCTCCTTTTCATTGCTGTGTTGTATTCCCTCCTATGAATACAATACAATGCATTGTTCCATTCTGTTCTTGCTGGATAGTGTTGTTTCCAGTTTGAGGCTACCAGGAGCAAAGCTGCCAAGAACATTCTTGCACGTAAACCCTAGTGCACAGGTGCAAGAGCTTTTCTAGGGTGATGACCTAGTGTGGCTTCCCTTTAATCCAGCGTTAGTGCATTCATGCTTTTTGCCTGTCTCCTCTTTCAAAACTAGCCCTCAGAAAAGGTCATAAATTCACTCATGCTAAGGTAGGAATGGCTGAGAAGTATTACTCTCTATCCTCTCATAGAACTGTGAGCTGACAGCAGATTAATACATTTCTACTTGTAGAATTTCAGGTATCTGGAGGCCAGGGGAGAAATTCATTAGGGTTGGCCCTAGGAAGAAAGTATCACATAATGATAACGCTGTGAAGCGAAAAAAAACAAACAAAACTCAAATCGCCAAGGTGTTATATTGATTTTTTTTTTAATCTCGCTTCATATTTTCAGTAATCTTACGAGAGGAAAAAAGAACCATAAAGACTGTTCTGTTTGAAAAGTCAAAAACCAGGCATAATAAGTGAAGTCCCTTCTCCAAGGGTCAGTTGGCAGATAACGGTTGAGCTGACTGCAGTGGTCAAAAAGAAATCCTCAAAGCCAAATGCCCACGTTTGAGGCCCAGCTCCATCAGCTAAGTGAGTCATCTACTCCAAGCTGGTTTCCTTGACTGTGAAATCAACATGATAATAGTACTTACTTTATGGAGTTGTTGCAAAGCTAAAATAAGGAAACGACTAAATTCCATTTCACAAGGTGTTTGCCACTTAGTAAAGTGCTCAAACAGTATTAGATATTGTTCTGCATATTTTTATTATTTGAAGCTGAGCAGGGGTTCTTTCTGTGACATCAAGTAAGCAAATGATCTGATGCTATTGGGGATCCTGGCAAGCTTACAGTGTAAAGGGGAGAGAAGAGGAAAAGAAAGTAAAAGTGAAGCTGGAGTGAGACCTGAAATGGGCACATCTGCTAGGCGGGAGGAAAGTGCTGAATTTTCAGGGTGGGGGCTGCTGAAGGCCAGCCAGTGGTGTGAGCAGAAGGCCTGAGGCCAGGGAGCCAGGGGGATGCTATAATAGGTCCAGCCCAGGGAGAGGTTTGAGCGGGTCTTGCTTAGGCCAGGACAGAGAGGTCAGATATAGTCAATACATGAATAGCAACTGCAGGGAAAGAAGTGGGGCAGAGAGCAGTTAACAGATAAGGACGTGCACACCTACAGGGCGGCTGAAAGTCAGTGCTCCTGTGGGAGCTGATGGCCACCCATCTCAAGTACCAGTGAGTCACTCAGCTCTTCTCTTAGCTTAGAAGTTTGTTCATTCCACTCGCAGGCAAAGCCACAGCGGGAAAGTGTGTGTGTGTGCGCGTATGTGTGTGTGTGTGTGTCTGCCTATCTGTCTGTCCCAAGGGGCAACTCGCAGCCAATGAAGAATGAAGGTTGACAGATAAATGTCCCAACCTCCCATTCTTCAGAGGGACAATTCTGGGTGGTTATTACCTGGTTCTTCAAAAAGTCTCTAGGGAGATTGTGCCAATTGTTCACAGTGATAACCAGCTCAGTAATGCATCTTTCATCGGCTTTCCCTTTTTCCTTGTATCACTCTCCCCTGTTCTCATTGTCTTCCTAAGATACGCTCTCAAATAAACTATTGTCACTGAAGTCTTTGTCTCAGTTCTGCTTTAGGAGGGACCCAAACAAAGTCATAAGGGGCTTCCCAGGTGGCACAGTGGGAAAGAATCTGCTTAGCAAGGCGGGAGACACAAAAGACATGGGTTGGATCCTTGAGTCAGGAAGAGCCCCTGGTGTAGGAAGTGGCAACCTGCTCCAGTAGTCTTGCCTAAAAAATTCCATGAACAAAAGAGCCTTGTGGGCTATACCATCTGTGGAGTCACAAAGAGTCACACAACTGAGCAACTGAGCACAGGCAAAGTCACATTATTATCACCTAACCAAATCAAACAAATGCCTCCCCACCCCAAACCCTAACTTAAACCCTGTCAAAGAAACATGACCAAAATGGAAATTAGGAATGCTTTTTGCCAAAAGAAAATTTCAAGAATTAATTGAGTCAAGATCATAGCAAAAGTTAAATGTGTTCAGACAGACTAACCAAATGTGGATGGACATATGAACAGGAAGAGAAAAAAAGTATTAGAGGGTTTCCCTGGTGGCTCAGTGGTAAAGAATCCGCCTGCTGACGCAAGAGGCATGGATTCAAACCCTGGTCTGGGAGGATCCCACATGCCACGGAGCAACTAAGCCTGTGTGCCACAACTATTGAGCCTGTGCTCTCGAGCCTGGGAGCCACAAGTACTGAGCCCACACGCTGCAACTACTAAAGCCCGCACACCCTAGAGGCCGTGCGCCACAATGAGAGAAGCCATTGAAATGAAAACCCACATGCCACAGCTAGAGAGAAGCCCGCATTCACCACGACTAGAGAAATGCCCGAGCAGCAACACAGACAGCACAGCCAAAAATAAATACATACATAAAATTGAAAAATATATTAGACGAGAACGTAAGCAATCTGGAAATACACTCTAGAAGCTTCTCACATAGGACCAACCATACATGAGGTTGTCCCTTGCAGGGCTGTTTGTGCTACTGGGGTTTGAAGGTTCCTGGGGCTCACTACTAGGGGAAAGGGTGAGTCGAGCAATTAGGATCAAAAAATTACATGTACCACAGCCATGTGGATATGGCACAATATCACTTATATAAATATTCCATATGTATACTACAATCTTACAAGGAAACACACAAATACTGTTATAGCTGTTAAACATATCAAAGCAAATGTCTATAGTGGGAAGGGGATTGGGAGAAAAGGGACTCTTTAAAAAAATGTCTTATACAAACCAATGATGACTATGTGGAGTATGAACTGAGGAGGCAAGGAGTATGATTAAGTCAGCACTGCACCTGAGGTTCAAAATGAAAAAAAAAAAAAAGAATGGAAAATATAGGAAGACACTGTATAACTTTAGAATAGCTAAGGCCTCTTAAACAAGACATACAAGACCCAAGAAAGTGAAAGTCGCTCAGTCGTGTCCGACTCTTCAACTTCATGGACTGTATAGCCTGACAGGCTCCTCTGTCCATGGAATTCTCCAGGCAAGAATACTGGAGTGGTTTGCACTCCAGGGGATCCTTCACCAGGGGATCTTCCAGACACAAGGATTGAACCCAGGTCTGCTGCATTGAAGGCAGATTCTTTACCATTTAAGCTACCTGGGAAGCCCAAAGAGACACAAACCATAAAGACCTAGACACATATTTAAAAGCAGAGACATTACTTTGCCAACAAAGGTCCATCTAGTCAAAGCTGTGGTTTTTCCAGTAGTCATGTATGTATGTGAGAGTTGGACTATAAAGAAAGCTGAGCGCCGAAGAATTGATGCTTTTGAACTGTGGTTTTGGAGAAGACTCTTGAGAGTCCCTTAGACAACAAGGAGATCCAACCAGTCCATCCTAAAGGAAATCAGTCCTGAATATTCATTTGAAGGACTGATGCTGAAGCTGAAACTCCAATACTTTGGCCACCTGATGCAAAGAACTGACTCATTTGAAAAGACCCTGATGCTGGGAAAGATTGAAGGTGGGAGGAAAAGGGGACAACAGAAGATAAGATGGTTGGATGGCATCACTGACTCAATGGACATGAGTTTGAGCAAGCTCTGGGAGTTGGTGATAGATGAGGAGGCCTGGTGTGTTGCAGTCCCTGGAATCACAAAGAGTCAGACTTGACTGAGCCACTAAACCGAACTGAACTGATAAAGGAAAAATTCTAGATTTGACTATATCCACAAGGAAGCATCTATCAGGATGTCAACACAATATTTCAGCAATAGCTAAAAATTAGAAAGGACCTACAGGTTCATCAGAAGAGAAATGGTTAATTGTGGCCTATTCGTACCATAGACCCACTACAGTATTCTTGCCTGGAGAATCCCGTGGACAGGGGAGCCTGGTGGGCTGCTGTCCATGGGGTCGCACAGAGTCAGACATGACTAAAGTGACTTAGCATGCATTGGAGAAGGAAACGGCAACCCACTTCAGTATTCTTGCCTGGAGAATCCCAGGGACAGAGGAGCCTGGTGGGCTGCCATCTATGGGGTCGCACAGAGTCGGACAGTGCTGACGCGACTTAGCAGCAGCAGCAGCATACCATAGAATACTATTTAGGGGTCAAAAAGAGTGAAGCTGGCCTGTATGCACTGACAAAGGACACAAAATGTGGAGGCCACTGTCAGTCACACAGGTTTCTCTCGACCTGTCCTAACCCTGCCAGGATACATTGACCGCTGAAAAAAGCAAGTAAAAGATAAAAGTACAATGCAATACAATTTATGCTATAAAACAGAGGGTGGCACAAAACCAATTCTAAGTTCTATGCACCTAGAATGAGGTCTGGGACATTTAAAAGATACATATATGTGTTGAAAAAGGGAGATGGGAGAAGGAGGGAAGGAACTTGAAAAGGTTGCTACATGATTAATTTCCCTGTGGCAAGACCTTTTAGAATAGTTTTGAGGAATAAGGCCAGTTTTTCCAAGTGCCACTGGGTTCTTAAGCATTCACCTTTCCACTGTCTTAGCCCTGGAGAAACTCTGGACCCGAGACTGCCCTTTCCTAAGTTATCCACCAGGGGGCAAAAGCACCATGAGCCAGCTGCCGGCAAACCGCCCAGTGACCTGGAATTTAGGGCTGGGCCCCGCCTGCTTGAGCAGCAGACATTTGGCCTGGTTCTCCACCATTAAAGGCTGATTAAAGTTTTCCTGCAGAGTAGCAGATTCGAATATGCACTCTTTGCGGAATATTTTAAAAATTCTGAACATGCATTTGAGTTCAGGGTAAGACCTATTTAAAAAAAAAAAATGATTTGGCCCAATTAATTTTTTACTACGGAAGTAAAATATATTCATCACAATTTCTTTTAAAGTATAAAGTGGAAAACATGTAGTTTATCTGGAGAAAATAATGTATCTCTTTTCTAGACTTTTCCAGTACTCTTGCCTGGAAAATCCCATGGATGGAGGAGCCTGGTAGGCTGCAGTCCATGGGGTCACTAAGAGTCGGACACGCCTGAGCAACTTCACTTTCACTTTTCACTTTCATGCATTGGAGAAGGAAATGGCAACCCACTCCAGTGTTCTTGCCTGGAGAATCCCAGGGACGGAGGAGCCTCATGGGCTGCCGTCTGTGGGGTCGAACAGAGTTGGACACAACTGAAGCGACTTAGCAGCAGCAGCAGCAGCATAAACATATATAAGCACTTTACTAAAAGGGCCATCATATATATATATGATATATATGTATATATTTTGTAGCTGCTCCTTTTAATTAGATCAATACGATCTCATAGGCATCTTTTAAGGGTTTAATATTAAATGAAGTTTATAGACATGTTATTAACCCAGTTATTTCTGTTAAAAAGCATCCTGACACTGGAGAGGAAACAAGATCCTATGCTATTGTTGGGGATTTGGGTCTGGTTCTGTTCTGACCAGGAGGGCCTGGCATTTCTAGGAGCAAATCAACAGCAGAGGAATCCAAGTCCATCTCTGGATCCACACCTCAAAATGGCATGGAGTTTTGACAGCCAAGAGCTTATGTGTTCTGTAGTCTTTTGTAGGTTTCCCTACACGTGGCTTCCTGGGTGATGGATGTTATTTCTATTTATTGGATAACAGAAGATAATCACAGATCAGTTTCAAAATCTCTCTTGGAAGGATGACCAAGCTGTCTCTCTGCATATTGTGTGGGCTGGCTTACTAGAAAGCGAAGACTTTGGATGGCCAGATTTTTTGCTGTTTCTCTCTAGGGAAGGTAATTATCTCATTGTAGGAATTTATAAATGTAGCCCTTGGCTAATTACATTGTTTGGTGGAGGTTTAATGCAAAAAAGGATAAAGTAAAGATAACTTGGGTTTAAACTGTCTTTCTTTTTGGCATTATTTTTCCAGTTGTGCTAAATCTAAATCCCAAGAAACTTAACCAGATGAAAAGTAGAGTTTGATTTTTTTTTTTTTTAACAAATTTCTTTCTTGTTTCAGAAGGAATTCGAAGAAATAGAAAGTCAAAGGATTCGCTGACAAAGAGGGGAACAGACATACCCTTTGAAGATCAACAACCACACAAAACCAGTGTCCAAGGAAAGGACAAGTAGTTTTGTCACCAACTGTCAAAGACCAACAAATTCAAGATTTGTCAGAAAATGTGATATCATTTGTCCAGAGGTATAATGAAGGATTTCCAAATGCAAACACCTTGTCAGACAATGGCTCAGACAATGGCTGAATCAAACAATCAGAACAACTGAACAGTGAACCACAGGCGGACGTAGTAAGGGCCTGGGTGGTCGGGCTTGTGGTGAGGTGACTGCTTGGCAAGCATCAAGCCCCCAGATGAAGAGTTCTGCAGTTCTATTCCTTCTTCCTCAGGATCGAGGTCACAGGAGATTATCCAAGCTGGTTTAAACTACCAAGCTCCCAAACACCTCCAAAGTTTCCAACGTCTAGGATATCTCCAATCTTTTTCTGTGGTAGGGCACAGCCTGATTGGAGTCTGGAAGACCTATTTTATTACATATACCTAAAATCCCAAGAAACTTAACTTGTTTTTGTCATAATGGAAGCCAAAGGTTGTTGAAGGTAAATGTCTGTTTCACTGAACTGCTGAATATGAATAGCTTTATAAAGGAAGTGTCTCATCCCAGTATAAAGGCAACAAACAATGCAGAGCCTATTACACCAAACAAATGTGTTGTAAAATGCATTTATCCTTGGGAGATGATAAACCAATGAGGGGAGGGGATCGTGAATCTAAATGTTAGAGCCAAAGACTATAAAACCCTTAGAAAAGAGGGAAGCAAATCTTTGTGACCAAGGATTACGCAATAGTTTATTAGACAGCGTATCAAAAGCACAAGTGACGAAAGAAATAAATAAATTGGATTTCATTAAAATTAAAACTTCTGTGCTTCAAAGGACATCAAGAAAGTATCAGATATCCCACAGAATGGAGGGAAATATTTGCAAATCTTATCTCTGATAAAGGATTTGTAGCCAGAATATGTAAAAACTCTCACAATTCAACAATAAAAAAGCAACTCAGTTTTTAAAGTAGGCAGATGAATTAAATAGACATGTCCATAAGCACAGAGAGGGCAATGGCACCCCACTCCAGTTCTCTTGCTTGGAAAATCCCATGGACGGAGGAGCCTGGTAGGCTGCAGTCCATGAGGTCACTAAGAGTCGGACACGACTGAACGACTTCACTTTGACTTTTCACTTTCATGCATTAGAGAAGGAAATGGCAACCCACTCCAGTGTTCTTGCCTGGAGAATCCCAGGGATGGGGGAGCCTGGTGGGCTGCCGTCTATGGGGTTGCACAGAGTTGGACACGACTGAAGTGACTTAGCAGTAGCAGCAGTCCATAGCACATGAAAACGCACTCAACATCATTAGCCATCAGAGAAAGGCAAATCAGAACCAACATGACATGCCACTTCATATCCCTGCTGCTGCTGCTGCTGCCACTGCCAAGTCGCTTCAGTCATATCCGACTCTTTGTGACCCCGTGGACTGCAGCCTACCAAGCTCCTCTGTCCATGGGATTTTCCAGGCAAGAATACTGGAGTGGGATGCCATCGCCTTTTCCGTCATATCACTAGGATAGTTAAAATAATAAAGACAGATAATCACAAATACTGGCAAGGATCTGGAGAAACTGGACTCTCATACATTGCTGGTGGGACTGTGAAATGGTATAGTCCCTTTAGAAAACAGCCTAGCAGTTTCTCAAAAAGTTGAACCAAAGGTTACTTTGTGACCCAGGAATTCCACTCCTAGGAATATACCCAAAAGAATCGAAAACATAAGTTTACAGAAAAACTTGTACGTGAATATTCATAGTAGCATTACTCAAATAGCCAAAACACAGGTTGTTTCAACCTAAATATCCACCAACTAATGAATGAATAAATAAAATGCCTTTTGCCCATACAACGGAATCTTAGTCATCTCTAGAAAGGAATGAACTACTGATAAATATTACAGTAAATGAACCTTGAAAACATTGTGATAAGTGAGAGAAGTCAGACATAAAAAGGCCACAAATATGATTCCATTTATATGACATATCTAGAATAGGCAAATCCATAGAGACTAATCTAGAGAAAGTAGACCAGTGGCCAAGGCCTGAAGGAGGAAGGAATGGGAAGGGACTACTCATGGCTGCAGGGATTCTTTTCAGGGGTGATGAAAATATTTTGGAATTAGATAGTGGTGATGTTTGCACAATTCTGTGATTGTATTAAAACCACCGAACTGCATACTTTAAAAGGGTGGATTTTATGGTATGTGAATTTTATCTCAGTAAAGTTATTACAGTAAATACATAAATAAATTAGGAGAGACATGAGTAAATGAATGAAGATCGGTGACAGTCCAACTCCCTCTCCCTGATAAGCAAGAGCCCGAGGCCCTGGGTGCTGACCTGGGTGGGGTAGCCAGGCCCTAGCCCACATGCAAGTCGCCAAGGGAAGAGTGAGGAATGAGCAGGAGAAGACACCCACGGGCAGAGGTGTCACCGGGGCCTCTCAAGACGTCACCTTTCAGTGTAAAGATCCTGGTAGGTGGTGACCCATGGAAACTGAGAAAAGCTGAACTGAACAAGAGGGCTTGGCAGAAAGGTAGGAAGAGGAGCCAGGGTATTCTCTGAGTTAAATAAAAAGTACAGCCAATTTTACAGCTGCCGGGAACGAGGTGTGAGCAGACAAGGAGAGGTTAAGGGCACCAAGCAGAAATTGTGTGGTTTTTAGGGAGGCTGATTTGTGAAAGTAGTCATCCACTACCCTCAAAGTGATTTGTGACATTCACTTTGTTCAGTAAGACTGTATGCCTCCCAGGGATAACTGTAGGCAATAAAAGGAAAATAAGAGCCAGGAGCTCACCACACTGCCTGGGAAGAAACAGACAGCTACTCTACAGTACAATAGGTGCCATGGTGAAAATAAATTCCAGAGCACAGAGACAGGTCACCCGATTCAGGCAGGAGGGTCAAGGAGGGCTGCCTGGAGGAGGAAGCACTTGAGAGGAATCCATGCCTTTCAGGAGGTACTGCTACTTCAGGAACCTGCAGCCTCGGGAAGCCGATGATCCAAGATAGAGCCCATACCCTGTTCACAAACCAGCCATCTCTCCTGTGCTGGCTTTTATCTTCCATGAGAAAGGGCTCCAACCTGGAGAAGAAGAATGTGGCCATGGGTTCTAGCTGTGAGTCCTGATCCAGGCGTTGGACTGCTCTGTGATCTTAGACATCTCAGATCTATTCTACCTGTGAACAATTTCATCCCCTAAGGAATAAGAACTGTGGTCATTCTTCATGGAGGTTGGTTCTTTCCTTTTATTCAGGTGAGTCAGATGTTCATATATATGAGGAAAGTCTAGAATCACCAAATGAAGATCCACTGAGGGACTTTTCTGGTGGTCCAGTGGTTAAGAATTCATGTTGCAATGCAGGGGACATGGGTTCAATGCATAGTCAGGGAACTAAGATCCCACATGCTGCGGAGCAACTAAGCCCACAGGTTGCAGCTACCGAGCTTGGGAGCCACAGCTAGAGAGTCTGTGTGCTGAAATGAAAGATCCTGCATGACACAGCGAAGATCCTGTGTGCCCCAACTAAGACCCAACACAGCCAAAGAAATAGAGAAGATCCACTGAGGTGAGGAATGGTGGTGGTGGAGTCAGAGTCCTGCCCCTAGGACATCTGAGTCCAGTCATCTAGACCCAGGCTTCCCTCCCAGTGTCCCTGAATCAGTAGATGCCTGGTGGCCTGGGGTGGTGATCTCTTTAGTATTCAGAAAGCTGGGCAGGATCTGAGGTGGCTAGAGGTGCCTGTCCCTTTCCCCAGGCGTTATAAATGCTACCTTTCTTGCCTCTGTGTGTCGTGATGTAAATAAGAAGGGGAAACATGATCTATAGCATCAGTGGCATTGCCAACCTTAGAACTCAGACTATTTCTTACCACAAAGGGCCAGAAATTGACAAGTAAATGTTTTTGCCCTAGTGATGCATTTTTGTTCATAGAGTTTTTGCTTAGGAAGAAAGCAGAGAAATAGTGTCTCCCAGAAATGAGTTATCTACAGTTAGCATGACCCTGGGGTTAGAGTTCTATAAACCAGCAGGCCAGAAGGGTTTGGCCAATCAGGCTTGGCTTGGCTAATCCACTGGGCAATTTGGTTAACTAGGGCCTGGTGATTCATGCTGACTTTCAGGAGGTAGTGGCCAAGCAGGTAACAATTTTATTCTCTGGGTCAGTTGGGTCCCTGAACCCTATTTTAATTGTACCATGTTCCAAAAATGCATCCTGTCAGGAATTGTGTTAAATTCCCCTCAAAAATATATGTTGAGGGCTTTCCTGGTGGTCCACTGGATAAAAATCTGCTTCCCAATGCGATGGACATGGGTTTGATATCCCTAGTCGGGGAACTAAGATCCCACATGCCACAGGGCAACTGAGCCTGCATGCCACAAGCAAGATCTGCAGCTGCAACTAAGACCCAAAGCAGTCAAAATAAATAAATATATATATTCATATATATTTAAGTTAGAGTTTTCCCCAGTGCTCTGTGACAATCTAGAGAGGTGGGATGGGGTGGGAAGTGGGAGGGGACATATGTATACCTACAGCTAATTCATGTTGATGTATGGCAGAAACCAACACAATATTGTAAAGCAATTATCCTTCAATTAAAAATAAACAGATTGTTTTAAGTTAGAGGTTTCTTGTTTAAAAAAAAACAACAACGTATGTTGAAATCTTAACTCCAGCACTTAAGAATCTGACCTTATTTAGAAAATGCTCACTGCAGGTGTGATTAGCTAAGATGTCAAAGAGGAGTAGGAAGGATCCCTGATCCAAGATGACTGGTGTCCTTCTAAGAGGATGGTCACGTGAAGACAGATGTGCTAGGAGAAGGTGATGTGAAGAAGAAAACAGAGACTGCAGAGAGGCAGCCGCAAGCCAAAGAGCACCAGAGAGCGCCCACAAACCCCGAAAAGCGAGGGAGAGACCGGGGGATTCTCCTGCCTGTTTAGGAGGGAGTGTGACACTACTGAGACCTCAATTTTGGACTTCCGGACTCCAAAACTATAAGACAACAAATGTCTGTCATTTTAAGCCACCACACTTGTGGTGCTTGGTTACAGCAACATTAGGATACTAACACATCCTCCCAGGCTGATGTTTTCTCAGTATGCACAAAAAACAGCCTGTAGTCTTTGTTTGAAGGGCTGAAATTTGGCATTTTTTCCCCCAATTTTTTTTTTTTTTCAAATCCCTCAGGACTTCAGTGCTGCTTTTGAAAGTGTTGGAATGTCAGGATACAGGCCAGTGCTGGCTCTAATTCCTCTTACTCTCATGACACGGGCTCAGCTTCCTGGAGAAGCACCTGGAAACGCCAGTTTCACGTTCTACATGAGACCAAGTGAATGAAAAAACTGGGCTTCTTTTTTCTAGTTTTTCACACACGTTGCCCAACTTAAACTTCTGCATGCATTGGTAGTCTTTCTCGGTCACTCAGTCATTCACCAAACCCTTACTGCATACCTGCATCATGTCAGTGAGGGACAGACAGGACTTTGCTCGTGTCTAGGGGCAGTCTCACACGCTTCCACTGCTGCTGACGCTGTCTGTAAACCTTCCAGGCTTCCTCACTGAGTAACATCTACCTAACTCATAGCATATCCTTAGTGGTGACAAACTTCTATCTCTGAGATGAAGAGATGAATTTTTGGACAACCCAGAGTCCTCATAGTCGTGTCTGGGGAACGAGGTGTATGATTAAACAGAAAAAAAAAGAAAAAAAAAAAACTCTAGGTCTTTGTTTTTCCCCTAATAACTTCAGAAAAAACGAAAACCAAAAATTTTGCTAACAATGGGATAGTTTCATTACTCAAAAGGTGATGATGTGAAAGAACAATGTTATTTGGATATTTTTAAAATATCTTATAACATCATGGTCATATAGGAAGAAGCTTTTATCTCAAGCTTAAGGTCCTCACTCAGTAGCCTCACTCATCTTTTTTGTTTGTCGTTCCTTTGCTCTAGGTAAAGGGCCAGGGAAGGAGCAGGGTCTTATGTCTCTTCTTCCTCCCTATCTCTTTTTTCTCTTGATGTTACTCGAGTAAATAGATGGTGATGAATGCAGGGCTCAGAACTTTCAAAACAGCCTGTGAGTTCGTCCCAGGGTGAGACTCTTGATTGCCCTCATTAATTTTCTTGACTTGTCCAGGGATCTTCTTCCAAGGTTGTCATCTCATTGTGATGTGAGCCTCATCACAGCTGCCACACCATGTCACAAGACACATTCAGAGCAGATGCTCAGAGTTGAAGCTGCAAGTGAAAACAGGAAGCAAGCTGGGCTTTCCATTATGGAGGAAAACATTTCAAGATGCCTGGGAGAGTGTCCTGAGCTTCTGCCTCGGGAAGCTGACCTTTAGCTCTCAGTTTAAAATATTCCTTCTAGAAATGGCCAAGATTAAATTCAGTGTTCCATGTCGCAACCGTACATCTATTTAAAATTTTTTAAATTTTATTTATTTTTGGTTGTGCTAGGTTTTCATTGCTGCATGGGCTTTTCTCTAATTGTGGTCAGCAGGGGCCACTCTCTAGTTGCCATGGGCAGGCTTCTCATTGCAGTGACTTTTCTCGTTGCAGAGCTTGGGCTCTAGGCTCATGGGCTTCAGTAGCTGTGGCACGTGGGCTTAGTTGCTCTGCAGCACGCGGGATCAAACCTGTGTCTCCTGCATTGGCAGGTGGATTCTTTACCCCTGAGCCACCAGGGAAGCCCAACGGTGTGTGTGTGTGTGTGTATAAATTATAATCTTTTATATCAGAAGAAGACCACCATCTCTGCAAAGGATACAGGGGGATTCACTCATTCATTCATTCACCAGATATGTATGAAGCAACAGGCACATTGACAGGCAGTGGGAAAGCTAAAGCTGGAAACACAGTCTATAGCCTTGAGGGGCTCATGAAGAAGAGAGAGATAGAAACAGAATCTAGCGCGATGTGATCTGAATGTAACCAGGACTTTGAACCACTCTGCTATACCTTGAAGGCCTATCCCTGCATCCAGATCACTTTGCTTCAAAGGCCTTTCATGAGCAGGCCAAGGAGAGGCATACACCACTCATCACCAAGAAAACTTCCTGCTCACCTCTCTGATGCATCTCTGCTACTTTCCCAAAGCATCTCTCATCTTGTCTTACCCTCAAAGTAGGATCTTAGTTTTTTCTCTCCTCCCCACATGGCCTCTCCACTAGTAACCTGGCTTAGTAAAACAAGACTTGATCTCAAGTGTCTCAGATTGCTTCTAGGAAGCCTTGATTCAATATGTCTGGTGCTGCTGGACTATAATGGAGAAGGCAATGGCAACCCACTCCAGTACTCTTGCCTGGAAAATCCCATGGACGGAGGAGCCTGGTAGGCTGTGGTCCAAGGGGTCGCTGAGAGTCGGACATGACCAAGTGACTTCCTACTTTCACTTTCCATTTTCATGCATTGGAGGAGGAAATGGCAACCCACTCTAGTGATCTTGACTGGAGAATCCCATGGACGGGGGAGCCTGGTAGGCTGCCGTCTATGGGGTCACACAAAGTCGGACACGACTGAAGCGACTTAGCAGCAGCAGCAGCTGGACTATAATGGAGAAGGAAATGGCAACCCACTCCAGTGTTCTTGCCTGGAGAATCCCAGGGACGGGGGGAGCCTGGTGGGCTGCTGTCTATGGGGTCACACAGGGTCTGACACGACTGAAGCGACTTAGCAGCAGCAGCAGCTGGACTATAAAGTGTAAGGCACGGGGCGTGAGACCAGAGACCAAGCTGGGAGTCAGAGTAATTTGGACTTTATAAGTCAGACTATTTTTCACAGTGGCTGCAACTACCCTTGATTTTTGAACAAGAATCCAATAAACTTCTCTTCTGTCTCCCTCTTCCTTTCTCCCCTATTTGTTGGAAAAAAAAAAAAAATTGAGCAGTCTGTGCTTACAGTTCATATATCGCTGATGACACTGCCGTGATGGTATCATTAAGCATGTTTCACTGTCTCATTGTACTTCCTGGTGGTTAGAGTTTGAGGTTTAATCAGATTTAGGTCTGACTTTTTTGGCTAGACTACTTCTAGGGTTGCCAGGCTTGGCAAATAGACATATAGGATTCCCAGTTAAACTTGAATTTCATACAAATAATGAACAGTTTTTAGTATAAAAATATCTCATGGAGTATTTGAGATCTATTTATACAAAGCATTAGTTGTTATTTATCTGAAGTTCACCTCTAACTACTTTACAAGAGGCATTGTGTCTGTCCAGCAAGAGGCACATAGTATCTTGCTTGCTCTTTCTTTTTGCAGCGTTAGCAGCTGTTGATGATCGTGACCTAGATTGGTTATTTCCCTAGGGGTTATAAAATCGTGATGTTCTAAGTATTTTCTTTTCCTTCACTTCTTAGATGGAATATGGCTATAAAGAGAAACTTCCCCTTAGCCACTATTACCTGGTCTCTTTCATATAGGAGAGGCAGGACCCCTGCTTACTTCTTTTATTTGCAAGTTTTCAGAATAATTGGTTCCTAGCATCCTTTGAAGGTGACCAATGAGTTGGGTTCTTTCCTTTCAAAGAGTCATTATGGACTCAGGGATTTTGACAGGCATGTCTTTTGATCCATTGCCATCCGTATTCTTTTAAATACTCAAGTTGTCCCATCTTCAGCCAGTGGGAGCCCCTTGAACTTGACTTCTGAGTCCTTGTAATGCCATCCTTGATGTCTTTGTCATCTTCTTTGCTTTCTGATGCAATGAGATGTTCCAGACTTATCTTACACATTTTTGGCCCAAATTCAAATTTGGAATCAGACATCTCTCTTAGGATTCCTTTTAGTGGGAAATGATATATAGAGATCCAATACTTCTGACTCCCTTATTTAAAGTTATAATAACTTCCCATAACAAAAGCATATGCTTCCTGGGATCCCCTGGTGTCCCCTTATGTTGATTTATTTTATTCCATACGATCTATCAATTTTCTAACATATCACATTGTTCACTTTATCATGTTTATTGCCCATCTCTCACCACTAGATTATAAACTCTGAGGGCAGAAACTTTTATTTGTTCATTGCCTGTACTTAGTAGGCACTCAGTAGATATTCCTTCGATGAAAGAATGTCATTGGATTCCAGGTTCTCACATTAGAATGTGAGAAAGTGAATTTGGGAGGTACCACTGTGAAGCAGTGGAGAAGGCAATGGCACTCCACTCCAGTACTCTTGCCTGGAAAATCCCATGGATGGAGGAGCCTGGTAGGCTGCAGTCCATGGGGTCGCTAAGAGTCGGACACGACTGAGCAACTTCACTTTCACTTTTCACTTTCATGCATTGGAAAAGGAAGTGGCAACCCACTCCGGTGTTCTTGCCTGGAGAATCCCAGGGACAGGGGAGCCTGGTGGGCTGCCGTCTATGGGGTCACACAGAGTTGGACATGACTGAAGCAACTTAGCAGCAGCAGCAGCAGCTGTGAGGCAGAGGGGCCAGGCAAGCATCTCTTTGAGTTGTTCAGGTGACAAATGTTGGTGGCTAAAACTAAGAAGGTGTCTGTGGAGACAGAGAGAAAAGACTAGTTATATCATCTTAGAGGTAGAACTGACTGGACACAGGGATGGCTTGGATGTGGTGGATGAGGAAAAAGGAGGAATGAAAAGTGGCTTCTAGAATCTTGGCCTGACCAAAAGGATGAATAAAGAGGCTAAGAGAGGAAAGAGGGGAGAGAAGCAGGAAGAGTTTGAGAATGAAGAGAATCAAGGGCTCCATCTTGGAACTATATCATTTAAGGTGTCTATTAACAGCCAAGCGGAGACATAAAGCAGGCAGTTGAGTCCGGGCTTAGGGATGGAGGTGTAAAATCAGGAGTCTTCAGTATTTGGGTGGCATTCAGAGCTCTGTGACCTGATGAGATCATCTTGAGAGCTTTAGACAGAGACTAGAAGCTGTTCTAGGACCAATTCCTGAGATACCCCAACATGGAGTGACCAGAAGAAGGAGGATAAGCCTCCCAAGGAGATTGAGAAGAGGAGGTGAAAGAAACTGAAGGAAAATCAGGAGAGAGTATCATTGTTAAAAGCATGAAAGAAAAGTGAAAGGGAGGAGGGAAGAGTAAAAGGGAGGAGGAAGTGGTCAACTGTGGCAGATGCTCCTGGCAGATCAACACTGATGAGGGCAGAGACAGACTCATTGGGTTTTCTATACAGAAGTTGCCAGTGACCTTGACAAGAGAGGTTTCAGTAGTAGAGGAGGAATAGGAGAATGAACAGGAAGTGAGGACTGGAACCAGGGAGACCAGATCACTGGTTCAAGAAGCTCTGTGGTGAAAGGAGAAATGAATAGGAGCAGTAGCTGGAGGGAGATGTGGGGGCATGGAAAATACATTCAAAATTGGAGTCGCTGTATAATGATAGAGATGACTTATGTGGCGGGAGTTTCTAACGACGCAGGACAGCAAAGCAACTGCAGGAAACTGTTCGTGTAAGCCAGCCAAGTAATAAGAAAGACCTGAACCCAGACAGCGAAATAGAACTGACCAAACTTATGAAGCAAGCTAACTTAGAGAGCTCCCAATTTCAGACCAGAGGCAAATGCCAGGGTGCATAATTTCTCAGGATCCAAACCACCCTGTTAACAGCCTTTCCCCTCCTCACTCCCACCCCAAATAAGCACACGTACCGAAACATCACACCCTATCCAAAAGCAGAGAAAGCACAGGATGCATATTGGGATTGTGGACAAATGCTCAGCTGCCCCCAGGATGACCCGATCTGGGTTCAAAGCCAAAACAGCACACAGAGTTTCCTTATCCCCCACACTGGATTTAAGTGAGTTTTTAAAGCGCTCTTCTCTGGCTACCCAAGGATTAGCCATGTGTTTCAACAAGTGATTTAAAATCATTACTTGTCTCTTTTGGTTGAATCTCAAACGTTTGAAATGTACACAGCTTGGCAGGCTGGCCTAGGCAGCTGAGCTTCAAGAGGACATGTCCCAGCCATCTGTTGCCCTGCTTCATACCAGCCTTCTGCCCTTCCCACTGGGGAGAAGGACTGGGCTCGACAGGCAAATTCAGGACAAAGACAACTGCAGCCTTGGCTTCAAACAGTTGCTCACACAATGTCTTGGGTGGAGCTGGGGGGATGGGAAGTTACTGCGTTGTTTTTGCCTGAAGTTGCTGAAGTGCTTTGCCTAAAGGTAAGGCATTTTCTCTCCATTTCAGAGATCCGGAAGGTTTTAGGGACAGAAACAAAGACATTACCTCGGATTTCCCCCCATGAGAGCAGCTCAAACTGCGCTCAACCACTCTGAGGAGATTCAGGAATGTAATATGAAGATTCAAATTTCATTTTAAAAATATCAAAGTGGCCTTCTCTGGAGGCGCAGTGGATAAGAATCTGCCTGCCAGTGCAGGGGACACGGGTTTAATCCTTGGTCCCAGAAGATTCCACATGCCACAGAGCAACTAAGCCCACAGCCACGACTACCGAGCCCATGCACCGCAACTACTGAAGCCTTCACTCCCTAAAGCCTGTGCTCCAAACAAGAGAAGCCACCTTGATGAGAAACCCTGCACAGAAGGGAAGAATAGCCCCCACTCGCTGCAACTAGAGAAAGCCTGCTTAAAGCAATAGACCCAGTATTTTAAAAACTGCTATTAAAAGCAGTTATAACATGCTATAACAACATGAATGAATTAAATAGGCACTTTTGGCCTGTCAAGACTTCAGTGATTTAAACTGCATCATCAGGTAAATGAACTTTTTTGAGGGGAAGGTCCCTCAAAAAATTTGGAGGGGGGCATGGCAACCTACCTCAGTATTCTTGCCTGGACAATTCCATGGACAGAGGAGCCTGGTGGGCTGCAGTCCATGGGGTCACAAAGAATTGGACACAACTGACCGACTAACACTTTCGCTTTTTCACTTTCAGTCAATTTTATGATTCTTTTTATATAGTAGACTTTCAAAATAAAAATTTTAGATTTACGAAGAAATTGAACAGAATTCTCACCTTACCCTCCTGTCTCCAGGTCTCACTCTTTCCTATTAGTAACATTTTATATTGGTATGGTATATTTGTCACCATTGGTGAATTGATATTGAGACATTAGTATTAGCTAAAGTCCATAGTTTATTCAGATTTCCTTGCTTGTTTGTTTGTTTTACCTGATGGCCTTTTTCTGCTTCAGGATCCCACCTAGGAAACCACATTAACGTGGCATGTCTCAGGCTCCTCTTGGCTGTAACAGTTCCTCAGACTTTCCTTGTCTTTGATGCCTGTGAGTACTACCTGAGCTTTTTATCTTATTTGCAATCCTTCTGTTGGGATTTATCTGATATTCCTCTCCTGAGTAGATTAGGGTTATGGGTTTTGGGGAGGATGCTCACAGAGGTAAAGTGCTGTTTGCATCACATCATATCAAAGGTACATGCTATCAACATGATTTATGACTGTTGACAATGATCTTGCCTGAAGTAGATACCTGTCTAAAGTAATGTTTGCTAAATTTCCCCACTATAAAGTTTTCTTTTTAAAAGATTTTATTCAAGTATGGACTCATGGGTATTTATTTTATACTTTGGGTTATAATTTGATACAACTTAATTTTGTTCCTCAAATTGTTCAAGCTTTGGCCACTGGAGCTCTTTAACTCTTGTGCCCTGTGACATACCTCCATCGATGTGATACTTTTTAAGTAAACTCAATTTTGTGTGGACTTTGGCACAAGTTCCTCCTGGCGTCTCTAAGCCTAGGTTGGTCCTGATAGTGGGTGTGCCTCGTGCCAGCCTGAGCATGTCTGCTTACCAAGTCAGAGCAATGAAGAGCTGAGTACTTCCTGCTCTGGGGTCCATGAGACTCCATAAACCAGCAGGCTTGTAACAGTGCATACAGAGTGATTAAAGTGTCCTGTTTGTTTAATACATGCTGTAAGTTTTAGTTGTTAATTGCCTGACTTTTACGTTTATGATGAGGATGAAGAACAGTTGTTGGATATTTTGATACTTACTCATTCAATTTTGAAACAAAATTTTCCACTTCTCTTTCTACTTTCTAAGGTGATTTAATTTTAATTTCAAAAGACAAACTTGAAAAAACACTGTTAGCAGGAGTTACGAACACAAACCCTGGTGCAGGGGCTGCCTTGATTTAAATCTTGACCTTGGGCCAATTAGTCCACTCCCTGGTACCTCAGTTTTCTCATCTGTAAAGGGCTTCCCTGGTGGCTCAGACGATGAAAGAATCTGCCTGCAATTCAGGAGACCTGGGTTTGATCCCTGGGTCAGGAAGAGCCCCTGGAGAAAGGAATGTCTACCCACTCCAATCCTCTTGCCTGGAGAATCTCATGGACAGGGGAGCCTGGCAGGCTATAGTCTGTGAGGTTGCAAAGAGTCAGACATGACTGAAGCGACTTAGCATGCACACTAACTTTAAAATGCAACAGGAACTGACTCTGGATAAGTGAAGCAGAAGAGGAATTAATGGGAAGGATATTGAATAACCCACAGAATCTCTGGGAAGGCAGGAGAGCCAGGCTTATGGCATGAATGAGACCAAGGATGTGGGTAAGTAGCCAGGAACATGGCCAAAATGGTAGCACAGAAGATGGGCCTGGCCTCAGAAACCTGGGAAACCTGTGCACAATCAGGGTCAGAGCCTGCGTGATGACTGTGCTGCTCCTGACACCCTTGGATCCAGACATGGTCCCTGCAGCTGCCACCACCCCACCCCAAAAGGTTATCTGAGGAGCTGACTCTGTGGTCTCTTAGTCAGAGTTCAGGGCACTGCACCTGATCGGCTGAGTCCAGGTCACATGTCTAAGCTCTGGCTATAAATGAGGCTGGGAAGCAAATGTCTGGCATTTTCAGCCTCTGTAGTGAGAGTTGAGGAGTGGGCTATAATTTCCAGGTTTCCCTGATGGCTCAGTGGTAAAGAATTTGCCTGCCAAGCAGGAGATGCAGGTTCAATCCCTGGGTCAGGAAGATCCCCTGGAGGAAGAAATGGCAACCCACTCCAGTATACTTGCCTGAGAAATCTCATGGACGAAGGAGCTAGCTGGGCCTACAGTCCAAGGGTTTCTAAAGAGTCAGACATGACTGATTACAAGCACGATATGATAATTTAATGTCTACTAAGATTTAAGGTGAAGTCTTCCACACACCTGCAGAGGGATCCTGAAGCTGGTCAGCCAAAAAGTGACAAACGTCACCCATCACCCCTGCTTTCACAAATTTTGTTCCATCGTATTAACATCATTGATGGACTCATAATGAATAAGTCTGAAAACCTTTCACCCAGTGCTGTGGTGTCCCTCACATTTTTCAGGTGAGAGGTATAGGTGACGAATCTCTATGAACCTAAGGAAGATGACAGCTCTGCTGGTTGAGTCTGGGTAGAAGCTTTTCGTGGAGAATCTGACTCTGGCCTTTAAAAGTGTTGCACTCCTATAAATGACAGCAGATGCTCCTATGGTTCAGTTCAGTTCAGTTCAGTAGCTTAGTCATGTCCAACTCTTTGCGACCCCATGAACTGCAGCACGCCAGGCCTCCCTGTCCATCCCCAACTCCCAGAGTTCACTGAGACTCAGGTCCATCGAGTCAGTGATGCCATCCAGCCATCTCGTCCTCTGTTGTCCCCTTCTCCTCCTGCACCCAATCCCTCCCAGCATCAGGGTCTTTTCCAATGAGTCAACTCTTCGCATGAGGTGGCCAAAGTACTGGAGTTTCAGCCTTAGCATCATTCCCTCCAAAGAAATCCCAGGGCTGATCTCCTTCAGAATGGACTGGTTGGATCTCCTTGCAGTCCAAGGGACTCTCAAGAGTCTTCTCCAACTCCACAGTTCAAAAGCATCAATTCTTCGGCACTCAGCTTTCTTCACAGTCCAATTCTCACATCCATACATGACCACTGGAAAAACCATAGCCTTGACTAGACGGACCTTTGTTGGCAAAGTAATGTCTCTGCTTTTCAATATGCTGTCTAGGTTGGTCATATCTTTCCTTCCAAGGAGTAAGCGTCTTTTAATTTCATGGCTGCAGTCACCATCTGCAGTGATTTTGGAGCCCCCCAAAATAAGGTCTGACACTGTTTCCACTGTTTCCCCATCTATTTGCCATGAAGTGATGGGACCGGATGCCATGATCTTCGTTTTCTGAATGCTGAGCTTTAATCCAACTTTTTCACTCTCCACTTTCACTTTCATCAAGAGGCTTTTGAGTTCCTCTTCACTTTCTGCCATAAGGGTGGTGTCATCTGCATATCTGAGGTTACTGATATTTCTCCTGGCAATCTTGATTCCAGCTTGTGCTTGCTCTAGCCCAGCGTTTCTCATGATGTACTCTGCATATAAGTTAAATAAGCAGGGTGACAATATACAGCCTTGAAGTACTCCTTTTCCTATTTGGAACCAGTCTGTTGTTCCATGTCCAGTCCTAACTGTTGCTTCCTGACCTGCATATAGGTTTTTCAAGACAGGTCAGGTGGTCTGGTATTCCCATCTCTTTCAGAATTTCCCACAGTTTACTGTGATCCACACAGTCAAAGGCTTTGGCATAAATAAATGTTTATGAAAGCAGAAATAGATGTTTTTCTGGAACTCTCTTGCTTTTTCCATGATCCAGTGGATGTTGGCAATTTGATCTCTGGTTCCTCTGCCTTTTCTAAAACCAGCTTGAACATCAGGAAGTTCACGGTTCACATATCGCTGAAGCCTGGCTTGGAGAATTTTGAGCATTACTTTACTAGCGGGTGAGATGAGTGCAATTGTGCAGTAGTTTGAGCATTCTTTGGCATTGCCTTTCTTTGGGATTGGAATGAAAACTGACCTTTTCCAATCCTGTGGCCACTGCTGAGTTTTCCAAATTTGCTGGCATACTGAGTGCAGCACTTTCACAGCATCATCTTTCAGGATTTGAAATAGCTCAACTGGAATTCCATCACCTCCACTAGCTTTGTTCGTAGTGATGCTTCCTAAGGCCCACTTGACTTCACATTCCAAGATGTCTGGCTTAGGTGAGTGATCACACCATTGTGATTATCTGGGTCATGAAGATCTTTTTTGTACAGTTCTTCTGTGTATTCTTGCCACCTCTTCATAATATCTTCTGCTTCTGTTAGGTCCATACCATTTCTGTCCTTCATCGAGCCCATCTTTGCACGAAATGTTCCCTTGGTATCTCTGATTTTCTTGAAGAGATCTCTAGTCTTTCCCATTCTGTTGTTTTCCTCTGTTTCTTTGCATTGATCTCTGAGGAAGGCTTTCTTATCTCTTCTTGCTATTCTTTGGAACTCTGCATTCAGATGCTTATATCTTTCCTTTTCTCCTTTGCTTTTCGCTTCTCTTCTTTTCACAGCTCTTGTGGTTGATAAAATGCAAATTCCTTTAAAAGATAGCAAAGTGATTGTTCTTTATCATTTTGCATTGATCCACAGCTACCAAAATCACTACCGCCATCCTGTGAGGTCTTTGAAATTTTTTTGCTTGGAAAAAGAAGTCTTTAAATTTGAAGGTTGGAAACCCTTCTCATTATCCAAACCCTCCTTTTCTAAGTGCAGAAATGAAGGCCCAAGAGGTCCAGTAACTTACACGAGGCTGCAGAGCTGCTTTAAATCAAATCAGATCAGATCAGTGGCTCAGTCGTGTCTGACTCTTTGCGACCCCATGAATCGCAGCACGCCAGGCCTCCCTGTCCATCACCAACTCCCAGAGTTCACTGAGACTCACATCCATCGAGTCAGTGATGCCATCCAGCCATCTCATCCTCTGTCGTCCCCTTCTCCTCCTGCCCCCAATCCCTCCCAGCATCAGAGTCTTTTCCAATGAGTCAACTCTTCACATAAGGTGGCCAAAGTACTGGAGTTTCAGCTTTAGCATCATTCCCTCCAAAGAAATCCCAGGGCTGATCTCCTTCAGAATGGACTGGTTGGATCTCCTTGCAGTCCAAGGGACTCTCAAGAGTCTTCTCCAACTCCACAGTTCAAAAGCATCAGTTCTTTGGCGCTCAGCCTTCTTCACAGTCCAACTCTCACATCCATACATGACCACTGGAAAAACCATAGCCTTGACTAGACGGACCTTTGTTGGCAAAGTAATGTCTCTGCTTTTCAATATGCTGTCTAGGTTGGTCATATCTTTCCTTCCAAGGAGTAAGCGTCTTTTAATTTCATGGCTGCAGTCACCATCTGCAGTGATTTTGGAGCCCCCCAAAATAAGGTCTGACACTGTTTCCACTGTTTCCCCATCTATTTGCCATGAAGTGATGGGACCGGATGCCATGATCTTCGTTTTCTGAACGTTGAGCTTTAAGCCAACTTTTTCACTCTCCTCTTTCACTTTCATCAAGAGGCTTTTGAGTTCCTCTTCACTTTCTGCCATAAGGGTGGTGTCATCTGCGTATGTGAGGTTATTGATATTTTTCCCGGCAATCTTGATTCCAGCTTGTGTTTCTTCCAGTCCAGCGTTTCTCATGATGTACTCTGCATATAAGTTAAATAAACAGGGTGACAATATACAGCCTTGAAGTACTCCTTTTCCTATTTGGAACCAGTCTGTTGTTCCATGTCCAGTTCTAACTGTTGCTTCCTGACCTGCACACAAATTTCTCAAGAGGCAGGTCAGGTGGTCTGGTATTCCCATCTCTTTCAGAATTTTCCACAGTTTATTGTGATCCACACAGTCAAAGGCTTTGGCATAGTCAATAAAGCAGAAATAGATGTTTTTCTGGAACTCTCTTGCTTTTTCCATGATCCAGTGGATGTTGGCAATTTGATCTCTGGTTCCTCTGCCTTTTCTAAAACCAGCTTGAACATCAGGAAGTTCACGGTTCACATATCGCTGAAGCCTGGCTTGGAGAATTTTGAGCATTACTTTACTAGCGGGTGAGATGAGTGCAATTGTGCAGTAGTTTGAGCATTCTTTGGCATTGCCTTTCTTTGGGATTGGAATGAAAACTGACCTTTTCCAATCCTGTGGCCACTGCTGAGTTTTCCAAATTTGCTGGCATATTGAGTGCAGCACTTTCACAGCATCATCTTTCAGGATTTGGAATAGCTCAACTGGAATTCTATCACCTCCACTAGCTTTGTTCGTAGTGATGCTTTCTAAGGCCCACTTGACTTCACATTCCAGGATGTCTGGCTTTAGGTCAGTGATCACACCATCATGATTATCTGGGTCGTGAAGATCTTTTTTGTACAGTTCTTCTGTGTATTCTTGCCACCTCTTCATAGTATCTTCTGCTTCTGTTAGGTCCATACCATTTCTGTCCTTTATCGAGCCCATCTTTGCATGAAATGTTCCTTTGGTATCTCTGATTTTCTTGAAGAGATCTCTAGTCTTTCCCATTCTGTTGTTTTCCTCTATTTCTTTGCATTGATCGCTGAAGAAGGCTTTCTTATCTCTTCTTGCTATTCTTTGGAACTCTGCATTCAGATGCTTATATCTTTCCTTTTCTCCTTTGCTTTTCGCTTCTCTTCTTTTCACAGCTATTTGTAAGGCCTCCCCAGACAGCCGTTTTGCTTTTTTGCATTTCTTTTCCACGGGGATGGTCTTGATCCCTGTCTCCTGTATAGTGTCACGAACCTCATTCCATAGTTCATCAGGCACTCTATCTATCAGATCTAGGCCCTTAAATCTATTTCTCACTTCCACTGTATAATCATAAGGGATTTGATTTAGGTCATACCTGAATGGTCTAGTGGTTTTCCCTACTTTCTTCAATTTCAGTCTGAATTTGGCAATAAGGAGTTCATGGTCTGAGCCACAGTCAGCTCCTGGTCTTGTTTTTGCTGACTGTATAGGGCTTCTCCATCTTTGGCTGCAAAGAATATAATCAATCTGATTTCAGTGTTGACCCTCTGGTGATGTCCATGTATAGAGTCTTCTCTTGTGTTGTTGGAAGCTTTAAATCAGGCCCCCCCCCCAAAAAAAAAAAAAAATAAATCAGGCCCCCAGCCTCGTGCCCCGGGGCTCAGCATTCCTGCATCTCCATGCTGCCAGCAGCTAGCCCAGGAGCAGGTCCCAGGGGCCAACCCACAGCTACTGCCTTCCTGAGGAGTTGGAAGACCCAAAGCTGCTTTTGAATACTGGCCTGTGGCTGCTGCTGCTCCTTTAGTTACCCTTACTTTTGAGATGAGAAATCCTGAGTGACTTTGTCTTTGCCTTGAGAGAAGAAAAATAAATAAATAAAAGAGCAAGAAGACCATAGCCCCCGCACTGGTGCAGGGCTTCACCTGCTGGACTCCAAACTTTGCTGGCCTCAACTCTGCCTCTTCTCAGCATGGCTAACCTTTGGCCCCAACCTTTGATATGCTGCTCCAGATCCTGGGAACCAGATTCCCTGGTCCTGCATTTACGCCCCAACTCCCAGTGGTGCAGCCAGGTCAGATCTTCATGTCTGCTGAGTGTATCCTGCACTGGAACTGCCCATCTCCTTGCCTGGCCAGTCAGATCTTACCCAGCCACCCCTCAGGAAGCTCCTGGAGGCAGGGCTCATACCCTACCCCACCTCCCTGGGTAACCTCAGCACCCAACAGGGGGTGATCCAGCAAACCCCCATCGAAGGCATGACTGTTCTGGTCTGTTTGGGTGCTGCCCACGCCTCGTCACGACAAACTAGAGCAAAGGGAGGTGGAGGTGCTGAGAGGACAAACAGTGAGAGATTTTCCTTCTAGCCTTCCTGTGGGTATTTCTACCTTGATTGACGCCACTTATTTATTGATTTTGGTTGTGCTGGGTCTTCATTGCTGAATGCAGGCTTTCTCTAGATGCGGTGAGTGGGGAGTACTCTCGGTTGCAGTGTACTGGCTTCTCCTTGCCATGGCTTCTCTTGTTGCGGAGCGTGGGCTCCAGGGCTCGAAGGCTTCAGTAGCTGTAGGACCTGAGCTTAGTAGTTGAGGCTCCTGGGCTCTAGAGCGTGGGCTCAGTCATTGTGGTACATGGGCTTAGTTGCTCAGTAGGATTCTGCAGTTTGAGGAATCTTCCTGGACCAGGGGCAGGGACCTAACCCAAGTCTCCTGCATTAGCAGGTGGATTCTTAATGCTTCAACTACCAGGGAATTCCAACATCACCTAAGCAGGATCAGGCAAAGTTGACTTAACTAAACCAGGGAGCAAGACATTCATTCATTCATGCGTTTGTTCAGTAAATATGTACTGAGTACCCTATGTGTCAGCTTCTGTGCTGGGCACGAGTATTGCTGATCCCGTTCATGATGCCAATTGCCTTGCTGTTCACGCTGTGCACCTAATTCACTGAACCCATGGTAGGCAAGGCTTGACCTAAGAGGCTGAAAGGAGACTCGAGGCGCTGTAGGAACTGCAGACAGATTTATTCTCTCCTGGCTGGCATGGCAGCCATAAGACAGCCTCTCATCTGGCTGATGAAGCAGCTATGGCGGCAGCCACAACATAACCATAATGTAGCCATAATGGAGCCATAACATAACCATAACATAACCTCATATAACATAATCATGATGCATTCCGATGTAGCCCGGGTCAGCAGCAGCCAGGGCTTTCACGGTGAAGCTCATACAGGTCTACGGTGCAAAGTAGCTCGTGACCAAGTGCGTAGCTGGTGACCAAGTATGTAGCCCATGATGCACATGCGCAGTGCTATAAGTGATCTCAGCTGTTACATAGCTGGGCAAAGTCATTGTTTACAGAACATAGGGCGAGAAGGCGTGAGAAGGTGGGCTGAGAGAGCCTAACTGGTGCCATCTTGTTAATTTCCTCACAGCACCCAAAGATTTAACAGTGAATGAGACAGTCTCTGCCCTCAAGATGCTTAGAGAAAGACAAAACAGGGGACTGATCTTTACAATACATTATAGAGTGTGGTGACATAATAATAACTAGTATTTACTGCATGTTCACTATGCACTGGACTCTGCGCTAAGTCATTGGCCATGCATTGTTTCATGTAGTCCTCACAAGAATCCTATTAGTAGATACTATTATTAGCTTCATCTTACAGACAAGGAAATGGAATCCCAGAGAGGTTGAGTGACTTGCCCAAGGTCATACAGCTCAGGCAAGTGGCATTACTAGAATTTCAATCTATCCTTTGACTCCAAGGCTTAGGCTCCTAGGTCCTCCCCTAGAATAGTTCTGCCTCATTACAATAGTGGATGATGCAGTATACTATTGGAGTATGTAAAGGTGCACCGACTGTGTGCCAAGGACATCCAGAAGCATTCAGAGACTGCAGCTAGTGACAACATGACCAGCTCATAGGGAACGAAGACTGCAGAGAGAATAAGCTGAAGGGTTCAGTAGGCACCAGTTCACAAAGGTCTTTAAAAACCAGACTAAGGGGTCAAGATTTTAATCCATGGGAAATGCTGAAGGATCAACAGGAAAGTTTCACAATCGGGTGGCACGTCAGAAAACTTTTCTTAGCTGTACTTTGGAGAAGGAAGAGAGTTAAGCAAGAATAGAGTATGTTACAGTTGTTCAGTCAAGAGCCAATGGTGGCCTGAATCGTGGACTGGCAGTGGCCCAAGAGAAAAGCAGACTACATGCTGCCCACACACCTGCTCATGACAAACTGGGGCAAAGGGAGGTGGAGGTTCCATGGATCCAGTGTCAAGCAATTGGCCAAAGTCTAAACAAGCAAGATGGTTGAAGAATAAAAGCCCAGCAGAAGGTGGTGGAGTCCCAGCAACAGAGTTAAGAGGCTAATGAAAGGACTCCAATCACTGAATGAAGACAGAGAATTTTCCACTGGGCAAATGGGGATAGGGGAGACATCGGAAAAAGAGGACCGGGAACCAGGTCCCTGAGGCTGTCCCAGACTGGCAGTGGGAGTGAGGTTGCTCACCAGCAAGACAGGGACTCAGAGTTCCTTCTGTGACCCCCTGTTCCCCACCGCTAGCTAGGGGGTTCCTATTTAACAGGTCTGGTGTCATAGTTGGTGGGAGGGGAAAGAGTAGAGTTCTCTCAGAGAGAGTGGGGTTTGAACCTCACCTGGAGCCACTTACCGGTTCTAAAACTTCAGGCAAGTTACTTAACCTCTCTGAGCCTTAGCTCACTCATCTGTAACACTAGGAGAACCATAGCTACTTCGTGGGGTTATTGAGCAGGAATAACAGCACCTACCACACAGGGTTATCATGAGGATGTGGGAGTGAAGGGCCAGGGCTGCACCAGGATGGATGCTGAGCCAAGTTATCAACCTTTCTACTTTATCAGAAGCCATCTACCAGCTGGGCCCTGGGTTGAGGGTTTCAGATGCTGTGTTATTTCCTTCTTAACAAACTGAGGGAGATATTATCACTCTTCCCATTTTGTGGGTCAGTAAACAGTGCAGTCTGTGAAGTGTCTGAGCTTGTGACCTCTCTTTCTTTGTGAAAAGGAAAATTAGTGCATATTAACGAGCTGTTAAAGACACACTAGGGCTTTCCTGGTGACTCAGCGGTAAAGAATGCAATGCAGGAGATGTGGGTTCCATCCCTGGGTTGAGAAGACACCCTGGAGAAGAGAATGGCTACCTACTCCAGTATTCTTGCCTGAAAAATCCCACGGGCAGAGGAGCCTGGCAGGCTACAGTCCACAGGGTCATAAAAGAGTGGGACACAATTTAGCAACTAAACACAAAGACACGCTAACAGTAAACGGACCTTATGGCTTAGTTGGTAAAGAATCCACCCACAATGCGGGAGACCTTGGTTCAATCCCTGGGTAGGGAAGATCCCCTAGAGAAGGGAAAGGCTACCCACTCCAGTGTTCTGGACTAGAGAATTCCATGGACGGTATAGTTCATGGGGTCGCAAAGAGTCGGACACAACTGAGCGACTTTCACTCACTCACTCCCTTTGACATAATCAGAAAAATAGAAAGAGAATTGAAAAAAAACTTACTTTTTCATTGTGATTTAATGCACACTCTTGAGCCACCTAAAAACATCTTGCCTCCTCAATCTTGCCAAGTCACTTGTCCAATGGGCCTGGAATTCAGGCTTCCTTTTTTCCCCAACAGTGAATAACTTTGTTAGTAGAAAGGAGTGCTTTCACTGAAACCCAAACCTGAGACAATGTGATCCACTTTTTAGCTAGATCTCATAAATAACCCTCTTGTCTCAAAAAATTAAAAAATGGGTTATTTGGGTATTAAAAGACCTTATACACATTTAGACAGAGGAGCCTTGCAGGCTACAGTCAGTGGGTCCCAGAGTCGGGCACAACTGAGTGACTAAGCACACAGCACAGAATATATTACCTTTCATTGTGGAATTCAGATTTCTTAAGTTATAATGCTATGTTCTTTCTACTACATCACAGTCCTCTTTGCAATCATTATTTTAAATTAGGTCGAGTGCCTAGTGTGTGCACTAGGCAGCTGTGTCACACATTCATAACGCACAAATATCGTAGCTGGAAAGAACCTCAGAAATAATGTAATCCAAATCACTTTATTTTACATATGAGAAAATCAATGAGTTTGTTTACCTAAGTGGGTTTAGAATTGCCTGTCAGTTGACTGGAACATATAATCAACGATATAGCTATAAACAGCCCAGAAGTACAAGCTGTCCCCAGTCTTGGGTTTAAACCAAGCTTCTTGATATCTCAGTCCTGCCCTAGCTTCAACCTTGCTCTTTAATTTGGTTTTTTGGTTTGTCTCACCTCTGTGGGAGTAGTTTCCCCTTGGCCCCAAACTACCAAAGAGGCTTTAGGGATCACAGGCCTGAGGGGCATGAGCTGGTGGGTCAGGAGGAGTGTTATATGAGAAAAAAAAGAAGTTGTCAATAACTGTGAAGGCTCTCAGATGTTTTTTACCCACTTTGCAAGTTAACAAGTTAACTTGCCACATGGATGCTGGCAGAACACAGAAGACCTCTGCATCAGAAACAAAGGACTTCTTTATCCACAGCAACAGTAGCAAGAGTATAGACATTTTCCTGTGGTGATTCCTGAATCCCAGTTCCCAAAGGCAATACAAAGAGGGCCAGGTGACCTGCCCTTACAGTGAGGCCCATTGTGAGAGAGGAACCCTAAGCTTTAGGAAACCACTTTTGAAGCAATAGTTAGTAAGCAGGCCTGTACTTTGGTCTGAGAAAGACACAACCTGAAAAAGATAGCTTGGAACAAAGGGCAGTCTGCTCACAAGGGACACACACAAGGTATGCAGAAATGTGATGTGCGTGAGCTCCATGTGATGTGCGTGAGCTCACAGCCCTATAGCTACAGCAGAAGGCCAGGGGTGGGGAAGACAGGCAAGTGGAAGTGGAGGCCAGTTAATCCTGTCCTTGCTCTATTGATTCCTATTGGTTTTGGTTGTGGAAAGAACATGTGAAGGTTTGTTTGTGGATTTTGGCATGTGTCTCACTTTTTGATGCCCATAGCCCTTGATTCACTGCCTTGACAGGGTTTAGGCAATTCAAAGTGTTCCTTTGCACAGCTGTTAGAAACCTCTAGAAGCTCCATAACTTCACAGAAAGGAGAAGAATGTAGCCTTCCAAATCAGCTTCTTGGAAATAGGGCATGCTGGGAGAGCCACGGGGGCCACACTGCAGTCAGGTATCAATGTACAGCCATCTGCGTCCGTCAATACCTGTAATAAACGGGGTAAGGTTTGCCAGTCACCACAATACAGTTTACAAGATCCCCCTGATTTGTTCTAGTCTCTCATTTGAAACCAAGACTGATGGGTCACCAAATCAGCCTTTAATTGTTACATGGTCTCCATCTCTAAAGCAGTTGTTTTGAATCCTGTAACCAAGACCCAGAATCCAGACCGCTGATTGTTAGGCATCAAGGCTGTTGATTTGGGTACTCTGCCTAGGGGAGGATGAATTCTTAGGCTAAAAGAAGATCAATGCAGCTCAAGACAGGAGCTCATAGCCATAGTCAGAACACCAGGAACCTGGATATGGTCCACATGGGGGTTCAGTGGCATTCTATAGGTCCTCCGGTTCTTTGCAACCACATTGGGTGGAAGTTAACCAATTCACTGATCTCAGATGGGGAGAGCCTGGAAGGTGAGTCAGTGACCACACCCTCCTACTAGGGGCAAAGGGAAAAATTATGTCAGGAAACCAGGCAAAGCCCCACAGTGCAGGGCAAAGGCTGTTCAAATGGGATAGCTTTCAAGAGTGATTCTAAAAGAGTGATAGAGGAATTTCTCTGGTGGTCCAGTGGTTAAGAATACGCCTTGCAATTCAGGGGATGTGGGTTCGATCCCTGGTCGGGTAACTAAGATCCCACATGTCACAGCTACTGAGCCCTCATGCTCTGGAGCCTGTGCATCACAACTGGAGAGTCCATGTACCCGTACCTCAATGAAAGATTCCACATGATGCAACAAAGACCCAATGCAGCCAAAAAAAGAAAAATACAAGAGTGACAGAGGCCACAAATGGTCCAGCTGATGGCCTGGGCTGCTCTAAATGGACGTGTAAAAATAAATAAATAAATAAATAAATGGACGTGTAGACCTGGTCATCCAAAGTGGTCCTTCCACCTTAATGCTCTCTGGAAAACTATTTGAAATTAGGATGTATCAATAAAAGGGGATACATTAGGGAGTCCACAGGGTCTTGTGCCCTGTGTAAGAAATCCACAAACTACAGCTTTTCTAACACAGTTCCTTGGAGATACTGTGAAAAATTCCAGTTCACAAAGACTCCCCAAAGAGCTCACAGACTCTATATATGGCCACACTATGTGGTCCCTTGTGTGGTAATCCCCAGATATTACCACACCCAGAATAGGAGGACTTCCTTTTCCCATAAGTCATGAGACCTAAGATAATCTCATGAATGTCTAGCAACTTCTTGGCCTGAGAACTCAAATGACACCTCCTATGTTGCTGCTAAGAGTGATGTCCCAGGACCAATATTTATTACTGGCAAGAGGATTGTGACAAAACTTTCTCCCCACCGTGCAGGGAGCTTAACCTTTGAGCTATGAACAGGAAAAAGCAACCTATGAAGAGTGATTGAAGTCTGGCGTTGCTGGCTGACCTAGATCCCAGGAATGCTGTGTAAACTGCCTTGATTCTTGGGTTTGTGTTTTCCTCTTCATTGTGAAAAGAAAGATTCATTTACAAACTCTGGGTGGTAACACAATCTTTCTGGGAAAGTGTGGTCATCAAATGCACAGAGAATTTCCACAGCAGCTTTTGACAGCTGACTCTGGTTTACTTTCATTAACCATTTCTACACTTGCCCTCCATATTGTGGCCTGCTAATGGCACCCCACTCCAGTGCTCTTGCCTGGAGAATCCCATGGATGGAGGAGCCTGGTGGGCTGCAGTTCATGGAGTCGCAAAGAGTCAGACAGGACTGAGCGAATTCACTTTCACTTTTCACTTTCATGCATTGGAGGAGGAAATGGTAACCCACTCCAGTGTTCTTGCCTGGAGAATCCCAGGGACGGGGGAGCCTGGTGGGCTGCCGTCTATGGGGTCGCACAGAGTCGGACACGACTGAAGTGATTTAGCAACAGCAGCAGCAGTTACCACTTCTGAGAAGCTCCAAGAAACAGTTTGCGTGTTGGGAGTTCATCCCTAAAGCAGAGGATGAAACTGTATACCATTGTACTTTAAAAGACCTGTCCCTGAGTTTCAAGGGCCTGTTACTCTGGGAACCTGCCAGGGAGCTGACATTCTGGTACTGTGCCTGGCCCACCCAGCTAGACTTCCTGCTCAAATTGTAATCTGAAAACTGGGGCTTCTAATACACATTGTAACACATGTGTCTAACACATGAGGCAAATACTTCCCAGAAAATACTACATTTAGAAAATGCTCCTGTAAGAGTTTTCTATGGCTACTGTAACACATTACCACAAAATTGGTAGCTTAAAGCAATGCAGATTTTTATCTAATGGGCTAAAATCAAGGTGTCAGTAGGGCTGCATTCTTTTCTGGAGTCTCTGAGAGAATCTGTTTACTTACCTTCTCCAGTGTGTGGAAGTCACCTCCATTTTTGGCTCATGACACTTTTTCTCCATCTTCAAAGCTGGCAACCTTGTATCTCTCTGACCATTCTTTCAAAGTCTCCCTCTGGCTGATTCCTTTTCTGCCTCCCTCTTCTATGTTTAAGGATCCTTGTGATTACATTGGCCCATCCCAACAATCCAGGAAAATCTCCTTATTTTAAGATGAGCTAATTAGCAAACTTGGGTTCAGTCCCTGGGTTGGGAAGATCTCCTGGAGGAGGGCATGGCAACCCACTCCAGTATTCTTGTCTGGAGAATCCCCATGGACAGAGGAGCCTGGCAGGCTACAGTCCATGGGGTCACAAAGAGTGGGACACGACTGAGCGACCCAACACAGCATAGCACAATTAGCAATCTTCCCTTATTGGGGGAATTAACATTCATAGGTTCTAGGAATTTGGACATGGACATTTTGGGGAGGACTGTTATTCTGTTAACCAACCACAATCCCCTCTTAAATTGCATTTGGACAATTGAAGGTAAGTGGAATGTGAAGTCAAGTGGGCCTTAGAAAGCATTACTACGAACAAAGCTAGTGGAGGTGATGGAATTCCAGTTGAGTTATTTCAAATCCTGAAAGATGATGCTGTGAAAGTGCTGCATTCAATATGCCAGCAAATTTGGTAAACTCAGCAGTGGCCATAGGACTGGAAAAGGTCAGTTTTCATTCCAATCCCAAAGAATGCTCAAACTATCACACAATTGCACTCATCTCACATGATAGTAAAGTAATGCTCAAAATTCTCCAAGCCAGGCTTTAGCAATATGTGAACCAAGAACTTCCAGATGTTCAAGCTGGTTTTAGAAAAGGCAGAGGAACCAGAGATCAAATTGCCAACATCCACTGGATCATGGAAAAAGCAAGAGAGTTCCAGAAAAACATCTATTTCTGCTTTCATAAATATCTATTTATGCCAAAGCCTTTGACTGTGTGGATCACAATAAACTGTGGAAAATTCTGAAAGAGATGGGAATACCAGACCACCTGACCTGCCTCTTGAGAAACCTGTATGCAGGTCAGGAAGCAACAGTTAGAACTGGACATGGAACAACAGACTGGTTCCAGATAGAAATACGTCAAGGCTGTATATTGTCACCCTGCTTATTTAACTTATATGCAGAGTACATCATGAGAAACGCTGGGCTGGAGGAAGCACAAGCTGGAATCAAGTTTGCCAGGAGAAATATCAATAACCTCAGATATGCAGATGACACCACCCTTATGGCAGAAAGTGAAGAGGAACTAAAAAGCCTCTTGATCAAAGTGAAAGTGGAGAGTGAAAAAGTTGGCTTAAAGCTCAACATTCAGAAAACGAAGATCATGGCATCTGGTCCCATCACTTTATGAGAAATAGATGGGGAGACAGTGGAAACAGTGTCAGGCTTTATTTTGGGGGGCTCCAAAATCACTGTAGATGGTGACTGCAGCCATGAAATTAAGACACTTACTTCTTGGAAGGAAAGTTATGACCAACCTAGATAGCATATTCAAAAGCAGAGACATTACTTTGCCAACAAAGGTTCGTCTAGTCAAGGCTATGGTTTTTCCAGTGGTCATGTATGGATGTGAGAGTTGAACTATGAAGAAATCTGAGCACTGAAGAATTGATGCTTTTGAACTGTGGTGTTGGAGAAGACTCTTGAGAGTCCCTCGGACTGCAAGGAAATCCAACCAGTCCATGCTTTTTTTTTTTTTTTTTAAGTTCTACCAGTTTATTGCTACCAACCCGTGACCCTCCACCCTCATGCACACATGCTCAGTCATGTAACCCCATGGACTGCAGCCAGCCAGGCTCCTCTGTCCATGGACTTTTCCAGGCAAGAATACTGGAGTGGGTTGCCATTTCCTTCTCCATAACCAGTCCATTCTGAAGGAGATCAGTCCTGGGATTTCTTTGGAAGGAATGATGCTAAAGCTGAAACTCCAATACTTTGGCCACCTCATGCGAAGAGTTGACTCATTGGAAAAGACCCTGATGCTGGGAGGGATTGGGGGCAGGAGGAGAAGGGGATGACAGAGGAAGAGATGGCTAGATGGCATCACTGACTTGATGGACATGAGTTTGAGTAAACTCTGGGAGTTGGTGATGGACAGGGAGGCCCGGCATGCTGCGATCCATGGGGTCTCAAAGAATTGGACATGACTGAGGGATTGAACTGAACTGAACTGAATGTCTTACTTAAACTTCTGTGTCTATCTTTTCAGCCAGACTATGCAGAGGGGCCAAACCTTTTAACTTAAACCATATCCTAGATGTACAGTCTACAGCTGATCCAGCTTCGCTCATGAGCTGATGATTGGGGGGATTTTTTACTAAAAATCCAATTTGGAGGCCTTGGAGTCCTATGACATCCCTATAGAATTCCTTTTGCTTGGTGAACGATTTCCTTATATAACTGACACTTAAGGAACACATATATAAGAGCTTTACAAACTAATTCTTGGGACTTCCCTGGTGATCCAGTGGCTAAGACTGCACACTCTCAATGCAAGGAACCCAGGTTCGATCCTTGGGCAGGGAACTAGATCCCACACGCTAAAACTAAAGATCCCACGTGCCACAAACTGAAGATTGAAGATCCCAAGCATTGCAGCTGAGATTTGGTGCAGTAAAAAAAAAAAAAAATCAAACTAATTTAAATATTATAACAACCTTATCAAGTATGTGCAATGATCCTCATTTTATAGACAAGGAATCTGAGACGCAAAAAGGGTAAGTAACTTGTCCAAGGTCACATGGGTAGTATGTGGCAGAGATGGGACATGAAACCAGGCAGTGTGTGGGCAGCCCCAGATCCTTGTTCCTAACCATCATATCAAGATGCCCCATCTTCTCGGTTTCTGCTGGCTGGGCAGGCCCCTGATGGTACCAGTTACAGCACACGAACTTGTGGATTCTTTAGTAAAGCCACCCCCTGCCTCCCAGCACTGGCATCTCCCGCTTTGCAACTTGGTGCTCATTTTCCCCTGTGTTTTCAGTAGTGCAGACCCATGTCTGCCCTGAGCTTGTTGCAGGGTCACCTTGCTCCACCAGGGCAGTTCCACGGAAGGCTGCTGGCTCTCAACAGGCTGGCTATGCCTCGTGGAAACCGCGGGAACTCAGGAACGCTAAGCCTCGGGCCTGGCTCCGCCTCCCCAGCTTGACCACCAGGTTCACTTTGAAATGGCTGCCCTCTGTGGGGTACAAAGCCAGTGTGGAGGCAGCTATCTCAGAGTGCCAGTGGCGGGGCTGGGTGAGAACCACTCCCCCCCCGCCCCTTGTGCTTGCCTATGTACGTGTGTGCTAAGTTGCTTCAGTCATGTCTGACTCTTTGCAACCCTATGAACTGTTGCCTGTCAGACTCCTCTGTCCATGGGATTGTCCAGGCAAAGTTACTGGAGTGGGTTGCCATGCCCTTCTCCAGGGGATTTTCCCAACCCAGGGATTGAACCCGCGTCTCTTATGTCTCCTGTACTGCATTCTTTACCAATAGTGCTGCCTAGGAAGCCCCTGATTGAAGAACACTCATTAGGTAATGCACCTTCCCCACTCCCATCTGAGACCTGGAGAGAAGGAAAAGCATAATACTTAAAAAAAAAAAAGAAAAATTCATCTGGCTGCACCAGTTCTTAGTTGCAGCATGCAGGATCTTTATTTGTGGCATGTGAACTCTTAGCTGCAGCTGGTGGGATCTAGTTCCCTGACCGGGGATTGAACTGGTGCCCCCTGCATAGGGAGCATGGAGTCTTAGCCACTGGACTAGCAGAGAAGTCTCCACGATGCATCTCTGAGCCTCTTCTCACTTCCCTCTTTCCCCTCCCACCATCTGGCAGGCCAGAAAGGCAGTGGCTGCTCTTTCATTGCCTTAGAGGTGGGCTAACTGGCTTGGGTGGAAGGGGCCTCTACTCTGTTCAGAGAGGACTCAAGGAGCTGGTTCTTTAGGCTTGGTCTTGATTTACTAAAGGAGAATTCAGAAGGATCTGAAGACTGTCTTAAGTCACGACTTGTCTCTTCAACTATGTAATGGGACAGCACCTTGAGGCCTGGCCCATCATAGGCTGTCAGCAGTTCTGATAGTTCTTCATTACTCTTTAAACCCAGAACTTTCACACTTCTTTGACTGCATGCAGGAAATACGTTTTACACTATGATTCCATACAAAAATATATTATTGTACACAAGGGAAACAAAAGCTATACCAAATAATAATTATTACTTAATGCAATGCATCTGATAATTTGAAAACAATTTTTTTAAAAGAAAAACACTGGCAGTGACCCATAACCCACTTCTCCAGACTGACTTGCTTCCTTCTCTGGAAGTTCATAGTACCTGAGGTAGAAGTAGATTATTATACCTCTCACGTTGCATTCTAGTTTATGTGTCTTTCTCTTCCACTAGGGAGAGACTTTGTCCTTTTCATCTTTGTTTCTCTTGCACACCCACCAGTAGACATTCAGTAAGTGCTAATTGAAGGGGTGAATGAAAAATGCCTGCTTTTGGGTTCCCCAGAAGAGGACAGCGGTTTCTCTCACTGTGGCACCCATCACCAGTGCCCCAGGGCTTAGACCTTGTCACTGAGCAGCCCGGCTCAGGACAGGATTTCTACCGAAGTGAGGACGGACACCTCCTGCAGAAAGGACCTCAGTTTGTAGAGGATGAAGACTAGAGACTTTGCCTATTTCCCTCCCCTTAATTTTTTTTCCCTGAGCTAATCTCTTTGCATACCCCTGCTAGAATGTCTTTATGTCCTCCACAATAATTTAATAATATAAAACTGACTGTGCAGATGCAAAATTCAGGGCATTTAGCATTTTTGTAAAGCCAGACTCTAGGAAATGTTCCCATTGCTGAACACATTGGATGTGGTTTAGGTAGCAAAGCAAATGACCTAACAGGGAATGTATGTGCTGAGCCTAGTTCCTGTTAAATTAATAGATTCACGTTCTGGCACATCCACAACCTCATAAGTCATAGCAACCAGATGACGGCATGGCAACACAGCAGCTGTAGCCACTGCACATGAGAAGAATCAGAGCTTAGTGTCTCTGGAGGGGAAACAGAAACAGCTTCTACAATTGCCAGCTTCTGTGGGACTGGCTGAGGGGAGGGGAACATGGGGGGTGGGGAGCAGCCCTAAGTAGATGCCATGGAAAGGGGCAAAGGAGTAGAACATCTTTCCTGCTTCCTAAAATTTTGTTTTGTGTTTTCAAATAATTAGCTCCAGTCAGAGAGGAAGTGATGCTGAGAGAAAGATAACCATCACATGGACAGAAAGTTCTTTGTAGTCCTGGAAGCAGCGTGGAGACGATTCTTATCAGAGTTAGTTCACAGCTTGCTCTTCGACAGCTGGACCACATGCCTTTCTTTTGGATCCCCCGCTGAAATCCCCTATCCCTTCTGTGTTCCCACATTTGGACCTATCTCTACTGGATGCCAGGGTTGAAGGCCTGTCTTTTGAGCTCCCTTCCAGGACCACGGTCTGACTCCACAGTCACTGGGTGTGCCAAGGTCTTGGGGATCAGAGCAGATGCCCTGAGGAGGAGGAAGAGGACACCTGGACAGACGTCAATTCTTGTGACACAAAGACATCTGCACTCACTAGCAGGTTGATGACACTCAATACCAGGGCTGCCAGGGACTGAGCAGCAACACATGCTCTCTCACCTATTTTAAAGTTAAGGATGACCCCTGTTCTGTAAAAAAGGGTAAGGACTGGGTCTTCTGTTCTTAGGATTTGCTTGTTACACTTAGGACTGGTCTAGGACCCTGCCTCTTTCTCTATGCCCTGCTTTCCAGGTGAGGGACCAGGAAATGTGTGTGAGCTTGTTATTGGACCCCTAATGATTTACTTCTCTTTTCTCTGTGCATTAGTCATCTGTGCCTGTGTAACAAATTACTCCAAAACACAGCAGCTTGAGACAACAAATATTAACTATCTTACAATCTCTGTGGGTCAGGAATCCAGGCAGCTTAGCTGGGTATCTCTGCCACAAGGGCTTTCATGAGGCAGCTGCTGGCTGGGGTTGAAGGCCTCACCTGAAGGCTTGATTGGGAGGGGGCCAAAGGGAGGTATCCCTTGTCAAGCTAACTCCTGTGGTTGTTGGGCGGCCTTAAGCCTCATCTACAGGGTTGCCTTACGACATGGCAACTAGCTTCCCCTACAGTGAGTGATCCAAGAAAGAGCAAGAAAAGAAACAGAGCACCGAAGATGGAAGCCACATTAGGTTTTTTTAATAACCTAGTCTCAGCAGTGACATCACATGACTTCTGCCACACGTGATTTGTTAGAATTGAGTCCATTAGTCTAGCCCACATTCAAGAAGAGGAGATTGTATAGGGCATGAATACCCAGAGGGAGGGGACCCCTGTTAGCAGGGGGCTGTTTTCGAGGGTGCCTGCAACAGCTTCTGCACTTGGTGATACTCCAGCAAATATGTCACCCTATACAGAGAAAAAGCGATGCATGTCCGTGCATGCATAAGTATCCTTCAGACATTTACACTGTCTGCTAATTATTCCTGGGCGTGCAGGAATACTGAATATTCATGAAACTGTGACTGAGAATTCAGAATCACAATACTGAACAAAGAAATATTCTGCTCTTGTTCTAGCGAAGATGGAGTATAACAAGATTTTCAGAAGCATATTCTCTCTATGCCTAGATTATCATCATCACCTGCTTTAAGCAGAGCACATTGAGAAATTAACTTCTATTTCACAATTGAAATGGACAATCCCTCCACCACCACCACCCCCAAATAGCGTGTTGGGAAAGTTTCAGAGAATTTATAATGATTGAGAGTCTAGTAATGAACTTATTTCTCAAAGCAAGATTGCTTTTCTCACCTGATACATGTGGTTATTTAAAATATGCCATTAATAATGCGAAGAGTTGACTCATTGGAAAAGCCTCTGATGCTGGGAGGGATTGGGGGCAGGAGGAGAAGGGGGCGACAGAGGATGAGATGGCTGGATGGCATCACCGACTCAATGGACGTGAGTCTCAGTGAACTCTGGGAGTTGGTGATGGACAGGGAAGCCTGGCGTGCTGCGATTCATGGGGTTGAGAAGAGTCGGACACGACTGAGCGACTGAACTGAACTGAACTGAATTAATAATGTCTCAGTAGAAATGAGAGCAGTGCATACAGGGCTACCATGTAGGGCCTTACATGTTGCTAGGAGACCGTCTGTCTTCATACTCCTAACCTTTGGGTGAGCCTGCCTTTGTGGTTTCCCACTCGGTATTAATGCAGACCTGAGGATAATTTCTCAGGTGTCACTTTCTATCAGTTTTACATCCACCTTTCTGGACAAAGCCTTCACTCAACTCTGCGGTTTCCTGTGCCTTCGTAAAAAGATGAAGCCTTGGAACAGGCGGTTCTGTGATCTGACCAATGTGCTAGTAGCAGCAGTATTTGGGGGAAAAGGGAAAATTGTTGAGTCCTAACTGATGCTTTTGAACCACCTTTGAAAAGGTCCCTGTTTTCACAAGTTACAATGAAGCTAATGTTTCTGTTATGAAAGCCCTCCACTGCCGTTTCAAATGTCTGCTTTTTTTTTTTTTTAAACCACAGCAAAGGCTAACCGGTTTTCTCTCCAGCTTTACCGGATCAGGAGTTCTTCCTGAAAGACTGCCTCCCGAAAGACTGCCTCTGCCATTTAAACTACTTTGCTGCTACTTATCGGAAACTTAAAAGATGGCTTTTGGTTGTTGTAGTTTTTAATAGCGTGAGCTAATGTACTTTGGGCGATGATAGATTTCGGAGTTACTACTGCCTGAAGCTCCTTTTGTCAGGACGCCACCCTACTCTCCAAGTCACTTTTGGTCCATGACGAAACACAGACTTGTGTCAGGCCCCGAAGAGGTCTGTGAGTTGAGTATAAAGAAGGAGGTGGAAATCGCGAGGGAGGATTAGAACAAAAACTATTTTGCAGCCCCAACTTGGGTGCTGAGATTGCCCCCTGAAGTCAGTCATAAACGCTGTACGTCATGCGCCCTTATAATCCCTGGAAATGACGAAGGACAAGAGTGCCGATCATTTGAGGGGATGTGGGAAGAGGAGACTCGAGTTTTAAGGCCCAGCTTAGGCATTATTTGGTGCAAACAAAACAAAGGCAAAGCAAAAGCGAACACAGAGCCCCGTGTTTTCTAACATGATTTTCTAGCCTCAACACCAAACAGAAAAACTTTCTCTTCCTCCTTTCCCATCCTTTGTTTTCCTTGGAACTCCAGTTCTGGGCCCCGGAACCCCAACACCATCTTCCCGGATCCAGCACATCTTCGCGCGGAAACGACCAGGCTGGAGAGAGCCTCCCCCGGAGGGACGCAGGCGGACCGTAGCCCTCTTCCCTCCGCAGCCGAGGGCGCGCAAAGCCGGGGGCGCGGGCGGCTGCAGGGCCCGGCGCGCCACCGCGCGAGCTGCTGGGTCACCGCCCGGGCCGCGCCACCCGCTCCGCGAGGAAGTGACGACTGCGCCGTCCCGAGAGCAACAAAGTTTGAGTCTGCGAGCCCTGCTCGCCTGCGCCCCGAGCCCCGCGCCCCTCCGAGCGGCCCCGGGATCCAGCGCGCAGGTGAGTCGCGGGGCTCGGCGCTCCCCCTCCGCAGCCGCGGCGTCGCCGTGGGGGCCCCCGAAACGCTCGGGGTCCGGGCTCGGCGGCGCGGGCGGGGAGGGCCGGCGGCGCTGGGGTGGCGTGCGGGGGCCGCTGCAGGGAGCGAGCTCTGCAGCCGGGATCCAGGCCCCAGGCTGCGACCCTGTTTGGCCGCGGGATTTCAGAGCAGCCCGGGGCTGCAGCCGGGCCTCTCCAGGCACCATTGGCTAGCGCAGGGGCGCAGGGAAGGGGCTTCCCGCGGCCGGCGTCCGGGTCTAGTACTCCGCCCCGGGTGGGGGTGGGGGCAGCCATCCCGACAGGCTGGGCGCAGCCGTCCCCCAGCCCCCGCCCGGCTTCCCAGGGACGCGCGCTCTGACTCTTTGCAGCCCTCGCTGAGGTTGCTGGAAGGAAGTTAAAGGAGCTCCCCCCCCCCGCCCCCCCACTTTTCTTTGCTTGGCCCGACAGTGAGGAAGAGCACAGCCACTTGGAAGTTTGGGAAACACCCCTACGCATTTCCAAAAGGCAAAACCCAGAACGGCCCCAAAGTCCCCTTTGAACGAATTCCTCTGACTCCCCCACCCCCTTCTCCTCCTACACCACGTCCCAAGCCCGACAGTAATCACTAAGGCCTAACACTTTGCAATTTAGCCATAAAAACTGTCAGCACACCCACATACATATGTGAGTGTTTTCTATATAAAACTCCCAAAACCGCTTCCAGTGGACTCTGAAGCATCTCGCTCTTTTTCTGTTCTTCCAAAACTGCTAGGGCTTGCAGGAATGTGCTTGGGAACTTCGATGGTGGTTCGCGCCGCCTTCGGTAGCCTCGTGGCGTAGGGTTTGTTTTTTTTTTAAAGAACAGCTGAGAAGTTTATGACATCTCTGCAAAGTAACTTGGGACTGGCGGGCCGGGCGGGTGGCGCCCGGGCTCCGGGGCTTGGAGTCTGGAACTGGAGCGGCCGCGGCCGCGTCGGGGACGCGTTGGTGTGTGCAGGAATGTTCGTCGGTGCGGTGGAGACTCCGACATGGGATGTCTAGAAGTTGAATGGAACAGTTCCTAGCAGCAGCTTCCTGCCGGCCTGTAATTACAGCATGATTGCACAGTCAGGCATTGTTGGCCTGGATGTTTATACACAGGCTATTGTGCAAGACCTCGGTGGCAGCGAACAAAACGCGCATTTGCATTGCAAATGCCCAGGACAGATCTAGGTCTGAGCTGCAGTCGCCGAGTTCTTTTCGGCCTTTCACCTTAGCGAGGTGATTTATTTCCTCGCCTCTCCCTTCACCTCGGATAATTTGCCAAATGGCCAGAGAAGTCGAGTGGACCCGGGAGGGCAGGATCCTTCCCCTCCCAACCTCAGGCAGCCTGAAAACTGTCCCAGGAATTGTACCCTTATTTGTGCCTGTAGAAAATGTGGGATGACGTCAGCAGGAAAAGGAGATGGGAGATGGCTATCGACCTCCCTAAACGGGAAAGCAGTTTGATTTAGCAAAATTGTATGGTGACTGGCTTGGGGCCTGGCTGCAAAGAGGACACGTCAGACATGTGTGACTGTGCTGGTGAGCTAGACTTTGAGCCGTCAAGTGTCAGATGTAGAAACTTAGTAGGTGGGTCCCTAATTCCTTTATTGTGTTCTGGGCAAAGGGAAAAGTGCTGGGTCTTTGAGACTGTTGTCTGTGGCCAGTGTCTGGGGTGGGGGTGGAGGAGTGACTCATATTCTTTTTCTCCAGAGGAACCCCTCCCTCCTTCCTGAGCAAGCCCGGCTACACGGACCAGGGTTGAGGGGGTCCTCACACCTTCTGAGCCACCGGACGGCAGGAAGGGAGCTAAGCCTTCAAGTGTGGAAATAAGGCAAACAGGTTTTCTTTGAGGGCCTCAGAGGTGGCTAACTGTAGCAGAGGGATTTAAAACAGAGTCACAAACATGGACAGGCTGCATGCTGGGCCTTTCTTCCAACATGCCAAATCTCAGCCCACTTTTTCCATGCCCTAGGCAGAAGGTTCTGCAAGGGCAACACTCGGCCCTGCTGAGGGAACTGTGTGACTCGGTGATGGGTACCCCTGGCCCGGCACCCTGGAGCTTCCCCGTGCCTGGCCTTCTCCCCAACCAAGGAACGGAGTTTCACCCAGAGGGAAAACACTGTTTTGCAACCTCATGCCAGCTGCATGTCACGGGCACAGTGACCATTTGTCCAACTAAAACATTAGGGCATAATCCCTGGCAGACACCTACGTGCTTCCAGAGACTCAAGGAAAAGCACGTGAAATCGGGACATTTCTGGAAAGTCTGGGACATCCAGACACAATTGCCACAGGGGAAGGAGGGCTAGAGCAAAAACACTGCAAAGGTGGGAGTTCCCATGAGTTGCAGTGTTGTGTACATTTGGGTTTTTACTGAACTTGACTGTCAAGGTCCTGTTAGTTGCATCACCTGACCAGGGCTACTTTAGTAAGAGCCCACTGGTACACAGCACAGTCTAAAGGGGAGGGGAGGGGAGCATTCCCTTCTGACTCCAGATTTTTTGTCTTCATATAGACCGTGCAGAGACTAAAAGTGCCCAAAGGCCCCCTGGGATTGTGGGAGGAGAGCGGGGGAGATGAACCTCTAGCAGAGGCCAAAGAAAGAAGGACTCAAGGCTTCCCTGGTGGTTCAGTGGATGAGAATCCGCCTGCCAAGGCGGAGGACTTGGGTTCTGTCCCTGGTCCAGGAGGATCCCACATGCTGAGGAGCAACCGAGCCCGAGTGCCACAACTGCTGAGCCAGTGCTCTAGAGCCTGTGCTCCGCAATATGAGAGACCACCACATCGAGAAGCCTGAGCACTGCAACTAAAGAGTGGCCCCCGCTCACCACAACTAGATAAAGACCTGTGCAGCAGCGAAGACCCAACGCAGCCAAAAAAAATAAATAAATAAATAAATAAATAAAACTATTAAAAAAAGAAAAAGGAATCAGACACTCCCCACCCCTGGAACTGTAGAGCCGCCTGGAGCAATCGCCTGCCCTTGTCATCAGTTCAGCGTGGCTGATTTTTGTGCCTAACTCAGGCCCTTCCCTGGCTTGCTCAGCTTTGCCTCTGTATTTACAGAATTTGCAGTTGTACACAGCCCAGGTTAAGACTGGAAACTTAATCCTGACTTCCTCTCCCATTTTACGTAAATGCTGATTTATGGCCTAAAGTGACTGCCCGGTTTGTGGCCCCAGAACAGCCCTGCCTCCTGCCTCACTATGCATGTGTAGGAACAATACCAACAAAGCTCTGCATCAAAACTTGACAGATTTTTAAAAAATCACTTTATTGTTTTAAGAGGAGAAGCTGTTTGGGTAATTAGGAAGCTCCCAGTAGCTTTGACAAAAACTCTGAGCCTCCACTTGAGAGGGGCAGATGGGGAAGTCCCCCTGCAAGACAGTGGTCTTAGTGTGGAGGCCTTTTACGCTCTCAGGCCCAGCATTTATATTTCTGTTCATCTGCCTCCTCCCAGCTGCCTCCCTGCACCACAAGCCTGTGTTTTGACATCACAACTAACCTCCAAAAAAGGAGGCAGAACCACTCCAGCCAAAAGAGGGCATTCCAGACTCTGAAGAAAGTGCTGCAGTTTTCCAGATGACTGGTGGTTCTGTCCTGCAAATTTGTTTCCTTCTTTAAAATGTGCCCCCCTTCTTTTCTCATTCTCACTGAAGCATCTCTTTGTGAGACCCTTAAACCTTTTTCTTTTCTTCTTCTTCTTCTACATGACACAGGGCACTGCTTTACGACTTTCTGTCTCAAGTGCCACTTGAAATACACACAGGTCTTTGAATGAGCCTGGGATAAAGGGCTCCTCTGTAATCTCATTTAAAAACGCCTGTTTTCAAGGGTCACCCTCCTGCTCAGCAACCTTCAATGGCTCCCCACTGTCTGCACGGTAAGGATCAAACTTCTAAGCTGGCAGTCGGGGCCTCCCACACAGGGGTCTGGCCTCCACTGCTCTCCTGCCCTAACCCTCTTCTCTGACCCTGTGACCCGCTCTGTGTGTCTGTCCAAACTGCTGGTGGCAAGCGTTCCTACCTTTCATGCTTTCCCGGAAGTCTGGAATGCCTTCTCTTTCCTCTCTCCCACTTGGCTTAGTCTTGCTGTCCTTTTTAGCCTTGTTCTTGTTTCTCTCTTTAAGGATTTCCTCTGTTCCACCCTGTGGGCCTCTCCCTGAGATTCCAGTAACATCCACTGGGGCCCCCTGATGGAGGAACCTTAAAACTTGGTCTAGAGGACTTTCAGCCTTGGATCATAGCTTCAATAACATCTTTCATTTGGCTTCATAAATGTGCTTTTGGGTGGATCAGCATTATCACTTTTAACTATACTGCAAGTCCCTGTTTTATATATCTTTGTCCTCCCTGGTGTTCCCAGGGGATGTCTGATAAGGAGGATGATGGTGTGATGGTGAGGTTGTAGCAGTGCAGTGGTCTTCAGATATTGTTGGCTGTGCATAGGCACACACACCCGAGCCAAGCACCAAGAACCACAGTTCCCAGTCTTTATTCTGAACATCTAGCCACCTTCCTCCTTGAGCCTGTTAGCCTCTCTCTGGTACCTCCTGGCTTTGCACCTCATTGTTCAGCTTCTTTTCCAGTGCCTCTTCCCCCTGGGTGCTAGACAGATCTGTCCAGCTTCAGCATGGGCTCCTCCTTGTCTTGATTTGAACCTAGCTGACCTGCCCCTGGATGTCCTAAGCCTGAGCACTGGCTGAGGAGGGGGAGACCTTCATTTCCTGGGTTGGCCTGGTCCTCTAAGGGAACCAACTGAAAACAAAGAACTGGGGAACTCTCAGACAAGAATTATGAGTAAGGCAAAGAGATGCTTCCTGGTTGACTGCAGCTTTGATTTGCCCAAACAGGTATTGACCTATAAAACTAGACTATACTATAAAGCTGAGTCTTGGGGAGATCCTGGCTGAACCCTAACATCAGGCTTAACTGGGAGGATTCTTTTGACTCCACTCAGTTCTCGTGCTATTAATCTCAACCTTGCCGTATAAGCTAGAGTCTTTCTTTTTTAATTGAGATATAATTCACATACCATAAAATGCACCCCATATGCTAGATTCTTTAAAATTTTTATTTAAAAATAAAATCTGGTTGGGACTTCCCATGGAAGTCCAGTGGTTAAGACTCTGCTTCCAGTGCAGGGCTGTGGGTTTGATTCCTGGTTGAGTAACTAACATCCCACATGCCAAGTGGTGAGACCAAAAAGAAAATAAATAAATTTAAAAAATCTGATAGGTTCTTTTTTTTTTCCCCTCAGTTTTATTCTTCAAAGGATAATATACAACCCAAGTTGCCCATCAGCAAATGAATGGATTAAGATATATAATGTGAAGTTGCTCAGTCATTCCGACTCTTTGCCACCCCATGGACTGTAGCCTACCAGGCTCTTCTGTCCATGAAATTTTCCAGGCAAGAATACTGGAGAGGGTTGCCCATTTCCTTCTCCAGGGGGTCTTCCTGATCCAGGGATCGAACCAAGGTCTTCTGCTTTGCAGGCAGACACTTTACCATTTGAGCCATCAGGGAAGCCCATATATATATATAGGGAAGATATATAAAGAATGGAATATTATCCAGACGTTAAAAGACTGAAATCCTGCCATTTGCAGCTTCATGGATGGACCTAGAGAATATTATGCTTCGTGAACTAACTCAGAGAAAGATAAAACTGTATGATACCACTTACATGTGTAATCTGAAAGGTAATACAGATGAATGTATATGCAAAATAGAAACAGACTCATAGAAAACAAACCGGTGCTTACCAAAGGGGAAAGGAAAGTGAAAGAGACAAATCTGGGGTATAGGATTAGGAGACACAAACCTCTATGTATGAAATAGATAAGCAGCAGGCATATATTATATATAGCATAGGAAATTATAGCTGTGATCTTGTAATAATTTTTAATAGAATATAACCTATAAAAATACTGAATCACTGTGTTATACACCTGAAATAATATAATATTGTATATCAACTATACTTGGATTTTTAAAAAACAGGTAATACATATAGTTCAAAATTCAATAGGGGTAAGTTATACAGTATAAGTGTTAGTTTCTCAGTCATGTCCAACTCCTTACAACCGTGTGGTCTGTAGCCTGCCAGGCTTCTCTGTCCATGGAATTCTCCAGACAAGAATACTGAAGTGGGTTACCATTTCCTTCTCCAGGGAATCTTCCCGACTCAGGGATCAAACTTGGGTTTCCTGTGTTGCAGGCAGATTGTTTACCATTTTAGCCACCAGAAAAGTCCATACAGTATAATAGTCAATATAGACAATAGATTACTATACAGATATATATATATTCTAAACAGCTGCTGTTGTTTAATTGCTAAGTCATGTCTGTTTGCTACCCCATGGACGGTAGCCCACCAGGCTCCTCTGTCCATGGGATTTCCCAGGCCAGAATATTGGAGTGGGTTGCCATTTCCTTCTCCAGGGGATCTTCCTGACCAAGGGGTCAAACTCAAATCTGCTTGGTGGGCGGATTCTTTACTGCTGAGCCACCAGGGAAGCTGATACGGATATAAACATATATAAATGGGCAATAGAATTAGAAAAATGATTATGTATTTTAACCTTGAGAGAAAGAAGACCTTTTTTAAAATTTTTATTTTTAGGAAGACCTTCTTAAGAAAAGGACAAAACAGAACCCATAAGAAAATATTGATAAATTTGATAACATAATATTTTGAAAAATTAATTTCCCATCCTCTAATGTTGCCCATTTCTTCAATCCTTAAGTGTCTCTGTCTTAGGCAACTACAATTTGTCATTTTTCAGCCATGCTTCCAGATGTGGCTTCTGCACATAGAAGAAAATATGAATATATAAACAAATGCTGGCATACCCTACAGAGTGTTCTGCATTTTGCGGTTTTCACTTTTAATGTGTCTTGGAGATTGTTCTATATCAGTGCCCATAGAGCCGCTTCACATTTTCCATCGGCTAAATTATATTCCACTGTCTGAAAATACCATCATTTATTTAACTGTTTTTTAAAAAATATTTATTTATGTATTTGATTGTATCAGGTCTTAGTTGTAGCACGCAGGACCTTCACAGCATCATATGGCCCACAGGCTCTCTAGTTGTGGCGCTCTGGTAGCCCCGTGGCATGTGGGATCATAGTTCTCCGACTAAGGATCGAACTTAGGTCCCCTACACTGCAAGGCAGATTCTTAACCACTGGACCCCCAGGGAAGTTCTTTAACTAGTCTGTTGTTGAAGAGCATGTGTGGGTTGTTTCCAGTGTTTTGCTGTTACATGCAATGTTGCAGTCAGTATGTTGAATTCAACTTTTTAACTGAAGTTTCTTGATGTACTTATAAGGGTGAAACTGGGATTTTCCTAGAAAACTATTTCTGAAAAATTGTGCATAAACTGCACTTAATAAACCCACATTGTCTAGAGTCTGCTGTTTCACAAAATAATCAGTTTTTAGAACTGATGAGCCTTTTCTAGCTTTAGGACCTTAGGGACTGTTATCATCCTGTTTTATAGTAACCGTAGTAACAGCATCTCAGAGAATTTAAAGCTGGAAAGGGTACCTGAGGTAACTCATTTTTAACTAAAAGGTTCAGAGAGGATAAGTGACTTCTCTGAGACTACACAGCTGCTCAGTGGAACTCAGTCAGGCGCAACCCCCACGTTCCATTTTCTTTCACCATCCTGCATCGATCGTCTTAGTCATCATAATCAGCAGTTCCAGTATTTGTAAACCAAGGGTTTTGTTTACAGTGCTCTCTTTAGTTTCCTTCAGGCAGTACACAAAGATTTAAAAAGAAGAAACTTGAAAGAAAAACAAAACCAAAAGCCAGGGTGAAAGCGAGGTCTTTAGAAAGACAGTGGGGTGCTAGAAGCCCAGGAACACAGTTCTAGCACCCTCTGGGAAAGCCCATGAATGCAAGACTGACTGTTCTCACTGGGCATATGTAGAACAGCTACAGTTTTGCCAACACTGCATGTGGCCCAATCAGAGATCCCACCTGCCCCTTCTCTCCAGGAGGCTGGCAGTCAGCTTCTGAGGTTTATAGCCAGAGGGACCTGTCAGCTAAGAAAATGCAGTTTGGTGGAGTTGCATTTTCTGAGGATCAGATTCTAAACAGTGTGTCAGGACTTCCCTGGTGGTCCAGTGGCTAAGACCTGGAGCTCCCAGTGCAGGGGGCCTTGGTTTGATCCCTGATCAGGGAACTAGATCCCACATGCCGCAACTAAGAGTTCGCATGCCTCAGTGAAGATCAAGATCCTTTGTGCTGCAACTAATAAATAACAATAAAATAAAGCCAGTGTGAAAAGTGAAAAATAAGAATGCAATCAGGGTTAACCTTGAAAGTCCCTTAGTAGGGCAGCAGGCAGCTGGCAGACACACAAGCTCTTGATACTTCATCTTAGGCGGTTCCTCTAGTTCTGGAAGAAGGTGTTGTTTCTAAGGTCAGGCAGCAGATAAAGTGGTTGGCTTGAACTTGGGGGCTCTGTAGTATGAAATATGTGTGTGTTCAAACAGTACAGTCTCACCCAGCATGCTGAATGCTAGTACTGTGACATCCCGCAGGCAGCAGGCTCGGGGCTCTTTGCCCAGGCTCACCCTTGAACAGACGGCAGGTTTATAATTTAGGAAATAACCATAGGCGATTAAGCAAGAAAGGTTCTTTGAACAGGTGAGTAGGGTGTGATACAGAGATCCATGGAGTGGGTTTTAAACTTCAAGATTGCAAAGGAAGGACTTAAGCTTTGGGTGACCTGTCATTGCCGTGGGGCTGGGAGAGGGCAGTGCCATGCATGGCAGACACTTTGCTCTAAGGCCGTAGTCCTCCCCATCTGCTCTCCTTCTCTCTCCTTCACCTGTCTCCCCTCCCCAGCCTCCCTACTGCTGGCACTTGTAAGAGGCCTGCGAGGAATCTACCCCATGAGCCTACATCCGCTTCCTCTGTGGCCTCCCAACAGCGTGTGCTTGGGACAACTTAGGGGTCAAAGCCACTCTTGGATCCTCATTTCCACTTGCACTGGAGGTTGGGGAAGGCTCAGGATTTTCCTTCAAAGAGCCTGTGCTGATGTATCCAGCTAGCATTTCGGATGTGAATACCCAGTAGCAGTGGAATGCTGCCTGTCATGGTTTATAGAATGATTCCCCTTCCCATTCTTCATTCAGTCACTCACGCCATATGCAAGGTGCTGGGGATGCAAAGATAAAGAAGAGTCAGCCTCCTGCTTCAATGGGTTCACAGTCCCTGAGGGAGACAGACATGCACAAAAGCTAAGAGCCATTAGTGCCACGGATGTCAGGGTGAAAGGATTCAGGGGTGTGCAGGGCTCAGAAGCAGGATGGGGTCACTTCGTCCAGGCCAGAGGAGAGTGGGACCATGGGGCAAGGTCTACACGGCCCCAGTGCCTTGTCCCATACCTGTACCCAATGAAGGCTATGGAATCAATGAGGATGAGGCTTTCTGGAGGAGCTGGTGTTTGAGCCGAGTCCTGAGGAAGGAGTAGGCGTCCACCAGGTGGCAAAGGGGGTCAGGGCATTCAAGGCACAGGGAGCAACTCAGGCAGGGCCTGGTATGGAGGTGTGACACAACATGGTTTGCTCTGGGAGCTACAGCAGTGGGTGTGGTGGAGCGCTGGTGGGAGGGGGTGCAGAAAGGGGTGGGCGGGGGCCAGGTCATGGGCCAGCCATTGGTGTCAGCAGAGAGATTTGGACCTTACTCTGAGGGCAGTGGGAGCCCCTGGGGTCCCATGGATGTGTGTGTGTGTGTGTATGTGTGTGTATGAGGGAGAGAGAGGATCAGATTGTCTTTTTAAAGATCACTCACTGTGATATGGAGGATTGACCGGAGACGGGGAAGTTGGGCAGCAGAGGGACCAGTGAGGAGGTCACTGCAGGAGGTCAGTGTGGTCCCTGGGGCGAGATGAAAAAGAGTCAGAGCCAGAGTGGCGCGGGAGGGAAAAGCTGGATTAGGAAGGTGTCATGGGAGTTGGGTTGACAGGCCTGGAGGTCCAACCAAATGAACAGAGCAAGGAAGAAGTTGGAGTGTTTGCTTAGCTTTCTACTTGAAACATAAGGGGGAAGGAGCAGGTTTTAGGGGAGGGACACTGAGTCTAATCTCTGGAGACAACTGCAGGACATTCGAGAAAGCAGTTCTAGTGGGCAGTTGGACACGTGGGTCTGGGGGCAAGATATACCACTGGAGGATGGCAGTGGGGAGCGTTGCTTCCCCCATGGACTCTAAGCAAGCTATCAATAAATGTATCATTTAAGTAACCAATAAACATATCATTTAAGTAAAAATGATTCCTTACTGTGCAGCTACAGCTTCTAGACGAGTTCCAGACAAATCCGATTACCTCCCATTAGCCCCCTGTTTGTCAGACATTCTGAAACAGACACTTGGGAATCACCAGGACACTGTTGGAGCTAGGGGACCTGATGGCATCACCCATGGAGAGCATGCAGTTGGAGGTGAGGGGATCCCCATTTAATGGGTACAGTACAAGGGGAGTCAGCAACGGAGACCAAGAAGAAAGGAAGGACATCAGGAGAGCTTGGTGCCACAGATGCCAAAGGAGGAGGAAGCGTTGCATTTTACGACAGCAGAGATCATTATTTTGTTCACCGAGTACAACACATGATACATATTTTCATATGTCTTTTATTGAGTTGAAATTGATCACCTATTCATCCCTGGGGACATCAAGAAAGAGAGGACTGAAAGGAATGATTGACTTAGGAATTTAAAAGTTCCTGTAGTTTTGCCATGAGTAGGCTCTTCTCATTTGATTTAACCTCTTGGAGAAATAGGTGGTACAGGTACCACCTGCCCCAGGGTTGGAATGACATGTGCAAGTTCTTGAACTCAGGTTTCTTGACTCCAAGTCCACCCTGCCCTGAACTGATGGGGAAACAGAGAAGAGTCCAAAAGAGTGGTAATGCTTTTAATTTCTGGTGTTAATTCCCCAAATTGGGGCATCTACTTAGAACCTGGGTAAGATGGATTGCTATATTCAGCATTTGTGTCTTTTTGTTCATATCTGTGATTATAAGGTGGCTATAATCCTCTCCTATGTACGAGTATTTAAATGAGACTTTTCTCAGAGGGAAGGATAGAAGCTTGAGCAAAGGTGTTGTCTCGGGGGGCCAGAGGAGTCTGTAGAGGTCGAAGGACATACTGGGGTAATCTAGGTCTTTGGTCTGCAAAAGCAGAAGCAGACTCTGGCTAAATTAATGAGAAAAGGAATGTATTGGAAGGATATCTGGTGACTCACTGAATGTCCTGGAAATCTGGAGAAGGAGGCTCAGAAATCTATCAGGCTCTGTGCGAAGCTGCGTAGCTGGAACCGAAGACAAAGTGATGATGCCTCTGGCCTGGCTGCCAGCTAACCTGAATGCTGCCACCACGTCTGGAATGAGTTTTGAACTCTCCTTGATTCTTTGTGGTGTCACTCAATCCAGAGGCAGAGCCCAGGTGGAGCATCTGGTTGGCTGGCTTAGGTCACATGCCCATGTTCTCATACATTCTGGAGTTACAGCTTCCCCAGTGGCAAGTGAAACTCCTCCTTCCACAAGGACTCACAGCACCAGGTTCCTGAAACCTGAGGATGGGTGCACAGGCCCGGTGAACAGATGTCCATCATGGAAGCCAGAGCCCATCCTAACCCTCAAACTGGGAATATTGGACAGTGCAGTTCATAGGAAGTGGAGACAGGGCATCCCCTTTAGGCCACTGAAAATATCCACGTTTTGATCTTCTTTCTGAATCCTTTAGTTTCCAGCTAAACTTTAGGATCCTTTTGTGCTTTTGAGTGTTTTATTAGCAGTTGGGTTTTTCCTGTGGAATCTGAATGATTCCAGTGGAAAAGAGAGCTCATCCCAGCATCTGGATCCTCCCTAAACATTTGGAAAACTTCAGTGCTGCCTTGTAAGGACCGAGGCCAAGGCTTGGCTCTCTCTGCCTAACAGGCAGCTACAGCGTGAATTCTGTTTCTCCTCTGGATTGGGCAAGACCCACGGGGCCATGAGGTGTTTGGGAGGTGCTGTCTTGCTTTCCACTGGAGGTTGGAGTTTTGGCTTCAGGCTTGGTTTGTGGAGGCTTCCCTGGTGGCTCAGATGGTAAAGAATCTGATTCTGCCAGTAAAGAATCTCCTGCTGTGCGATTCTGTGCCATTCTTAGGTTTGATCCCTGGGTTGGAAAGATACCCTGGGGAGGGGAATGGCTACCCACTCCAGTATTCTTGCCTAGAGAATTTCATGGACAAAGGAGCCTGGCAGGCTATGGTTTGTGGGGTCACAAAGAGTCAGACACGACCCAGAGACTAACACTTTCACTTTTGCTTGGTGTGTGGAATGATTGCGGTCCCTGGTGCCCAAGCTGTCCAAAGCAACAGGACTGGGCCCTTCTCAAGTTCTGATGATGTCAACCTGGTGGAGGCGTTTTAGCCAATATCCTGGCTGAGAAAGAACTAAAGGAGCTAGGGCTTCATCTACCTGGGACTGTCAGCATTGCCAGTCACATCCCTGCCCAGTTTCTTCATCCAGACGAGGTGTTGATTAGGTGAGCGCCAGCTCCCTTCCTGCCCCCAGGCCCTCTGGTGATAACTCTTTGAAGTAAGGGCATCTTGCATGAAATCTTGGTCATTCAGTTCCAGTAAACTTAGATGAAGCAGTTCATTTGCTTTAAAGAGAAAAATGCAGTTTTGAACTTTTGGACTCATGGCTGTGGTGGCTGCTAGTGTTTCAGATTTTTTCCCCTGGTGCCTGTTGGTGGGGAGCTGCTGCCTCCACGCAGCTGAGTGTGTTAAGGGCCGAGTTCTTGCATCCTGGACTGGAGGTATGGCCTGAGCCTGAGGCCTGCTCACCAATGTGGGGTCAGGGTGACCCCCAGGAGGGACGAGCAGGAGTGTTCCGGGCCAGTGTTGGCTCTGGCACAATTTGCCCCCTTTGGCCCATTTCTGTCCAGATGAAACGGAATCGCGTTAAAAACAACACTGAAGCAGAAAACGAAGTCTTGAGGGATCTGAGTTATGTTACTGAAACACAGCTTTGATCGTGAAAGTGAAAGTGTTAGTTGCTCAGTCATATCCGACTCTTTGCGACTGTAGCCTGCCTGGCTTGTCTGTCCATGGAATCCTCCAGGCAAAATCATGTCACCCCTCTTAAAAACCTTTCAGGGCTGCCCAAGTCCTGCAGGAGGAAGCTCCCCATCCTCAGAAAGGCACCCTAGGGCCTGGGAGCCCCAGCCCACCTCTCCTGCCGCACGCACTTCCCTCAAGCCGCCCTTTATGTTGTCTCTGCTCCTCAGCACGGCGGTCAAGCCCCTGTGCCTTGTGCGGTGCTGGCCCCCTGCCTGGAACGTCCTCCCTGTCCGTTTGCTGGCAGATGCCCACAGAGCCGGCCAGAAGTCACCTGCTTCCTTGCTGCCTTCCTGAGCCTCCACCCTAGCATTTCTAGTCGCACTTCCCCATAGGAGGAGGCTGGCATCAGCCGCAGGTGTGCCTGGCTCCTCCCTGGCCTGGCACAGGTAGGTGTCGGTGATGTGACTGGAAGGGTGGCCTGAGGGGATGTGAGGATGCAGGGGGAGGCGGGGGACAGGCCCAGGACCTGGCCTAGGTCCAGGGCACTTGTGGTGGGTGAGCTGATAGTCTCCCTTGGCACCTGCGGATGGAGCCAATACCCTGGGGGTTTTGCTGTTGCTCTGAGCCTGAGGGAGACCCGGGTGAGGAGAAGAAGGGGATTTAGGGCCACAGAGAGCCAGCACCTGGGTCCCCCTCATCCTGGAGAGGACTCTGAGGAGGCGGTGGCGGTTAGGAGCTGGTTTGAAGGTGGCAGAGACTTCCCTCCCCCATCAGCCCAACCCCTGAAGAAGGAGAAACACAAGCTGCCCGGAGGACGTGCCCGGCACTGTCTGCCGGCTTTGCACAGAGAAGGAACTGGGGAGAACGAGTCAGCCGACCTTGAGGTTTTAAAATGAAAGCCCTGTTGAGCCAAGTGGTGGTCAGGACGGGCTGCACTGCAGCTTTTCCTGTCGGAGGGGGCGGACGAGCACCCCCTGACGACGACTGCAGCAGGGTGCCGCAGGAGCCCCAAAGCAGGCACTTGGGGTCTCCTTCTGTCTATAAAATGAGATACTTAGACACATGTGGTTCTTTTCCTGCTCAGAAATTCCCCAAACCTGTGAACGGAGCCTGGCAGGCAGTGTGATTTATGATGCCTCACAGTGGGACCCGTGTTACCTCTCAGGAGCCCTCCTGGTGTGGAACAGTTATCAGGGGTCTGCATGCCACTTAAAGAGAGAACCGTGGAAAAGCATCTTTCCTGCCATGGCTGATGGGGTAGACTTTCTTTCTGAAAATATTTTCTTTCTCCAAGTCGGCCTCCCTTAGCGGCTGAGCCTATACTCACATAGTCTACTTGACTGCCGGTGAGTGCGTGGCCTCTGTTGTTTGCAAAATATGTTTGCAGAACCCGAAAGCACATAGTATTTCTAGAAGCTCCTTTAGGAACCCACTGAAGTGTGTCTTTGTTCTTGGCACCTGGAAGATCAGCCCAGAGGAAGCTTGGGTGGTGGGGTGGGGTTGATGTCCTGGGGAGGTGTTGGCCCACTTGCAGATTTCTTTTCAGATCTGCTTTTGTTTCTGCCTCCTTGGGACCAGCTCCCTCTTCCTGTCCATCTCAGTCCTCCACCTTCTCACCCACATCTCTGGCCTCCTTCCTCATCCCTCCCCAGCAAATTCAGTGGAGCTCCCTCTAACATCCATTCAGTTGTAGGGTTTATGCTCCAGATGCCCAACCCACAGGGGGAGCTGGGAAAAGTGGACTGACTTTAAGGGTAGATGTTGATTGGCAGGACTGGAAGGTGTTGTCAAGAAAACTACTTTGGAAAATAGATAATCCAGATAACTCACACAGAGAAATATATCTTTAAAATGTAGAACTTGAAGCCATAAAAAATGTTAATTTCCTTTTATGTATTACTATTACTACTGGGAATTTATTCTAAGGAAATAATTCTAGATAAGAAAAGAGCTATACACACCAAGATATTTGTAACAACATCATTTGAAATAGCAAAAAACTGTTAAACAGCCTGAGTGTTCCACATGGCTACATAATTTGTGATACTTAGACTCAGTGGACTATTGTGCCAACAATAGTCTAGTATGAAGTAGTATGAATAGTCTGTTAGCCTAGTATGAAGATGATATTAATTCATGGGAAAATGTTGAAGAATTGTGGAAAAAATGGCTTCTGCTTTAACAGGCAAAACTGCACATATACTTATTCAATGAGGGCATAAAAACTGATCACATTGGCTGTGGTATAAATTGGGATAAGGTAAAAAAAGATTTTACCTGGAGGATTCCATGGACAGGGCAGCAGTGAGGAGATACCCCTCGTCCAAGGTAAGGAGCAATGGCTGCGCTTTGCTGGAGCAGCCGTGAAGAGATACCCCATGCCCAAGGTAAGAGAAACCCAAATAAGACGGTAGGTGTTGCAAGAGGGCATCAGAGGGCAAACACATTGAAACCATACTCACAGAAAACTAGTCAATCTAATCACACTAGGACCACAGCCTTGTCTAACTCAATGAAACTAAGCCATGCCCATGGGGCAACCCAAGATGGGCGGGTCATGGTGGAGAGATCTGACAGAATGTGGTCCACTGGAGAAGAGAATGGCAAACCACTTCAGTATTCTTGCCTTGAGAACCCCATGAACAGTATGAAAAGGCAAGATGATAGGATATTGAAAGAGAAACTCCCCAGGTCAGTAGGTGCCCAATATGCTACTGGAGATCAGTGGAGAAATAACTCCAGAAAGAATGAAGGGATGGAGCCAAAGCAAAAAGAATACCCAGCTGTGGATGTGACTGGTGATAGAAGCAAGGTCCGATGCTGTAAAGAGCAATATTGCATAGGAACCTGGAATGTCAGGTCCGTGAATCAAGGCAAATTGGAAGTGGTCAAACAAGAGATGGCAAGAGTGAATGTCGACATTCTAGGAATCAGCGAACTGAAATGGACTGGAATGGGTGAATTTAACTCAGATGACCATTATATCTACACTGCGGGCAGGAATCCCTCAGAAGAAATGGAGTAGCCATCATGGTCAACAAAAGAGTCCAAAATGCAGTACTTGGATGCAGTCTCAAAAACTACAGAATGATCTCTGTTCGTTTCCAAGGCAAACCATTCAATATCACAGTAATCCAAGTCTATGCCCCAACCAGTAACACTGAAGAAGCTGAAGCTGAACGGTTCTATGAAGACCTACAAGACCTTTTAGAACTAACACCCAAAAAAGATGTCCTTTTCATTATAGGGGACTAATGCAAAAGTAAGAAGTCAAGAAACACCTGGAGTAACAAGCAAATTTGGCCTTGGAATACGGAATGAAGCAGGGCAAAGACTAATAGAGTTTTGCCAAGAAAATGCACTGGTCATAACAAACACCCTCTTCCAACAACACAAGAGAAGACTCTACACATGGACATCACCAGATGGTCAAACACCGAAATCAGATTAATTACATTCTTTGCAGCCGAAGATGGAGAAGCTCTATACAGTCAGCAAAAACAAGACCAGGAGCTGACTGTGGCTCAGACCATGAACTCCTTATTGCCAAATTCAGACTGAAATTGAAGAAAGTAGGGAAAACCACTAGACCATTCAGGTATGACCTAAATCAAATCCCTTATGATTATACAGTGGAAGTGAGAAATAGATTTAAGGGCCTAGATCTGATAGCTAGAGTGCCTGATGAACTATGGATGGAGGTTCGTGACATTGTACAGGAGACAGGGATCAAGACCATTCCCATAGAAAAGAAATGCAAAAAAGCAAAACGGCTGTGTGGGGAGGCCTTACAAATAGCTGTGACAAGAAGAGAAGTGAAAAGCAAAGGAGAAAAGGAAAGATATAAGCATCTGAATGCAGAGTTCCAAAGAATAGCAAGAAGAGATAAGAAAGCCTTCTTCAGCGATCAATGCAAAGAAATAGAGGAAAACAACAGAATGGGAAAGACTAGAGATCTCTTCAAGAAAATCAGAGATACCAAAGGAACATTTCATGTAAAGATGGGCTTGATAAAGGACAGAAATGGTATGGACCTAACAGAAGCAGAAGATATTATGAAGAGGTGGCAAGAATACACAGAAGAACTGTACAAAAAAGATCTTCACCACCCAGATAATCACGATGGTGTGATCACTGACCTAGAGCCAGACATCCTGGAATGTGAAGTCAAGTGGGCCTTAGAAAGCATCACTACAAACAAAGCTAGTGGAGGTGACGGAATTCCAGTTGAGCTATTCCAAATCCTGAAAGATGATGCTGTGAAAGTGCTGCACTCAATATGCCAGCAAATTTGGAAAACTCAGCAGTGGCCACAGGATTGGAAAAGGTCAGTTTTCATTCCAATCCCAAAGAAAGGCAATGCCAAAGAATGCTCAAACTACTGCACAATTGCACTCATCTCACCCGCTAGTAAAGTAATGCTCAAAATTCTCCAAGCCAGGCTTCAGCGATATGTGAACCGTGAACTTCCTGATGTTCAAGCTGGTTTTAGAAAAGGCAGAGGAACCAGAGATCAAATTGCCAACATCCGCTGGATCATGGAAAAAGCAAGAGAGTTCCAGAAAAACATCTATTTCTGCTTTATTGACTATGCCAAAGCCTTTGACTGTGTGGATCACAATAAACTGTGGAAAATTCTGAAAGAGATGGGAATACCAGACCACCTGATCTGCCTCTTGAGAAATTTGTGTGCAGGTCAGGCAGCAACAGTTAGGACTGGACATGGAACAACAGACTAGTTCCAGATAGGAAAAGGAGTACTTCAAGGCTGTATATTGTCACCCTGCTTATTTAACTTCTATGCAGAGTACATCATGAGAAACGCTGGACTGGAAGAAACACAAGCTGGAATCAAGATTGCCGGGAGAAATATCAATAACCTCAGATATGCAGATGACACCACCCTTATGGCAGAAAGTGAAGAGGAACTAAAAAGCCTCTTGATCAAAGTGAAAGTGGAGAGTGAAAAAGTTGGCTTAAAGCTCAACATTCAGAAAACGAAGATCATGGCATCCAGTCCCATCACTTCATGGCAAATAGATGGGGAAACAGTGGAAACAGTGTCAGACTTTATTTTTTGGGGCTCCAAAATCACTGCAGATGGTGACTGCAGCCATGAAATTAAAAGACGCTTACTCCTTGGAAGGAAAGTTATGACCAACCTAGATAGCATATTCAAAAGCAGAGACATTACTTTGCCAACAGAGGTTCGTCTAGTCAAGGCTATGGTTTTTCCTGTGGTCATGTATGGATGTGAGAGTTGGACTATGAAGAAGGCTGAGCGCCAAAGAATTGATGCTTTTGAACTGTGGTGTTGGAGAAGACTCTTGAGAGTCCCTTGGACTGCAAGGAGATCCAACCAGTCCATTCTGAAGGAGATCAGCCCTGGGATTTCTTTGGAAGGACTGATGCTAAAGCTGAAACTCCAGTACTTTGGCCACCTCATGTGAAGAGTTGACTCATTGGAAAAGACTCTGATGCTGGGAGGGATTGGGGGCAAGAGGAGAAGGGGATGACAGAAGATGGATGGCTGGATGGCATCACCGACTCGATGGACATGAGTCTGAGTGAACTCCAGGAGTTGGTGATGGATAGGGAGGCCTGGCGTGCTGCGATTCATGGGGTCGAGAAGAGTCGGACACGACTGAGCGACTGATCTTATCTGAAAACAAGATTTAGGTGACGTGGTCATGAATGGAGTATTTGTGTGTTTAAAATTGCTTTATATATATATATACATTTATATAATACTTTAATATATATTATATTTATATCAATATCTCATTTAGTATTCTTGCCTGGGAAATCCCATGGACAGAGGAGCCTGGTGGGCTACAGGGGTCACAAAAGTGTCAGACACGACTTAGAGACTAAATAACAACAATATTTATATCAATATAACACGTTATATATTAATACACTTTACTATATTATACTTGGGATTCCCTGGTGGCTCAGAGGTTAAAGCTTCTGCCTGCAATGCGGGAGAGCTGGGTTCGATCCCTGGGTCAGGAAGATCCCCTGGAGAAGGAAATGGCAACCCACTCCAGTATTCTTGCCTGGAGAATCCCATGGACGGAGGAGCTTGGTGGGCTACAGTCCAACGGGGTCAAAAAGAGTCAGACATGACTGAGTGACTTATATTATACTTATATAACATTATATCCACATACTTTAATATACATTATATTTATACAACATTTATATTTGTTGTTGTTGTTCAGTCCCTAAGTCGTGTCTGACTTTATGACCCCATGGACTGCAGCACACCAGGCTTCCTTGACCTTCACTATCTCCTGGAGTTTGCTTAAACTCATGTCCACTGAGTCGATGATGGCATCCAACCATCTCATCCTCTATCACCTCCTTTTCCTCCTGTCCTCAGTCGTTCCCAGCATCAGGGTCTTTTCTAATGGTTGATTCTTCACATCAGGTGGCCAAAGTATTAGAGCTTCAGCTTCAGTCCTTCCAATGGATATTCAGGCCTCCCTTGGTGGCTCAGATGGTAAAGAATCTGCCTGCAATGCGAGAGGTCTGGGTTCGATCCCTGGGTTGGGAAGATGCCCAGGAAGAGAGCATGGCAACTCACTCCAGTATTCTTGCCTGGAGAATCCCCATGGACAGAGGAGCCTGGTGGGCTACAGTCCATGGGGTCACAAAGAGTCAGACACAACTGAGTGACTAAGCACAGCACACAGCACAGGTGTTCTTTAGGATTGACTGGTTTGATCTCCTTGCTGTCCTACTTTAATATATATTATACTTATATAACATATCAATGTATAAGCTTATATATATTTTACTTGTATTACATAATTATATACTTTTCTTTAAAAAAAGACCTTAAGGTATCAATGTCTTTGGATCTGGGTGGGAGGGAGGCCCCAGGGGAGGAACTCCAAACCTCCCATCTGCTACCACCTGAAAGAAAGAATTGGTATGTCTTATCAGCACGCTGCACTGCAGGGTCTGGAGAAGTCAGATTGGCTAACTGAGTCTTTTAGTAACAGGAGGCCTGACTTCATAGGCTGACTAACTACATAACTTTGGGGCTCCCAGCATGGACTCTGCCTGGTGCAGGCAATCCCCAGTGGCCTCAGAGTCCCAGATGATTGTTCGCACCTGGGTTTCCAGGGCTCCAGCTCAGTGAGCACATGTGGCCTTGAAGTTGAGACTCTGGCTCTGAGCTGCCCACTCACCTCTGCCTGGTCCCACAGGCCTAGCCACAGCGGGAGGCAGATTCTCTCTTCTGTCTGCAGTTCACACAGGCAGCAGAGAGGGTGTGATTTGCAAACTGACCTCCTGTGGCCCTGCCTGACCTAGGTGGAGCCCCAGTGACTTTGTGTCTTGGGTGTTCGCAGGGTTGCACATATTCATTATAGTATTGAAACTTAGAAAATTAGAGTTGCCCTTTAACCAACCTCGGGGTGGGGGGGAGCTTCCCTTGTGGCTCAGCTGGTAAAGAATCCTCCTGCAATGCGGGAAACTTGTGTTCGATCCCTGGGTGGGGAAGATCCCCTGGAGAAGGGAAAGGCTACCAGAATACTCCAGTATTCTGGCCTAGAGAATTCCATGGACTGTATGCAAAGAATCAGACACGACTGAGCGACTTTCACTTCACTTTAACCAAGCTCAGGAAGGAAGCCCCCACGTTCATCCAGTCTCTCTCTCTCTGGCTTGGCCGGCAGGGCCCTCTGACCCCTCCCATCTTGCCAAGAGCTCTGCTGGGACTTGCAGCTGCAGGTGTGGCCTGTGGCTGAGCAGCTGACTGTCTTCTGACCATCTCTGACCACCTTGTGTCTCTGGCATCTCAGAACCTTGAGACGCCTAGTGAACGGCCTTCTTACCCACCACTCCCCCTTGGATTTGCCTCCCTGTGTGGAGCCTTCTCCCTGTCTTTTTTTTTTTTTAATTGGAGTATAGTTGCTTTACACTGCTGTCAGTTTCTGCTGTATAGCAAAACAAAATGGCCATCTATCCCCTCTTTTTTGTATTCCTTTCCCATTTAGGTTGGGCTTCCCTGGTGGCTCAATGGTAAAGAATCCACCTGCAGTGCAGGAGATGCAGGTTTGATCCCTGAGTCAGGAAAATCCCCTGCAGAAGGGCATGGCAACCCACTCCAGTATTCTTGCTGGGACAATCCCATGGACAGAGGAGCCTGGTGGTCTCCCTTCCATGGGGTTGCATAGAGTCAGACATGACTGAAGTGACTGAGCACATGTGCCCGCCCGTTTAGGTCACCACAGAGCTCTGAGTAGAGTTCCCTGTGCTATACAGTAGGTTCTCATTAGTTATCTGTTTTATACACAATAGTGTATATACGTCAGTCCCAATCTCCAAAATTTATCCCCAACCACCGCCCCTCTCCCCAGCTTTCTGTCTCAGTATCCATGCATTTGTTCTCTACGTCTGTGTCTCTATTTCTGCTTTGCAAATAAGATCATCTTTGCCATTTTTCTAGATTCCTCGTCTACGTGTTAAGACATGATGTTTGTTTTTCTCTTTCTGACTTACCTCACTCTGTACGACAGACTCTAGGTAGCCTTCTCGGTGGGGAACTTTCTTGTCACGTGGAGTGTCTGGAGGGCCCACGATCATTCTTTCCCCTGTGGTTAGCACAGTCCAAGGCAGGAAATGGAGACTCCTTGTGTTGTTTGGAGTCCCAGGGTGGGTGGAGCCGGGAGAGCCCTGGGCAGACCTCGCTCGAGTGGGCAGGTTGGAGCCTGCAGACGCAGAAGCCACTGCAACAGAATGTGTGGAGAGATGGGTTTATCACAAGCCTACATGCGCTCAAGCCAGATTCCAGAACTCTCAAAAATTTGGAGTTTGTTCTTCCATCATCAGACTGAAATAGGGCCTTGTGGCTGGAGGTTTGCCGGGGTCAGAGGGAAACTGGAGAGCGTGTGGGCCCAGGGCTTGCCTGGATACTCACGAGGGTACTCAGGCCAGTTTCATGTCCTTCCTGTCACACAGGCTTGTACGTGGGTGTCACTCAGGTTGTGCGTGGGTGTGGGCTTCTCTGGAATATCGTGTTCATTCTTCGATGCTGTGGTCCCATTCCCATCCCCTGCAGTGATCTCGAGCCAACTCCAAAGGGACCACTGCTGGTTGGTGTACTAACTGATACAGAATCTAAGTAACAGGCTGTCTTCCTGAGCCCAGGACCCAGCAATAACTGCTCGTCTCAGTTCCCTAATTTAGAGACCACGTGCGTGCCCCAGGGTTGTCAGCAGCTCAGTTTCTTGTAGCTTGAAACACATTTCCATAGAAACATGCTATAAATGGTAGTTGGGCTGGTTCCTAGGCTAGCCCGCAAAGAGCCCCAGTGTCACCTACGAAGTTGCTGAAATAAGGTATTAGTAAAATTGAGAGCGCAAATGCAGCAGTATTAAGAGCTAGCACCCAGGACTCTGGAGGTTAAACGGTGTGGGGTTATTTGTGTCACTTTGTTTCTTGGGCAGAAGTGTCTTTCAGAGCCCTCCTCCTGCCCACAGTCATAACCCTCCTCTCCCAGTTTACATTCCTTCTTCCTTCCTCATCAAGGCAGGGGGCAGGACCTACCTGTGCCTGGGACCTGGGCTGGGGTATGTTTATAATGAGGAAATTCTGTCCAAAGGCCTTTACATCATCAATATCATCATTACCATCATCATCATTATCATCATCATCATTATTTAAACCATCTTGATCAACTTAACAGAATAAACATTACACCTTGGCAATTTGCAGTTTGGAATTTTCTGATGGCTGCAAAATGTTCCTACGGAGTTTTAACATAGTTAAAAAGTCCCCCTCTACTATTTTTTGTTCTGATTCTGTCACTTAACATGAGTTCATCGAATGGTTTCATCAGATTGTTTCCTCATGTCAACCTTTTATATTTCATTCTGTTACCATACCATACTGTAATCTGAATGGAGTTCCATTTGGGGGGAGTCTAAATACAGGCTCCTATGAGCCTCTTTTATAAAGACTCCTTTGAGGTGGTAGTTTGAGTTGTTTTCATGGGATCTGGTCTCCTGACTGTAATAACCTGATCAAGTCTTCAACTCTTGAAACACAATGTGGAATCACATCCTAGAAGGATCTGAGCAGTTTACAGCAGCACCTCAGTGTATCTGCAGCTGTTTCCTGATGACCTGCCAACAGCAGCTTTCTTGTTTAATTTATTTACTTATTTTCACATTGACTCGGGTCATAATGGCTCCTTAATGGTGTTCTAATTTGCATTTCTCAAATTGCTGCTGAGACCCGGCATTTTTCCTCCTGATGATTTACTGTTTGTCTTTCCTTATGTGTCAAACTGTGCTCATCTGTGACTGCAGAGCCTCCCCCGCTTACAATTTATCTCCTCAGTACCACTTTCCTGTTGGGAAATACAAAGTCCTGCCTTCCTCCCTGCCTCCTGGATGGGGCCCCGCCCCTCGACCTGGGCTAACTCCTCTCCACATCTGCCTGGACTGAGGCTCTGGGTGGGGGTGGGAGGTACCCACGAAGAGGGTACTGTGCCTGTGATGGAAGCAGAGGGGAGGTAGGTGCCAGGCAGGGGCTTGCCTGCTCGTTCTGAAATAGGTTCATTAAAGTGACCTCCTTGGAGGGAGGCTGTGCTGGGAGATTCTGGGAGGAGCCAAAGGCAGGTAAGGGCTGCAGAGGGCACCTGAGTGCATCTGGTTTAAGGATCACCCACTGAAAGGCCGGTAGGGAGTAGGGGGATCTCAATAACAGAGGCAGGCTGGGTGTAAGAGAACAGCACAGGCTAGATGATAAATGACAGTGACCCGTGGCCTAGGAAGGGGTGGAATCTGTGGAAAATTGGAACGTGTACCTCCCATCACAGTGCCTGGCACAGCTGCTTGACTCCACCCCGGAGAAGGAGGGCCCAATGTAAGCAATGTTCCTTTTTTTTTTTTTTTTAATGATAAACCAGAAATCCCGATTTTTAACTTAAATCTCCTGATTTAAATAAATGTTTGGAAATACATTTAATTCAATAAAAATAAAATACATTATATAGGTCAAATGCAGTGTATCTGGGAATGAGCCTGGCTTGTGAGCCTCCAACCTGTGACCCCTCATTACTTGATGGTTTTTCTGGGAAAACAGACCCAAGGAGGCATCCTCATATAGCAGAGATCAGGACTCAGAAAGCCCGGCCGTCAAGTACCATCTGTCTGACCTTGGAAGAGCTGTTTAACCTTATCTATAAAAAAGAGGATAATGGCTTCCTCAGGGTGCTGGGTGGACCCGTCGGGGTCGCATCATGTCAAGCATTTAGTAGATGCTCAGTTAATGTGTTGATAGGTCCTGCATGGGGTCATCTGGAAAATTAAGGGAAGAGCTAGGCCCAGAACGTTGCTCTCCTGACTCTTTGTTCAGAGCTTGTTTCACATCACATTGGCCTGCTTTCATGGGAATTTTCAGAGATGTCCAGACACAGGGGTCCTTCTGACCTGTGGGAAAATACAAGTCACTTTATGAGAGCCTGCCTGACAGTTACTGAGCTCATGTAACGGGGACTTAGCTCTGTGGGCTTTGCCTTGCAGTCCCCAGAACCCAGGAGATCCACTCTCAGTAGCAGTAGTAATAGTAATAATAACAACATACAGGGAATTCCCTGGCAGTCCAGTGGTTAAGGCCCAGTATTTTCACTGCCAGGGGCTGGGTTCGATCCCTGGTTGGGGAACTAAGATCCTGCAAGCTGTGTGGCAAATAATAATAATAATAATACCATATACTATTGACCCTAAGAAGCCAATGATTGTGAAACAACCATTATTTTATGCAAACTATGAAAAAGAAAATGCTGCTAGTTAAACCATGATGTGCTGTCAATTGTAAGATGCATCCTGATTTCAGAGATATTAAAATGGGGGAAATGTGCATCTTAGAATGGAAGAAACAGAATGGTAATAGTGATAGTAACAGTTACATCTTATTGCTTACCTCAAATTTTCACAAATATTTTATTTGTGCACTTATCAACAGGCATTTAATTTACTAAGCACCCACCATGTATAGGCACCAGGGATACGAGGTGACTCAGGCCTGGGCTGTGCACTTCAGAAGCTCTGATCCTAGTAGGGAGATGGTACAGGAAGCAGCTGTAGAAACAATGTGTAAGGGACGGAGGCAAGAAAAACAGAGAATGCCATGGGAGTTAGGAGAGAGCGCGGCTGTTTTGATCCTTAGGGGCAGAGACCGAGACAATTGGAAGTGCCTGGGATTGACAGGAAGTTCTCTGAGGGCTTCCCAGGTAGCTCAGTGGATAAAGAATCCACCTGCAGTGCACCAGACTCAGGCAGATGTGGGTTCGATCCCTGGGTCAGGAAGATCCCCTGAAGGAGGGCACAGCAACCCACTCCAGTATTCTTGCCTGGAGAATCCCGTGGACAGAGGAGCCTGGCTGGTTGCCGTTCATGGGGTCACAAAGAGCCAGATACGACTGAAGCGACTGAGCACGCACGCAGAGGAGGAAGGGAGTGAGCAAAGCGGATCTTGGCTGAGGAAGAAGCTAAGCAAGGAAGGATGTGTTGCAGCTGGAACTAGCTTCAGCCAGATGCCACAGGGAGCCCTGCAGTTGGCATTGCACTAGCACAGATATGATCCTGCCTTGAGGGAAGGGGGGGCCCATCTTTTGGACCCACCCCTCTCTGACACCACCCCACCCCCACCCCCAGTCAATCATTGCCTGCAGTGCTCTCTCCCAGGAAGGGTTCCCTTTGAGAAGGGAGCAACTGTGAGCCCTTAGCAGCCGACACTCAACAGTAGCTGGGGAATGGTGTACCAGCCTGATAAAAGGGGATCTGGGGTTGGGGGGCCTCCAGCAGTGTTCACTGCAGTGGCCGTCCTCTGCTTGAAGGAGTCAAGGAAGGCTTCCTAGAAGAACTACCATTAAGCTCAAGTCAAGAGCAGGGTAAAGTTTACCTGTGGATACAAGGAGGAGAAGCATATGGGAGAAAGCAGATGTCTTGGGGAACTTCAGGTTGTTTGACTGGGTGGGCCTGGGGCTGGGAAGTAGGGCAGAGCCAGATCGTTCCAGAACCGCAAGTGACTGGCTAACAGCTTTTTGCAGTAGGTCATGGGAGCTTTTTTTTGGCTGCATCACGTGGCATGTGGAATCCTTTTTCCCCCCGTCCAGGGAGTGAACTCGAGTTGCCTGCATTACCAGGAAGATTCTTAACCACTGGATCATCAGGGAAGTCTGGTGGGAGCTATTGAAAAGGGATGTGATCACTCTGATGGCAGTATGGGTGATAAATATCCTAGACTAGGAGAGGAGAAAAAATGGTAGCCAATACTTAGGAAAGACTTAATGTATACCATTGTTTTAAGCTCTTATCATCCCCATTTTGCACATGAGAAAAACCAAGGGGTTAAGTAAGTTGCTCAAGGTCATCAAGCTAGTGTGAGCCAAGAATTGGACTCAGTTCTCAGCCTGTGCTCTTAACCTGTACATTCTCATGAATATGAATTTTGGCTTCTAGTCCAAGATGCATCATTTGTATTTGTTTTCATTTAAAAATAAGGCTTTAGAAAACTGCCCAGTGCATACACTGGATCTCAGGGGTCCTGTTCCTCCTGACCCACAGCCATAAGGTAGGGAAGCCGAGTTCCAGAGAACAGCCCATGAAGGAGTCTGTTCTGGGGCTGGTTTTGCAGGGGGCATTGGACTGTGCTGAAATGAAGCCTTTGGGAAGCTGGCAGCTCTGGTTCTGTGAAGAAAGGGCGTTTCTGTTTGTGGCCCTGCCGGCCCGCCCTCCCTGGTGGCCACACCTGTTTTGTCTTTCTCCCTATCCCCGGCCAGACGTCTGTCCCAGAGCGACAGCAGCAACTGGGGACATCTGCAGAAGCTCCCTCTTGGGCCTGACAAAGGCACTCAGAACCTGGCCCAGGCCTGCAGGAGAGGGAGGTGGAGGCGGGGGTCAGTGGATGGGCCCCAGTGTGAGGACAGGCTGCTGGGGCCGACGCGGCCCTGCCTGGAACAGGTGAGGTCAGTGTGAACTCAGGCGGAGGGCCCCCTGGGTTCTCAAGGGCAGAAGAGAAGGCCGTGCAGGGACTTGTCAGCATATAGCCCCTTAACTTCACAGCTGGGGTTTTGAGCCCTCTGCTTCCTCGGAAAGGATGTGGCCAAAAAAGGGTGTGAAGAGAAGGCACAGGCGTCAAAGGAGTGTCCCTACTGGGGACGGGTGGGCATGCAGTGGAAAAGCTTGGAGGGAAGGACCCAAAGGAGCTGGGCAGAAGCCTTGGAGAGATACCTGGAAGGGACACTGAGTCAGTGCTGCAGAGTGTCTCTGGGCACCCCAGGCTGATGGGTGGACCTGGGGGCTTTTCAGAGGAAACAGAATCTTGGCGAGGTTCTCAAAAGGGAAAAGCTAATTTTGGGAGAAGAGGATCTAGGATAAAATAGTAAAAAAAAAAAAAATTGTAACCTCGTATAGGTACACGGCATGATACAGCTATAAAACCATTTTTGTCTTTGTGATTCTCTAAATCCCTAGAAGGTGGCATTCTTTTAGGGTTTGTGTCGCAAATACTTTAGAGTGAATCTCACAGGGACCCCGAACTCAAGACTCAGAGAAGCTAAGTGTCAACTTCCCTAAGATCACACAGTGGATTGGCTTTAGTTAGGCAGGATCCAGACTCAGTCCTGGTTCCTTGTTCTTTCTACATACAGCCTTGTCTTTCTTCTGTTGTAACTGTAGGTCATGAGGTCCCAGAGGTAGGTAGTCCCTTTATTCTGAAAAGGGAAGTAACAGCAGGACACAAGGCACGTTAGGGACATAAGGTGGATTTGAGATTTCCTCAAAGGTATTTGTACTCTCAACTCCCCACATTCCTGCAAAGGTTGGTTATTCACTTAAACACACTGTGTGTGCTGGCCTGGATGGAAAGTCCTGATAGAGAAAGGACAGTGGAAAAAGGACTGGAAAGCAGGCATGGGTTTTGGGGTAAAGAAAACTCTTTTAAATGAATGATGGAAACAAGGTTAATGGAGGCAGGGGGACGGGTGGTGAGAACTTGGCTTCCATGGAAGCTTCTTTTTATCTTTTAGTAAGAGTTTTATTGGGATAGAATTCACACACCACAGTATTCCCCCGTGCAAGCTTCTTCATGGTCTCAGGTTGCCCCAGAAGAGGATACGAATGATGACCACTCAGGGCAGTGAGGGATAACTCGGTGCAGAGTCCAGAGAGCTGATGCTGTTCCTGGAAGCCTCTTGAATGCCATATTCTATGGTCACTGGGAGCCAGGGTTTGAGATCCTGTCAAGGGTGCTTTGCTTCCTGGAGTGTTTCTCAGCAGATGCACTCCCTGGGACCTGGAGCTCTGTGCTCTTTGCTGTAGTTTGTAGCTTGCTGGTGAAGAAAAGCCTGGACCATCTCTCTCTTTTTTTCTTTTCTTCCGCAATCGGCACCCTTTTTAGTTGCACCTGTAGGAAGGGTTAGAGCTTCTAGAACCAAAACTTTCACTTCACATGTCAGTGATTCTGCACTGTCATATCTGCAGCAAAACTGACCTCCAGGGCCTTCCTGGAAGAGCTGCAGCTTTCTTTACACATTCTCATCTGCCGGCCTTTGGGAGGGAGACTTCTCCTGCCAGGCAGGCGCCATCTGGGACAGTCTTGGGCCCTCCTCCCCTCCACGCACACATGCCCCTTCTCCCTCTCTTCCTTTGTGAGTGAGAGCTACTCCAAGATGAGCAGGGCTGTTCCAGATCACTGACTCCTGTTTCTCATGCATCCTGCCATCCACCCCTGCTCCCTGTGCTGCTTCCTGGGCCCAGCCCAGCAGCCCGGCATGGGATAGGGAGGGAGTCCTGGCGGGACAAGGCTGAGGAGTGCCCTTTGGAATGGCTCCCACTTGTTCCCTGGAGGCTGGGCTCTGGCTCCGTGGTGGCAGGCTCTTTTAGAAATGGGCTCCCCAGCCAGGGTTCTGGAGGGGAACATCCCTGGGCTGGTCTGCAGTGGCTCTTGGAAGGGCTGGCTCTGGGCTGGCCCAAGCCCACTTCTGGGGACCAGGCCCAAGAGGGAGGTCAGGATGGCTGCAGGTTTGCAGAGGAACCTGGCAGCAGTGAGCACCAGAGACCAGGTGGGTTTGCTTTGGTTCCCTCACTTGGATGAGGTGTCATTGGGAAGGAAAACATCAGACAAATGGAAAAAACAAAAAAGATTTTGCACAGAACCTCTGCCAGGAGTCCCGGGAGTCCAGCCTCTACTTGGGGGCCTGCATGCCTGAGCACCTCAGTCCTTCAGTGACTCACTGCCTTCCTCTGGGTGAGATGGGAAGAGGAAGAGAGGTGGCAAACTATCGGCTTGCCTTGTGATCTTGTGTAAGTCACTCGACCTCTCTGAACCTCAGTGTTCTCATCCATAAACTGAGTGAGTTGAAACTTCTCACACACACAGGGTTGTTAAGTAGGCTGTGTGGGGGGACATGCTTTGAGAATTGCCAGGAACAATACTGTCAGAGCAGATGCTAAATCTGAGAGCCTGGGCTTTTCTTTGTTGGAGGTGGTTTCCCTGGCTCCTCTATTCATTTTTTGGCAATCACAGAATCACGGATTTTAAACTGGAAGGAATTTTAAGAGGTCATCGGGTCCAGTCCCCTGACATAATTATCTTTATTTTGCAGATAAAACTAAGTTGTCATTACTGTGACATATGTGTAAATAAGCCCTTTTCCTCCTGGGTAAGGTGTGAGCTCCAGCTGCATACAGGGGCTCCCACCAGCGAAAGGGTGGAAGAGGACAGGAAGGTCATGCCTCTTAGAAGCAAGAGTGGGGTTTTGAAGGTTTCTAGGCAGAACATACGAGTATGTCAAGGCTGTATATTGTCCCCCTGCTTATTTAACTTCTATGCAGAGTACAACATGAGAAATGCTGGGCTGGAAGAAGCACAAGCTGGACTCAAGACTGCCGGGAGAAATATCAATAACCTCAGATATGCAGATGACACCACTGTCTCTGTCATCCACTGGGGGCAGGGGGAGGGCCGGGGTGGGGAAGGGCCTTGCCCTGCAGGCTCAGAAGGGCGGTGAGAATCGCATTCTGCTGCCCCTCCCCTTCCCCTTGAGAAAGCAAAGGATGCACCTGCCTCTCAGGACTGGCCACAGGGGAAAAGCGGCTGCTGCCAGGACACAGTATATTATTCAGTGGCTTTTCCTTCAAAGAAAAATCTCCTTCTGACCCATCTCCTTGGTAAAAACAAAAACAAATGAAAAGAGCCAGGGAAAATGGGCTCCCTCCCCAGGACTTACTCCTGGCCCTGGAGCCTCACTGTAAGGATACTTGGGGGCCAGCAAGAACCACCTGAGTAGCAGAAATGTTTCCCATCTTCCCCGCCAGTTGAGGAGGCATCGCGGGATGGCATCAGGTGATGGTAGGAAAGGTAGGGGAACTACAGGCAGGCAGCCCAAAGCTGCCCAACTCTGGCCTCAGTTGCTAGAATTAAACCGAGACGCTTTTTACATCTAGGTAATCGAGACATGGGTCTTTTAGGAGCTGGGACCACTCTCTCAATAACCTTAACACCGCTAGCCAAAAAGGGAAACTGGGGGAGAGTGTTAATAAAGTGCCTTGGAGAGGACTGCGCGTGCCCTACCGTATCCAAAACCAGAGTTTTCTTTGTGGAAGAAAGCGACTTGTGTCCTCCCCCAGCATCACACACAGACTTTCCTGGCAGGCCCGATGGGTTTCCAAACATTTCGTCACCGTCTCCTCCTGACCTTGGTGTGAAAGGAACGAGCCGCGTGGCTTGTTGGTTCCAGCAAAGCCATCGGGGGGCACCGTTCCTGGGCTGGGGGAGGGTGGCGACAGTCTCTGGAGTGGAGGTGAGGTCTGCTGGAAATCCCCAGCCCGGGCAGCCGCCGGAGGTTTAAAGACGCCTTCCCCTGCCTTATTTGGTCTCAGGAAGTGGGCGGCGCCGGGCCTGCTGGCAGAGAGGCCGACCCGAGACAGTTGTGCTGATGAAGTGGTAGAGCTGGTTCCTGCTCGCCGCCGTGCCGCGCGCGCCGGCCGGCCGCTGGGCGCTCCGCGCTCCCAGCCCGGAGTTGTGCAATCCTTTGTAGCACGCCAGAGAGTCCTCCTCCTTCGCTGTTGCCTCTCGCCCTCTCTCTCTCTCTCTCTTTTTTTTTTTTTCAAGCTGTGAGCTCAACCGATGAGTCAGAGCAGTGCAATCCTGACACTGCATCGCAGGACTGGGGGTGACACGGAGGGAGGGAGAGCGATCGCGAGGCGGAAACCACGGGCGCGGAGTGCGTCGAGGCTCCTGCGCCGCAAGCAAGGGGTGACAACCCGCGCGTCCCGCCCGGGCCCCTCCAGCAAACTTCCCAGCCTTGGGAGGCGCGGGCTGGCGGAAACGCTGAGAGCGCCGCGGGGCGGCGGCGGAGGCGCCTGTTTGTTTTTAAAATCGGGAGTGCGTGCAGGCGGCTGGAGCCTGGGAGGCGACCGAAGGCTGCGGCCCGCGGCGGAAAAAGGACAGCCGATGCGGGAGCTCGGGCAGGAGCGGGGTAAGTGGGGCTGCCAGGCCGGCGGCCGAGGCCTGCACGCGGCTCGGCGCAGAGCCCGCCCTGGCGGCGGCGACGGCCAAGGGACCCCGGGCTCGCGAGAGGAGAGGCGGCTGCTGGGCGCGCGGGCTGCAGGTTTGCAGGCGCGGCCCGGAGCGGGGGCGCCGGGCGGCGGCAACTTCTGCGGCCTGGGCGGCGGGGGAAGCGCGCGCGTGTACGTGCGTTTGCCGCCCCACCGCGCGCCCCTCCACGGCCCGCGCCCCTGGGCCCGCTGCGGCGTGTGCAGCGCCGACCCGCCGTGTTTGTGCAGCTACGCAGTTCGCGCGCGGCCCCCGCCCACCCAGGCGCGGCCCCGACAGGAAAACCCTCCCAAGCCGCCAGGCACACGGTGGCGGCCGCGGCAGGCTCAGGAATACGGTTGCTCCTCTGCCTGAGCGAAACGTGGTGTCCTGCGGGACTCGCTTGCATGACCTAGCCGGGTTCCGGGAGGCGCGGGGCGGGGTGGGGTGGCTTGCGAGCTGCGGGAACTTGGCGCGGGAGCCTTTCCCCTTGCACCGGAGAGTGGACGTGGAAACTGCGCCCGCGTCCGGAGTTTTGGGGACGGAGGTGGTGGGGAACCGGAGCTAGTGCAGCAGAGGCCTAAGCTGGAGCGTTGCGGGCAGGCGGAGCGGCCTCATCCCGGCCCTGCTGGCGCACCTCGGACCTGTTACCCCGTGGTCGCCCCCGTGCGCCCCGCGCCGCTCGGGCCTGCGGAGCCCTCCCGCCGCCTCACCTGGTGGTGGTGCGTTTGGTGGTTCCCGTGCGGAGCTCGGGAGCCCGGGTCTTTTTCTGGACCCTGCGTATGGCCGGCTTGGTGGAGGTGGTCACACGAGTCTTTCACTTAACTCATGCAGGAGCGCTTGCACCTCCAGGGCCCCCCACCCAGGCTTCTGGATTTAAGGACCTGGGGCTTTCAACCCCAAGGAAGCCTCAGGAAGCCAGGCCTGGAGGAGGTACCTGCCAGCCAAAGCGGGGCTCGGGGTGGCGGGGGTGGGGGTGGGGGGGGGTGGCGGGTAGCCTGGGTATTCCAGCCCAGCCTCGAGAGTGAGCTGCTGGAAGGATGAAAGGGGAAGTTCCTCTCCCCCATTTAAAACTTTGTCGGTCACAAACTTTAGTGGCTACTTCCTGCTTCCACCATCCCACCGGGACCTGGGTGCCAGCCTATGGAGCCTTCCTCAGGGGAAGGTGGGCTGTGCCAGAGCTGGCTGGCCTTGATTGACTATGGAGGCCACCTAGGCACGTGTGTGCAGGGGATCCCTGTTGGCAGTGGTGACCCGGGCGGGGAAGAGGGGGGAGGGGAGGTCTGGCTTGCTCCAGCAGGGGGAGCCTGCCTGGTGGCCTCCTGGAGGTCTGGCCTCTGCTGGGCCCTGCAGCTCCAGGACTGAGGCTGGAGCCTTGATGGAGGAGGATGAACCGCAGCTCTGCGGAGAAGCCTCTCTTTCCTTGTGGGGGCCGGCTGAGGCAAGGAAATCATCTGTCTTGCTCCAGAACCCCCCAGTGATGGTGTGCACATGCCGCTTTCGAGTCAGAGAAATGTACCATTTTCATAGGTGGTTAGAAGGCTTCAGGAGGAAGGGGAAAGGAGAAGCCATCCCTGGTTGGAAATTCATGGATCCTTTTTTTTTCCTACGGCTCTGGACAGTGAATAATAGGAGTGTAAACATTCAATTACTGTGATAAACCATCTCATCGCATGTCTCTGGCCCAGTCTCCTCTCTAATTGGATTGGCCTCTGGCAGGTTACTCTGGTCTGAGTAGCTCCCAGGGGCCAGGGGGGTGAAGAACCTGGAGGGTTCCTTCTCTTCCCACTCTACCAGCCACGCAGCTTGCTCTGGGAAGACCTGACTGCTGCCAATGTGGCCTCTCCAAGCATCAGGGAGAACCCACTCTCTTCCTGGCTCTGTCAGCCCCTCACCTTCCACCCTCCCACCCCCCTCAACTGGAAAGAGTGCCCTGGAGTGCTCGTGGGGATGAGAGTTCAGCTTTTAAATGTGGAATTTAAAAATAGCTTGAGTGTTTAGCCCTGTGGGCCACTGCTTTTAATAAATGGAGAAAAATAAAAAGGCAATATGCAGTTACGGATTTCAGCTGAAGGCCTCCTGTGGTAGGGGAACTCAGGGAAGGGCTGCCCAGTGGAGCCAAGGCCTTTGGGCCCGCTGAGTGGGAGAAGGATTGGGGGAGGAGGATACACAGAGCAGAGTATACTGGACCGAGGAGTGGGATCAGTCCAGGAATCTTGGCTTTGACAACCCTTCTGATGCAGTTGGGTCTCACAGAAGGAGCCCTTGCTCCTGGTGCAATGAGGATGACCACAAGTAGTGGAGAGACTCGGGCTTATCCTTGTAATCCTGTTTCAAATGCCCTTTCTTTGGAGAAGCTTCAGCCTTCTTCTGAATACTCCTTATATAGTCATTTGTGTACCTACTGTAGGGCGATGGTCAAAACACAGACTGGGAGCTAGAGTTCCTATACCTTCATAGAATTGCAGTGAGGATTTTGCAGTTTAGTATCTATACATCAAATGTTGAAAGCTCATTTCAGCATTACCATAGCTCGCTCTAGTATATGCTATATGTTGTTCCCATAGTGTCCGACACCTAGTATTTAGCTAAACAAGGGAATGAAAGATCTCCGTCCAAAAACTGTAAACTTAGCATGTGGAGGGCCCAGTGAGTCTGGCTGCTGGAGTTCATACTGTGCCATTGGTTTGGATACTGGTGAACCCAGTCTTCTGGCACTGCCCAATGGCTGGCCTTCTGGAGAGTGTGTCCCAGTAATTCTGACCCCAAAGGGACCTCAGAATGAAAGGGTACTGGAGCCTCCTGCCTGGGAATCTGCTAACCTGGGCATTTCCTTTGGCCAGGACAGTTGGCACCCTTCCTGTGTGTGCATGCATTAGTATAGAAGCAGCCTGGGGCCTCCACTCTTCCCGGACACTCCAGAGGCTCCAGAAAATGCAGCCAGGGGTTGAGTTCCATTGGAAGACTAGCTTCTGCATGGGATCACCCTGCCTGGATGGGGCTGAACTAAACTCTTAGAGTTGGGCTGGAGCTGGGTGGAGTGTGCTGAAATCCCCAGTTCTTACTTACGGGATCTGCATTTGCATTCAAAGCAACATTCAGGATACCGTGAGACTGTGAGCTCATTTTATGAATCAGAAGCATTACAGCATAAGTTCGGTGTTGGAAACTGCTCTTTGAAATCCAGATCACCCTCCCTCCACCCCCAACAACATGCACACTTAGAGGGCCCTCACGGTCACATACCTGGGAACAATAACAGTTAGCAGGGCAGCAGCAGTTTAGATTCCAGAGCCATCAAGCAAAACTTGTCCACACCTACTTCCGTCCCCACACTCCGAGCACCACTCCTGGATGGCATGTGGACAGTAGCTGGACAGTGATTCTGAAGGAAGCCTGGCAGGCACAAGTGAACGAGGCCTCGGCCGACCTGGGTTTGTTCTTCAGCTTCCCCGCTTGCTGTGTGGCTCAGCGTTGATTACCTTCCTGAACCTCAGTTTCCCCACCTATAAAATGGGAAGAATAATAATTCCTCATGGGGTTGCTGTGAAGGTTGAACAAGATCATGCATGCAAAGTGACTGACCTGTAGCAGGTACTCAACAGATGACAGCCAGCGTCTCACCAGTTCCTGCCGCAGCCAGCTCCTGTGTGCCTTTTGCTCCTTCCAGGGAAGGGGACAGGAAAGGTGTGCTGCTTGTGATAGGGTGCCTGGATTCCAGGCCACTGGGGCTTGTGGAAATGAAGCTCCTATTCGAACTTCCTAAGCCTTGGGCGGAACTGCATGATACACTCCTGCCTAGACCAGCCCAGACCCTGCTGCCTGGGTCCTTTTGCAAGGTGTTGTGTCCCTGCAGCCGATGGTTAAGGGCTCAACTTCCCAGAGATCAGACTGTGCTCTCAGGAACCTACCCGCCCAGGCCTCAGGCTGAACTGCTCACGTGGGTGGGAGGAAGGCTGCTTTCTCAGTCAAGGAAAAAGTCCCCTTGTCTTTGCTTCACCTGAAGCCTCTCAGTGTGACCTCTGTGGAGGTTTGGGGTGGAGCCTAGGGTGGGAGTTGCTCCTAAGAGCACCTTGGCTCTTTCAGCAATTGAAGTAGCAGAGGCAGAGTGGGAGGGTATGTGTGGGAGGGCCACCAAGGTATTATTATATAAGAAGAAAGCTGCCACGTGTGGGAAGAGAGCTGGGGTTCTGCAGGGGTGAGGGTCAGGGGCTCCCTGAGGGACTGGACTTGCTGGCTGTGGTTTTCGGGGACGGGTGGGGAGGACAGGGAGCTGGAGGCCGGAGGCGTCCCTGGCAGTGGTTGTCGATCGTGTTCTTCCTGGAACAGAGCCTGGTACTATGGCCAGGCGGAAGGCGCTCCCTGTACCCTCTGCCTTTCTCTCCAGCCACAGGGAGCTCGCCTGGAGAGCTATTTTTTTCCAGGCAATGCTTCTTCCTCCAGGAGTCTCAGGAATGGAGGAGGGGAGCAGCCAGGGCAGGTTTGTCCAGGTCTAAGCTTGGAGAGAGGGAAGTACAATAAATAGGCTTGCAGCCAAAAGGGGGTTCCCTCTGGAAGGCCACCAATCTCCTCCGGGGAGGTGGGGTCAAGAGAGAAAGGCAAATGGTGAGAGATTTCGATTCCTAGCTTTTTCCAGCAGCCGGGTGGACAGAGGCCTTAAGCCAGCCTTCTGTTGCCAGAATTTGCCAGCTGTTTGGAGGGGAAGGCCCTGGAGCTCAGAAAGGAGCTTAGAAACAGTCAGAGTGATAACTCAGAGTCCCAAGAGTGCGTGTGGGCTGGCCTCCTTCCGCCTTCCTCCTGCTTTTCCTCCACCTTCTCTTCTTCCCAGCCTGCTGGCAGCTCTCGGGGCACACCTGGCTGGCCTCAGATCCTCTTTCCCACCTGACCTGGCTCTGTCTGACCCCTTCAGCCAGCCCATCGTTCTGGGCTCCCCAGCTTCCAGGAGTCATCCCAGAGCTGGAAAAACACTTTGAGACAGCCCTTCACGTTCAGAGAAGGAAGCTGGAAAGCAGCGAGTTCCTTGAGGTTCCACAGACTGTCCCCACTTTCGCTTTAGGAAGGGGGATAGGCTCCCGGGTCCTGTCCCCGGTCCACTACCCTGCCCCTCCCAGGGCCGCTTCAGTGCAGGAAGAGCCCAGAGGAATAGTGTCTCGGCTCCTGGGTGTGGCCCCGTCTTCGGCTGGCTCCATAGTTATTTATTTGTCTGTGTGTGTGTATGTGTGAGTGAGTTTTGCGGTTGGGAGACTAGATCTGACTGAAAGCAGAAGTACCCACGCTCTTTGCGCTCTGCAGCATGCAGATTGGCCAGAACAGGACAGTCAGGAGAGGAAGACATGGGCAGAGGCCCCTCTGCTCAGTGGCTGCTGCTGCTCTTTTTAATCCCTGCTCAGCGCTTGCACACTTGAGCGTAAACAGCCCTTCCGTGTTGCTAGCAGCTGCCTTTCCTTGCTGGCTTTGGGCAGAAGAGCTGCCAAAAATAACCAGGCGGGCACTTCTACTTGTGGGACACTCACTGTGGTGGCCTCGGGGCAGGCCTCCTTGCTCCCTGCAGGCCCCAGGGCCTCCAGTATCCCTGCCCAGACTATCTGTGGCTGAGTGCAGCACCCCCCCCCCACCCCAGCACCCCAGCCACAAGACTCCCTCAAGTGATTGCACTTTCCCTTTTATTGCTTTGAGAGGGAGCCCAGGAGAGTGGAGGCACCATTACGTGCTTGGAAGCCCTGCCAGGTTTCATCCAGGGGCTCTTGTCCCACCGTGTCCCTGCAGGCCCTGTTGACACAGCTGGGGACGTCTGGGGAGGCCTGTGCTGAGTGCTCCTCCTGGGCCCCTGGGGCCCTGGGCCAGATGCCTGCAGAGCCCAGTGCTGTTGCCAGGACTCCTGGTCCCCCGTCTTCTTCCTGTCTGGCCAGTCCTGCTCTCAGCTGACTGGGGAACTGGAAGGGTCAGGCCATTTTGTTGCCCTCCAGGTGTTGAAGATGAATCATGAATGATCTGCCCCTGCCCAGCAAGGGCGAATGAAATCATACTTATTGAGCTCTTACTTTGTGCCAGACACTTCATATATACACATACATATATATATACGTATAACCCTCATTTAGTCCTGCAGTAATACGTGGTAAAGATATTATGCCCACTTACTGGTAGGGAAACTGAGGCCCACAGAGAGGCAAGTGATTGGAGAAGCCGGGACACCTTCTGTTTGACCCCACAGCCCTGTCTTTTTATCAGGCAGCTCCCATACCTCTCCAGGCTGTTCTCACGTGCACAGGGAACAATGCTTTGACCCTTGGAATGAAGTGTTGATGGTAGGAATTCAGGCACCATTAGACTGGCTGATAGGGGAAATATTTTGGGCAGGGAAGGGTGGGGAAGACCCCTCTGAGGCCTTTCTCTCCAAAATTTACAGGCCAGCCAGAAGCCCAGCCTGAGCCACCAGGCCCTGCTGCGGAGGTCGATAGATACATAGGGGTCAGCTGTGTGTGTGTGTGTGTGTTGGAGGGGTGGGGTGTGCAGTGGTGGATTGCTGGGAAGTCACTCATGCATGAGAGGAGTGGCAAGTAAGTTTAGGCCTCCCAGAGACCTTCCAAGCATCTCCTCCTCCCCAAATATCCCAGCCACTGTTTGTCCTGAGAACAGCTCTGGGGCCACAGGCTGGGGTTAGGTGGGATCTTGGGCCTCCCTTCCTGGCTACTGGGTGTGACCCCAGGGCCCATCCTTCCAACTGACTTGGCCCAGGTCCCAGAGAGCCCGGTTGGTGTGTACTTGGGGCTTGGGCTGGATGCTGTGCCTGTGCTGGGTGCCAAAAGCCTCTGGGTGTATTTCAGGAACAATAAAGAATAAATCAACACAGGAGAAAAGGGCCTGCAACAGCTGCTCAGAGACCCGGAGAAACGCAAGGAATGTGTGAGCTTTTGGCAGAGTCCCTGCATCTTGACCGGGACCTGAGAAAGGCCGTGGCACTGACTGGACGGCTGGACGAGTGAGGCAGGCGGCTGGCACTGTGCCCGCTCCGCAGCCCACCTGGGAGGCCCCAGGCAGCCGTGCTGAGAGCCCACATGCTTGCTGGCAGCAAGGTTTTGTGCTTCTTGATCACTGACAGGTATTGGAGAGCCGTATTGTCCCCATTCTTATCCTCCAAACCAGCAGGGTGCCCCCTACAAAAAAAAAAACTCCCTTTCCTCCCTGCCCCCAGGCCATCAGGTAGGTGTTGGTTCCTTCTAGGGTGGGCCAGGCGGGAGAGCCAGAGCTGATAAGACACACACCTAGACACCCGCCTCCCCTTCCTCCCAAAATGGAGAGGCTGCAGTGGCAGGTCTGAGAGAGCGCGGAGTCTGAGAACATCCCCTGGAGACCCTGACCGTGTGTTCTTGGCCAAGTCATGTTACCTCTCAGGATTTCAATCCCATCAGCCATGAAATCAAGATTCAGACCAATGGTTTTTGGGGTGGCCTTGAGCATCTGTCTCCTTTACTCAGGATGCATGGTGAACAACCTTTATTTGGAGATTTCATTTCTTGCGAAGAAACCCTTCTGAGAGTCCCATGCAGAGAGGTGCTGGGGCTGATGCTCGGCTCCTGGGTGGGGGCCATTGGCACTAGTAAGGAACCCAAGCATGGACTGACTTGACCCAGATTTCAGGGTGCCAGGGGGAGGGGGCAGGAACCCCAAGCCCTCATGGGGATTTGAGGCAAGTCACGGCTTTATTTTTAAAGAGCTGTTGGCCGACCGTGGGTGTGGGGCTGGAGCGTGTGGGAGGGATGTGGCTTCCTCTTAAACTGAAGATGTTGAGCTTTACAAGTTGGCCCAGTGATGGTGATCACCAGTAGTAGTAGCGTCTTCATCTTCAAAAGCCACTGGCCTCCCAGGCCTGGCTCACTCACCTTTCCTGACCAGCCACGCTTCCAGGACATGACAGTGGTTTTCAGGCCAGCTGAAGCCAGGGAGAAGATGGAAACAGCCCAGAGGCTGCTGCCATCCATCCCAAAGAGCCTGAGGTGCACCCCAGCAGGAGACTGAGCCTGCGGCCCTGCAGATGGGGCTCTGGGTTCCAGTCCTGGCGTGGCCTCTGTACTGCCATGACCTCAACTCTTCGAGTGCCTCTCTGAGAAGGGAGAGTGTCGTCATACCCACCTTATCTTGAGGATGTAACGGGATCCTGGTGTAGGGTGCTCAGCACCATCCTTGTCACACAGTAGTGCCCTCTAGAAATGTCAGAGGTAGTGATGATGGTGAAATAGAAACCTTATTTTTGCGATGTTGGGCTCCAAGCCCTGCCTCGTATCTTGCCAAAAGGTGGGGCCTCCTAAATGGTGGCATGAACTATTGTTATTGGCATCCTTGATTCTTGCTCCTGGCTGTGTATCTGCAGGCAAGTTTCTTTCCTTCTCTGGGCTCTTTGTGGAATTGAATTGAGTGAACTGTGACATCCCTTGAGATTTGAAATCTGTTTAGCTTCTCCAGCTGTTGCTCTGCTTTGGTGGTTGGCTCTGAAGAGAGGCAGAAGCCGTCTTTCTCCATGTGTTGTGGAGATCCTTATTCCAGAGGGTGATCCTGCTGACTCTACAGCTCCCAACTCATCCCCATAGTCCTCCCACCTCAAAGCACTATGGGCTCTCCTAACTTCCCACAACATAATTTGAGACTTTTTCGTGGAATTATGATAAAAGACCAGGTACTTTAAAGGCAGACGACAAGATTTTGAATCTTGCTTCTGCCACCTTAATAACAGAGCCTCAGTTTCCTTCTGTAGCATGGGGACAGTGAGGAGATGCCTGGGTAGGGAGATTGTGTTTGTAGATTAGGATATGTCAACTGCCTGGCATGGGGGAAGTCCTCGGTAAATGTTAGCTTCCTTCTTTGGGGGGAACATCTGCCTTTTGGACATTCGGTAGATTGGCTGGGGGAGTGAAATATTTGCTTGTGACCATTTTCCCAGGGAGAAGCAGGGCTGGTTAACAAGCTGTGATAGCCCTAAAGGGCTGTCCCTCCCCAGCTTGTTTGATTCTGGGATCAGGCCTGGGGCTGGGGTCAGTTTCAGTGTGTGTCTGGGGTGGTGGCTGGGAGAGGGGCTACCCAAGCATTTGCAAAAGTCTGAGATGTGTGGCTTCCTAGGGCTGTGCAGAAGGTGTGGGGAACATGGTCTCAGTAAGGGAATGGCCTTTCTGAGCTGTGAGAACTTGACAAGTTACTTCTAAGCTTCATTTCCTGTAAATTCCCCAAATTTCCTTCTATTTTTGGTTTCTGATTTTATCTCATTTCAATTGGAGAACACACTTTGTATGACTTCAGCGCTTTCAGGTTTACTGAGGCTTGTTTCATGGCCTAATTTATGATCCTTCCAGGAGAATATTCTGTGTCCCCTCGAGAAGAATGTGTATTCTCCTGTTGTTGGGTGAAATGTTCTATGGATATCTGTTAGGTCTGTTTGCTTTATAGTGTTCAAGTCTTCCGTTTCCTTGTTGATCTTTTGTTTAATTGTTCTATCCACTCTTGAAAGTGAAGGCTTCAAATATTATTGTTGAATTGTCTGTTTTCCCATTCAGTTTTGAAAGTTTTTGATTCATGTGTTTTGGGGGCTCTGTTGTTAGGTACAAATATGTTTATAATATCCTGTTGATGAATAGACACTTTTACCATTATGAAACATCCTCCTTTGTCTCTAAGAGTTTTTGTCTTAAAGTCTATTTTGTCTAATATTAGCTGAACCATTCCAGCTCTCTTTTGGTTACTGTTAGCACGGTATACTTTTTTTGCCCTCCTTTTACTTTCAACCTATGTGTGTCTTTGAATATAAAGTGTGTGGCTCTTGTTAACAGTTGGATCATGGTTTTGTTTTGTTTTTAATCTGTTTCCCCAACCTGTGCCTTTTAATTGGGGTGTTTAATCTGTTTACCTTAAAAATAATTATTGAAAAGATTGGATTATATGTCTGCCATTTTTGCTGTTTGATTACTGTGTCTGATGTCTTTTTTTTTTGTTCCTCTATTACTATATTAATATTTTCTTTTGTGTTAAATAGATATCATTCCAGACCTGTAAAATGGGACAAAGAAGAGTAAGGGTTAAATAAGATGTTGCCTGCGGTGTGCTCAGCACAGTGTCTGCCAGGTAGTAAAAGCTCAGGTGGGGCTTAGGCCCTGTAAGAGCCACAGTCAGCCCTAGGGCTCCTGGGACCCCTCATGCCTCCTGGGCAGGGTATGGTGATCTGGCTGGTGGCTCCCAGGGGAGTGAGACGCAGTAGGTCCTTGGAAACTGCCCCGGGCCAGGATCTGACCTCTATTCTTTCCTCTGCTCCAGCACCCAGTTAGCCCCTGGGCTGCTTAGGAAGCACTGCAGATTTCCCCACCTGGAGCCTGTACCCCGTTACCAGACCCGTGAACCAGTCTCTCAGGGTGGGTTTGAGAACCACTGCTCAGCACTGACAGGCAGCAGAGTGTGATAGAGACCTGATGGCAGGCTTGGGTTAGAATCCTGGCTCTTCCCTTGGGACCTCAGGCTGTGACCTGGTAGAAGTTACTTTTCAGAGCTAACCTTTCCTCCTTTCTCAGGTGGGAATAAGTGGTTGTACAAGTAAGCAATACTCACACTCATTGGACACATGGGCAGAGCTAGTGGCTACTCTGTATTGTGGCAGTTGCTTGTCACAAAAGTGATTCCTGGATACAGGCCTTGGTCCCCCTCTCCCTTGCTCCTAAATTCCTCAAAGGCAGAAGAAACCAATGAGTGGTGGGTTCTAGACCAGACATGGTTGCCTGACAACCAGTTCACTGTTTCCTCTCCATTGGGCCACGTTGCCTCCAGGCCCTGCTTCTCCCCGCCTTGCTGCAGAAACAGAAGGGAACTGAAGAAGCCTTGTGGACACGTGGTTAACACCGAGTAAAAGCATGCAGATTCAGAAAGGGTGCGAACAGTGTGTGCTGGAGGGCTGCCTGGAGGAGGTAGGCTTTGAAGGGAGGCAGGTTGTCAGAGTGGCAGCAGGTCTTCCAGGCAGAGCGAAGTGCTCCAGCCAAGGTTCAAAGTCAGGGAATTCTTCCCAGAGTCACCTGTTCTCTGCATGTATCTCGAGCCGCAGGATGGGCTACCTTGCATTATAATATATTTGTGTTTCTGTTCTTCTCCCGCACTGGACTGGTAGCTCTGTGTGGGTAGGGACTGTACCTCATCTGTGTCTCCTCAGAGCCTGGCTTATAGCCAATTTTCACCAAATGCTTGTTGAGTGGATGAAGGGACCGTGGGCAAACCTGCAGGGCTACAGAAGGGTGTGTGTATGAGAGAGAAGGGGAGCAGGCAGGGCAGGGCCACGATGAGGGAGGTCCCTGTGAGTGGCTTCTCTGTATGTTAGTCTGGGGCAGAATCTGGCACTGGGGCTCAGGCACAGACTCCAGGGAGCCCTGCCCTAGACCTGCCAGCAAGCCAGGCCCTTCCAGAAGAGGAGCCAGGCCCTTCCAGAAGGGGAGGGTGGAGCTGGAGCAGCCTCTGGTGGCGTGAACGCTGTAGGGCCTAGAGACAGTTGTGAAGTCCCCATGAAGCCCTCTCCAGAGGCTCAGTCGCTGAAGGGCTGGCCGCAGGGACACTTGCTTTGTCTCTTCTGGAGACAGCCCAAGCCTGCCAGCTTCTACTTTCCCCCTCCCCCCCGGAAGTCCCGAGTGCTGTAGAAGGGGATTTCCTGAGCTGCCTGTGGTCCTCGGTGGCCCTTGCCCAGGAGGAAAGCAGGCCAATCCCCCCCGAGTGTGGACAAAAGCTGGACCAGGAACTCAGTCCTTTCCAGGCTCTGCCTCGACCTCGAAGTTTTCTCTCTGCCTCAACTTCCCTGCTGTAAAACGATCTGGGTGTCCTGACTTTCTCAGATATCCTGGGGGTATTTGTAGGGGCAGTAGGGGAGGGGATGATAAAGGGAGATGCCTGAATGAAGCCCCATAGTGGGTGCCTCCTATGGCAGAGAATTTCCTCTCACTTGTATCCCTTTAAAAGCATCTCCGTGTTGGCATTGTTACAGTCCAAGCTCAAACTGCAGGCAGCTCGAACCCTGGCCAAGCCTCTGAGCCTGTCCTTCACAGCTGGGACCCCTGGGACTCATGACACCCTGGCCTGACAGCCTGACCTCTGCATTTCAAGGCTGAGGTTCAGTCTGGAGAAGTGATAATCCGAGGACTCTCTCTGGGCTGGGAACAGGCAGATCATGGGTCTGCTCTCTCACACCCTCAGGGGAACTGACACTTGTGGGAGGCAGGTCCTCATCTCTGTGGCTGGTGTCTCCTTCCTTATTGGTTTTGCATGCCTCCTGAGAACAGGACTTGTGTGTCCAGTGGCTTGGAAAAATGGGGCCCTTCAGCCTGGGTGTGAACTTCCAGTTAGAGAGGGGCACACAGCACTGCAAATGATTACACTGTGCCCAGAGGCAAGGTCTACCTAGGGCCTGGGCAACTCTAGCTGGCCCAAGATGGCAGCTGTGGGCCATTTGCCCCGTCTGCCTGCAGCCAATGGGCCCAGAATATCTGAGCGAGAACTTTTCAGGATATGAGCCTGGGCTGGAGGGCCAGCTGGGCCATGCCAGGCTCCTCTGGAAAGGGCCTCTCGTCACTGCCCTGGGCATTGTAGCCAGACATGTTGGCTCTGCCCAGCCATGTCAGGGCATGAGGTAAACAGATCCACAGGCTCATGTCCCTGGCCTTGGTCTAGGCAGGAAGCCTTGCAGGAAAAAAGAATGGGCCAGGGGACAACAGTGGGGGGCTAGCACTTTCTCAGTCGTCCTGACCTGCATGTGGGGCAGTGAGTGATAGGGGACAAGTAGCTTAGGGGCCCACAGTTGGAAAAGGATTTGTGTTCAGCTTAGTGGATGGGGTCTGGGGCCACTGATGGGGTTATAAGGCTGGACTTCACTTCATCGAAGGGTGATGTGCTCAGGAGCTCTGATGTACATCAGGGAGAGGGACCGGAACTCAGCGCTGGGCAGGAGCCCAGGGTGGACACACAGGCATGAACAGTGGCCCTGCCCAGGCAGGGCTCTGACTCACTTTGGGCGCAGTCTTGAATGAGCAACCTAAGAGGCAGGTACAAGCCGAGAACCAAGGTACAATGATCTGTTGACTCTGGCCCCCTGGAGCTTGTTGTCTGCTGGGGAACAAAGAAATAGGCATCTGGAATTCAGTGGGCTGAGCCCAGCCATGGCATTTAGGAGGTATTATGGGCTCAGAGTATAGTCCCTGGCTCCGACTTGGGATGAGTGAAGACTTCCCAGAGGAAGCAGTGTCTATCGGATCTGCAGGATGAGCAGGATTTGGTCAGATGAAAAGGGTGGAAAGGTGTACTGGGCAGGGGAAACGCCTGGTCAGAGACCTGGAACAAAGCGGGAATGGCGTTTTGGAGCAGGAGCCGCTCTGAATGATGGCTCCAGCATGAAGTGTTGACACAAATGGCAGAAGCCCAAGTCTGCAGGGACTTGTGGGCCGGGTAGGGAGTTTAGACTTTGTCCTAAGATAGCTAGATATGGAGCTGGCTGGCCTCGGGATCTGGGTCCTTGTTGGGTGCCGTATTTAGGTCTGTTTGCCTCACACTGGAGACGCATGAGCTCTGACTCCCCTTCTTCCTGGTGCTGAGTTTGTGGGGCCAGGGGTGGCGGAGGTAAGAGCAGGAACTTGGAGCATTAGCATCCTGGGGTGGAGGAATCCTTCGATCATCCCCAGGCCAGAGCTGAGGCCCCGAGGCCACTGGGACTGGGCTGGGCACCCCTTTCCTGGCCTCTATAACCTTGACTCATAGCAGTCTCGTCTCTCGGATGACTGCACCGAATTCCCCAAGCTTGAGGGTTGTCCCCTTAGTGGCCATGGCCTAGCCCCATGGCCATTGAGGGCTCACTGGCCTCTCCCAGTCAATGTCCACATGCAGCTGGGCCGCTGATGGCACGTGGGGAGCAGTGTGTGTTCGAGTTGCCGTCCTTGGAGGGCATGGTGTCACCACCAGCACAGAACACCCAAGAGACTTTTGGGCACCTTCCGTCACGTGTCTGCAGAACACATGTAGGTTCAGCGCTGTTTTCTTTTCTTCGTGCACACTGCTTTCCTCTGTAGAGAGAAAGTGTTTCTCACTGTAGGTCCTCCTGAAAGCCCCAGACGTCCCTGGCTGTTGAGATCAGATGCTGGCTGTGTCTTCTGCCCAGGGCTGTCTGTGGTGTGGTCAGGGACGGGTTGCAGCAGCGAGGCTCCTGGAGGAAGGCAAGAGTGCACAGAGCCTTGGCAGACGGTCAAACAGACTGATAGAGTGGGTGTGAGTGTCTGGGGCCCCATGATGTCTGTGGGTTTCCTTTTGCCGTGTTTCTGCATCCGTTTGTCAGAGGCCCTGCAGCTGGTCCCAAGGGCGAGCTGCCTGCAGGAGTTCCTCCTTATACCCTGTTCCCTGCAACCTCAGGGTTGCATCGGCTGGGAACCTTCAGAAAGGATGGCTTCCTACCTCTCCCTCACTGTGAGGAAGGCCAGGCTGACTTCCACCGGAGGGACAGAGGAGGAGGGCTGGGGCACAGGAAAAGGGAGGATGTGGCTTGGGCCTGGGCAGAGCTGCAGGCTGTGAGGTATGAGTGGGCTCAGAGCTGGAAGCCCCACCAGCAGCCCCCAGAACTGAGGCAGGGGTGGGCTTGCAGGGGCTGGAGGGTCCAACTCTGAGACTGAGGTGGAAGTGACCAGCGCAGTCTCAGGTCCTCCCTGTGAGTGGACCTCCCACGGCTGCTGGCACCTCTGTGGTGTGGGCCCCTCCACCCCTCTTCCTTCTCTGCCTACAGGTCTGAGGGCCTCAGCTGTACTAGGGCAAAATAGGAGAGATTTACCCGGCAGCTGTTCAGTTAAGGGGCTTCCCAGCACCAGTGAGGAGGGAGATCCGTATCCAGACAATTCTTGCTGTGCTCTGGGAGGGTGGTATGCAGAGAGGGTCCCGGTGTCTTAGCAGCATGCCTTGGTGGTGGTGGTTTAGTCACTAAGTCGTGTGACTCTTGGGATCGACTCTTGCCATCCCATGGGCTGTAGCCTGCCAGACTCCTCTCTGTCCATGGAATTCTCCAGGCAAGAATATTGGAGTGGGTTGCCACTTCCTTCTCCAGGGGATCTTCCCGACCCAGGAATTGAACCCAGCTCTCCTGCATTGCAGGCAGATGATTTACCAACTGTTATGAGGGAAGCCCAGTGGTATGTCTTAGGAATGAGGAATGAGAGTTTGGTCTTGGAGTTCAAGCCCTGGCTCTGCAGGATCATTACCATGTGACCTTTGGCAAGTTATTTAGCCCTTCAGAGCCTAACTCACCTGTAAAATAGAGTTTAAATAACAGTGCTTCATGCTTTGGCTTCATGCTGCTTTATAAAGCTGTTGTGGGAATTAAACATGTGCAGAGTACTTAGGATCTGCCTGGCACGGTGCACTCTCGTTCTTATTATAAATACTGACTATTGCTGCCACTGCTACTTCTCCTTGCCTTCCTGTCTTGGTGTGTCTTCCCCTCCTACCTCCAGGCTTCCACTCTTTTCCCCATCCCCCCAGACAATAATCTTCTTTTGAGGGTCGCAGGCTTGGGTATCTGTGCTCTTAGCATTATTAGCAGCGTTCCAGTGTGTGTGTGTGTGGGGGGGGGGGTGACAGGGAGGCCTCTGCAGAAGCTTCAGCCTCCCCAGATTGGCCCTTTTGATTTTTTTCCTCAACCAGTCCCTGGCCCAGCAGCTTTGGAAACCTGCTGTGGTGTGAGGAGCCAAGGCCCTCCCTGATGGGCAGGGTAAGGGGTGGGCGGCAGACCAGGCCTGACCAAACAGCTGCGGCTGAGCCAGCGTGGGACTGGGGCAGAAGCAGCCGTGCCTCGGATGCCCTTTCTCAGACTCCACCCTGACCTCCCCAGCCCCAATTCCAACCCCTCTGCACTGAGCGGCCGTGCTTGGGCACCTCCATCAGGCACATAATCGCACGTGCACCCGGGCCCATGGGCCACGTGGGCTTTCCCTTCCTCCAGGCCCCAATCCTGTGCTGTGGCTCACCAGGCCGTAGGGCTGGGATGGGGTGGGGGGTGTTGTGTGTCTGCTCTGTCAGGGGAGGGGAGGCTCCCTGCTCCCTGGAGGCACGTGGACCTGCCAACTCCTCCTCGTACCCCCCCTTACACACACTCACACCTACATGCACACACATGCGCGCGCGCACACACAGCATGTCCTTCCTTCCTCTGTCTTGTACGTGGACCTGCCAACTCCCCCTCGTACCCCCCCTTACACACACACTCACATGTACACGCACACACACAGCATGTCCTTCCTTCCTCTGTCTTGTACATGGACCTGCTAACTCCCCCTCGTACCCCCCCTTAGACACACGCACGCACGCACACACACACACACACACACACACACACGCCCTTCCTTCCTCTGTCTTGTAGTGCTTCATTCTGATTGGAGAGGCAGAGCCAACTCCTGTGGCCGGGACAGTCCCACCCTGCAGCTTCACCCTGGCGCCCAGGCTTGTTTTCGGTCTGGGGGCTGACTTTGGGTCTCTCTCTCTTTGCTCCGTGTGTTGGCTTGGCTGTCAGGGCGTGAGAGTTTAAAAGCAAGAGAAAAGGATTTGTTTAGAAGGTGGTTTCTGTGGCCTCGGTGCTCTCTGCCTCCCAAATCCTCCCGGGGTGTGGCAGGGGGGTGGATGAGGGGGCGCCTGGGTGATTCTTGCCCTCCCCCAGCTTCCACAGGCGAGACAAAGGGGATGCCGCTTGGAGAGCCGCTCTCACTCACTGGAGGGCCGGGAGCTGGGGAAGGAAATGGAGGAGGAAGTTCCTCCCCTTCTGGGTGCTGGGTGAAAGTGAAAGGCAGCAGGGGGGCTGGAGTGAGTCACAGCCGCTCTGGGAGGGGAAGGGAGCTGCGGAAGCCTGCAGAGGAGCGATAGCACTGCCGCCTCCCCGCGGCCCGGGCCATCGCTGGGTGTAGCCAGGGCTTCACACCGGAGCCTGCCCCTACCCCAGCCAGCCCGCCTCTGCGCCCCTCGGCTGGTTTCCTGAGAACTCCCCAGGCTGCTCACGGTGACCTGGGGCGTCTAGGTTCTGATGCCGAGGTCAGCCAGGACCTGCAGATGTATCATGGCGGGGGCGGGGCTGGGGGGGGGGCGGTGCTTCCCGAGCTCCCTCCCCTTCCGATCCTTCTAGACTTGGGTGACTCTGGATCTAAATCTTAGCGTGGGCAAGAGGTGGGCCATGTAGCTCTCACCCTCACCAACTTCCCAGAGAGGCAAACAAAACAAAACAAAACAAAAAAAGAAACCAACCCTCTCCGAAGAAAGAAAAAGCCTTCAAAAATACATGCACAGTCTAGGTGTAAGTTATAACTTGCATGCAAGTAATAAAAACATACCTAAATTATGAAATACTGGTCTGGATGCCTTCTCTTCAGTAGCAGGATAAAAAGAATGACCTGGGTTGTTTGTTGTTGCTTTTATTTTATTTTTTTACTTTACAATATTGTATTGGTTTTGCCATACATCAACATGAGTCTGCCACGGGTGTACATGTGTTCCCCATCCTGAATCCCCCTCTCACCTCCCGCCCCATACCATCCCTCTAGGTCATCCCAGTGCACCAGCCCCAAGCATCCTGTATCATGCATCGAACCTGGGCTGGCGATTCATTTCATATAGGATATTATACATGTTTCGATGCTATTGTTGATTTTAAATCAAGTTACAAAGCAAACATAGGAACACTGTGAGCACGTTGGTCATGCCTTGTCAGGGAGAAGCCTTCAGGACTTGTGTTCTAGAAATCCGCCTCCCCTCAGTATCACAGCTATGCTGTTCTTTGCTCAAGATGCCAGGAGCTCTTTGGCAGTGGAAGAGGGTGGGCGGGAACTGACCAGCTACTGGGCTGCATCCTGTCTCCTGCCAGCCCAGGTTGCAAAACAGGTTCCGTGCTCCTTTGGGGAAGACTGTGGCTGCCACAGTCCCACCCAGCAGCTCCTCCCAGGGGTGGGGTTAGGACTGCACACACACCCTTCTGGGGCCTCACCTATATGCAGAGGACGGCAGCCTACCCTTTGGGCCTCAACTCTGCAAGGGCCTGATGGGGCTCCCGACCCTGTAGCTGCACAGTTGGGAGCGGCTGCTGTTTTCTCCATTTCCTGTCTGAGATGTGCATGGAGTGTCAGAGGAGGCAATGGCTGAAAAAAAACTCCCGCTGGCTCTGTTGGGGAGGCCACTGCCTGGACCGAGATGTGAGAGGACCTGCTTGGCTGCCCAGTGGGTTGAGGCCTGGCTTCAGAGGAGAAGGGAACCCCATATGGCCTTTGTCACCCCTGATCCCAACTTGACTGCAGGGGCTCGCCCCAGCTTGCCCCCTTGGCAGGTGCCTTTGTGCCAAGTTTGGAAGTTACACAACCGAATGAGCCGTCTTGAACGCTAACCAGTAGGGCGAGGTGGTGGGACTAGGCGAGAGTCCCAGAGCACCCTGGGAGATGTTGCTGCCTCCTGGTAGCTCCCCCAAGGCCCTAGCTGCTGCCTCACCATGGTCAGTCTGTGGCCTTGAGCTTGTCCCCAGGAGGCAGTGGAACTGCAGGACCCTCAAGGCCCTCCCCTCACACGCGTACAGACCTCTGGGGGCATCCTTGGGAGGCTGCAGCTGACATTGTTGCTGTTCTTCTGTCTGCAGGCTCCAGGGCCCTTCGGAGCATCATGACCCAGGACGAGTAGAGGAGCCCGAGAGCCTCTCCGCAGAAAGGAAGGAAGAGCCCGCTGTTCTTTCTCCCTGTGCCTGACTGCATCATCCAGCATTTCCGCTGGTCCCCCCTCTGGCTGCTGGATTAGGGCCGGGCTTCCAGCAGGACCATCCCCCAGGGGATGGGCGACTGGTGAAGTAGGTCTCACTGCTGGGGCCCCTGTTGGCCACACCATGAACCTCCAGGCCCAGCCCAAGGCTCAGAACAAGCGGAAGCGTTGCCTCTTTGGGGACCAAGAACCAGCTCCCAAGGAGCAGCCTCAGCCCCTGCAAGCCCCCCAGCAGCCCCCGGCCCCTCCACAGTCCAGAGTGAAAGAGGAGCCTTACTTTGCCCACGAGGGTTCAGCAGGGGCTGCTCCCCACTCCCAGCCGGTGGAACTGCCCTCTTCCAACAGCCTGGCCCTACTCAACTCTGTGGTGTACGGGTCTGAGCGGACCATGCTGTCCCAGCAGGTGGGCTCGGTCAAGTGGCCCAACTCTGTGATGGCTCCAGGGCGGGGCCCGGAGCGGGGAGGGGGCGGGGGTGTCAGCGACAGCGGCTGGCAGCAGCAGCCAGGCCAGCCTCCACCCAACTCGACGTGGAACCGCCACAGCCTGCCCCTCTACAGCGGACCCAAGGGGAGCTCTCATCCTGGCATGGGGGTCGCTACCTACTACAACCACCCGGAGCCTCTGAAGCTAGAGAAGGTGGGGGGGCCGCAACTGGACCGCTACGGAAACGCTGTGCGGCCCATGGTGCCGCCCAAGGTGCAGCTGGAGGTGGGGCGGTCCCAGGCGCCCCTTAACTCTTTCCACATGGCCAAGAAGCCCCCAAACCAGACGCTGCCTCTGGAGTCCTTCCGGCAGGCGTTCGGCCACCAGGTGAACCGGCAGGTCTTCCGGCAGGGCCCGCCGCCCCCTAACCCCGTCACGGCCTTCCCGCCCCAGAAGCAGCAGCAGCAGCAGCAGCAGCAGGCGGCCCTGCCCCAGATACAGCTCTTGGAGAACTTTTACTCCATGCAGCAGCCACCACCCTCTCAGCAGCCCCAGGACTTTGGCCTGCAGCCGGCCGGGCCACTGGGGCAGTCCCACCTGGCCCACCACAGCATGGCACCCTACCATTTCCCCCCCAACCCTGACATGAACCCGGAACTGCGCAAGGCCCTCCTGCAGGAGTCAGCCCCGCAGCCTGTGCTACCTCAGGCCCAGATCGCCTTCCCCCGCCGTTCCCGCCGCCTCTCTAAGGAGGGCGTCTTGCCTTCCACCGCCCTGGATGGGGCCGGCACCCAGCCCGGGCAGGAGCCCGCCAGCAACCTGTTCCTACATCACTGGGTCCCGCAGCAGCCGCCACCCGGCCCACTGGGGCAGCCCCATCCTGAAGCTCTGGGGTTCACGCTGGAGCTGAGGGAGTCGCAGTTCCTGTCTGACGGGGAGAGACTGGCACCCAATGGTCGGGAGCGGGAGACTCCCGCCATGGGTGGTGAGGAGGGCATGCGGGCGGTGGGCACAGGGGACTGTGGGCAGGTGCTACGGGGTGGGGTGATCCAGAGCACCCGACGGCGGCGCCGGGCATCCCAGGAGGCCAATTTGCTGACCCTGGCCCAGAAGGCAGTGGAGCTGGCCTCGCTGCAGAACACAAAGGTGAGTCGCAGGGGCTGCGGGCAGACCCAGCAGAGGGCAGGGTAAGTCGTGTCTAGGGCCAGGGGAGAGCAAGGGACTCCAGGTCCACAAGGTCAGTGTTCTTCCTTCATTGAAGGAAATGAAAGAACCCATCTATTTCGGAGAGTTTTGAACTTCCCGCATGCAAAGAGTCTCTATGGATATGTAGGTGTATCCATACTTGACGGGAAGACGGGTTTTATTCACATGCAGGCTTGCAGGCAGGGCAATGCAGTGCCCCTTGCGGTTGGTTGCCTTCTTCATTTGGGTCTTGCATTGTTGGGAGTAGGGGGAGGTGAAACCATTTCCAGATCCAGTATGCTAAAAGACAAGAATGTGGGCATGGTTACACAGGGGGTAATACTTATCAAACTGCATCAAACTATAATTAAAAACAGGTGCAATTTGTTGCACGTTAATTATCTTGCAAGAAAGTTGATTTGAAAGAAAAGACAGTCTAAACAGGGAAGAAGAATGAATAGAATTTGAGCACCTGTGTTGTACTCGGAGTTTCTTATCCCTGATCACAGTAGTTTCTCATCAAACCTTATGGGAGGGATGCTGGGATGCTGGCATTTACCCCATTTTATTGCTAAAGAACCTAAAGCCCAGCTGGGATTTCCCAGGGTCATAAAGGTACGATAGAAGCTAGTATCTGACTCCAAAGCCACTGTTTGCCCCTTCCTTCACAAGAGGTCTCAATCCCCAAAATATGTATAGCCCGACTTTTGTATAGGAGGCTGTAGCATTGACTTCAGCCAGCTGCCAGTGGGGAAATAGATAATGAAAACCACCCGTACTTTGCCAGAGGTTCCTTGCTTATTTTCTTTTCAGAGATATGTTTTAAGTATGCAGATGCTATTTCACATGCCACTCACTGTCTAGGCCAAACAAAACATGTCTGTGAGCCATTTGTGGCCTGAGATGGCCATCTGGGGACTCCTGCTTCAGGCCAAAATGGGAGAACTTGGCAAAAGGGAGGTTATGGAGAATATTTGGGAATATGATGGGGGAAAGGTGGTCAGGGAAAGGCCACGTTGCCATGGACCATTGCGAACCATCCTAGGTGTTTGAGCCTGAGTCCAATGGGACTAGGGGTCCCAGACCAGCAGATCAGGACTTACCTTCTAACCATCTGCGTTTTCATTTCCTCTCGCTCCCCTTCTCCAGGATGCCAGTGGCTCTGAGGAGAAGAGAAAAAGTGTGTTGGCTTCAACTACCAAGTGTGGGGTGGAGTTTTCTGAGCCTGCCTTAGCCAAGCGAGCACGAGAGGACAGCGGGATGGTACCCCTCATCATCCCAGTGTCTGTGCCTGTGCGGGCAGTGGACCCAACTGAGGCAGCTCAAGCTGGAGGTGTTGATGAGGATGGAAAGGGTCCCGAGCAGCACCCTGCTGAACACAAGCCGTCAGTCATTGTCACCCGCCGGCGGTCCACCCGTATCCCTGGGACTGATGCCCCAGCTCAGGTATGAGAGGTGCCCCGTGCAAACAGCTCTGTACCTGAGTGCTCCTGATGCCTTAATAGTGACATTATATGGGAAAAAGCAGACCATGGCAGTACAGGAGGGATTCAAGCCCCCGTGGAGATATTATTTATATTTTCCAAACGGAACCTTTGGACAAATGGCACTTAGAGAGGACAAAGAAACAGTTTTATACTTGAAATGTGGACTGTTTAGGAAAATCCAGGGTGTGTGAGTCTTTTATTTCAGATCAACAAATTTTGATTGGGCCTCTTATATGGGTCAGGCCCTGTGCTGAGCCCTGGGACCTAGAAATGTTTACTTGTTCTGTCAGTGCAAATATGTGTGTTGCAACCTCCCCCGAAGATTGAGGTTTTTGTCTGTTTCTTAGTTTTGTCAGTACTTGCTTTATACATTTTGATGCAGTGTTTGTTGCATGCTCATTTAGAACTGGCATAGAAACTACCATGAAATGTTTTATCTTTAGTAGTTTTTTTGCCTTTTGAAGTTCGCTGTGTCAGGTACTTCACTTTCTTTTGGTTAGTGTGGGTGGGAGAATGGGATCTGTACTTTTTCTTTTTACTGTCGGCCTTTCCATATCATTCTACTTAAGGTGTATCTTTCAAGTGGCATGCAATTAAGATTTGTTATTATCTGTTCTGACAATCTTGCCTTTTTGTTAGAGCATTGATATGGTTTACATTTAATGTAACTACTGATAAACTTCAGTTTAAATCTGCTAGGTACATTTTCTTTCTCCAGCCACACCCCACCCCCTCACCACACCCCCACCCCCGCCTCTTTTTTGTTTTCCTTTGGATTGATTGAGTTTGTTATTCTATTTCCCCTCTTTATTAATTTATTAGTTATATACTTGATGTATTACTCCTTCAGTGATTACCGTAGGAGCCTTTTTTTAACCTGGAGTTCTATGAGAGAACTAAGCCCTACAGAAAGGGATTTGAGTGACCATTTTCTCAATTATCTGGAGGATGTAACATAGCTAGTACCATTCTAGATGCATTGGAGAGAGGTTAACTTATTACACAGTGAATGCCTTATGACATTAGAGCTTAATTCTCTGTTTCCTAGAGAATGCATTCTTGGCTTATTGAAATCGAATGTAAGTTAGTGCTCTACCTCTTCTTGGACAATGCAGAGTTCTTTTAACTCCATTTTCCCCTAATCCCTAACTCGTAGAATTGTTGACATGAATTTTCATTCTCTATATATTTTAACATTATCAGGACATTATAACATTACTGTTTTGTTCAGTTGTTTATTTTGCTGCTGCTAAGTCGCTTCAGTCGTGTCCGACTCTGTGCGACCCCATAGACGGCAGCCCACCAGTCTCCCCCGTCCCTGGGATTCTCCAGGCAAGAACACTGGAGTGGGTTGCCATTTCCTTCTCCAAGACATGAAAGTGAAAAGTGAAAGTGAAGTCGCTCAGTCACGTCAGACCCCTAGTGATCCCATGGACTGCAGCCCACCAGGCCCCTCCATCCGTGGGATTTTCCAGGCAAGAGTACTAGAGTGGGTTGCCATTGCCTTCTCCGATGTTTATTTTAGATTTCTTCATATATGTAGATTGTTTTGTTGTTTTTTATTTCTTGTATCTCCAAGTTTCCATCTCAAATCATTTATATGCTGTTTGAAGAACATCCCTTAGTATTTCCTTTAGTGTGAGTCTGTTAGTAATAAATCTTACTAGTCTTTGGTTTTCTGAAAATGTTTTTATTTCATGTTCATTTTTGAAAAGTAACTTTGCTGGGTAGAGAAGTCTGTGTTGGTAGTTTTTGGTGGGGTTTTTTGGCATTTTAGAGATGTCATTCCGTTGTTTTCAGGCTTCTATTATAGTCACAGTGTTGAGAAGTCACTACAACCCCTAGTGTTGCTCCTTTGGATGTAAAGTATCTTTTTATCCCTGTTGCTTTAAGATTTTTTTTTTTTTGGTCATTGGTTTTCAGCAGTTTTGCTGTAATACCTAAATATTATTCTCTTTGTATTTATCCTGTTTAGAGTGCTTCTTGAATATTTCTTCTGCTCCATTTTCTCTCTCCTCTCCTATGGGACTTCAGTTACACATTTTGTTAGAATTTTTCACTGTATCCCATATTTTGTCTGTCATTCAGTGTCCAAGTTTTCTGTTATTTTTTTTGCTTAGTCTGACCTATGTTTCAGTCCACCCATTCTCTCTTTAGATATGTATATGTTGTTAAGCCCATTCATTGCACTCTTGTTTTTAGTTTTCAGTTATTGAATTTTCATTTGGTTCATTTTTAGAGTTTCTAGTTCTTTGATGAGACTCTCAACCATGCCTTTTAGTCTATTGCATAACTTAAGCATGTGTTTCTTTTCTCCTCTTTTTTTTTGGGGGGGGGGGGTGGTGCAGTGCACTGCGTGGCTTATGGGATCTTAGTTCCTTGACCAGAGATTGACCTGGGCCCCAGCAGTGAAAGTGCTGAGTCCTAGCCACTGAACCACTAGGGAATTCCCAAGCATAGTTTTCTTAAAGTTTATATCTGATACTTCCATTAATGAGATCCCTGTGGATCTATGTCTATTATCTGCTATTTCTTGTTTTTAAACCCCTTCTTGCTCTCTTGTATATATGGTTATTTTTAATTGAATGTAAGACATTATATATAAAAAGCTGTTGAGATAAATAAAGACTCTGGATGATGTTCTCCTCTCCTGGAGAGGATCTGTCTTTGCATCTTACAGGTAGCAAAGAGCACAAGCAATCGTGGATTGCTCTAACGTAATCAGATAATTTGAAGCTAGGCATTATTCCATTTGAGAACTAGTCTATTTCTGATTCACTTTTATTCCAAGGATGTTGCCCTTTGGAGTCCCAAGCTGAAAGCCTACAGGTTTACCAGGTCCTCCTTCTTTGGCAAGCTCTAAACTCCAGTTTTTATTCTGATGGATCCTTGAATTTATTAAAAGCTCTGCTCAGTTTTTCAGCCTCTCAGTTGTCTCTTCCATAACAGCATCTGTCTCAGGAAAACACAATCCCAAATGCTGGACTTACCTTTTTGGCTTTCCTCTTTCCCCTGGACCTTGACACTTTAATTCTTTGCCAACTCCTTCGCTCTCTTGATACCCACAGAAATGTGGCTTTGTATTGAATCTGGATTTTTTCGTCATTCTCAGCTGGAGAGTTGGCCTGCATGCCTAGTGTCTGTAACACAAAAGACAGCTCCAAGATTTTCATCAGCAGCATAGTCTCTGCTCTTTGGAATCTTGTTCTCTGGTTAGGGGAAAGCTTGTGGTGGAGGCTGGAGGCCTGGGCAGCTTGTCCTGAGGATGGCAGGACAGAGCCTAAGCAACTACACTGTTCAACATGCCCATTTCGTAGATGAGGAAATAGGTCCCCAAAAGGCCGGGAGCTTACCTAAGATCATACAGCCAAGTAGTGGCAGAGTTAGCCCTGGAATTTGGATCTCTTATATCCTGCCTGAGGACTCTGTCCATACCAAGCTCTTGGGGAGGTCTGTCTGTCTCTCTTTATGGACCTTTTGGATCATGTGCAAAAATTAGAGTGGTATAATGAATCCTAATATCTACCCATCACCCTCTTTTACATTTTTCAAAATGCAACCAATCTTCTTTCATTTGTACTTCCACTTCTTCCTGCCACTGGATTTTTTTTTTTTGAAGCAAATCCCAAACATCACATTATTCTAACCATAAATACTTTGTTTTTGTATCTGAAGTACATCATATTATACATAAGAATTCTTTTGTTTCTTTCCTTCCTTCCATAACATCATTATCACACTGAAAAAATCAATATGAAAAATGCAGTCAGATAATTTATTAATAGAATAGTTTAAATCCATTTTCCTTATAAAATCACAAAACATTAGTGCTAACTGAGTTTATGTTGGATTTCTTGTCTAGCAAGTTTGGGGGCTTTGGGCTCTACTGCATTTTTTTTTTCTTTCTGTGTACTCAATATTGTATCCCTAAGTAGGGGGGAAATGAACAGTGTCATTTCTTCCTAGTCTGTGGAACAGCAGAGAGGGTGCAAATGCCTAAAAGACAAGGCCAAGACCTCATGGGGACTCAGGGCCCTCTGCTGGAAGGGGCAGAAAGCCTGTGGTTCCTGGGCCCACTCAGTCGGTGTGGCCAGTCTCACCTGTGCACCCAGGGAAGTGATCAAGGTCACTTGCTCACTCCTGTCGGACTTCATTCTCTCTTGAGAGGGTAGGGATGCAGGGAAGAGAGGCCTGTATTCCTGTACAGCCCTGCCCTCTATTCTGTGTGGAGGCCCATGAGGGATACCAAACAGGCAGAAGTGTAAGCCAAGAGGGCTAACTTTTGACAGCACAGGTAGGCTAGCCTGTGATCGTAGGACTAAGACTGTGAAAATCAAAGTTCTTCAAGGACATGGCTGTCCTGTTCACTATGTGGGCACATGCCCAGCTTGGGTCTTGGCACATGATACGGGCCTCCATCTAATGTAGAGCTTGGGGTTTAAGTAGTGATAGCAGCCAGTACTGATTAGCTACTATGTACCAGGTGCTGTTCTCAATGATCCCATGTATTGATTCATTTAGTCCTCTTAGCTACCCCATTGGGTAGGTATTTGTTATCCCCATGTTAAAAACGAGAATGCACAGAGTTAAGTAATTTTAAGTGGTAAGGAAAGGAAGTAGCTCCCAGTTCAAGTGATCCAGTCTCAGTGCCTGGGCCCTAAACCACAGTAGCTCCCTGCCCTGTAGCATACTTCACAACAGGTGTTGGCAACTGTGGCCTGTGTGCTAAATCCAGCCCTAAGACTGGTTTTTACACTTTTCAAAGGATTATTTAAAAAGAGCAGGGGTAGGGGTGGGGTCAGGAGAAGACTGAAGACTGTGCATCGACGAATGTGTGTATGTGGCCCACAAAGCCTAAAATATTTACTATTTAGCCCTTGACAATGTGCTGACCCCCGCACCCTGTCTCAGGCTCGCCTTGGCCACAAAGGTGTGGTAGGCAGACTGAGTTCCGGAGGTGAGACTGGCAAGCAGTGGTCAAGACGTCAGTGTTCCCAGGATGCGGGGCGCTGAGCCATCTTGGTTCTGTTTCCTTCTCCAGCCTGAGGACATGAACGTTAAGTTGGAGGGGGAGCCTTCAGTGCGGAAACCAAAGCAGCGGCCGAGACCTGAGCCCCTGATCATCCCCACCAAGGCGGGCACTTTCATCGCCCCTCCCGTCTACTCCAACATCACCCCCTACCAGAGCCACCTGCGCTCCCCCGTCCGCCTCGCCGACCACCCGTCCGAGCGGAGCTTTGAGCTGCCCCCCTACACACCACCCCCCATCCTCAGCCCCGTGCGGGAAGGCTCCGGACTCTATTTCAATGCCATCATGTCGACCAGCAGCATCCCAGCCCCTCCTCCCATCACGCCAAAGAGTGCCCATCGCACCCTGCTCCGGTCTAGTGAGTGATACCCCGCCAACCCCACCCCTGGCAGCCGTCGGGGGAAGGCAGTGTGGAGGGGAGGAGGGCGGTGGACAGGGAAGACTTGGGCTTAGGGCTGCTGGGGACTGAGCCGGAATGCTGTGGGGAAAGGGGCTCTGCTGTCTGTCTTCTGAGAGAGAGAAGGAGGTTGTCCTGGTACAAGTACACGTAGGGGTAGGCTTAAACCCCAATTCCACCATATACTGTTACATCCCCTGTGGAAGGCATTTGAACTCCATGGGTCTCAGTTTCTTCTGTATTTAAGTGAGGACGTTTGTAGTATTTGGTTAATGATGAAATGCCAATATGTATTCAGCTATTTTTAGAATCACAAACAGCAGTTTCCTATGGTTTAGCCTGATAGCTTGCCTCAGAGGGTTGTGGTGAGGTTCAGATGCATTAAGACACGTAAAGCACTTCACATCGTCTCTGATGTGTCACATTCGTTCTTAATATTATGTGGCAGATTCTGTCTCCCGGGTCTCTTCAACAGTCATTTTGGCCCAGAGCAGACATTTTGGCTGGCCTAGGTGGTGAATAGCTAAAAAAATGTTGTCCACTCCACAACATTTCCCCTGGAAAAAGGGGATAATCCTATCAGGGTGATAGAGAGGATAAAGAAAAAGTAAACCTATCCAGAGATAGGACAGGGGTGAGTCACTGCATTAACCTCTGACCCTGACCTCATCATGACATGGCTCTCTAGTGCCCCCTGGTGTCTGGGTGAGAAATGACTCACCCCTGAGCTGATGCGCCTTTGGCTCTTCCACTTTTAATTGGAAGCTTGGAAGCTTCTCTCCCTGCCTCGGTGGTGCAAGAAGAAAGTCACTGTAGAGACCAGCTTGGCGACAGAGAAGAGGTCCTGTCCATCCATGAGTATTTTTCTTGCACTTAAATGTAAAGCCTGAAGCGGATCCTGTGAGGGCACCAAGTAACATGGAGGACGCTGTGGTGTGTTCAGAGAGAGTGCTGGGTCACTGGGGAGTTGACATGGAGGCCTGGGAGACAGGGAAGCAAGCGTCCAGGCAGGGTGGGAATCAGTGGTCAGTGAGTGAAGCGGACCTTAAGCTTGGGAGCCTGCAGAGGCTGCTAGCCCTGGTGGTGAGGAAAGCATTTACTGAAGAGAGGGTGGGGCTAGAGCTGAACTTGAACTAGGAAGCGGGTGGGGAGGGCGCACTGGGCTGACGAAAGGAGAGGTGCAAAGGCTGGGAGGTGGAACGTGCAGGGAGCGTGAGGGGCCACGAGGGATGGACGGTCCAGGCAAGGCTGTGGTGGGAGGCAGAGTTGGCAGGGGAACTGCCTTAGACGCTTGAGCTGAGGAGTTGAGATTTCCTCTCAGGTTGCAGAGAGGAGTCAGCAGATTTTGTTTGTGAAGGCAAGGGGGAGTGTCTTGATTGCATAGGGCAATAAGATTAGCTCGGAGAAACTGAGGCAGAGAACCTGGCCAGGAAGTGAAGCGATAATTACGAAACAGCGGTCTCTTTCACCAACTCGCTCCTGTAGCGGAAGTGTCTGCCTCTTGTACTAGAGCAACCGTAGTTGTACGTTGGACTTGATGCTGTCGTGTGGGAGCTCCCGGGGCAGCTCTAGTAGTGTGACTGGTAGTAGTAGTAATAACAGTAGCTAGTATTGATTGAGGCCTGGGCTTTGTGCATGATTTCATTGAACCCTGACATCATCTTAGGGAGATAGGTAGTAATAGCCCCTTGTAGCAGGTGTGAACAGGGAGGGACCCACGTATTTGGTAAAAGTCACAGCTAGTTGTCACAGTTGCAGTCTGCAGAGCCAGGACTCAGGGTGCCTGATTGCCCAGCGTGAACCTCTGAGTCACCGCTGTGGCTCCTGTGCATATAGAGCAGCCACCCCGGATTGGGGAGGGTGGCTGTGTTCTAGGGAGGAGGGTGCTGTCTCCTAACCTACCTTTTGTCCCATAGATAGCGCCGAAGTCACCCCGCCTGTGCTCTCTGTGATGGGGGAGGCCACCCCAGTGAGCATCGAGCCGTAAGTGCAGCCCAGCCTCTGGCCCAGGGGGTGAGGGTGGCCAGCTGGGGCCCAGTGCATGCAGGCAGGCCCGCAAGGAAGAGGAGGCTTCTGTGTGCTGAGGGTCTTCACTGACCGCCCCCTCCCACGCCAGCTTCCGTGTGGAAGTCACAGGGAAGGCAAAGGGACCAGCCCAGTTTGAATTTGCCTCCGAAGAAAATCAGAAAGGCCGTCCAAGCAGCTCTTTCCTTGGCTGTAAACCTGGAGCTTCTCCTCTTTGCAACTTCTGGGCCTTGCCTTTCTGGCAGCACCAGGTGCTGCTTGCTAGGCTGTCCTCACAGAAGCTGGATTCCCTCATACCCAGCTGAAGCCTTGCCGTGCTCAGCCACTCCCCACCCCCGACCCCTTCGCCATTCCCCAGGGAGAAAGTCGGGTTCCCCATCCCCACACAGTGAGACCTCACTCCCTGTCCTTTCTACCCCTGCAGACGGATCAATGTGGGCTCCCGGTTCCAAGCGGAAATCCCCTCGATGAGGGACCGTGCCCTGGCTGCTGCAGACCCCCACAAGGCTGACTTGGTGTGGCAGCCATGGGAGGTCCTGGAGAGCAGCCGGGAGAAGCAGAGGCAAGGTGAGCAGGCACGATTGGGCCATGGGTGGGGTAGGCCCCAACCCCATCCGGCTCTGCTCAGCTCTATAAGTGCTTTTCTCTCCTCCCTCCCCCAGTGGAAGACCTGCTGACAGCTGCCTGCTCCAGCATTTTCCCTGGAGCCGGCACCAACCAGGAGCTGGCCCTGCACTGTCTGCACGAGTCCAGGGGAGACATCCTGGTGAGACCCTGCTCCCTGGTGGAGGAGGGCCCCTTGGGGAGGCTGGCAGGGAGCTGTGTCTCTGGTCCAGGAGCCAGGCCTGTCAGCGAGCTGATTGGAGGCAGGCGGGAGGGTCTGACCAAGGTGGGGATGGTAGGGGGTCGGCCCAAGGGAGCCCTGGTTCTGGACTCGAGACTTCCCTGTGCAGGGTCCGCTCCAGTCTCTGGGTAGTGGGTCCCCCACCCCTCAGACAGGGCTGTCCACTGAGGACCTTCTCCATCTGTGACTGCCTCCCTTGGGGACCAGGTGTTCTTTCTTGAGACACCCCGAGTGGCCCAACCCCAGTGACCTTGCCCTCCTGCCAGACCTCTTGCCCCTTCGCAGTTAAGAGTTAAGTAATCACCCTACTCAGAGTCCTGGATTTTGGCCACTGAGAACCTGTCAGGGCCCTGACCTTTTCCTCACTTCCCTTTCAGGAAACGCTGAATAAGCTGCTACTGAAGAAGCCCCTGCGGCCCCATAACCACCCGCTGGCAACTTATCACTACACAGGTGGGTTGGTGGGGTGGGCCGGGGGCCTCCAGGGGTCTCCAGCATCAGTGGGGCTCAGTGCTGAGTCACAACCCAGGGTGGAGCCGGGGTGGAGAGGTGGGGGGGCAGATAAGCCAAGATCCAGTGTGAGGGAACCCCAGAGCCGGAGTGGCTCTCAAGGGACTTCTGTGCCCTGCAGGGGAAGGGAGAAGGGCTCGAGCATGTGGGAGCCCATTTGGGCAAAAAAGCCCAGGAGGTGTGGGTATCAGGAGCAGGAGCCCGGGGACTGCCATGTCTTATACTGGGCACTGTGCTTTTAGAAGGACATTAACCAAGTGGCATAACCAATAGTAGCCACTGGTATCAAGCCCTGTCTGCTAGTGCATCCCATTTATGCCAGGCAGAGCACCTAGAAGCTTCTGCATGCATGGTTTTACTCAGTCTGCACCACAGACTGGCTGTTAGGTGATTTCTATTATTAGATCCCATTTCACACTTTCACAAGTGTGGAGAGTGAGGCTCAGAGGCTAAGCAGCATGGCTAGTAAGTGGCAAAAGCAGGACAGGCAGCCAGCTCTGAGTGCCTGCCGAGACGGTGGGTGGACGACCTCACGCTTTCCAGCTGCTCAGAACAGCCCCCCGCAGTGCTCCCAGGCCTATCCCACCCTCCTACCGCGGCTCCCTCCTTGCCCTGCAGGCTCCGACCAGTGGAAGATGGCTGAGAGGAAGCTATTCAACAAGGGCATTGCCATCTACAAGAAGGACTTCTTTCTGGTGCAGAAACTGGTGAGCTGGGGCTCTGTTTCAGGGGCAAGAGAAGGGCAGGAGCCCCCTGCAGGATTTGGGGGCTCCCTTTGCTAAAGAATCTGCCTGCAGTGCAGGAGGCCAGGGTTCGATCCCTGGGTGGGAAGATCCCCTGGAGAAGGAAATGGCAACCCACTCCAGTATTCTTGCCTGGAGAATCCCCATGGACAGAGGAGCTTGGCAGGCTACAGTCCATGGGGTCACAGAGTCGGACACGATTTAGTGACTAACCCACCACCACCATCTGTTGGGGGAGGAGCAGCCTGCAATTACTTCCCAAGCCCTCTTAAAAAAGTTAGGTCAATGCCACTTAATAGCTTCAGAGACATTTTTCTAAACAAAACAAGAAGGGATATGATCAGACCTTTTTCCCCCCTTGGTTCTAAGCCCCTTCCCTCATCTTAGGGTAGTGTAGCCACACCCTGAAGTCTCACTCCAGAGTGGCCTGAGTGGGCACCAGACCCAGTAGCACTGAACTTAAAATAGTGACTTGCCTAAAGGGAAAGAGGAAGAAGAGGAGGGTTGCAGGCGGAGGAGAGCCATCCCGAGGCGCTGGAGTACTTCAAAGGCCGCAGTTAGTATGTGGGAGGAGAGGTCACCCTGAGAGCAGGGGCACCAGAGCTACAAGTGACTGGGGGGCCTCTGCCCACTTCCTGTCAGGCTGGGGCGGCCTGGGGCTTCTTTCCAGGAACTCAGCTGACGGAGTAGAGGAGACCCAGGCCTAATTTTCCTAGATTTCTCTTGTCCTCCCGGCCCTGTGTTCTTGGTGAGAGTGTTCTGCTAATCAGAGGACTTGCGCCTTCCCACCAGCTCTATGTCACAAAGCCTGAGACAGCTGAGGGAAGACAGCTTCCCAGAGTATGCTCTTCCTCCTGGGATTGTAGGTTGTGCCAGGGACGCCCTGGGGCCTGGACCAAGTGCTGACGAGTTCTCCTCCAAGGGCCCTGTTGTGAGGACAGTCATTTGCTGGGCTCCCTGCCTGGGCAGTATTGCTGGGAAGTGCATGCCTGGGAAAACTGGCTGAGGCGCTCCTAATGCCTTAATGAACAGAACAGATCATTATGCAGGCAAACAGATGATCAGAGGGAAGTGGTAGTAAAAGTGTAAACAGGATCTAATTAATGAATCTGTGACTTGCCTATTCCTGGGAGATGAGTCATGCCTTTTCCCTGCTTATGCACAGAGGGCCCTCACTGACCCCTTGGGCTCTGTGGGTAGAACCCCCCAGTTCCCAGTGCAGCCCAGAAACCGGCTGAGCTGTCTGAAAGCCTGGGGAGAAAGGGTAGACTCAGAGAAAACACTCTGCTCTGGGCAGCGGGGGTGAGGGAAGTAGTCCAGAAACCAAACCCAGTGGCCGAAGGGATTTGTGAAACGGGAGGGCTAGGGTTGCAGAGCTTGGGAGGATCATTTGGTCTCACCCCACTCACTACCTGCCAAGAGACTTGCCTCAGGCCACATAGCCATTCAGTGGCAGAGTTAGAACAAGACTTAACCTCCTGCTTCCTCTGCAGGTTTTCCAGGGCTTTCATGTCAGTCTCCCCCGAGTTCCTCCCCGAGTTCCTCTCCGACATCAGGGAGTTTGACAGTTCTGTTCTCACTGCTCCTTGAAGAAGAATGAAACCCTAAGCCTGGATTAATGTAGAGAGGCCGTGTTACTGGGCCTAGCCTGGCTTTGAATGTGAATGGTGCCCAGACTTTTTCCCCTTTAACTTTACATTTTGAAAAATCTCAAGCTTACAGAAAAATGCAAAGAACAGTATGATGACCAGCCATATATGTCAGATTTACCAGTTGTTAACATTCGCCACACTCGCTCTCTGTGTCCATAGATAAACTCACATACACATGTGTTCTCTGTTTTAACTGATCATTAAAAGTTACAGCATGACATTTGACCTAAATATTTCTGAAACGTATTCTCCTGCAAAACCAAAGTACCATTATCACACCCAAGAAATTTAAACTGACCTAATACTACTCTCTAATACGTCATCCATATTCAAATCTCCCCAGTGGCTCCATGTTGTCCTTTTTTAGCTTTATGTGAAAAAAAATGGTAAAGTGTTGGTTAATTGACTTGGTCAGTGGTTTGTGCGCAGCAGACATTGGAGACATGCTCGTATTTCCTGGGTTTACTGGATTTAGTGTTCACTAAAGTTAAGGGGGGCCATGCAGGAATGAGAAAGGCTGCAGTGCCACCGGGCAGGTGAGCTGAGCCAGGAACTCTGACCTCAGTTTTGGCTTCAAACCAGATCCAGACCAAGACCGTGGCCCAGTGCGTGGAGTTCTACTACACCTACAAGAAGCAGGTGAAGATCGGCCGCAATGGGACGCTAACCTTTGGGGATGTGGATACGAGTGATGAAAAGTCGGCCCAGGAAGAGGTTGAAGTGGATATTAAGGTGACTCCCTTCCCAGCTTCAGCTGCTTAGGCTGAGCTGGGAGCCTGAGCCCAAGCTCTCCAGGACTCCCTGGAGTGGGGAGAGAGAGGAAGGCAGTGCCCCTGACAGCCCAGGGAGTTGATGTTCTAGGCACTGGCCCTGGACCTTTGGGTTGCCCTTTCTACCTGCCAGTGTCGTTGTAATGATACACTGTGTTGATGCAGAACATTGGGGATATTTCCCACTGTTCATACCAGCATCAGTTTCTTGTCCTCTCTTAGCAGACCTCTGACACCGTTCCCTCAACTTTAATCATTCTTGTGTCACTTGTATGAATTCTGCTCTATCTGCATCCTACCACATGTCACCATTAATACTTTTGTCATGTCCACACACCATTTGTGCTAGTACTTATTTTTCTTTAAATCAACTCTAAAGGGAAGCTTTATATCACAACCATAAATAGAAAACCAGTGCTCTTTGTCACAGAAGGTACTGGTAAAAATATTTATATATATGAAAACCAAACAATGTTATGAAATTCTAGCCAGGTATTACCACCTGCCAAACCTCTGAGATGAGGCCTAACCTCTCCTTGTTAAGTCTAAAGAAGTATAAAAGACACATTAACGCCAATTTGAGGCTTTGTCCTTGACATAATCAGGGTTGAAAGAGAACTGAAAAGAGAATGTTATTCAATTCTGTAAAAAGAGAATGTTATTTAATCCTGTGTCCATGCATCCACCTAATATCATCTTGGGGTCATAAGTCCACACGTAGTGACATGCTGCTTTAAGACAGGGAGTGATTTAGTTCCCATTTTTGCAGATGGGAAGAGGGTAGAGAGACAGAAAACATTACAAAGATAGTTTAGAATGGAGCTCAAAGTGGCACCTGGCCCCACCAGGCCACCCTACCCCAAGAATCCCTCTTGGATATACCCAAGAAGACAGGTGGCCTGTGGGGTGGGACGGGCAGGTTCCCTCCATGCCCCAGCCCCACCTCAAGTGCTTGGTCTCATTCTGAGGGCTCCCAGGCCCTCAAGCCTCTCCTCTTACAGGCAGACTAGCTGTGGAAGGGTGTAAGGTCATAGCACAGGAGGCTGTGCTGGGCCAAGCAATGCAGGCAGGATTAGCCGGGGCTTGTGAGCCCCTCGCTGGATCAGACTTAGTGTATATGACTGTGTGACCGCACTGTGGGCTCACTCCCCTGTTCTCGTCCCCCATAGACTTCCCAGAAGTTCCCAAGGGTGCCTCCTCCCAGAAGAGAGTCCCCAAATGAAGAGAGGCTAGAGCCCAAGAAGGAAGAAAAAGAGACCAGAAAGGAGGGGGAGGAGGAGATGCCAGAGACCCAGGACAAGGGGGAGCAGGAAGAGGGGCGAGAGCGAAGCCGGCGGGCAGCGGCTGTCAAAGCCACACAGACACTACAGGCCAATGAGTCGGTAAGTGTGGCCTTCCCTGGGGGAGCCCAGGACCAAGGAGGATGGCTGGAGCTGGGCCTGGGGGTGTGGGAGGGAGGGCAGAACAGGAACATGACGATGATTGTCATCATCGTGGCAAGAAGTGCACTAAATATTTTACGCTGTTAACTCATTTAATCCTCATAAACCCAGGTAGTAGGTACTGTCATCATTCCCATTTTACAGATGAGATTGAGGCCCAAGATAAGATAGCTAGTAGGCAGCCTGACTCCAGAATCTGCTACTAATTTTATACTATCCTGCTTCTATATCTGAGACACAGAGGAAAGAGACTTTGTGAAAATCCAGAAGGTGTGTGGGAGGGTTGGGAAGCACTCCTGACTTATAGTTCAAACAGGGCTCCCCCTAAGAGAGCTGCGTCCTTGACAAAAGTGTCTGAAATGGAGCTGAGACAACGGGAATAACAATAATGGTGCCTCATTCATGTCTGCAAAGTGCTTTCCTGTTCATCATCTCATTCATTCCTCATAATAACCCCATACAGTGTTGACGCCCACCTTGCAGATGGAGGAAACTGGGTTCAGAGATGCTAAATGACTTTAGTACAGTGTTTTGTCCACAACATCACAGACTCAGAAGCAAGACACACTGGCCAGAGCTGTTCCTGGCCCCACAAAAGACAGGGAGAGGGCCCCACAAGAGACAGACCCCTGGGAAGGCTTTGCTGGCAAACTAGTATGAGAGTCTTTGTTAGTTTAACTTGTATACTTACACACTTGCAGGAAACCCCACTCCCAAACTGTAGACACAGTGGTTTGCTCCCTTCTGAGCCTTGGTAGCACTCCTCTAAGAGCTGTTCTTTATATACACACTCCACTGAGTTCTGCTGAACTTTTATGAATGCTTTTCTATGGGGTTTGATCCAGTGCATGCACGTGTGACTTCTAATGGACATCTGGGTCTCTCATATCCCAAGGTCCATGGTTCGCATACCCTGAGCAGCACCTCTCCAGGTCTACACCAGGTGTCTTGTGCTCTGTGTTACCTGCTTGGCATTTCCCATGGTGGCCCCTATTGTCATGAGCTAGCTGCCTGTGTGTCTGTCCCTTCAGACTGAGTTCTCTGGTGGCAGGGCCTTCTGTCCCCTCTATACCCTCTGAGTGACCTGACATGTTACATAGATTTGAAGATCATTTATGGAATAATGTCACAGACGAAATACTGAAAACGTGAAGCCATGTCATTAATTAAGCAAGACCCCTGTCAGATGCATCAGGAAGTCCTATCTTATAGAGCTAGGGCTGTCCCACCAAACTACTGTACCAGCAATTTGTAAAAACGGAGCTGGTCAAAGATGGATTGGGCTTCCAAAAAGACACTGAGTGCCTTGTCATTGGAAAGATTCAAGAGCATGCTAGGGGGCCACTGTGCAGGAGTGCGTGATCTTTACAAGCCTGCTGTTTGCTGATGTTCCAGAATTTGGGATTCTCATTTCCCTAAATCTCTCACCTCTCCTCTTTTGACTCTCTCCAGGCCAATGACATCCTCATCCTCCGAAGCCACGAGTCCAACGCCCCTGGATCTGCGGGTGGCCAGGCCTCAGAGAAGCCAAGGGAGGGGCCAGGAAAGTCACGAAGGGCACTACCTTTTTCAGAGAAGAAGAAAAAAACAGAGACTTTTAATAAGACCCAGAATCAGGAGAACACTTTCCCTTGTAAAAAATGCGGCAGGTAAGACGGCAGGCCCAGTCTCCACCGGAACCTGGCGGGTTGGCTGAGGTTGGAGGAGGGGCGGGCGGCCATTCCTACAGAGAAGTAGGAGGAGTCACAGCTTGCGCCTCGTCTCCTGATTGGCTCAGGGGGTTTCCAGGGCAGTGACGTCGCTAGGCAGCTTTTAGAAGAGGAATGATGTCACTGAATCGGTAGCCTTTGTTGGAGGGTGGGGCTAGGCCACGTGGCTCCTGGCAAGCCAGAAGGGCCAGGGAGCCCCTACTGCACGCACGCACGCACGCACGCACGCACGCACGCACACACACACACACACACACACACACACACACGCGCAAGTGCTCACACACACACTCAGACACGTGCAAGTGCTCACACACACAGACACACACACACACTCAAACAGACACGTGCAAGTGCTCTAGCCCTATGGTCTCAGTGGGGGAGACAGACCTGACTGGAGCCCCTCCTGTTCGGCTACAGGGTGTTTTTCAAGGTGAAGAGTCGCAGCGCCCACATGAAGAGCCACGCGGAGCAGGAGAAGAAGGCAGCTGCCCTGAGGCAGAAGGAGAAAGAGGCCGCGGCCGCTGCAGCCACTGCGGCCGCCTCCCCGCACCAGCCGGCCCTGCGGGAGGAGAGCGGTGCGGGCGAGAGAGGCTGAGGCCTGGAGCTCCGGAGCCTGCGGAGGGAGAGATCGCGCGGACTTGTCTCTGCAAAACGAATACAATTCAATAAACGGCCCTTTTTATTTATAAAGGTCCCAGGAGCAGTGTAAAGGGCTGTAGGATCCAGTTCTCTTGCATTTGGTCTGTCGGAAGTTTTCCTCCCCGCTTTCCAGAAACTAGGAAAGTCCCTGCTCGCCCGGGCTACCCCTGGGGAGGGGCCCCAGCGCCACAATCTCAGCACGCAGCCGCTTCCGTCTTTGTTCCCCCTGCTCCCCTCGGTCACCATGGAGAGCAAAGCACAAGTGCGCCCCCTTGGCAGCATTCACCTCCCCCCAGGGGACCTGCGCAGGCCTGCCCGAAGTCCCAGAAAGGGATTCCCTGGGAAGGAGTGTGGTGGCTATCTCCGAGAGGGAGCTCAGCCTGGCTGCTCCGGTAACTGTGTCCTTATAGAGGCCACCTCCTCCCCAGGAGGGAGGCTGCCAGAACGGGGAGGGTGGCAGGGAGAGAGACCAGGACAGGTACCCATTCCTGGTCAGCCTGCCGGGGCAGGAAGGTTTTCTCGGATGTTCGGGAAAGGAGCCAGTGCTCCTTGCATGCTCTCAGCCTGCTGAAGGGAAGGGACTGTGCACAATTTGCAGAGTTGCTCCAGGGCTAGGCCTGAGGGAGCTTCTGACAGGCCTTGGCTTTTCTGGTTTCCCACCATTTTGCCAAATACCTTTAGGCCCTGGAGGCTGCTAAGGGAGCTTAGCCTAAGCCCAGCCTGCTCCTCCTTGGTGCAAGTTCCCTGCTTGCCTTTGTTCTGCCCTCGGCAGCTGCCACCTTAACCCCACCGTACCTGGTCTAGCTGATATCCACAGCTCAGCCCTCAGTTGTGCATGCTGGAGATTTCTGGATCCTTCCCTGGGAGGGGGAGGCCTCCTAGCCAGATTGGACAGGAGCCTTCATTCCTTGACTTGTGTCATTTGGGAGCTATTTATTTATTCTTAATATTTAATTTTTAACATCCTCTCAGGGACCAGGGGCTTCCTTCTTTCCAGAGGCCCAAGTGCATTTATCCCAAAACAAGGCACCTTCTTGGCACCCCCTCCCCCAACCTCGTATTTCCAAGACCCTTAAAGTCCCTTGCCCCGTTGCTCTGGAAGTTTTGCCAACAGGAATGATAGTAGCACTGAAAGCAGGTGGAAGGTGTCACCAAACCACAGGCTAGCAGGGTGAAGGGAAATCAAATGCAGTTCTTATTGCTACCTCTTCTCCCTGCTGAACATTCAAGTTGCCTGAGGGGATTGGCTGGAAGCCAGAATTCTGGTTTTGTTTCTGGCTTGAATAAGCCATATTTGGCATGGAGTCACTGAAGTGAAAGGGCTAGAAGATTCAGGAGGCCCCTTCACTTGCCAGCCCCATAGGAGGGCTGAATTATTTCTCTGATCTTTCTATTCAACTTTAGTTGTGTAAAAAGAAGTTCCAAGTGAATGCAAGTATATAACAGGTCTACATGTTAGGAAGGAGCCAAAAAGTATTCATTCTGCTATTCTTCTGAGATAGCCTAAAGGCATCATATTGGTAGCTGGGAGTGGGGAGTTTTGTTCTAAACTATGCACTATCAGGTTTTGGGGTTTGTTTTTTTTTTTTTTTTTTTTGCATTCATTTCTGTATTAATATGGTTATACAGGAGCCCAGCTCTGGGAGTGACAAAATTCTCCTCCTTCCTCAACTCCTGATGACTAACTAGACCTCTAACTTCCCAGTGAGTTTCTTCCATAGGTTTCTACATGCTCAATAGCCCAAGATTGCAAAAATCTCCTATACCCTCCCAAAACAGGAAGGTAGCAAATTTAGGCTCTTTTCTAAATCACGTGTAATATGAGTGCCTTCGCAGCTTTGCCCCAAAGTGCTACTTACATTTCCCGAGGTTTTTTTCTATTTAAACTGCATTTAGTTTCAGGCCACTTTTTGGACATGTGGTAACAGAAACCTCCTTTGTCTAGAGTGATTTTCCTCTTCTAAGCTCACAGAGACAAGAGCAGGTGAATATAGATGGAGAAAATCAAGATGGTACCTCTCCGTATTAACCCCACCCAACATCGAATTTTAAATTAGGTTTATGTTTCAGAATGAATTTATATCTAGAATGCAGTGTAAAAGGTGAAATGTTTAGCGAACAGATGAAGTTGTGGCACGTGACCTGCCATAAAGTAGGTGCAGCCACAGAAGCTGGCATAGGTGTATCCTTTATGGTGCTTTCTCCCTATGAAAATGTTCGGCTTGTATTTTTTTTCTTCTACTCAAAACTCTTTGCTTTAAGAAGTTAAACAATAAACACCTTCAGCTTTATAAGGTTCTCCCCACACCATCTCACATATCCATCTCTCAGCCTCCACCTACACTCAGCTAAGGGCATGAAACTAACCTAGTGCCTGTGTTCTAGACCATCTCTGAGGTCTCTTACCCACCCACGGAGACAGTGCTTCAGCACTGTCCTCCATGCCTTCAGCCGCCCCCCTCACAGCTAAGGTACACACCCATCCTTTCTGCTGCCCACTTCCACCCTGGCACAGAGGTCGTGTGCTGCTTATGTCTAAATATGTCTATATTTAACTGCCTCAGTGACCTAACCTCTTCTCACATGCCAGATGTTAAGATGAAGGAGGAATACAACGCATATTCAAGCCTCAGCTATTTAAATGTTTTTATTGAGGCTCACTTTTCTTGGATGGTATTTATTACCATACTGGCAAACCTAACTTCTTAGGTTTACAGGAAGTATGCATATTTTTATAAAACAATTGTATGTCCTCCCCATATTTTTGCTGTGTTAATATTTGCCTCTAACAATTTGCAGCTGTTTCACCTTTTCCTCATTTGTCTCTCAGTCGAAGGCCTTGGAGGGGACAGAGCACAGGAACAGCCTTGACAGTCTGTAATTATTGTACAAATATTTTAATAGCATATAAATAAGTATATTCCTTTTATTTTGAAAAAAAAAATCAGACACTGCCTTCTGTGTGTTTGCTGCCTGTGGCACCCTTTTTTAAAAAGACTGTTACATATTAAAATAGTGTACATATATATAAATATTACCTCTTTTGCTGTACAGTTGTGATAGACCAGACTGAAGATTTTATTTTTTGTGTGCTTTTTATAAAAAAAAAAAATTAACACACTAAAGAAAATCTTGCTGATGTGATTGTAATGTACCTATGTAACTTATTTACTTTTGAATGTTCTTCTGTATCTTTAAACCTTTTATTAAATAAGGTTTTAAAAATTCATAGTTGAATGCTGTGTCCTTTAGGGGAGATTTTCAACCATCTGGGATTGACGTAAATCGGCCTTGGTTTGCTTGCAAGGGATTACGTGAAATTTTTGAACCATAAGCATTCTGTTTTATCAGTCCATTGTCAATGATGCCAGGACAGGGGAAATAACACACTAGCGTTTGCTTGGCTACAAAGGTTACTTAATAGATCTAGATCTTACAAAATTTTAGAAGAAAAAGGCTCAACTCAGTGTCTGACAGGAAAACACTGCACACTTCCAGCGTTTTAGTCTTATTGGGATGAAGTTCGCGGAGGGTGCACAGTGCGATCGATTGGCTGGTACCGCATCTGTTTTTGAACAGAAAACTCCGGGAGTTGGGAGTGGACAAGGAGACCTGGCGTGCTGCAGTCCATGGGGTCGCAAAGAGTCGGAAATGACTGAGCGACTGAACTGGACTGGTTGAAGGAGCGACGTGAGTTAAGTCTTCCTTGACAGACTCATATCATTTTCAATGCACTCCAGAATTAAACTTTTAAACACAGTGCTTTGTTTAAAAAGGAAAAAAAAAAATCTGGAAAGTGTGAAAAAGGAAATGCGCCATCAGAGAACGCTCCGCGAGTCCCTTGCTAGCACCATGGCAACCGCAGGCAGCCGGAGCGTCAGGGTCTGGAGTCTTCCAGGCCGCCGTTGCCTTGGCTACGCTCGCGCAGGCTTCGGATGCGGGGGCGGGGCGAAAGCCACTCGCCGGCCGGCCCCGCCCCTCGCTGCCGCAGTAACGCCTGGGCTGGCTGCGGGTCAGTCAGGCCGGCAGCCTCTCCGTTCCGGGTCAGCTCGCCGCAGCCCACGCGCAGCCCCTGCGGCCTGCCTTCGCCGGCGCCGCCTCTAGCCTCGCTTCCGCCTCCTTCCCGCGCCTCGGCTGCTGGTGCTCAGGGTATCCGACTGTCGTCGCCGCCCAGAGGGGTGTACCTGCGCCAGTGAAGAAGCCGCTCTTGGGCTGGCCTCGCGGCGACCTCTGGACAGTCTCCCCCTGCAGGGGCGGCACAGTTCGCAGTCTGCAGAAGAGCGGCTCCTCGCGCGCCTGAAGGCCGAGCTCTGACCGCGGAAGCCGGGTTGATGCCAGGAGGGGCAGCAGCGAGTGGCCGGCGCCTGAGCTGCGGAGAACGGGCGGCCACGCCCCGGGATCACACCCCGGCGGCCTCTTCAGAGCGCGGCGTCTCCTGCCATCTCCGCCTGTCTTCCCTCCGGGCCTCTGCGCCGAGACGCGACACCCTGCCTGCAGGTGCGGGACCGGGCCCGCGGATGCCGATCGGAGACACAAGATGGCGTTGGGCGCGTGACTGAGCATCCCCCAAGTTTCGCTCCGAGGACGTGGAGGACGGACGTTGGTGGGGGCAGTGAAAGGACGAGAGCCGGATTCTGGTGTCGTTCGTTAATTGTGATTGCGTGAAGCTTGACTCCTCGGGCAAATTGCAGGGGAGTGTCCGCTGTCGTCCTAAGTCCTTTAGCACAGGGAGCCACAGTTTTGACTCGTATCTAACCCCCTGATAACCCAACTATCAGGGGCCCTTGATAGTTGGGGAAATGGCGATGACACTGTTGGAAGACTGGTGTAGAGGGATGGATGTGAATTCCCAGAGAGCCCTGCTGGTCTGGGGGATCCCGGTGAACTGCGATGAGGCTGAAATCGAAGAGACCCTCCAGGCTGCGATGCCCCAGGTGCACTATCGAGTGCTTGGGAGAATGTTCTGGAGGGAAGAGAATGCCAAAGCAGCCTTGTTAGAGCTCACTGGCACTGTGGATTACGCTGCCATCCCCAGGGAGATGCCGGGTAAAGGAGGGGTCTGGAAAGTAGTCTTTAAGCCTCCGACTTCCGACGCTGAATTTCTAGAAAGGTTGCATCTCTTCCTAGCCCGAGAGGGATGGACTGTGCAAGATGTTGCCCGTGTCCTTGGGTTTGAGAACTCCTCTCCAGCCCCAGGCCCAGATATGCCAGCAGAGATGCTAAACTATATTTTGGATAATGTTATTAAGCCTCTTATAGAGTCCATATGGTACAAGAAGCTGACGTTGTTCTCGGGGAGGGACATCCCGGGGCCTGGGGAGGAGACATTTGAGCCCTGGCTGGAACACGCTAATGAGGTCATTGAGGAGTGGCAGGTGTCTGATATAGAAAAGAGGCGGCGGTTGATGGAGAGTCTTCGAGGCCCTGCCGCTGATGTCATCCGCATCCTCAAGACCAACAACCCAGATATTACCACCGCCGAATGCCTGAAGGCACTTGAGCAGGTGTTTGGAAGCGTGGAGAGCTCCAGGGATGTGCAGGTCAGATTTCTGAACACTTACCAGAACCCGGGAGAAAAATTATCTGCTTATGTCATTCGTCTGGAGCCCCTGCTGCAGAAGGTGGTGGAGAAGGGAGCCATAGATAAAGAGAACGTGAACCAAGCCCGCCTGGAACAAGTCATTGCGGGGGCCAACCACAGCGGGGCCATCCGAAGGCAGCTATGGCTGACCGGGGCTGCGGAAGGGCCGGCCCCTAACCTCTTCCAGTTGCTTGTGCAGATCCGTGAGGAGGAGGCCAAGGAAGAGGAGGCGGCAGCTGAAGCCGCCCTCTTGCAGTTAGGCCTGGAGGGGCACTTCTGAGTCCCGAGAAAACGGACTTTAGTGCAGACCTAGATCACAGCTGCTTTTCGTGTTTCTGTGCTGTCCTGCAGATATGTCACCTAGTGGTAAAGACTTAGTGTGATTTTCCTGGGGTAAGTCAGGCCTGCATATTCACGTTAACATTGGTAAAACCTTGCAAGCGAGCACCAGAGCTGCTGCAGTACAAGTGAGTCATGTCAGCCACAATGCCAGGGAAAGGCTTGGACAGTGCAAGTTGTCAGTGCTGCAAGCTGTCATCATGGCATCATCATCAGTTGTGAAAACCATGGGAACTCGTGACACTTCCCAGAGGTAACTGAATGTGAAATTGCGTGTTCAGAAGTTTAGTGCATGGCCTGGCTCACACAGGAAGTGTTGAGTAAAAATGTGAACTGTTGTTATTACTACTCTTGTGAGTAGTTTTTGTGTTTACTGTAAATTGTTCCTGATTTATATTAACGGAAAGAAGTGTGAATTAGATATTATTCAACTTTCCAGTGCAAATTTCTCATTTTTCATCTTTAAACATCTAGATCAGTTTAACTGAGACGTGTTCTGAGGCTGTAAAAGGAGGTGTTAGAAATACTGCACTTACAGAGTTGTGTATGAAGTCTTCACTGAACAAGATAGGAATAGAACAGGGAGGTTAATATGAACCAGCTCAGTATCTATTCCCCCATTTCAAATCTTTATCATTGAAGAGTAGTTTACCTTGTTCATGCTGGTTCTCAGTTTGAAGTTATCAAATACATGTTTATTAATAAAAATATTTTTTAAATTCTCTTGTCTTGTTTTTCTGACATGTATGAAAAATTTCAGTGTAATTAAGCTCTATGATCTTCTTAGGAAGACTTCGCCATGTCACTGAAAAAAACCCCAAACCTCAGTTCTTTTAAGTTTTATATCATACTATGTAATTTGAAGTTGCAGTACCTTTCAATATATTCAATCTTTGCATGTTTTCTACCAGAGAAGTGTTTGAAGGCAAAATCAACTAAATATTTATTTAGTTGATAACTAAATATTAACTTACTATAAACTAAATATTAACTTACTATAAAATGTTAGAAAATCCTGAAATGGAGTTTAGGAGGTTATCTAGCAATGCTTCCCCCGCACCCCCCATGCCCCCCAACCCCCTGCCGCCCTTGTAAATCTTTTTTCAGCTAAAACTGTTTCACTGCAGGAATAATAACTCATCATACTTGTATAAAATTGATGGTTCAGTATCACAGCAGTCACTTATATCAAGAGGATATAAAAAGAGAAATACAACTTAAAACATGTTTATTTGGTTCCAGAGATTCAGTGACTGAAGTTGTCCATCTTTTGAAATTCTAGTAAATCCAGAAGTGATTAAATGAACATAAGAGTTCAGTGGAGTTTTCCCATAGTAACAAGGCTAGCTGGTCTGTGTAATGATCACAAGGTAAACGTATTTATAAAGGCTGATAATTGGTATATGGTATATTTTTGTATGGGTATATTTTTCTGTACACTCATTCATGTCCTCACTTACCATGTCTGTTCCTCCATCTTCCTTTCTTCTCTCAACACACACGTCACATCTTTGACCCCCACAACACATTTGCAGACCTTAACTCACCCCCACAAGCACGTCTGCATTCCCCCCTTCCCTCATAACCTCCTCCTCCACTCCCACAGGCTTGGCACTGGTACCCTCTCCTCACCTCTCACCATCCTGTCTTCACACACTCACTCCCACCTTCTCACCAACATGCCGTCATAAACATACACCCTCTTCCCACCATACACATATACACATATTACACTCATAACAAAAAGAAGTAATAGGTTCTTCATGTTTTTTACCCAATATGGACATACTTTATCCATATATAGGGATACACCATATCTTTTTATGGCTGCAGAATTGATTGCATTTTAGGAGGGAAAGTCATCACTTAGGATTCTCTCACTATAATTGCATATATCTACATATACATACACACATACTAATGCAATACATATATATGGCAGAAAACAATGTCAGAATTCTAGATGTTCACCCTTTATTCTAGAAAACAATGAACTGAAAATAACGTGCTATTTATGATCTGAATTAAGGTTTTCTCTTTATAGGCTCAAAATCTGCTTTATAAAGGAGGACAACAGCAAGAAACATATCCTCATAATCAAAGAACTGTGGAATAAAGAAGCAGAAACTGCAATACAGTCCCATTCTGTGACCAGAGTTACATTTGACAGCATAGAATATGTGCTGGGAAAATGTGTAATATCATTGCTATTGCTGGGTTCTTCCTGTTTCTTGTGTATCAGAAAAGAGCTAGCCAACACCAGGCCATTTCAGGCAACAAATCAAGGGCCTATCTGCCAAGCTTAACCTTGTACACTTCTGGAGATGAGGAGAGGACTAGCAACGGCCAAGTGCAGTAGTAACTTGCTGTCTCTGGAAGTGCTTCTTCCAGGATCTTAAGTCATTTGAAATGGTGCCCAGAGAACTGGGTAAGACTTACAAACCTGAGAGAGGAGTAAACTACTGAAAAATAATTTTAGCACAAAGAAATGAGTCAATCCCCCCTTCTTTTTCTCCCTCTCACTCACACACAAGCTGTGTGGAATGTCATCCAAAGACTGAATTTCTTTGGAACTGAATATCATTGAGAGTTCACATAATTGCTCTATATTAGTTAAAACTAATGGACAGTAATCAAAAAAGATACAAATAGATTTTCTATAAAATAACACAATTTATTACTGTTTTAAAACAAGTCTCACAAAATAACATTCGGAAACTCAACATTTCTAAATAATTTAACACAATAAGTTTAGTCATAAAGTCATGCTACAAAATTCCTGCATATAAAAGATTATTACTAAAGTATTAATACATGTTAAAATGTTCTTCAGAATGGAGTTGGTTCTAGAAGCCAAAGATTCTGGAATGATGCTCATGACCATGACTGACACCCTGGGAGAAGGAGCTGCCTGTATGCATATTCTCTACAGCTACCAACTCACTGGTCTTTTGATATTGATCCCTCTAGGCAATAGCACCTCAGAGGCAGGTACCCTGCTGATCAAAAAAGCAAAGAACATCCCACCGTTTTAACATTAGCCACAACTTAATCTAGCCAACATCTAAATTAACTTTTTAAATCTAGATGTAGGAAAGATAACTCACAAATTTCCATTCTGAGTAGCAGAATTCTACTTAATAAATCCCCCAGAGGGATGACTTCATGTAGCAGACATGGAAGATGACACCAACTAGGGAAATAAGGAAATCCTGACTCTGATTATGATGACACAGAACTACTGCTCCGGTGGGCTCAGAACAAGCAAGGATGAACTTTAATTCTCTAATATCCACATGCAGGCGGGGTATTTACCCATCTGCCCTTTGAGAGTACTTTTCACCAACATCCAGTTCATTTTAAAGTGCAAATTGACTGTAAAATAGCTTCCTCTCCCTCACCTCCTTGTTAAATTTGCTAGATCATAATTTGGTTGGCTGGTTCCTTCTAACCAGCCCAATATGGGAAATTAACTAGAATCCAGTTATGACTCCTCCAAATGTCAAGTGAAAATTTATCTTAGGTTAGAAAAAGGTAAGACTCAGTCTACTTGTTCATTTTCTTTCTTTGTAGTCGCTGGTTGATAATAAGGCAGGAATGGAGATATAAATGAGGGATTTCTAAAAGTTCAGTGATTTTTTAAAAAAACATACCCTTAATTTTTTTTTTTTTATTGCACTTACTTTATAGTTAAAAACACTCATGCTAAAGTGAAGATAAAGGAATATGGTCAAGTTAGCTGTGTCAGAAGCACCAGCTCTGCTGCACTGAATTTGTTTTATATTCAGTTATTTACAGACATATTAAGCAGGCCAAATAAATAAAATGCATGCCAAAGGAACTGATTTCTGCTAAAGGATAACTTCCAATTTAACAGTTATTTTTCTCCCTTTGCCAATATTTACAACGTAAGGTCTCTGTGAACAGACAATTAGATTGCAGTTTAGACAATCAGACTACTCATGATCAATGCTTTGACACTTCCCCCCAGTTCTTTTTTTTTAAGTTAGTCACTTAATCCAACCTTTCCAGGCCCTACGCATTTTCCATTTTGTCCTAAGAAAAATCCAGCTGGAAGATTCTGGGTCACATAGACAACTACCTTCAACTCAACTTACACATCACCAACTCTGAGGATAAGTTAACTGTTAAGATTCATTTCTTACTCCTCCTCATTCTACTTGAGGCCAACTGGTAAGAGGTATCAGAAGCGTCTATTCAAGTCAAATTTTCTCTTTACACAGGAACCACATTAACATGTCTTATACCACCTCTATTTGTGGAATAGATCCAGTAACCATACCAAGTTACTGGGCAATTATGACCAGACATTCTTCTGATCACATGCAAAGTTAGTGTCTATGCCAGCTACTTTCATATATAATTACCAAATTTTATACAATATTTTTCTGTATTTAATGACTGCTACAGTCTACAAAATTTGTGCATTATTGGACAATGAATAAAGAATGAACACCTAAAGAATGATGATCTGTTTTCTACACTCAAAATGTTAAACTTCAGAGACAAAGCAAAATCTATCATAAAATTGGATTCTGTTGATAGTAAGGAGAGGTAGGTTAACACTTATTGTCCTAAGTAAGAATGCTAAACAATAAAAGTAGAGACCCTGCTGAAAAACATAAGTTGAGCCTTCCAGCCCTGAGTTTCTAATGTTACAAGAAAATTATTAAAAACAGCATTACAAGGAAAACACCAGTGACCATTTCCTTCTATCCATGATTATCAAATATATCACCTCTGAAACAACTCCGGTAGCATATGACTGCTGCTGCTGCTAAATCGCTTCAGTCATGTCCGACTCTGTGCGACCACATAAACAGCAGCCCACCAGGCTCCCCCGTCCCTGGGATTCTCCAGGCAAGAACACTGGAGTGGGTTGCCATTTCCTTCTCCAATGCATGAAAATGAAAAGTGAAAGTGAAGTCTCTCAGTTGTGTCAGACTCTTAACGACTCCATGGACTGCAGCCTCCCAGGCTCCTCCATCCATGGGATTTTCCGGGCGAGAGTACTGGAGTGGGGTGCCATTGCCTTCTCCGAGCATATGACTACAGAATGAAAATAAATGGACCTTGGAAAAAGGAATGTTTCTACAAAGCACTGGTTCTTAACCAGGGGCGAATCTGTTCCCACCCTTGTGCCCCACAGGGCAGATGGCGATGTCTACAGACACTTTTGGTTGTCACAACATGGGAGAGTGTTCTACTGGCATCTAGTGTGTAAAAGCCAGAGATGCTGCTAAACATCCCCTACTACAAGGAACAGCCAGCCATACCCTGCAACACTATCCAGCGTAAAATATTAATAGTGCCAGGTTGAGAAACTCTGGTTTAAAGGAACACACTCCTATTTACAAAGAACACAAAAATCTTTCAAAACCTGACTAGGTAATACAATATAAGCTTAGAGTTAGGGAGCATAGGAAAGCTGAATTCCTCAGTAGGCTATAATAAAATTTCCTGTGAAAAATTAAAATACTGTACTGATTCCCTGGTAGCTCAGCTGGTAAAGAATCTGCCTGCAATGCAGGAGACCCTGGTTCAATCCCTGGGTCAGGAAGATTCCCTGGAGAAGGGAACAGCTACCCACTCCAGTATTCTGGCCTGGAGAATTCCAGGGACAGAGGAGCCTGGCAGGCTACAGTCCACAGGATCACAAAGAGTCAGACACAACCGTGACCTTCACTTTTCACTTTCACTGATTCCATCACTACAGGAATAGAAGAAATTGAATGATCCACTAAAATGGCATTATGTCTTAAGCAAGGAACACAGAATCCACTTCAAGTAGGTCAAATATCTAATCCTAGAAGCATAAACCAAAGGCATTTACTATCAGCTAAATTTGCAGCAGTAAAGGATGACATAAAGAATTAGTTGAAAGAATATTCTGAACTTCTTCATATACCTTATCTTTCATTTTCTAATGACATGAATTCTCGCTCTAATTCTAAGAAAAGGATGCACAGAAGTCATTCAAATATTTGCTGAGTGAAACTGAACTATAAATTGTGTGTGAAATTAACACAGAAAAGCACCTTACACTTCTCTGAGAACTACCAGTGATTAAAAGACATTAAGAAACAAGGAGATAAAGCAATTATCCTCCAATTAAAACTTTTTTAAAAAAAAGGAGAAAAAGAAAATTAGTTTCTATACTACAGAATTCAAAAAAGTCAATCATCAACAGTGTAAGCCATTTTATAAATAAATTCAATATGAAGTCATTCATTCATTCCCTATTATATTCACTTCCAGCATAACTTTTGAAAATACATCCATGCATAGCAATATGGCTTCAAACTTACTTACTAGATGAAGTGCAAAGTACAAGAAAAGATCGTCTTCCCTCTTAGTTTATGGGCCTTAAATATCACCAAGGGTAATTCTCATTGCCTATGGTTCAGAAAAAAATACTCAAAGGCTCTGAATGTATAAGCCAGTCAGAGCAAAGATTTCTTCCTATCAAACTAAGGAAGAGCATAAAGAAGCTAAAAAAGCACTAGACTTATTTAGAATTGATTGTCAAAGCAGTGGGTCCCTTTTGATCAGAGTGATTCAGAGAAATCATGTAGTTCCTACTAAAATAGCTGCAAACTTCTGAAAGCCAGGACTACTTTTGTTTCTTTGACTGGTTTTACATAAGTAAATGGGGAAATATTAATAGCAACCATTAATAATCTCTGGTTGAGGGACTTTAGGCACAATTTGGCAGAGGGCCTCTTCTTCTTTTTTGCAGTCTATCAGTGACCCAGTCACAGACTACTATGGACTTCATCTGGATTACTGACTACCATATCTTGCATTTTCCAAAAACAAATTTTTCTTATATGATAAATTCTAAACTCTGCATCCAGCTATTGCTTTGCAGTTTTGAGGTTAAATCACCTAGTATCCTTCACAGAAGAGGCAATCCTTAAAAATATTGCCATTTGCCTGGGATTCCATAATGAAACATCTTTTCCTTCCACAACCATTTACATAATTTATTTTTAGAGTTGTTTAACTTAAACATTTCTAAAAATATACTTTGAAATACTAAATTTGACTTATTGAAAGATACCAAATCCAGTCTTTTAAGTTCTTTACCTTCACAACAATTATTTCTTTCAACGTGACAGTCAACAGACCGAAGTTATTAGGGCAAATTTTAAAAAATATGAATGGCCAACATTTAAGCTAGGAATTCAAATATAACTACTGCTTATATACATTTCCTTATTTAACAAATAAGGAACTATAAACCAAAAAAGTGTGCCTAAGATTAGGTCCACATGTGTAATAAGGCCAAAGTACAGGTCAAAGGAGTGATCATGACAGTCATTTTAACCACTGACCTGGATCACAGAACAATTGGCTGATTGTGTACAGGACTTGAGTGGACATGCAGGTCAACACAACATAAATTCCAGTTGACAATGCGCACACTTGTGGAACAAAAGATAAGTAAATACAACATGGGCTTATAAGGCCTCCAAGGTACTCATTTTTCCTTTTTTCACTCTAACTTTTCCAATTCGACTTTGGTGTCTTGATTCTAGGGCTGCTGCTGTAATTCTAAGAGGAACTCTTCCCGAACCAAAGGCATGGCATATTTGTGCTTCTGAGTCATAAAGAGATGGACCTTCAGGAAAGATGGCCTACAGATTCAATAGTTAAGTATATATATTTAAATGTCTGGCCTAAAACAAATCTAAACAAACTGAATAAAGCAACACATTTCTTTTGTTATTAAAAATGACTGGTCTATGAAGGTTTCAGTAGATGGGGCCACACAGTATGTAACTGGGACTGAAGACAAAACCTGAAAATGTGTAGTTTCTAAAAAGAGAACTAGAATATATAAGGTTGGTGTTGTTGTGGGGGAGAGATACTGAATAGGTTTAAGAGAATAAAAGATAGGAATGAGAGGTCTAAGAACCATTTGCCCCACACAGAATCTTTAAAATAAACAACTATACAAAACTTATCTATTCTTATGACATTTAAATAAGTTAACACAAAGTGGAAAACGTAGTGTTAGTTATCTTCTTCCTCATCTTCTTTAATTACTGGGGTACCTAAAAATGAAAAAGAAAATTATTTCTGGTCATTCTCAAGAGATTGTGAAATTCTACATGAAAATATTTTTTTGTAAACCTGAGGATGCTGTGAAGTGTGCTATAATAAAATGATACCACAAAATAATCTTTTCAAGTTATCTAAAAAACCTCTAAGAAGAATTTCCAAGCTGATTAGGTAATTATAAATATTCAGCTCCCCAAATGAAGAGCTGCAAATAAAAACACCTACAGGTACCAGGCAGAAAAATAAGGCCCTATAACACAAGAAAACGTCTGTACATTAAACACAAAGAAATACTCATTTTTCACAATAAGATATGCAATCCCAGTATTGCCAGAATCTGAATTTCCATGTTACTCCCCCAGATATTAAACATTGAGGATAAATTGGAAAAAAATAAAAAGAACCAAGGAACAAAAAACAAAATACAACCTCAGCTCTCACTGGGCAAACCCATTTCTGAGCTCTGGCATTTGAAGCATGCCCATATGGCACCCCACTCCAGTATTCTTGCCTGGAAAATCCCATGGACGGAGGAGCCTGGTGGGCTGTAGTCCATGGGGTCGCTAGAGTTGGACATGACTGAGCGACTTCACCTTCACTTTTCACTTTCATGCATTGGAAAAGGAAATGGCAACCCACTCCAGTGTTCTTGCCTGGAGAATCCCAGGGATGGGGAAACCTGGTGGGCTGCCGTCTATGGGGTCGCACAGAGTCGGACACGACTGAAGCGACGTAGCAGCAGCAGCATAATTTGACCTTAGTCAACTATTCTGTCTTACCTCTTCAATCAGTCACCCTCCACTCCGGATAAACTGATCAACTCAACTGTTTCCCAAACTTATCTTGCAAACCACTACACCTCTGGATTCTTGGTTAACAAAGTTCCTCCATTTTGGAATGGCCTTCCCAACACACCTCCCATCTAAGCCCTAGCTTTAATTAAGAACCAACTCCAGTGCCTCTTCCTGTGTGATTCTTCTTTATGGCATTGAGCAGAGTTTTACCTCTCTGTACTTCCCACAGCATCTGTTTATGGGGGCTAGTGAATGTCTTGTTGAAATACAAAGTACACAAACTGTAAGTATGCAGATTGATAACCGTACCCAAAATGGACATATCTGGTAACCAGCACCCAGATTAGGAAGAGAACATTATCAGAATCCCCTAAACTTCCTCAAGCCCCCTTCTTGTCATTGTCCCCCAACAAAAGGTATATTCTATCCTAATGTCTAACACCATAGATTATGTTGCCTGATTTTGAAATTGGTATGAATAGAACGATATTGCATATACTCTGTGTTTGGCTTCTTTTGCTCAACAATATGTTTGTATCATTCATGTACATTGTGTGAAATTATAGTTCATTCATTCTCATTGTTGTTTAATGTTCCATTGTACGAATATGTCGTAATTTATTTATTGTTGGTGGGCATTTGGGTTGTTTCCAATGTACAGTTATTAAAATAGTGGTGCTATAAGCATTGTCATACTGCCTTTTGGTAAACATCCATACTCTTTTCTTTTGGGTATGTAACTAGGAGAAAATCTGCTGGGTCATAAGGGGTGTGTATGTAGTGCTTTTGTAGATAATGCTCGTTTTCCAAAGTTATGCCAAGTTATGTTGCCGTCCAGCAGGTTATGAGAGTTCTAGTTGCTCCATTTTCTACTAACATTTGGTATAGTCTGTCTTTTTCATTTTAGCTCTTTAACATCTCTCACTTTTTCTTACAAGCAACTGAAGAGGAGCAAAAATAGGCTTGTTAGTAGCCATGGCCATGTATGTTCTATCTCACTGGTTTAAGGTAGACCAAGGTCATTCTTCCAGGGGCTCCTCATACCGGCCTGAAGGCAATACTTGGTCCAAAAGGCTAAATATGGCATGGTCTATTCAGGGTCTACATAAGAGATTCTTTTCTATTCTTAATGGAAGAGATTCACTTTCTGTGCACATTCAGAAAGGAAGATAAATGATTTCAAATAGTTTTGGAGTCTAACCAAAGTCGAACATAAAAAGGCTAAAGTCCAAGACTCTAACATACCCTCTCTTTTCTGCTATTTTATTTTAAATTATGAACATTCTTTCATATAGGTACAATATAAATAATTTAAAGAATAACAGAACCAATTTTTATATATCCATCATCCAATTTAAGAAATAGAACATCACCAGTATCTAAGAAACCTGTTTGCCTCTTCGTGTTTATTCCTATACCTCTCACAAGAGGCAGTCTACAGTTTTTGTTATTTTACCCTTTGATAAGTGACCAGAGGGAAAAAAGGGAACATACTGCATGAATGGCTTCCTGATAGCACCACTGGGAGGAGGAGTGACCCAGAGAGGTCTGTGACTTTTATCATTTCTAGTTTTTAGATGACAAAAGAAGAAAGTTTGGTAAGGTGAATTATTAATCAGTAAAATGACAAAAAAAGCTATTAAGTGGTAGAACTGGGACTTGAACCCATGACAAAAAAGCTAATAAGTGGTGGAACTGGGACTTGAACCCAATCAGTCAAGGATTTTTCTTGACATTGTCACCTATCTTAGGTATTGAGTGCATGTGCTCAGTCACTCAGTTGTGTCCAACTCTTTGTGACCCCATAGACTGTAGCCCGCCAGGCTCCTTTGTCCATGGAAATTTCCAGGCATGAATACTGGAGTGAGTTGCCATTTCCTTCTCCAGTTTTAGGTATTGGGAAACTAAAATTAGGGAGGAGAAGGAGAGAAAACATTACAATTTTGATCCAATTGTGAAAAAGCAACTGTTTACTATTTATGTCTAATTATTTTGCAATATAATATCTTTGGGACTTGAGAATAAACCCAGATTTCTCATAAGCTTTTGGTTTAGGGATGATCCTAGAAGTTTTTCATCTCATTCTGGCCCAAACTGGGACCATAAAATTTCCTATGGACAGAAATGGTCTTGGAGAAGAGAGATAACCTATCATTTGCTTTAGTTTTGCTGCTTTTCATGATTCCATGATACAAATTCAATTCTTATACCCAAAAAATATTTCCAAGCTGGCCCACAGTCACTCACCATCTAGCTTTTTCAGTTTGGGCACTCTCTTGGTTGCCTCTTCAACCCAGTTCCCCTCAGCAGAATGTTTCTCTTCCAAGGGATTGCCTACAAACACCAGGTCTTCTAGGCATGGCAGTTCTGCCAGCTTCACAAATTCAGCTACAAGTGAAAAGAATACATTACATATTAAAATGGCAAGTTTTACCGTTATGATTTTAGGGGCTGAATTCCAATACCACTAGCTCTTAGTTTGTGACTATTCAGAACAACTTGTTAGGTTTTGAAGGAAGTAGGGGAAATTATACCATAGGAAGCCATTCTCTGAAGACATTATAGAAAGGGTGACATACCTCTTCTACCTTTGTGTTAGCCTAAGGATGGGATACAAAGAAGAAATGAGGTTCAGAATCAACAAATCAACCTCCAGTGGTAGGTCTTCTCTATACTGTATGCATCAGTATCAGCTAAATTAAACTGCCTTTGTCTCTGCCCATCCCTTCATCTCTGAATACTTCAAGTCTCTACTGTAGAACGTATCACACAGTTTTCAAATTATTAACTCATAAACTAGTCTTGCCCACTAAGCTGTGAACTCCTTGAGGGCAGGCATAGTGTCCTATTCAATTATGTATCTCAAGAGCTTGGCATGGTTCAAGGCACACAGCAGGGCTTTAAAAATGCTAAATGGATGGTGTACAACAAAAAAGAAAAGCAATTACATGTTAAATAAGTCTTCCATCTAAGAATTATTAAACTGATTCCTTTTAGCCTTTGGACAATAATTGAAATTTTTTTCCATGATTAATAGGACTAGGACCTTACAATCATTTCTAAGTAACTATTTAAATGTAAATGTCAAGTGTTTAGATGAAATATAGGAACTCATATAGCTATTTCCCTCTGTGCTAAGAAAGAAATGTCCTCAATTGTATCTTGTTCCCTACTGGGTTATTTTCTATAAACATGAGGTAGAAGATTAGCAAAGAGCCAGCCTCACCCCAGTCTTTCACCAGGTTATTAGACATGTAGAGAATCTTCAGTTTCTTCATTACATGGATCCCTTTCAACTTCTCAATAAAATTGTAGGAGATCCACAGTTCTTCTAGTGTGTCCCCTACTGCTTCCTGAAATAGAAAGCAATTTGATTTACATGCGTTTTTAAAATATAAAAATATAAAGACAATGGCGTTCAGAGAGAACTGAGACCCTCCTGTCCACTGGCAGGAGAGCTGAAGGCTGTATGGGAGTTTTTTCTCATTAAGAAAGCCATGTAGAACATTTTCTTCCTTTCTTCAAACTAATCTGAACTAAGAATAGCTACTGAAATCATCAAGAGGGGGAATAATAGTACTATTAACTGAACAGTATACTTTTCAAATTACTTCCCTATACATGGTATTATTTGATCCTTATTTAAAATAGGAAAATCATGTTATTTAATTTCTAACATAGATTAAGGGCTTTTTCCCAGATCACAATGCTATTTTGTTTTTGACCACATCACGCAGCTTGTGGGATCTTGGTTCTCCAACCAGGGATGGAACTTGGGCCCACAGCAGTGAAAGCTCAGAGTCCTCAGCACTGGACCGCCAGGAAATTCCCAACAATGCTATTAGATAGTAGACCTAGGAGACTTCCCTGGTGGTCCAGTGGTTACGACTCTGTGCTTTAAGGCAGAGGGTGCAGCATATGAGACTAAGATCTCACGTGTCACAGGGTGCAGCAGAAAAAGAAAAAAAGTAGACCCGGGTCTAAATTTCAGGGTGTTTTTTTCCCCCAATATTTGTTATGAAAACTTTCAAACATAAAAAAGTTGAAAGAATATTATCGTAAATATCCGTATATCCACTACAGGTTCTACTGTAACATTTTACTATCTTTTCCTATCGCATATCTGTCCATCTATCCATCCTGCTACCTCTCCATCAATTCACCTCTTTCTTTTTCTTTTTTTTGATGTATAAAACTCAAAATCGATTGTTACAATATAAAGATTATATCATACTGACTCTTAAATGCTAGATATAACTGATGGTAGCACAAAACCTTTTCTTTCATATACAAAAGACAAAATGTAATGATTATTTGTTCCTTAAAAAACAAAAATTACTAAGCAGAATCAATTCAATGTTCAAGGTCCTCTTTTTTTTTTTTTTTCCCTTTTGGCTGAGCATGCAAGATCTTAGTTTCCTAACCAGGGATTGAACCTGTGCACTCTGCAGTGACAGAGTGGAGTCTTAACCATTGGACTGCCAAGGTACTCCCTCAATCCCCTCTTAACACAAAAGAATTTACCTACATCTGCATGCTAATGTCTAGAATGTAGGACGCAGGTCTATGTTCTGGTACTTGTCAATTCAAAGACTATAGGAGAATAAATGTACTCTGGATAAAGATCATTAATGCATTTTCCATACAGATGGAACCAAGGGGAAAAGCTGAGAATGGAGTGGCCTGAGTTAGTTCTGTGTGTTATCCCAAGGCCCACAGTTTATCTTAATTTCAACTTTCTAAGTAGAAGAAACAACAGTTTCAAAGTAAAACTTTTAAATCAGTCCATTCCAGCACTTTATTAGAACTCAATGGCACCCCACTCCAGTACTCTTGCCTGGAAAATCCCATGGACGGAGGAGCCTGGTAGGCTGTAGTCCATGGGGTCGCCAAGAGTCGGACACCACTGAGTGACTTCACTTTCACTTTTCACTTTCATGCATTGGAGAAGGAAATGGCAACCCACTCCAGTGTTCTTGCCTGGAGAATCCCAGGGACGGGGAAACCTGGTGGGCTGCTGTCTATGGGGTCACACAGAGTCAGACACGACTGAAGCGACTTAGCAGTTTATATTAAAACTTTGTGATTTAACCAGCCTCTCTCAGGTAAATTCTGATACCTTCTCTCAAAGGATCTAATTAGTATACCATATATAGCATCAGTCTTCAGATAATTTAAACTTTGTTACATACATTTTCATTGCACTGCGTCCCCATCCATCTCCTATCTCCAGTTTAGAACGTGTGAGGCAGCAGAAAAAAATAGTGATTAAATACTAATTAGAAAATTTAGGCTCAATTCTAGGGTTCTTCCACTTATTTAGTGTCATTTTACATGTGCAGGTGAGGACTCCTGGTCAGTTTTCACATCGCCAACTTGATCAATTCTCCAAATAGCCAATTTGCTGAATTTACTCTTTTACTGATATAGAATAGTTGGGACAAAGTAAATACACATTGAAGACTGCGATAACTATTTACAGACTACTTATCTCGGCAACAGGGTTTAATAGTGTCTGCTCACTATACTTGGACACTTTACATAACTATCTGAGCCTCAGTTTCTTATCTGAAAATGAAGATTGAGGATTCTTTATCTTAAAATGAGGATATTATCTACTTATGAGTTTCAAGTGAGATAATGCATGTAAAGAGTCTGCTATATAATTATCAATACTGGATAATTATTAGGAATATTGGGGAGTGCCTAGAATTTAAGAAGAAAAAGATAAAGCAGAAACTGGGTAAAAAATATGTTAGGTCAATTTCCAAAAGAAGAAACATAGCTAACAAATAAATATATAAAAAGATGTTCAAAATCATACAGATTAAAACAACATATTGTTTCTAACATATTGACAGATATTAAAAATATGGATAATACTCATGGATATTGAGGGTGGAGGGGGTAACCCTCATTTTTATGCCACTGATGCCAGTGGAGACTGGCATAAGCCCCATGGGAGCAATGTGAGGTACTTGTCGAAATTTAAATGCACAAAAATAACCTCAGCTTTTCTATTTTTAGGAATCTAGCCTACGTAAATATTCAAACAATTGCTAAAGGATATATGTAAAAAGGTGTTCACTACAGTATGATATGTAATAGCAAAAAAAAAAGAAAGAGAGAGAGAGAAAGACCCCCTCCCTTAATAAAATATATGGAAATACTCTACATGCTCAGCTGTATTGGAATAGTTAAACACATTGCCATATATACTGATAAAGTAGAAAACAACGGCTATGGAAAAGAATGTATTAAATCTGCCTGTTTTTACATGGAAGGATATTCCTGATTAAAAAAAAAACAGGAAAAATATGCACAATATATCAGTACAAATATAACATACATACACTCACACTTGCATGCACATACACATACGCAGATGTCTGTTTCTACACAGAAAAAAATTTAAAGTATACAAATATTATTTCTGTTATTCATGGAGCTAATGTAGAAAGAGGAAAGACTTTCACAGTGTATTTCATTTATTTATGAGTTGCTTGATTCGTTTTTTACAATTACATGTATTACTCTTAGAATTAAAAATTTAACCTAATAGTTTTTATAAGTAGCAATAAAATATTTGGAGTCACAATAAATATTTACAGAGTGCCTACTACATGTATCAAGCACCAGTGTAGATGCTGATGGACAAAACTGATACACTTATCAGGATTTGTGTGTGACACACGGAGAAACAGTGGGAGAGATAGAGGGAAAGAGAATAAACAAATAAGAAAAATGGGAAAAATTAAGAGTGGTAAGAGTTATTGACTAGAGTTCTATTTTAGGTTAGGATAGTTGGGTCTCTTCTGAGGAAGTGACATCTGAACTGAAGTGTGAAAGTTAAGGAGCCAGTAATGTGGAAATCCAGAGAAGGCAATGGCACCCGACTCCAGTACTCCTGCCTGGAAAACCCCATGGACAGAGGAGCCTGGTAGGCTGCAGTCCATGGGGTCATGAAAAGTCGGACACAACTGAGCGACTTCACTTTCACTTTTCACTTTCATGCATTGGAGAAGGAAATGGCAACCCACTCCAGTGTTCTTGCCTGGAGAATCCCAGGGATGGGGGAGCCTGGTGGGCTGCCGTCTATGGGGTCGCACAGAGTCGGACAGGACTGAAGCGACTTAGCAGCAGCAGCAGCAATGTGGAAATCCAACAACAACAAATAGTTCTCCTAAGTAGTTTTATATAGACTCCCTTCCTTCAATTTAACATTCCATGTCTCATATATTAGTTATTTGTAAGTTACTGAGGCAGCTATTCAAATCATGCTATGAGGCTAATGTGTCTAGATGAATAAATCAGTCAGTATGTGAAACTGTCTGAAGTCCAGCATCTGTATCCATATGCAGACTTATTTTTCTTCAGTCTGTGCATAAGTATAAAGCTTTTAGATGGACTAAATGTTGTTTTTGGTATATGCACACACACATACACACACACACACAAACTGAGGTGGGGGAAAGCAACACAAAAAACTTAGCGGTTACTGATAGCAGTTTATAGAAAGTAAGAGATCTAAGTGATGGTTCAGCTAGATAATATCTCCATTCATGCCTTTAATCCTATATTTACCATTTCTTATTGGTTTCTAGGTATATATTACATTTCACGGGAGAACTTATACACCATATCAATATTTAAGAATCTAGTTAGTGTTCAGTAAATCCCTGGGGGGACATCCAGCATCTGTCATATTTGTCCTAAAAATTTGGGGGTATATTTATTTGCAAATTCTTCCTTTATAGAAAATTCAAAGTAATGTTTAGCCTGAAGTATAATAAATTCTGAAATTTTGTACTACAATTTAATACTTTGCCCATTATGAATAATGTCCCCCTATATATGATATTTTACCATCTAAAGCTCATAGAATGAAGAGAAGGCAAAATGTCTTTAAATTTACCAATCATTTAGAATATAAAAATAATTTATATATCATTAGGATTTTATTCAGAGAAAGCAATGGCACCCCACTCCGGTACTCTTTTGCCTGGAAAATCCCATGGATGGAGGAGCCTGGCAGGCTTCAGTCCATCGGGTCTTGAAGAGTCACACACGACTGAGCAATTTCACTTTCACTTTCATGCATTGGAGAAGGAAATGACAACCCACTCCAGTGTTCTTGCCTGGAGAATCCCAGGTATGGCGGAGCCTGGAGGGCTGCCGTCTATGGGGTCGCAGAGTCGGACATGACTGAAGCAACTTAGCAGCAGCAGAGGCAGGATTTTATTAATTATATCTAGCTAGAAAGCAAACAATTCATCTACTGGCTATTGTGTTGGGGAAAAAACTTCCTTTTATTAACTTCAGAATGTAATCTCTAAGAATTTCCAACATTTTATGAATTTATGTGGGTAAGCAGACATGCAGATGTGGGGATATTACCAGATAATTCAAGATAATTCCAAAATTGCTCCTCTGAACACTGATTCCTATTCAGGTGTTTTGGCTGTTTCTGCAAAGGGGTGGAATGGTGGTGGCCATTGTAGCCTGTCTGGTCATGGGCAGTTACTATTCTGTAGTATACCAGTTTCAGAAGCAAAACAGTTTCAAATGACTTCAATGACTCTGATGAAGCACAAGCTAGACTTACTGAGGTGAGGTGGGGGAACAGGAGACCAGAGTTACAAAATATTTCAGAGTTTTTATGAAGTATTTAACAATATGCACTTTTTAAAAATTATTGTCTTTGGGGAACATACACAAGAAAAAGAAATTAACTTCATCTTTTCTGAATTTGCCTAGTTTTACAATATTCTTTCATTTCAACCTCTTTGCAAGGAAATTGAGATGGCCAATAAATATGCAAATAAAATACACTGTCAAAAATTTTAACAAATCCATGTTTGGTAAGGGGAAATAGGAACCCTCTTACATTACTGGTGGTGGTATAAATTCGTACAACCTTTCCAAAGTGTAACTTGATAATATGTCACAAAAACCTTAAAAGAAATTCATACCTTTTGACCCTGCAATTCCATTTCAAGGAGTTTATCCAAGGAATTATTCATAGATGTATGCAATAATATAACTAAAAGGAGACTCATAATAGCATTGATTATGAATAATGAGTAACTTATTTAAATAAATTATGGTATATCAATAAAATAGATTATGCTGTCATTAAAAAAGAATATGGTTGCAAATTATTTTAAAAACTTAATATCCTCTGATCAAAAACCTCCAATGGCTTTGCAAGCCACTTGGGAAAAAAATCTAAAATTGTTTCATGTCCTATGAGGGCAGGTTCTTGGCTGCATCAGCCTCAATGAGGGCAGTTCCTCATTCAACATTTTTGCTCTCACTCAAGTAACCAAGCAGCTTCAGTTTCAGGACATTTGCACTTGCTCTCCCTCTCCAGTCCGGAGTGCTGGTCCCTTGGTCAGCTCTATAAGCCTACAGAGAGGACTTCCCATCAATCCACGTTCTCTTATATGCCTTGTTTTTCTTCACTGAATTCACCACTTGATATATTATTATACAATTATTTTCTAGTCTGTCTCCCTCCACTACAATATAAGTTCAATGAGAACAAGGACTTTATTTTATATTCTGCTGTATCTCTAGTGCCTAGAACACTGCCTGGCTAAAAGGCATTCAGGAAATATACTGTATGGATTTGCTGAATGAATGGATGACATGGAAACATTATCTTTGTATACTAAGTAAAAAAAAAAAAGAGATGGAAAACAAAATGTATAGTATGATTCCATTTTCTATATTCTCACCAAAGCAAAGGAAAAAAGGCAAGAAAGATGTCAATCAAAATGTTAACAGTGGTTTATGGGTACTTTTTTTTTTTAAACCAGCCCACAGGATTTCTGTTTTACTGTCAATAACCTCAGTGCTTGCAAATGGGAGCAGTTTCAAAGCCGCTCTTTGGAAGTTAGCTTGCTGGGTAATGCTTCCTTTTAAAGACTGAATAGATGAAGTTTGTTGTTTGCTGAAAGTGAACAGCACAGAACCCTTCGATTCACCTCTGAATACCCCTGTTTACAAAGAGTAATTTTTCTTTTTCTTTTTTTAATTTTTACAATGTTCTGTTGGTTTCTGCCACAAAGCAATGCAAATCAGCCATAATTATACACATATCCCCTCCCTGTGGAGCCTCCCTCCCCTTCCCCCATCTCACCCCTTGAGGTCATCAAAGCGCCAGGCTGGGCTCCCTGTGTTATACAGCAACTTCTTACCAGCTATCCATTTTACACATGCCAGTGCAAATACGCTGATGCTACTTTCTCCACTCATCCCACTCTCTCTCTCAGTGTGTCTACAAGTCCATGCTCTACTTCTGCATTTCCATTCCTTCCCTGCAAATAGGTTCATTAATACCATTTTTCTAGATTCCATATATATATTAATATTCTAAATTTGGTTTTCTCTGACTTACTTCACTCTGTATAACAGGCTCTAGGCTCATCCACCTCACTAGAACTGACTCAAATTTGTTCTTTTTTAAAGCTGAATATTATTTCATTGCATATATGTGCCACATCTTCTTTATATAGGTATTTTTTTGTATAGGTTCTTTTTATATTTGCTTTTCTATTTTAAAAAGTTTCTGGAACAGACAAGTAATACTTATATACTCAAGAAAAAGAGTGTATGCTTTTTTAAGTAGTAAATAACAACCTACCAGTCCATTTAAGTTCTTTATGTTGTTTCTTCCTAAAGACAATATTCTCAAATTTTCTGTAGAGGAAAGAAAGCAATTTTGCTTTATTAGAATCATATCACACAATTGTTATAAATCTAATATAATAAAGCTTTAATACATTTATATAATAAATATCCTTATATAATAAGAAAGGCTGTACTAATAAAAAGTGGTAATCACGTAGGAAATAACACTGACCTATCACTAAGGTAAACTCTACAACTGCACATCACATCAATATTAAATTTTAAATGTTTAGCTATTTGAAATGCATGGTTTTAAATTACTGGCTAGTAAGAAATATTACACAGATAAAATAAGAGTAAAGAAGATTTGAACTTTAAATTTGGGAGCATATACATTTCAAACCTCTTGTAGTATGAGGGCTTATACTAGAAAATAGAAACATTCTCATGTATAGTCCCCACCTAACTCCACAAAAGAAGCGAAATCAAGTAAATTAGCATTTTAAAAATCTTTTGTCGTATTTTTTAGGATAATTAGATTGTAATTTGGTTTCAAAAGAAGTCTATTTGTGTTTTTTAAAAGGATGTTTCTTTTGTCTATAAGGTTATTTCTGGAAGAAAAAAAGTAGAAACAGTGGTTGGTTTGGGGGAGGAACTGAGAGTCAGTATACAGGCAGAGGAAGATATTTTTAATTTAGCTTCTTCTGAACTTATTTGCATAACACCATGTACACATATTATTTTTCAAAATTAAAAGATTTCTAGTAAAACATGCAATCTCACTTCTGTCCTAAAAATCTACTGTGATTACTTATGCATAAGTTATATATTTACTTTTCACAACTTAAACTTTTATAACTATGCTATCCAATATGGTAGTTACTAACCACATGGTTATTTAGTCGCTAAGTCGAGTCCGACTCTGCAACCCCATGAACTGCAGCACTCCAGGCTTCCCTGTCCTTCACGTCCTCCCTGAGTTTGCTCAAACTCATGTCCACTGAGTCAGTGATGCCATCCAACCATCTCATCCTGTGTCGCTCTCTTCTGGGAAATTGATTGCCCTCAATCTTTCCCAGCATCAGGGTCTTTTCCAATGAGTCGGCTCTTTGCATCAGGTAGTCAAAGTATTGGAGCTTCAGCCTCAGCATTAGTCCTTCCGATGAATATTCAGGGTTGATTTCCTTTGGGATTGACTGGTTTGATCTCCTTGCTGTCCAAGGGACTGTCAAAATCTTCTCCAGCACCACAGTTCAAAAGCATCAATCCTTTGGTGCTCAGCCTTCTTTATGGTCCAACTCTCACATCCATACACGACTACTGTAAAAACCATAGCTTTGACTATATGGATCTTTGTCAGTGAAGTGATGTCTCTGCTTTTTGATACACTGTCTAGGTTTGTCATAACTTTTCTTCCAGGAGCACGTGTCTTTTAATTTCATGACTGCATCCACCATCTGCATTGACTTTGGAGCCCAAGAAAATGAAACCTGACACTGTATCCACTTTTTACCCATCTATTTGCCATAAAGTGATAGGACCATATTAATTTAATTAAAATTATACATAAATTAAGTTTCTCAGTCACATTAACTACATTTCAAGAGCTTAATAGCTATAAATGGCTAGTGGCAACTATATTGGAACAATACAGATAATTCTATTGGATAACACTGTTCTACAACATCCATAATTCAATGGTTAAGAACAAAATCCAATCCAAGCTCTCCAAGGAAGTAACCAAACCTCTCAGAATCTCAGTTTTCTTTTATGTAAAATGAGGAAGTATAGGCTCTATCTTATAGGAATATAAGGACTAAATGAGATAATTGTCTAAAACATTCAGCATAATGCCTAATCCACAGTAAGTCCACAATAAATGATGTATGTGTGTATAGGTATCAGGCATTTATAGTTATGTAAGCTTTGGTTTCGGAGAAGGCAATGGCAACCCACTCCAGTACTCTTGCCTGGAAAATCCCATGGATGGAGGAGCCTGGTAGGCTGCAGTCCATGGGGTCACTAAGAGTCGGACACGACTGAGCAACTTCACTTTCACTTTTCACTTTCATCCACTGGGGAAGGAAATGGCAACCCACTCCAGTGTTCTTACGGGGAGAATCCCAGGGACGGCAGAGCCTGGTGGGCTGCCATCTATGAGGTCGCAGAGAGTTGGACACGACTGAAGCGACTTAGGAGCAGCAGCAGCAGCAAGCTTTGGTTTTATTTAATAAAATTTTCAAATTATCTTATGAGAAACATTTAGTTTTCAGAACAAGGTATTAATATTTTAAAAGCAATCTAATTCTTGCAAAATAGTTGAAATAAAACCCCATGTTATAGGCTGAATTGTCCCCCACAAATCCATACGTTGAGGTCCTAACCCCCAGTAACTCAGAATGTGACTCTATTTGTTGACAGAACCTTTAAAGAGGCAATTAAAGTAAGATGACATTTTAGGTAAAATCCAATATGACTGGTGCCCTTATAAGAGAGGAGATTAGGACACAGACAGAAACAAAGACAAAGAGAAAAGATGGCTATACACAAGCCAAGGAGAGAGGCTTCAGAAGAAACCAATTGTACCTACACCTTGATTTAGGACTTCTAACCTGTACAACTACGAGAAAGTAAATTTCTGTTTTGTAAGTCATCCAGTCTGTGGGATTTGTTATGGCAGCCCTAGCAAACTAATATACTTTATATATAACTATAAATATGTAGAAATTAAATATATAAGAAAATCACATAATCAATTATTCTTTAAAGCTTCTTAATATGGAAAAACACTACCTTTTTCTATTTAATGCAGAATAAAAACCTTATTCAAAAAGTTATTCATTCAATACATAATTTTTGAGCATCTATTATGTGCCAGGCATACCTATAAGCACTTGCAATATAACAGTGAATAACACAGATGTAAATTCTTGCTGTCATGGAGCTAATTTCTGGCAGACAGTAAGCAAAACAATTAAGGGTATTAGATAGTGACAAGTGTAAAGCATAAAGAAAAGCAGGCAAAAAGAATGAAACAGCAGGGGGTAGAAGCATCCAACATGTTAGATAGAAGGTGACTTCGAAGTAAAGATTCAAAGGAAGTGAAGCAGCTAGACATGAGGCTATCTGGAGGAAAAACATGCGGAGGGAACTTCAGCAGCAAAGGCTTCAAAGCAGGGCCATAGCAGAAGTATTCACAAAACACAGCCTAGCTGAGAAAATGAGAAGAGAGCAACAGGAGATGAAATTAGGAAAAAAACAAACAAACAGGCCTTATAGGGGATATGACAGAGGAGTCAAGAAATTACCAAGGAATTTGGCCTGAGCAGCTAGAAGAAAGCAGTTGTCACTGCCTGATACAGACACACAAGAAGCTGGGTTAACAAAGGCTGGGGAAGGATAGCAGGACTCAGTTTTGAACTTGTTAAGTATGAAATGTCCAGTAGACATTCAATGGAAATGTTGGGCAACTGAATATGTAAGTCGAGTTCAGAGATGTATGGACTTGAGCTATAAATGTGGGAACCATCAGCATACAGATGGTAAAGCCGTGAACTGGATGAGAATGTGGAGTAGGTAAAGACAGAAAAAAGATCCAAGAACTGAGGCCAGGGATACCCCAACAGTAAAAAATTTGAGGACATGAGGCTGGGAGGAAGCCGCCAGAAAGGCAGGAGGAAATCAAAGGGGTACAGTATCCTAGAAACCCAACAAAGAAACTGCTGCAAGAAAAAGAAATCATCATGTCAAAATGCACTTAGGTCAACTAAGATAAGAACTGAGAAATGACCTCAGATCAGAGATAACAGATATATGCAGATCTTTCAAAGATAATATCTACAACTCTTTTTTAAAAATGTACATGAAATGGCAATGAGAGGGCAACAAGGATATTATTTATTGCTGTCCAGGGAGGTAAGTTATGATATCAAAGTTAATAGATTAACTGTTCTTACATTACACAATTACATATTTTCCATATTTTAATATGCTGCATAAGTAGAACACCACTATATGGAAAACACTTTTTAGGTCTTGAGGAAAATCAAAACATTATCATAAAGTTATATTTATTTATTTAGTAAACTGAAGGAGTATACTGTTTTAACAACAATATTTACTTTCTAATCTTTAAATGAGAGTATTATTTATATTGTACAGCTTTTTAGCCACAGTTTGAAGATACTCATGTCATACTGTTCTCTCGTCACAGCTGTTAGGGTTAATCTGCCTGAAAACCCCCGTTAAATAGCAATACTTGTTTATTTCAGATCTTCTCATATTAGCATAGTAGGTAAGACATAGTGCTCATGAAAGGAAAGGCGTAGGAGGCAAGCTAGAGTCATATATTCAGTATTTTATATGGATCAGTTGGCTTCATTTTGCTTCACAGTCACAGACCAAGTGTATTCTCTGTAGACTGCAGAAATACCATTTGTTACAAGCAGAACTAAAATGAGATGTGTCTAGTATAGCAAATACATGATACAAAGGCCTATCCTCTCTCTTTCCATGTCTATATTAGACATCAATAATTGATCAAGGTACTCTTTTCCACTGAATTTCTGGAACTTTTTTTAACGTGATTTTCCTGAGAGTCACTACCAAGTGATCAAAGAGAATATGAGTTACCAGCCCTTTATAGAAGTTTACCCAATTTCATGTCATCAGTTCAGTTCAGTCGCTCAGTCGTGTCTGACCCTTTGCGACCCCATGAATCGCAGCACGCCAGGCCTCCCTGTCCATCACCAACTCCCGGAGTTCACTCAGACTCACGTCCATCGAGTCAGTGTAGTCATGTTTTTATGAAAGAAAAGCATGTTGTTCATACTGATAAATGTTATGAATTTAGCCTCATGTAAGCAAGTTATTTCAATTACAAAGAAACCAAAAGAGCAGAAAATGAAATATCTCAAATTGTTTAAAGAGTCAGTGAAAATTGGAATAGACTGAATCATTTTAAATACAAGTCTAATAGTAAACACTTCCTCTCCAGCACTATATAAATACTGAATGCAACTTTGAGTAAGGCACTAGGCAAGGGCAGGGGGAAATGGAGATTAGGAATAGAAGATTAAAAGATTAATAAAACATGGTGCTTGCCCTAAGGGGCTCATTATCTAAAGAGACAGAACATATTCCTAACTATAGTAACAGCTACTATTTCTTGAGCATTTATATGCACCAGGCACTATTCTAAGCACTTTACACACACTGGCTCATTTAATATTCAAAATAAATATATGAAGCTGTTGTTCAGTTGCTAAGTCGTGTCTGACTCTTTGAGACCCACGAACTGCAGCATGCAAGGCTTCCCTGTCCTTCACTATCTCCCTGAGTCTGCTCTCGTCCATTGAATTGTGATGGCATCCAACCATCTCATCCTCTGTCGCCCCCTCCTCTTGTCCTCAATCTTTCCTAGCATCAGGGTCTTTTCCAATGAGTCCGTTCTATGCATTAGGTGGCCAAAGTACTGGAGCTTCAGCTTTAGCACCAGTCCTTCTAATGAATATTCAGGGTTGATTTCCTTTAGGACTGACTGGTTTGATCTCCTTGCAGTCCAAGGGACTCTCAAGAGTCTTCTCCAACACCACAGTTAAAAAGCATCAATTCTTTGGCGCTCAGTCTCCTTTATGGTCCAACTCTCATATCCATACATGACTCCTGCAAAACTATGGATCTTTGTCGGCAAAGTGATGTGTCTGCTTTTAATACACTGTCTAGGTTTGTCATAGCTTCTTTTCAAGGAGCAAGTGTCTTTTAATTTCATGGCTGCAGTCACTGTCCACATTGATATTGGAGCCCAAGAAAATGAAATCTGACACTGTTTCCACATTTACCCCATCTGTTTGACATGAAGTGATGGGACGAGATGCCATGATCTTTGTTTTTTGAATGTTGAGTTTCAAGCCAGCTTTTTCACTCTCCTCTTTCACCTTCATCAAGAGGCTCTTTTTTTTTTTTTTTGAGCTTTTTTTTTAAATTTTAATTAATTATTTTTTTTAAACTTTACAATATTGTATTGGTTTTGCCATACATCAACATGAATCTGCCACAGGTGTACATGTGTTCCCAATCCTGAACCCCCTCCCACCTCCCTCCCCATACCATCCCTCTGGGTCATTCCAGTGCACCAGCCCCAAGCTTCCTGTATCCTGCACTGAACCTGGACTGGCGATTCATTTCTTATATGATTCATACATGTTTTAATGCCATTCTCCCAAATCATTCCCCCACTACCTCTCCCACAGAGTCCAGTTTCTCTTCACTTTCTGGATTATAATCCAAGGTAGACTGTTACAAGGGTTTCCTGGGTGGCTCAGATAGTAAAGAGTCTGCCTGCAGTGCGGGAGACCCGGGTTCAATCCCTGGGTCGGGAAATGTTTCCAAGAAAGAGTCATTATGATGATGGAAATCAGAGTCTTTAGAGCTCTTCCTCTAAATAACATTTAAACTCTGCATTCTTAATGTTAATTTTTTTTCTTGTAGGGTTTTCCTGTTACAGGATGGGGCTGTTCTCAATGAAAAGCACTGCATTAACAAGTGTACAAAGTTATAAAAAAGAATGAAATGTTTGGATATAAAGAGGATGTTACAAGCTTTTAAATGACTCTGAATGCAACCTTAAGGCATTTGGTCTTTACTAGGCAAAGGGGAGTCATTGAAGGTCTCTGGCTTGGAGGAATGATAAATAGAACAATATTTTCATAAAGAAAACTCTGGTGTCAGTGCTGAAGGTCAACTGAAGAGCAGAAAGATAGGAGATAAGGAGATCAATTGGGTGGCTATCACATAAGTTGTAAGGCAGTGTTTTTTCAAATTGTGGATCATGTGAAATCAACTTAATGGGTTGTCAGCAAGAACCTACTATATATTAATAACAGGAAAATCTACTCAATATCCTGTGATAAGCCACATGAGAAAAGAATCTAAGAAAGAATGAATATATGCACGTGTATAACCGAATCACTTTGCTGTACACCTGAAAGTAACCTAACACTGTGAATCAACTACACTCCAATAAAACAAACAGAAAAAACCTTAGTGGATTGTGACAAACATTTAAAAAACCAGGAAATCACACTAAAAACTTTTAAAAATGGAACCAATGCTATAAGGGTAAATACGGTTTTACAAATTTTAATCCAGTTCATATGAGTATGTGTATATTTGATATGTATATTCATGTGTGTGTGTGCACAGTCACTAAGTCGTGTCTGACTCTTTGCTACTCCATGGACTGTAGCCTGCCAGGCTCCTCTGTCCATGGGATTTTCCAACCAATACTGGAGGTGGTTGCCATTTTCTCCTTCAGTGGATCTTCTCAACCCAGGGATTAAAGTCACATCTCCTGCATTGGCAGATGGATTCTTTACCACTGAGCCACCTGGGAAGCCCTATTAACGTATGTACTGAGTTATTAATTCAACTGTATTTCTTACTGTGGGAAGTGGTAAAAAAACGTTTGAAAAAGATGACCTAAGGGGGAAACGATGAGGGTCTAAATTAAAGCTGTAGCTCCTGGAAATGGAAACGCAACAAATTATTTGAGCTCTTTCAAAGAATAAATTTAACAGGACTCAGAGATAAACCTGGATGTAGGGCTTGAGGGAAATAAAGGGGAAATATTATAAGATAAATGATGGCTCACCAAAAGATACCTACATCCTAATCCCTGGATGTGAATGTTATCATATATGTGAAAAAATATTTTGCAGATAAGAGTAAGTTAGGAATCTTAAGATGGGGAAAATATCCTTGATTATCCAAGTGTTTCTTAAATGCAATCATGTATGTCCTTATAAGAGGGTGACAGAAAAAGATATGGCAGAGACAAAACAGTAGAAGGAAATATGATCACAGAGGCAGATACTAGAGCGACAGTCACAAGCTAAGGAATGTGGCAGTCATTCGAACCCAGAAAAGGCAAGGAAAGATTCTCCCCTAAAGCCTCCGGAGAAACCATGGCCCTCTTAAAACACTGATATTGGCCCAGTGAAACTGATTGCAGACTTCTGGCCTCTAGAATTGTGAGGGAATACATTTCTGAAGCTTTAAGCCACCAAGTGTTTGCAGCCCAGAGGCAACTTGCATAAGGAACCTTGACAACTGGGAAGGGGTTAATGCCATTAAAAAAGATAAGGCGCATAGGAAAAACAAGGATGTGAGGAACAAAATTTTAAATACAACAAGTATGAAATACAAGAGAAATCTGGACAAAAACAGATTTTAAAAAACTTGATTTTCTAGTTCATATATTTCAATTCTAACTCTACAAGCTTTAAAATGTCCTTAAACTATTCAGGTTTCATGTTATCTCTAATTTTCTTTGGATAGTCAAACAAGACACATAGTTTATATATTCTATCATCTGACAATTACTGTGGTTGAAACAGGTGCCAGCTTCTAGGATTATGCAGTGTCTCTGGAATGTTTCTTCCCAATAACTAAAAAAATTCTGGAACCATCTGTTACTGTGGATCACTTACTTAAGCCATTCAGGTTTGCAATTTTTTCAATGCAGTTTGTAGACAGTGAAAGCTTCCTAAAGGAGAAAAAAAAAGAATACTAGAATTAATAAGAAAAAAAGTTAATAGTATAATAGAAATTATTCCTCAAGTTCTCTCAGACATTTCCTTTTCACACTGAATCCTTTTTTCCCCTCTCAGACATGGCACATGTTCTTTCATTTTGAAATCGTCATACTGTTTCCCATACTGTTATTAACAAAAGTTAATAAACATTCACTGTATAAAATTAAAAAAACCTTTTTGTGGACATTTTGGTGTTTTCTATTAAAATTTTTAAATGCATATTTTCTTTAACCCAGTAATTCATTTATAGGAACATATCCTATGGAAATAGTAATGCCAAATATATATGAATTAAACTATTACTGTATTATTATAATAGCAAAAAAATGGGAAACAATTTATAAACACCCATCAGCTGAGGAATACAGATAACAAAATACTATGCAGCCACTAAAACAAACAAGATCGGGCCATACATACCAACTTTGGAAAATGTCCATGATACATACATTATAAAAAGTCAACGTAGTCCTAATCACCCCAGACATTTCCCCAGAAATAAATACTTTCACCAGTTTATATATATATTTTCTATATTTTTTTCCCTATATATACTTTAATCGTATAAAAACAAAATTTTAAAGGGAGCATAGTTATATACTCCAGTACTTTGGCCACCTCATGCGAAGAGTTGACTCACTGGAAAAGACTCTGATGCTGGGAAGGATTGGAGGCAGGAGGAAAAGGGGACAACAGAGGATGAGATGGCTGGATGGCATCACCGACTCAATGAACGTGAGTTTGAGTGAACTCTGGGAGTTGGTGATGGACAGGGAGGCCTGGCGTGATGCGATTCATGGGGTTGCAAAGAGTCGGATGCGACTGAACTGAACTGAACGGAACTGAATTATACACTATTAATCTTCTCTTGACAAAAGTGTTTAATATCTTAGCAAACTTCATACAAAGAATATAATAAAAGCTAATTTTATTGAATGCTTCATATGTGCCTAGTATTCTTCTAAATACTTTACATGTATTAACTATTTTAACCATCAGAATGATCCTATGAGCTACATATTAGTAACCATATTTTATAAATGAGGAAACTGAGACACAAAGATGTTAAGCAATTTGCCTACTATTACACAGCCAGAAAGTAGCATATCCAAATTTAAAACCCCCCAAAACTGACCCCAGAACATGTGATCTTATCCTTCAGATTTGATTTGAAGAGGAATTATTCTTTTTTTTTTTTTGCTTAAAACAGTAAAAGCAATTACTGTACACTGTAAATTATTGGTCATATGTGTGTATTTTCTAGTCATTCTCCACTCCCAAGAATTACCAATGAAAGTGAAAAATGGAGCGGAAAAGCAGGACTACAGTTGGGGAATAATTCTGTAATTGTTGTATAGGCAACCTGCCCAAAGATTGTCAGCAAAAATATGAACAGGATGACTCTTAAGCAGTTTCTAGGGTACTTTGGTATGAGGTATAGAACCTTCTCAAGGTTTGATAAAAAGACGTTTGACCACTTTAAAATAATGTTCTTTGAAATCATGATTTTGAAGCCAAAAACACATTTAAGGTAGATTTTTATGTACTACACTGTGTTCTCATCACAAAGGACAAGCTGCATACAATAACTAAATTATGTTTGTTTTTCCCTTTAATTCCAAAGATAGATATTAGTCTAATGCATGCATTCACAAATATGTGCTTAAGAGTCATTCAGATTGCTTATTGTAAACACAGATACCTAGTTTCATCAGTAGATTCTTTTTCTATAAATTTGAAGTTGGGCTTATCTGCTGCACAAGGAGGTTCTTATGTAGGTAGTCAGGGAACCACACTTAGGAAAATATAGGATTTTCCAATATTCTATAACAAGTGATTCTATAACATTCTATAGCCCTGACAAGACATTGCAGCTTAAGAACATGGTTACAAGGTGTCATGGTATAATTGCCTCAAATTCGTCACAGAACCCTGCTAAAAAGCATGCAGAATATTCAGGAAATCAGTTAATATAATAAACATATATCTGATACTTAAAGTCTTGGGAAAATAGGATTGCAAGTAAGTGTAACTTAGTGCTAATGAGAAAAAAATAAATAAAAAGGCTCTACGTGAGAATGCTAGGACTTCCCCGGTGGTCCAGTAGTTAAGACTTCACGCTCCCATTGCATGGGTTCAATCCCTGGTCAGGGAACTAAGATCTTACATGCTGTGTGGAGCAACCAACAATAATAATAAAAAAATGAAATTTTTTAAAATGCTAACCCTGGTACTCAAAAACTGGTGCAATTTTGGTTGATATTTCCTTTTCTTTGTGTTTTTAATATTTTCTAGATGTTTTACAATGTATTTTAATAATTTGAGAAATTTTTCAAAAGTGGTTACTTCTATGCTTCTGAGTAAGTATAGTATTGACTTTGATGGATAATTTCACAAGAGAAACTACTAGATTTTATGACAGAGGAATAGTTTTATTGTGTTGTTTAGCTTCTCCTAAGAGACAAGGAAATTTGTGTAAAGAATCCACCTTCTAATGCAGGGACACAGGTGCGATCCCTGGTCGGGGAACTAAGAACCACGCGGCAACTAAGCCCGGGCACCAAAACTAGAGAAGCCTCTGCTGCAACCAAGGGCCCGTGCACGGCAACAAAGGCCCAGCACAATCAAAACAAAAAATCACACTGTAAAAAATGTGATACAGGATAGTTAGGATTACTCGATTAACGACCCTATAAACCAATAATCGTTTATGTTTGGCCTTGCCAAAGGGAGAATCACAGGAAGGAAGGAAGGGAGGGAGGAAGGGAAATGAAAACCAAGAAAATAAAGACATTTTTTTAGTCTGTGTATTTAGAAAAGGAAGGGAAACTTAACAGCAATACTAGAAAGGATGAAAAAAGACAAGCACTTACTCGCAATTAGAAAGCGTGGACAAGGATGCATCCATCTTCTCTATAGGGGGAATCTGGGCATACAGCTTTATCTCTCTGGCTTCAGATGGCTTCTGGCTGGTTTTCTCTTCCTATAATGAAAATTAATGTGGAAGAAAATAATCCCAGATTATAATGTGGAACTAAAAAGGTCAGATTTTCTCAAGGCTTTTCAATATTTATTTCAAAATAGCTATTAAAATTCAGTAATTCTGTACATTTTTGACAGAACACTTATTGACAACACTTACTTACTGAACCTGATAACTAGCTTATACATCACTGGTTCAGATAATTCCCTGTCAGGTCTCAGCCAAATGGAAAAGAGGAAAGAAAATAACTTTTATTTCTGTAGTTTTTAAAATCTTTTAAGAGTCTATCAATTAATAAACAAAAATAAAACACAACAACAAAAACATTTTTCTGGGAAGGATTCCTTGTCCCTAAACAAACTTAAGTATCAGATTTAGATCTATAAGACGAGCTGTTTTTGTCATCTCATCTTTCTGTTCCTATGTACAATTTAGTCTGAGCTACAACCACCAAATACCAAGAATTTGAGAAGGTATTCTCTTTATGACAAACATTACTTTGCCAACAAAGGTCCGTCTAGTCAAGGCTATGGTTTTTCCAGTGGTCATGTATGGATGTGAGAGTTGCACTGTGAAGAAGGCTGAGCTCCGAAGAATTGATGCTTTTGAACTGTGGTGCTGGAGAAGACTCTTGAGAGTCCCTTGGACTGCAAGGAGATCCAACCAGTCCATCCTAAAGGAGATCAGTCCTGGGTGTTCTTTGGAAGGACTGATGCTAAAGCTGAAACTCCAGTACTTTGGCAACCTCATGCGAAAAGCTGACTCATTGGAAAAGACTGATGCTAGGAGGGATTAGGGGCAGGAGGAGAAGGGGATGACAGAGGATGAGATGGCTGGATGGAATCACCAACACGATGGACGTGAGTTTGTGTGAACTCCGGGAGATGGTGATGGACAGGGAGGCCTGGCGTGCTGCGATTCATGGGGTCGCAAAGAGTCGGACGTGATTGAGCAACTGAACTGAACTGAACTGAAGGTCAAATTTATTTGTTCTACAATAATTTACTACTACATTCTATGTTACAGTTTAATTTCAGTACCTAATACAATTTAAATTTTAATTACCAGGATATGCTGCCTAATAATGCTGCCTAATAACTGAGGTACTTAGTTCCATCTCTCCAATCAAACAAGAAGATACTGCAGCTCGGGAACCATTTTTTTTTGCTTTCCTGTTTTCTATTGTTGTTGTTTAGTCGCTAAGTTGTCTAACCCTTTGTGACCCCATGGACTGCAGCACTCCAGGCTTCCCTGTTCTTCACTATCTCCTGGGGCATGCTCAAACTCATGTTTTCTATAGCTAGTGTGATATAAGACACAAAAGAGGCTTGTTTTTTTTTTTTTTTAATCAAATCATAACACATCAATAATAGAAAATATATAATCAGTTGAAAGACAACTAATACACATCCACTTGGTATTTTTTTGTGTGCCATAGGTTAGGAGATGGGAGACTGACATCTTTAATAAATGTGTTAATGAGAGTAAGAATGAGCATGATATCTTCAAATAATATTAAAGTTAAAGACTTACGGCCATCATATAATCTAGAAATAAAATGTACAAACCAAATCAAATAGCCAACCACTTATTATTATAATAATAATAATAGTAATAATAATAATAGTGGTTGGCTATTTATTATTATAAACCAAGTGTTATTAACCACTCGTTAATATAAATATTATTATATTATCCTAAAATCTGCTTCAAGGCAACTGTATTGAATATTAAGCCTACTCCATACTTTTTTTTATTAAAACAGATTTTTCAGTAGCTAAACAGAAAGGAATTTTTAAATTCCAATTAGGGTATAAAGAAACTTAGAAGCACTAAAAACAAGAATTCAAATATTTCATTATCCTAGCTACTCTATTTTCCATAGACACCAAGTTTCTTGAAAGACTTTTTATTTAAAGCCCAGCTACAAAAGCAAAGATACATTATTATACAAAAAACTGATAACACAGTCAAATAAGCTATCACTGGGGATAGAAATTGAGGAGCCATCTCTATTCTCTCTGGAAATTCTATCCATAATGCTGAAAGACAACCATTCAAACTTTATAGAATTTTATATTCAAAATATTTGTTTAAATTAAATGCACATTTTTTACAAATGCCATTTCCTAACATTACTATGTGCTTTTAAAAAATGTATCTTGTGTATTTTTCCAGATATAATTGATATACAGCACTGAATAAGTTTAAGACATACAACATACTGATTTGACTTACATAATCATGAAATGATGACCATAGTAAGTTTAGTGAACATCCATCATCTCAAGCAGATACAAAATAAAAGAAATAAAATTTTTTTCCTTGTGATAAAAACTCTTGGGACTTACTCTCTTAACTTTCGTATATAACATACAGCAGTGTTGTTCTTCAGTTGCTAAGTTCTGTCCGACTCTTTGCCACCCCATGGACTACAGCTTGCCAGGCTTCCCTGTCCTTCAACATCTCCTGGAGTTTGCTCAAATTCATGTCCATTGAGTCAGTGATGCCATCCAATGATCTCATCCTGTGTTGCCCTCTTTTCCTCTTGCCCTCAATCTTTCCCAGCATCAGGGGCTTTTCCAGTGAGTCAGCTCTTCACATCAGGTGGCCAAAGTTTTGGAGCTTCAGCTTCTGCATCAGTCCTTCCAATGAACAGGAAGGTTGATTTCCTGTAGGACTGACTGATTTGATCTCTTTGCGGTCCAAGGGATTCTCAAGCATCTTTAGCACCACAATTCAAAAGCATCAATTCTCTGGTACTCAGCCTTCTTTATGGTCCAACTCTCACATCCATACATGACTACTGTAAAAACCATAGCTGTGACTATATGGACCTTTGTTGCCAAAGTGATGTCTCCACTTTTTAATACGCTGTCTGGGTTTGTCATAGCTTTTCTTCCAAGGAGCAAGCGTCTTTTAATTTCAAGGTTACAATCACCGTCTGAAGTGATTTTGGAGCCCAAGAAAATAAAATCTGTCACTGTTTCCACTTTCCCACATCTATTTGCCATTGACGTGATGGGACTGACGTTAATTATATTAATCATTTTGTACACTGCATCCCTAGTACTTACTTATCTTGTAACTGGAAGCTTGTACCTATTGACTATCTTCATCCAATTTCCCCTACCGCTACCCCTTGCCTCTGGTTACCACAAATCTAGTGTCTTTTTCTACGAATTTGTCTGTTTGTTGAAACATAATTGACTTACAGTGCTATGTTAGTTTCTGGTGTACAACACAGTGATTCAATACTTTTATACAGTACAAAATTATCACTACTTTTTACAGATTTATTGAGATACAATTAACATACAACATTATTTATGTTTAAGGTATGCAATGTGATACTTTGATATATGTACATATTGCAAGATGATTACCAGCATAAAGTTAACACATCCAGCACCTCATACAATAAATTTTTTGTGTGTTGAGAACATTTAAGATTACTCTCTTAGCAACTTTCGAGTATATAATACAGTATTATTAACTATGCTATACACAGATTCCCAGAACTTATTGATCTTATAACTGGAAGCTTCTACCCTTTGACCAACTTTTCCCCATTTCCTCCATTCCTCAACTTTGGTAACCACCATTATAATCTGTTTCTATGAGTTGGCTTTTTTAGATTTCACATATAAGTGAGATCACAAATGAAAAAACCTTGAATTGTCTTGTCCTATCTGACTACATCATTTAGCATAATGTTGTCACAAATGGCAGGACTTTCTTCTTTTTATGGCTGAGTAATATTCCATTGTATACAAATACACATTTTCTTTATCCATTCATCCACTGATAGCCATTTAGGTTGTTTTCATGTCTTGGCTATTCTGAATAATGCTGCAATGAACCTGGGGATAATTACTCTTTGAGATGGCAATTCCATTTCCTTCAGATATACATCCAGAAGTGGAACTCCTAGATTATATGGTAGTTCTACTTTTAATTTTTGAGGAATCTCCACAGTGTTTATACTAACCACTCCACCATAACACTATACCAACTTACATTCCCACCAAAGTGCAAAAGGGTTCCCTTTTTTCCACATCCTCACCAACACTTTTCTCTCATATTTTTAATGACAGCCATTTTAACAGGTGTAAGGTGATATCTCTTTGGGGGTTTGATTTGCATTTCCCTGACGATCAGTCATGTTGAGTATCATTTTAGAATTTTTATTCGAGGTTTTTTCATTTGTCTATGCATGATTTTCATCTGTTCACATTGACTGTCTCTGTTCTAACCTCCAAGAGATTAAAACCATCATTTATCTAAAACCTAGATCACCCACAGCACATATCACTCTATCACCTAAAAATGATATGTGGTTTAATAATGATGAAGTTGAAAAAGAACATGGAGATTCCAGCTATCACAGTAACAGACAAATTAGCCTTTCCAGATTTAAATTTTCCAATGGTCAGACTTTTTAACTGAAATTTTTATTGAGATATTTGAAGAGTCATGTGCAGTTATACGAAATAATACAGAGAGAGCCTTTATACACTTTGCCCTAATGGTAACATTTTTCAAAATTATAGTATCACAACCAAGATATTGATATTGATACAATCCACTAACTTTAATCAGATTTTCCCAATTTTACTTATACTCATTTGTACATGTGAGTGTGAATGTGTCTGCATGTGTGTATTAAGGTCTATATACTTTTATCACCTGTGTAGGCTCATGTATCCACTAACAGATTTCTTGTATCGAATGATCAGATTTAAATAACTGTCCAAAACTTATCCTAATATGGTTTCTAGAAGTAAGAACTCATAAACTCACCCATCTGGCTAGGGCTTCTTTGATTGTTGTTGCTTTCGCCTTAAAAAGAGAAGAAAAAACAAGGTTATCTTTATTGGTGTGATTTGTTGACTCAATTTTCATGCAACAATTATTAGCCCTGGCATCTACCATTAAAAAGATTTCTTTTTTTGAGACTTTATATGAAAAGAGAATGTTTTAATTTCTTAAAATCAGAAATACTTAAATACCTCTCAGAAATTAAGGAAATCATGATGTATCATGTCATATGCTTTACTCTCACGTGGTTTACAAAAAACAGAGCTGTCAACACTGATATTAAAATATATCTTATTTCAAAAAAATAAAATAAAATATATCTTATTTCATTATTCTAAGATTTATATCTTCCTTCACATTTTAATATCTTTGAAGTCTGGATACATCTTACAACCAGGAAAATTTTATAATTGCTGCAGCCAGGTAGCACTGATGAAGGTTTAGAAAAATATTAACCATCTTATTTAATATACATACCATATATATTCATTTTTATGTTTATCAAAGGATGCTGCTGCTGCTGCTGCTAAGTTGCTTCAGTCATGTCCGACTCTGTGCGACCCCATGGAAGGCAGCCCACCAGGCTCCCCCGTCCCTGGGACTCTCCAGGCAAGAACACTGGAGTGGGTTGCCATTTCCTTCTCCAATGCATGAAAGTGAAAAGTGAAAGTGAAGTTGCTCAGGCGTGTCGGACTCTTAGCGACCCCATGAATTACAGCCTACCAGGCTCCTCCGACCGTGGGATTTTCCAGGCAAGAGTACTGGAGTGGGGTGCCACTGCCTTTTCCATTATCAAAGGATAACACATGATAAAAATCTATATGCCTAAATACATTTAAAATAACTCTGTCAATAAATACAAAATAAAATTTCTAAGTGATAGGAAATTCTGTCACAGTTTAATTCCAACTTCTTATTTTTCTTATTTTTTAACTGGAAGATAATTGCTTTACAAGGTTGTGTTGGTTCCTGATGTACAACAACACGAATCATTACTTTTCTTTCTTAGAAGAAGATAAAATAATGTTGTACCTTATAATCAATAGTATCTTAGATTCAATTTAATATGATATTAAAAACTTTAAAGGTAAGAAAAAGAAGACATCCTTTGAATCTTTGCTGGAGCTTATTTTATAAAAGAGAGAACCCTAAAGAATAACAAAAGGAATTAAGTCTCTGAAGTAAAGATGCACTAATAAATAACACAAGTTAAAAATAAAACTATTAATTTAAGTAAAATAATAAAATTAAAGACAAAGAATGTAAAAATTGGAGGAATATAACACTTAAAAGGAAACTTATGCTTAAAATACATTAATTTAAAAATAAGAGAACAGGGAACTATACTCAATATTCTGTGATAAACCATAATGGAAAATAATATGAAAAGGATTATATATATATGTATAACTGAATCACTTTGCTGTTTAGGAGGAGTAAACACAACATTGCAAATCAACTAATGAATAAAATAAATTTTAAAAAATAAGAGAAAGCAAGAGACAGAAAACAAATTAGGCATTCAAAATATTTGGAAAAGTACATCATGAATGCAGAAGGAAACAGGAAGGAAGAAATCAATGAAAAACAGACTGAGAGGAAAAAAGACGAACAAAACTAAAAGCTGGTTCTTAAGTTTCTGGCAAGCCTGACTGAGCAAAACAGAGAGATATACAAATTAAAAATATAGAATAAAGAGAGATGACACAGATACCACAGAGATTTTTAAAATAAAATATTATAATTTTGAAAACCTAAAGTATACATTTCTAGGGAAAAAAAAAAAGCCAAAACTCACAAGAAGAATCAGAAAATATGAATAGACCAATAACTATTTGAAAATTAAAAAGATAATCCAAGAAATTTACTCACACCCTCCTCCCCTAAAGCCCCAAATCTAGATAAATTGCAAATAAGTTCTACCAACTTTTCAAGGAGCAGATATTCCTTGTTATGCAAGTTGTTTCAGAAACCAGAAAGAAAAGAGGGAAAGCTGCCAACTTATTTTATGAGACTAGAATAATCTTGATGCCATAACTAGATAAGGGGCCCTTTTTACTTCTCAAAACAGATTTGAAAAATCTTAGATGCACAATATTAGATTTCCAAAGCCAATGGTGTATAATGATCATGATCAAAAATGGCTTATGCCAGGGGCATAAAGATTGTTTAACAACAGAAAAATCTATTACAAATGTAAATCATTTATTAATGGATTAAAAGGGGGAAATTACATTTATTTCAGTAAGTGCAGAAAGAGCATTTGATAAAGTTCTACCTCTGATATTAAAAGCTTTTAACTAAGGGTTAAAGCAAAATTCCTTATTTGATAAAAGCTATATATCAAAATGGAGAAGGAAATGGCAACCCACTCCAGTATTTTTGCCTGGAGAATCCCATGGACAGAGGAGCCTAGCAGGCTACAGTCCTAGGTCGTAGAGAGTCGGACACGACTGAAGCAACTTAGCACACACACATGCATATATCAAAAAGCTCTAACCAATACCAGCTTAATGAATAAATTCATTCATTTGAACAAATATTCACTGATTACTTCCTATATACCAAACATTCTTCCACTTGCTTCAGATATATCAATGAACAGAACAAAGATTCCTGCCTTACGGGAATCTACATCTATCGCTGGGAGACCGATGTAACTGATATAATAAATAAATAGATAAGTCATATAGTATATTAGAAGGTGATAATTACTAAGGAAAAAGAAAAAGCTGAGCTCAGTAAAGAGTATCAGGATGTGTGTATATGTCTATGGTGGATATTTACTTTAAATAAGGTGGTCAAGGGTGGGCCAAATTGGGAAGGTAACATTAAAGTGTCCTCAAACTCCTAGAAGACAACATAGGCAAAACAGGTAATAGAAATAAAACCAAAAATAAACAAATGGGACCTAATGAAACTCAAAAGTTTTGCACAGCAAAATCACCATAAAAAAACAACCTGTGGGCTGGAAGAAAATATTTGTAAATGATGTGACTGATGAAGGGCTTAATTTCTAAAATATACAAACAGCTCATATAAGTCAGTAACAAAAAAAAAAAAAAATTCAGGGACTTCCCTGGTGGTCCAGCGGTTAGGACTCCATGCTTCCACTACAGGGGGCAGAGGTTCAATCCCTGGTTGGGAAACAGGATCCCACATGCTGCATGGTATGGTAAAAAAACAAACACACAACCCACTGAAAAAATGAGCAGAAAACCTAAACAGACATTTCTTCAAAGAAGACATACAGATGGCCAATAGGCACATGAAAGATTTTCAGCATCACTAATTATTAGAGAAATGCAAATCAAAACTACAAAGAGGTATCACCTCACATGGGTCAGAACAGCCATCATTAAAAAGTCTAAAAAAATAAAAAATAAAAAAAATAAAAATAAAAATAAAAAGTCTATACTGATTCACTTTGCTGTCACCTGATGCTAACACAACACTGTAAATCAGCTATGTTGTTGCTGCTGTTGTCATTGTTACTCAGCTGCTAAGTTGTGTCTGACTCTTTGTGACCCCAGACTGCAGCATGCTTGGCTCCTCGGTCATCCACTATCTCTTGGAGTTTGTTTTGCCTTCAATCTTTCCCAGCATCAGGGTCTTTTCCAATGAGTTGGCTCTTCATATCAGGTGGCCAGAGTATTGGAGCTTCAGCAACAGTCCTTCCAGTGAATATTCAGGGTTGATTTCCTTTAGGATTGACTGGTTTGATGTCCTCGAAGTGCAAGGGACTCTTAAGAGTCTTCTCCAGCACCGTAATTTCAAAACCATCAACTATACTTCAACAAAAAATAACTTTTAATTTAACTCCACAAATAATAAATGTTGGCAAGGGTGTGCAGAAAAGAGAACACTCCTGCCCTTTTGGTGGGACTGTAAATTGGAACAGCCAGTACAGAAAATGGAATGGAAGTTCCTTAAAAAAACTAGAAAGTGAACTAGTATATGATCCAGCAGCCCTATTCCTGGGCATAGATCTGGAGAAAACCATAATTTGAAAAGATATATGCTTTCCAGTGTTCACTGAAGCACTATTTTACAATCGCCAAGACATGGCTAAATGTCCATTGACAGATGAATGGATAAAGAAGATGTGTTATATATATATATATGTACAATAGAATACTACTCAGCCATAAAGGAATGAAATAATGCCATTTGCAGCAATATGGATGGACCTAGAGATTATCATACTAAGTGAAGTAAGCCAGAGAAAGACATACCATAAAGATATCATAAAGTGATATCATATGATATCACTTATATGTGGAATCTTAAAAAAAAAGTTACAAATTAACTTATTTACAAAACAGAGGTAGACTCATGACAGAAAACAAACTTATGGTTACCAAAGGGAAAAAATGGAGGAGAGACTAATTAGGAATTTAGGAGCAACATATACACACTATTATTTATAAAATAGATAAACAACAAAGTCTCTGTTTAGCACAGGGAACTATATTCAATGTCTTGAAATAAACTATAATGAAAAAGAATATACATATATATCAACATGTGTAACTGAATCACTTTGCTATATACCAGAAAACAACACAACATTGTAAATCAACTATACTTCAATAGAAAAGAAAAAAGTGTTCTCTTTAAGATTCCAGACACATCAAGGATGCCTATCTCCTATCATTGCTACTGTTTAACATGGTACAAAAGATCTTTATCAATATTACAATAAAAAATAAAACTATGTGTAGATGATCATCTGTGTAGAAAATGCAATAGAATAAACTAATAAATACTAGAATACAGCAAATGCAGGACACTGTTGACAAGTTAGAAAAATTGAGAGATATTTTCAAAATAAAACCAACAAAGGACTAATATCTAGAATATACAAGGAACTCCTGAAATTAAAAAACAAATTAAAAAAAGGGAAAAGTTGGCAAAAAATATATACAGAAAATTTACAGAAACTGAAATACAGATGATGACTAACAATGAGATATTTGAACTCACTGAAAATCAGAGAAATGAAGTAAAACAATGGGATACTAAAATACATCCTCATATAGGCAAAAGTCAGAAAATTGATGAGAATGTAGAGAAATAGAAACTTTCATCCATCACTGAAGGAAGTAAGAAATAGTATAGCTGTTCTGGAATCCAATCTGACAGTGCCTAGGGAAATTAGGTATGCAGAAACCCTATGATTCCACAATCTCACTTCCGGGTATATTTTCCAGGGAAATCCTTGTTGTTGTTGCTTTAGTCATTAAGTCATGTCCGACTCTTTACAACCTCATGGACTCCAGGCTCCTCTGTCTCTGTGATTTTCCAGGCAAGAATACTGGACTGGATTGCCATTTCCTTCTCCAAGGGGATCTTCCCAACCCAGGGATTGAACCCAGGTCTCCCACATTGCAGACAGATGCTTTAACCTCTGAGCCACCAGGGAAGCCCATAGAGAAATCCATGGATGGATCCAAAAAAAAAGACACTTATAGGAACACTTTCAAGTTGGAAGCAATCAAGTTATCCATAAACTGGTCTATAAAGTGACTAGTTCCCCTATAGGTAGCAGGAGTTAAAACCTGAAATGTCTAAATAACCAGTGAACATCATTAATGGGTAAAGCTGGCCATGTAAAGAGGATAACCACTATTTGGTTCTAGAAAACCACTGGCAGGTGGGACTTGGGACCAGAGTTACCCTAATATCACACTTCTTCAAATATGAAAACTCTTGTTAATTGAAAGTAACACCCTTACTTTATATACCATCAGCAAAGAAAATATGCTGCCAATTATATCACAGCATCATATTTCAGTAATACAAAAATATGAAAAAAGATGTGTCTTGATAGTAAAATACGGTATTTCGGATTCTTCAGAGAAGCCAGAAATCTGCATTTTGGTGTAAAGTATGATCATTTTAAGACATTAGAAGCTAATTTTCTTAAAAAAAAAAAACTGTGTGGGACAGTATTTTTAGTGGGCCCCAAAACTACGAGCTTGCAGCTTCAGTGAGCTTCACTTAACTACTAGTTCTGAGTCTCTATTTGAAGATTTTCAATAATTCTTACAGTTCCTACTTTCATAATTATTTAGGGCCAGTTATTTCTTCACCTAAATACAAATCTATGTTCCAGAATTTTTAAACTTTCCTTTTTTTTTTTTTCAGCTAAATGCCTGTGGAATATAGTAAGAAATGTAGAAGGGAAACTACTTTTAAGAGTAGAATTTAACCTGGTGGCTGAGGGCAGGCATATTTTCCTCATCACTTGAATTTCCAGGGTTCAATTTCTGCTCACTTCTATAGCAGAAAACTAATTAAACTTATTCTTTATAAATATTTCACATTGGAAAAGACCCTGATGCTGGGAAAGACTAAAGACAAAAGGAGAAGGAGATGGCAGAGGATAAGACAGATAGCATCAGGGACTCAATGGACATGAGTCTGAGCAAATTCTGGAGATAGTGAAGGACAGGGAAGTCTGGCCTGCTGCAATCCATGGGATTGCAAAAAGTAGGAGACGATTTAGCAACTGAACAACAATATATATTTCCATTAGGCAGGACAATCACATACTTTGCTAAATAGCTTTGGTTGGGTCTTTAGCCAAACAACAACTTAAACTACTAGTTGGATCTACCAAGTGTGTAAGCAAGACAGTGCTCACTTTAAGTAGGAAATGAGCATCACTAGGTAAAATCATTACTTCATAAAGAGATTTGATTGGATAGATCACCGTCAGATTTCAAGCCTAAGAGAGCAATATTTCTCAAAGTGTCAGGGGGAGCTCTCTAGTTTTAGAGTCACTTGAAATGCACATTTCTGAAAACCCCTACTTATGTTAAAAATTCATAATCAGCACTCCAGTTTAGTCCAAAATCATACTTATGCATACTTAAATTTGAGAAACACTATCCTAGTATGTTCTATCAGAGAGGGTTTTACAGTGTTTACTAACAACTGAATTGAGAGTCGTTCAGAGTGGAACATGGGCACATCACAGGTTTATAAACATTGCAGCAACCAGTGGTACACACAATCTCTCCTAACCAACCCCACCCTCCATCTCGCTTGGGGGTGGGAGGGTAAATTACTTATATTAAAATGATATCCTTATTCACACTCTCCCTTCCATCACTTGTCCCACTCTAATCCGCTCTTTTTCGAGAATTTTCTGCTCTTTGCCCTGCCTTTTCTCTGCCCGGGCCGCCCTCACCTCCAGACAACCCAATGCCAGGGCTTCTCTTTCGCCCCAGGCCTCTGAATCCACCAAGCAAGCGTCCGCTACTCGCTCCCTTCCGGTGTTCGACGATGTCCCCCACCCTCAACCCTCCACAGTTACCCTTTTCACTTCCAATCTACTTGCAGCTTTGGCTGCGAGGCCTAGAGGGTACTTACCATTCCGGCGGTTGCTACTGTCACTGCTCTGGTTGCTAGGGTCCGCCGGGGTCAGTGCGCACGCGCACTTCTCGGAGCTCGTCTCGGATTCCCTACACGGGCAGTCGTCTTTTCTCTCCGCCCTCACGGTGGCGCGAGCGGGGCATTGTGGGACCGTGCGAGCGTTCGCGCGGGTCGTCTGGCTCTGCGGCGCTCGCTTCCCAGGGACTGCAGCGCAGCTGAGAGTGATTTAGGGAGCTTGGGAGCTTAACCTCGTAGAGAGGTGGGGGAGATATCTTTTTCTCTTGTGAAAGTAGTTTCAGGCTAATCTGGAGTGACGTAGGTGCTTAGAGTTTAAAGCTTTTAAACCTCCCTGTAATAGTTCCTCCCCCTCCCAAGCCCATCCCCACCCCACCCCACCCCTCTCAGGGTTGTCCCAGAGGACAGGCTTTAGGTGCCCTGCTTTGTGCATTGAACTTTCACTGGCCATCCCCTTTCCGTATTGTAATGTACATATTTCAATGCTGTTGTCTCAAATCATCCCACCCTTGCCTTCTCCTGCTGAATCCAAAAGCCTGTTCTTTACATCTGTGTCTCCTTTGCTGCCTTGCATGTAGGATTGCCAGTACCGTCTTTCTAAGTTCCATATATATATATATATATATTAATATACAGTATTTGTTTTTCTGACTTCACTTTATATAATAGGTTCTAGTTTCATCCACCTCATTAGAACTGACTCAAATGCATTCCTTTTTATAGCTGAGTAATACTTTGGAAGGAATGAAGGCTAAAGCTGAAACTCCAGTACTTTGGCCACCTCATGCGAAGAGTTGACTCATTGGAAAAGACTCTGATGCTGGGAGGGATTGGGGGCAGGAGGAGAAGGGGACGACAGAGGATGAGCTGGCTGGATGGCATCACTGACTCGATGGACGTGAGTCTGAGTGAACTCTGGGAGTTGGTGATGGACAGGGAGGCCTGGCGTGTTTCGATACATGGGGTCGCAAAGAGTCGGACACGACTGAGCGACTGAGCTGAACTGAACTGAATATTCCATTGTGTACATGTAACACAGCTTCTTTATCCATTCATCTGCTGATGGACATCTAGGTTGCTTCCATATCGCTATTGTAAATAGTGGTGAAATGAACATTAAGGGCACATGTATTTCTCTTATTCTGGGGGATTGCTGGGTCATATGGAAATTCTATTCCCAGTTTTTTAAGGAATCTCCACACTGTTCGCCACAGTGGCTGTACCAGTTTGCATTCCCAGCAACAGTATTGGAGAAGGAAATGGCAACCCACTCCAGTATTCTTGTCTGGAGAATCCCATGGACGGAGAAGACTGGTAGGCTACAGTCCACATGGTTGCAAAGAGCCGGACACGACTGAGCGACTTCACTTCACTCACTTCACGTACTGACTGGCGTGAGATGATACCTCATTGTGGTTTTGATTTGCATTTCTCTAATAATGAGTGATGTTGAGCATCTTTCCATATGTTTATTAGCCATCTGTATGTCTTTGGAGAAATGTCTGTTTAGGTCTTTTGCTATTTTTTGATAGGGCTATTCATTTTTCTGGTATTTGAGCTGCTTATACATTTTGGAGCTTAATTCTTTGTCAGTTGTTTCATTTACTATTACTTTCTCCCATTCTGAGGGCTGTTTTCACCTTGCTTATAGTTTCCTTCATTGTGCAAAAGCTTTTAAGTTTAATTAGGTCCCATTTGTTTATTTTTGTTTTTATTTCCATTACTCTAGGAGGTGGGTCAACAAAGCAGAAATAGATGTTTTTCTGGAACTCTCTTGCTTTTTTGATGATCCAGCGGATGTCGGCAATTTGATCTCTGGTTCCTCTGCCTTTTCTAAAACCAGCTTGAACATCTGCAAGTTCATGGTTCACGTATTGCTGAAGCCTGGCTTGGAGAATTTTGAGCATTACTTTACTAGCATGTGAGATGAGTGCAGTTGTGTGGTAGTTTGAGCATTCTTTGGCATTGCCTTTCTTTGGGATTAGAATGAAAACTGACCTTTTCCAGTCTTGTGGCCACTGCTGAGTGTTCCAAATTTGCTGGCATATTGAGTGCAGCACTTTCACAGCATCATCTTTCAGGATTTGAAATAGCTCAACTGGAATTCCATCACCTCCACTAGCTTTGTTTATAGTGATGCTTTCTAAGGCCCACTTGACTTCACATTCCATGATGTCTGGTTCTAGGTGAGTCATCATACCATCGTGATTATCTTGGTCGTGAAGATCTTTTTTGTACAGTTCTTCTATGTATTCTTGCCACCTCTTCTTAATATCTTCTGCTTCTGAAAAGTTATGACCAACCTAGATAGCATATTCAAAAGAAGAGATTTCTTTGCCAACAAAGGTCCATCTAGTCAAGGCTATGGTTTTTCCAGTGGTCATGTATGGAAGTGAGAGTTGGACTGTGAAGAAAGCTGAGTGCCGAAGAATTGATGCTTTTGAACTGTGCTGTTGGAGAAGACTCTTGAGAGTCCCTTGGACTGCAAGGAGGTCCAACCAGTCCATTCTAAAGGAGATCAACCCTGGGTGTTCTTTGGAAGGAATGATGCTAAAGCTGAAACTCCAGTACTTTGGCCACCTCATTCGAAGAGTTGACTCATTGGAAAAGACTCTGATGCTGGGAGGGATTGGGGGCAGGAGGAGAAGGAGACAACAGAGGATGAGATGGCTGGATGGCATCACCGACTCGATGGACGTGAGTTTGAGTGAACTCCGGGAGATGGTGATGGACAGGGAGGCCTGGCGTGCTGCAATTCATGGGGTCGCAAAGAGTCAAACGCGACTGAGCGACTGAACTGAACTGAACTGAGGAGGTTGGTCATAGAGGGGTTTGCTGTGATTTATGTCAGAGAGTTTTCTGCCAGACAACAGGCTACTTTAAAGCTGCATATATACAAATGGTTTTATATTCCAACCGCCTCCTCCATCCATGAGGAAATCACTGCTGCTGCTGCTGCTAAGTCGCTTCAGTCGTGTCCAACTCTGTGCGACCCCATAGATGGCAGCCCACCAGGCTGCCCTGTCCCTGGGATTCTCCAGGCAAGAACACTGGAGTGGGTTGCCATTTCCTTCTCCAATGCATGAAAGTGAAAAGTCAAAGTAAAGTCGCTCAGTCGTGTCCGACTCTTAGCGACCTCATGGACTGTAGCCTACCAGGCTCCTCCATCCATGGGATTTTCCAGGCAAGAGTACTGGAGTGGGGTGCCATTGCCTTCTCCGGAGTAAATCACTAGGAAATGGGAAAAAATTATGAAAACTAGCACCAAAGAAATGGAAATGATTTGATTTGAAGTCTTAAGTCCTGGTAAATCTTAAAAACGTTTCTGCAGGTTTCGAGTTATAAAAGTATAATATTTCATTAAAAAAATAAGACATTAAGCTTTAAAAGGCCCTTTGACTTCTCAATAAACTTAAGATTCAGTCAAAATTACTGACCAAAATCCGTAATTAAACAAGGTTTAAATTACTTTAAAGGTCTAATGAAGGTGTAATATAAAGTGAACAGTATGGGTGGAAAGGTAGTAAAATATCAAATTAATATCCTCCTAATGTTGGCCTGCTATTTCTCTTTCAACACCCCTACTGGAGATTATGTTATTCAATCACCACTTTTAAGAGAACTTCCCAGCCAATTGCCTCCTACTATTTTTCTGATATATACTTCTGTTTTATTCCAATTAAAAGTGCCAAATAAATCCATATAAGTACAGAAGAAGAAACAGGAACATTAGGATACAAACCAAACTAAAAGGCCTAAAAATTCCAGTGCCAGAGACCATTGCTAAATTCTCAAATCTAGAAACAAGTTGTAGAGTATACATATTAAGGTAGTGCTTTTACAAGGAGGTTTTCTCAACATTCAGATATCTCAGCATATCTTGATCTGCTCTGTTTAAAATCAGATAAATCTCAAGCACTTCTAGATTCAAGATTAGGTCCAGAAAGACTAAAGCAAACCATGAAAAAGACATAACTACAGACCCTCAAATCATTCTGGCAATGGAATTTTCCAGCCACAGCCTTCAAAATTCTAATGTGATTATCACATTAAATAAAACTGAGAATTTTATTTCAATTCATTAATTCCCATTATGGAAATCTGTGAGAACTTTATAGTCTATTTCCAAAAAATCCTACCCTCTCCCTTTCCGAGGGTGGCGGCGGTCGTGGGTAGAGCGCCATGAAGGCCTCAGGGACGCTTCAAGAGTATAAGGTGGTGGGGCGCTGCCTGCCGACCCCCAAATGCCGCACGCTGCCCCTCTATTGCATGAGAATTTTTGCGCCTAATCATGTTGTTGCCAAGTCCCGCTTCTGGTACTTTGTGTCTCAGTTGAAGAAGATGAAGAAATCCTCGGGGGAAATTGTCTACTGTGGACAGGTGTTCGAGAAATCCCCCCTTCGAGTGAAGAACTTTGGCATCTGGCTGCGCTATGACTCCCGCAGCAGCACCCACAACATGGACCGGGAGTACCGGGATCTGACCACCGCTGGCGCCGTCACCCAGTGCTACCGAGACATGGGCGCCTGGCACCGAGCCCGGGCCCACTTAATCCAGATCATGAAGGTGGAGGAGATCATAGCCAGCAAGTTCCATGACTCCAAGATCAAGTTCCCACTGCCCCACCGGGTCCTCCGTCGCCAGCACAAGCCACGCTTCACCACCAAGAGGCCCAACACCTTCTTTTAGGTTCAGGCCCTCTGTCCCCAGGGCTGCACAAATAAAACTTAGTGGGAAAACTGAAAACAAACAAACAAACAAAAAAAACCTACCCTCTCTCATCCCCTAGCTGTGAAAATGTTAAATCTCTCATTTAAATGATTCTTAGTTGTTCCTAAGGATCCTGAGGGTGAGAGGAGAGGATATGCTATACTGGGCTCTTAAAAACCCAATTATTACACTCACTGATTCACTCACCCAGCCTGTGTTTATAAAGGTCAGAGTTAGAGCTCAAAGAATTTGACTGTACCCTGATTTTAACATCAGCTAACTGTCTGATTTGATTAATTTGATTTGATTAAAACACTTTAGGCCTTGCTTCCTCATTTATGCTGTTCTTTGACCTATGAAATGAATAACAAAACAGTTTTCTCATCCTGGTGAAGGTCTCCACGATATTAGAGTATGTCAGAAACAACAAAAAGGTCATCTTTACCTTAACGTGAAGGCAGTATGAAAGTGTGAACGATATACTGTGACCTCAGTCACTTTGGGTCTTGAACAGATACCACAGACAGACAATATTTGTATCCACTACTCTCACCATTTTAACAAGAAGTGATAAGGAAAAAAGTTAAATTCACACAAAGCTCCGCCTAGCAGAGATAGACAAGCATTTAATGCTAGAAACTAAAGCAATTTTAGATTTGGTAAGAACAAAGTGAAAGAGGAGAGTGAAAAAGTTGGCTTAAAGCTCAACATTCAGAAAACTAAGATCATGGCATCTGGTCCCATCACTTCATGGCAAATAGATGGGGAAACAGTGTCAGAATTTATTTTTCTGGGCTCCAAAATCACTGCAAATGGTGATTGCAGCCATGAAATTAAAAGACACTTACTCCTTGGAAGGAAAGTTATGACCAACCTTGATAGCATATTCAAAAGCAGAGACATTACTTTGCCAACAAAGGTCCATCTAGTCAAGGCTATGGTTTTTCCAGTGGTCGTGTATGGATGTGAGAGTTGGACTGTGAAGAAATCTGAGTGCCAAAAAATTGATGCTTTTGAACTGTGGTGTTGGAGAAGACTCTTGAGAGTCCCTTGGACTGCAAGGAGGTCCAACCAGTCCATCCTAAAGGAGATCAGTCTTGGGTGTTCATTGGAAAGACTGATGCTAAAGCTGAAACTCCAATACTTTGGCCACCTCATGTGAAGAGTTGACTCACTGGAAAAGACCCTGATGCTGGGAAGGATTGGGGGCAGGAGGAGAAGGGGATGACAGAGGATGAGATGGCTGGATGGCATCACCGACTTGATGGACGTGAGTTTGAGTGAACTCCGGGAGTTGATGGACAGGGAGGCCTGGCGTGCTGCGGTTCATGGGGTTGCAAAGAGTCGGACACGACTGAGCGACTGAACTGAACTGAAGAACAAACCTGCAAGATGTATGCTCACAAGGAATAACTTCTGCTTCACTAGAAGTTAGGAAGATGGGCACCTGGCAGAAATATCCAAGCAGCTTAAATTTAAATCCCGACCACGGTTTAGAGGAATGAACGTCCCACTTGATATCTAGGCGGCAAAACAAAGGAATTAAGGCACTCGGGTTATTTTCAGATGACAAATTAAGTAGCAAAGCAAGCTAGTTTCCAAGTCCAGTCCTTAAATCCACTGCAAAGCCCTGTGCGTAAAAAGCCGTACAGACCAGGGGGCAGCAGGAAGCCGCGTAGGTGGCGGGCACCCCACCCCAACCCCCGAGGGCCACGCGGCTGCGGCTGGAGAGCCGGTGCTGCTTGCTGGAAGAGGCGAGCGCCAGGGCCAGCTGCATTGCCAGCCACCACGGCGCGGGGTGGACTGTCGCCTCCACAGGGAGGAGAGTTTTCATTCACCGCTCTCGGCATCCTTGGGAAGGCAGGGATCCTTCAAGCCGGTTGGCGTGAGGCTCCACAGAAGCCCCCTGGCCTGCAGGTCTGTGAAGTCGCCGCCCAGAGCTTGCAGCTTGGTCCCTATCCGAGCCCAACACACACCCGCTCCCTCGGCCATCTGCTTTATAGTGGGCAGGCGAGAGGACGAGGCAGCCTCGGTCACTGACTCCCGCCCCCGCCCCCGCCCCCACCCCCTACAAAGTGCCCCCTTCCTGGAGCCTAAGCCTTCCACTTTAATATCCAGAAACTCATTGTTTAGCCCAGTCTTAGGCGTCGCGGCCTTTGGAAAGGAAGGGGATGACGTGGACATAGACCTCCGAAACTGGACGGGGTCTCGGGGGTTCGAAGTGCAGCCAGCCACGGGGTGCCCAGATCTTCCGGGCTTTGACCGCAGCGAAACATAAGTGGCTTGGTGCCAGGGGACCCGGGTCCAGTAGGCGGGACGGGGATGGGAGGGGGCGTGGCCAGCTGGCGTACAGCTGGTAGGGACGGGGCCCGGATAGGGGGCGGGGCCCGGAGGGGCAGGGGTTCCGCTCGGCGGGCAGGGCCCGGAGGGGCCGAAGCCGGCAGGTGGGTCAGAGGACCTGGCTTGGCTCCTGGGGCGCCGTTCAGCAAAGGGCCATAGGAAGGGGTGACTTAGGAGGGCCCGGGGTTAGTTGAGCTTTTGGAGATCCCAAAGTGGATCCCTACCCTTCGAAGTATCGAGAATGGGAAGTTAATGATTTCTGACAGAAAATGCCGCCTCTAAAAATCCCTCTCTGGCAATAGGGGACACTGTTTCCTAAACCTAGTTGAAGGAGGCTACGCGTACTAGTGGAGAAGGAAATGGCAATCCACTCCAGTATTCTTGCCTGGAGAATCCCATGGACAGAAGAGCCTTGGCAGGCTACAGTCCATGGGGTCCCAAGAGTCGGACACAATTTAGCGGCTAAACCACCACATGTACTAGACTCCCGCCAAATTCCTTGTCTTGCTTGAAATTATTTTTCCAAGATTAAGCAAGACTTAAAAGAAGGAAAGAAAAAAAGACTCCTGAAATTAGATTTAAACGTTTCAGATGAGGTAGAGTACATAGGTATACACTGTGGAAATCATCTGTACTGTCCTGTGGCCTGGTGTAATTATTTAAACGTATATTTTTATATGCAGGGGGGAAAACTTACATTATATGACATTTATGGTTTTTTTTTTTTTTTTTTAAGAAAAAGGCATTGAACCCATAAAATAAAACCATATTTTTTCATTCATACAAATATTTGTATATATATCTATATAACATGGTTCTGGAAGGCTACACTTCAAGTTAGTAACAGTAAGTACCTCTGGGAGAAGACTAAGACTGATTAATGAGTGGAGGTTTTTAAAATTTTATCTGTATTACTTGAATCTTAAACAGTAAGAATGTATTGACATATGTAATTTACAATTTGTTTTCCACCATAGAATTCTACCTTAAAATGCACCTATAAAATGAGGTTAATTAACCCAAGCTCAATTCAGTTCAGTTGCTCAGTCGTGTCGGACTCTTTGCAACTCCATGAACTGCAGCATGACAGGCCTCCCTGTCCATCACCAACTCTCGGAGTTTACCCAAATTCATATCCATTGATTCAGTGATGCTATCCAACCATCTCATACTCTGTCGTCCCCTTCTCCTCCTGCCCTCAATCTTTCCCAGCTTTTCAAATGAGTCAGCTCTTCGCATCAGGTGGACAAAGTATTGGAGTTTCAGCTTCAACATTAGTCCTTTCAATGAACACCCAGGACTGATCTCCTTTAGGATGAACTGGTTGGATCTCTTTGCAGCCCAAGGGACTCTCAAGAGTCTTCTCCAACACCACAGTTCAAAAGCATCAATTCTTCGGCGCTCAGCTTTCCGTATAGTCCAACTCTCACATCCATACATGACTACTGGAAAAACCATAGCCTTGACTAGCCAGACCTTTGTTGACAAAGTAATGTCTCTGCTTTTTCCTATGCTGTCTAGGTTGGTCATAACCTTCCTTCCAAGGAGTGAGCGTCTTTTAATTTCATGACTGCAATCACGATTTGCAGTGATTTTGGAGCCCAGAAAAATAAAGTTTGCCACTGTTTCCACTATTTCCCCATCTATTTGCCATGAAGTGATGGGACCAGATGCCATGATCTTAGTTTTCTGAATGTTGAGCTTTAAGCCAACTTTTTCACTCTCCTCTTTCACTTTCATCAAGAAGCTCTTTAGTTCTTCTTCACTTTCTGCCATAAGGGTGGTGTCATCTGCATATATGAGGTTATTGATATTTCTCCCGGCAATCTTGATTCCAGCTTGTACTTTTTCTAGCCTAGCATTTTTCATGATGTACTCTGCATATAAGTTAAATAAGCAGGGTGACAATATACAGCCTTGACATACTCCTTTTCCTATTTGGAACCAGTCTGTTGTTCCATGTCCAGTTCTAACTGTTGCTTCCTGACCTGCATACAGGTTTCTCAAGAGGCAGGTCAGGTGGTCTGGTATTCTCATCTCTTGAAGAATTTTCCACAGTTTGTGATCCACACAGTCAAAGGTTTTGGCATAGTCAATAAAGCAGAAATAGATGTTTTTCTGGAACTCTCTTGCTTTTTCCATGATCCAGCAGATGTTGGCAATTTGATCTCTGGTTTCTCTGCCTTTTCTAAAACCAGCTTGAACTGGTTCACATATTGCTGAAGCCTGGCTTGGAGAATTTTGAGCGTTACTTTACTAGTGTGTGAGATGAGTGCAGTTGTGCAGTAGTCTGAGCATTGTTTGGCATTGCCTTTCTTTGGGATTGGAATGAAAACTGACCTTTTCCTGTCCTGTGGCCACTGCTGAGTGTTCCAAATTGGCTGGCATATTGAGTGCAGCACTTTCACAGCATCATCTTTCAGGATTTGAAATAGCTCAACTGGAATTCCATCACCTCCACTAGCTTTGTTTATAGTGATGCTTCCTAAGGCCCACTTGACTTCACATTCCATGATGTCTGGCTCTAGGTGAGTGATCACACCATGGTGATTATCTTGGTCACGAAGATCTTTTTTATACAGTTCTTCTGTGTATTCTTGCCACCTCTTCTTAATATCTTCTGCTTCTGTTAGGTCCTTACCATTTCTGTCCTTTATTGAGCCCATCTTTGCATGAAATATTCCCTTGGTATCTCTAATTTTCTTCAAGAGATCTCTAGTCTTTCCCATTCTATTGTTTTCCTCTATTTCTTTGCATTGATCACTGAGGAAGGCTTTCTTATCTCTCCTTGCTATTCTTTGGAACTCTGCATTCAAATGGGTATATTTTTCCTTTTCTCCTTTGCTTTTCGCTTCTTTTCTTTTCACAGCTATTTGTAAGGCCTCCTCAGACAGCCATTTTGCTTTTTTGCATTTCTTTTTCTTGGGGATGGTCTTGATCCCTATCTCCTGTACAATGTCACGAACCTCTGTCCATAGTTCATCAGGCACTCTGTCTATCAGATCTAGTCCCTTAAATTAACCCAAGTAAAAACATTCTATTAAATTGCTGTGTCATGAAAGATGTGTGGATGTGTAATCTTGAATTCTTTTTGAAACAACCTCATTTTCAAATATGCATCTTATCCCACTTATTCCATAAATAAGATAGTAATTATCATGTATTCTGATTCATGGATGGAAAATATTTGCCACTGAAAGCACATAGTTACTGGACCAACAATCCTGTCTTTTTGAAAAGTACTTTGTTTAAAGTCTGTCTTTGGACAACATATAGCTGACTCCCAGTTTTAGAAAACAACTCAAGTAATTTTGACTTCTGCTCCCCACATTCATCATTAAAGTGACATGAATGGTGGATTTTATACACCTCAGCATGTACCACCTGAAGGAAGAGAATCCCTTTGACAAGCTTTTACCTTCCCAGTGTTCAAAGACCATTTAAAATGAATGTACACAATAGCTTAATCATGATACACCAAAGGAATTAAGATGTGTTTGTGGCTTTCACTTGGCTGATATTTGTAACAGGTTTATACAGTTTTTTTTTAAATGATCAGTGGTTGACAAAAACATATATTTGCTTTCAAAATGGTTCACTGGTCTGTCTCACCCTGATGGAAGTACATCCAAGGGCAATAGATATACAAAGGAAAGCAGAACAATGGGCTAAATTTGGCTATATTTTCTGATTTGTTTTTTGTTTTTATTACTTTTTGTGTGTGTTTCTAATTAAGCTTTTCTTTTTGACGTCAACTTTTTTGAGCCACTAAGCATAAGGGGAAATTATTGGCAGTCATTAAAAAATAAAAATTAGTATGTTATAAATGGTTCCTTATTTCTTATCATTTTAAATCTTAACTGTCCAATTTGGTTTATGGAGCCTCCAATATGTGACCCTAATAGACCTTTAACTTCCCAGTAATCCTCATCAGTCAGATCTACACTATTTGAGCTTATCTCATCCAGCTGGAAAGCTGTGTGAAGGCTTGGGCTTTGGAGTTGGGCTGACCCTGTTCTCCTATCAACTGAATATATTTCTTAATCCTCCCAGGTCTCAAATTTCCTCATCTGAAATAATAAGAGCTAACATTTGAGAGTTTAAATATCACTCAGTCGTATCTGTCTCTTTGTGACCCCATGGACTGTAGCCCATCAGGCTCCTCTGTCCATGGAATTCTCCAGGCTAGAATACTGGAGTGGATTGCCATGCCCTCCTCCAAGGGATCTTCCCGACCCAGGGACTGAACCTGAGTCTCCTGCATTGCACATTACAGACAGATTCTTCACCGTCTGAGCCATCAGGGAAACCCTAATATTTGAGTTTAAATATGTTCCATGCTTTACTTAGACAATTTAATTTAATCATAATAGCCCAGTGAAGTAGTTTCCATTATTATCATTATAATTATCCCCACTTTATATATAAGGACATGGAGGCTTAGAGAAGTTAATAACTTACCCATGGTCACACAGAAAGTGGTAGAGCCTGGGATTTATATCTACTGTTAGAGACAATCTTGAGGGTACTACCTTTTAATCATTTAATGTTTCTTAGTAAGAAAGCCTTTGGGAGGAATTGATTTCTAAGCTCTACTTTTATTTTATGAGTGCTGTAAATTTTGTGTAACTGGTTGTTTCCTTCTTTGCATAGACAATTAGCAAACAAACAGCTGAATGAGTGGCCCAATCAAAGCAGGTATATAGAACTTCATAATAAGCATTATTGTATGGGCCTCATTTCTGGCTCCATTTTATGCATACCTTTTCCCTTTCTCCCTTTTAATTAACATTTGCCATATTTTAGGTAACTTTTTAACACCAAGAAAACTTTTTGAAATCTTGAAATCTTAGAGCTTGTTGTTCAGTCGCTCAGTTGTGTCCTATTCTTTGCGACCCAGTGGACTACAGCATGACAGGCTTCCCTTTCCTTCCTTATCTCCTGGAGTTGCTCAAACTCATGTCCATTGAGTCAGTGATGCCATCCAACCATCTCATCCTCTGTCATCCCCTTCTCCTCCTGCCTTCAATCTTTTCCAGCATCAGGGTCTTTTCCAATGAGTCAGTTCTTCACATCAGTTGGCCAAAGTATTGGAGCTTCAGCTTCAGCATGAGTCTTTCCAATGAATATTCAGGGTTGATTTCCTTTAGGATTGACTGGTTTGATTTCCTTGCAGTCCAAGGGACTCTCAAGAGTCTTCTCCAGCACCATGGTTTGAAGACATCAATTCTTCAGCACTCAGTCTTTTTTATTGTCCAGCTCTGACATCCATACATGACTACTGGAAAAACCATAGCTTTGACTAGATAGACCTTTGTTGGCAAAGTAATGTCTCTGCTTTTTAATATGCTGTCTAGG